>NC_064420.1:41180000-42380000 GCF_023375975.1 Astyanax mexicanus | reverse complement strand
TGAAGTAGATGTTCTGTAATTGGACTCTAGAGGGACTGATTCCATTTGCATACACACACACACACACACACGCTCACATATACACGTACAGAGGCACGGGGGGGGCGTGCAAGAGTTTGGAGAGAGAGAGATTTAAACAGAGCAACAGGAAGAGGGGGGAGAGAGATTCAGTCACTCAGCACAATCCTCAGCACACACACGCACACACACACACACTCCTCAGAGTTCAGAGCATGCTCCTTATTATGAGCTCCTTTCCCCCCCCATCATCCCACATTCCAACACACACACACACACTTCCTCACAGTTCCTTCTTTGATGAGGTAAGAAGTCTCCCTCATCACCAAAGCTGTTGCTAGAGATTTAATGTTCTGTAAAGACAATTGTTTTAACAAACACATGGAGATACTTACCTGAGAAGGGGGTTCCAAAGGACTGGCAGCCATTCCAGTTCCTCTTCTTGTACTAGCCAGAAGGGCCCATGGCAGTGCAGGAGAGAGGGGAGCTGGAGTGAAGAACCTGTAAAAGAAAAAGACTAAGTTAATTGAAAGGAATACTTACCGGTAGATGTTGTGATGTAATGGCCATTTTAAATCTGTGTGAGAATATGTGCACATTGTAGAAAATGTTAATGTTTGTATGCATTTAATTAGGATGTTTTAACTCACCTGCTGAGATTTGGTTTAGCCCGGGGCGGTGCTTCCAGTATTTAGAGGGGCAGTACGTTAGAGTGGAGGAGCTTTTTTTTTTTTTTTCTCATTGTGTAACTGACTGCTGAAGAGTTAGTAAGCTCAGTGAAGTACTGTCCTGAAGCCTAGGCACAGTATTTATTTGTAGGGCTGCTGTTCAATGCTAAGTTGCGTTATAGTCCTTTAATTTGCATTGTATTTTATAATTCTTTATTTTTCTTTTTTTCTTTAATTACACTTTTTTTGAATAAATTCTGCACTTTGAACTTACCTGGAGGTATCCTTTGATCTTGGTGTGGTGGATTCCGATCTCCTTCTTTGGCGCTTTCCACGCGTAAATCCTTAAGTTCCCCTGGTTTCACACACCTTCCAGTGGAGAACTTCTACACCTTCCTATACTGATCTCATTATCAGAAATCAGCAGTGATACGTGTGTCTCAGTGTTCTTCTGTACTGCACTGTTCACTGCTGCTGCTGCTGCTGCTGCTGTGTGTACAGTAAACACCCCCCCCGCCCCCCCAGCGGCCTGTTTTAGCCACTCCGTCACTGCCAGTCACTGCTCAGTCTCGCCTTACACTTCACACACTATTATGTCATTAAACACATGTATGTTGGGGGGCTGCAAGGGGTCTGTTTAACCCCATAAACTCTGAAAGTGCCATAGCCTGTCTCCTCTTTTCTATTTTTTCCCTACATTTCCTACAAAGTGGTTTGTTATTGAACAGCTTAGTCATTTGTGGTAGTACCGCAAAAAAATTTGAATAGATAAAATATATAATAAATATAATTAATGTAATGAAATAAGCCTTACATTAACTCTTAACATACAATTAATAATGGAATATTATTATTTAACATTAAAAACATTATCATCCATTTAATTTGTTTCATCAACAAATATATAAAATGTATAAAATGTATAAAATGAGCCAAAACATTAACAAGTCAAAAATAAGCCTCAACATTAATAGCTAAATTATGAGTCTTAATATCAATAATAAATGATACACATTAACATGAATTACTAAATTGTAAGCATTCATTTCAGTGCTTAAATCATACAGTACATTTGAAAATTATTAATTTATTAAGCCTTCAAATAAATGACATAGTGACAAGACATAAGATCCTAAAAATGAACAATGAATAACAAATGTTCATATGAATAAATTAAAAATTAATTTCAACACTTGAATAGTAGATCTACATTTTAATATCTGAGCAATAAGACTAAGTATTAACACCTAACAATACATTTAAATAATATATCTATATGATAATGTTAGAGTGATTCTTAATAAATGCAAATACAGAAAAACACACTAGTTTGGACATTCCTCTTCTCATTGAATGTGTTTTTTTTTAACATTGTAAATTTAATATTGAAGATTATATTAAAGTCATACAGGAACACATTACAGAATTATTCTGTAAATAAAAAGTGTTAAACAAACCAGAATCTGTTTTATACTTTAGATTCTTCTAAGCAGCACATTTATCTTTGAGGACAGATCTGTACACTCTTGGTTTTAATTTTAATCTCAGTGTCTTCATGAGGGAGAGTCACCTGGAATAGTTTTCTCAGTATCTTGAAGGAAGGAGTTTCTGGAGGTGCTGAACTATACTTGCTGATTTTCTTTTCCTTCACACTGTGAAGCTCCAGCTCATCCCAATTAAATCACCTCAAATCACCATCTCAGTTCATCAGGATTAGATCAGGGGATTAATGTATTAATAAATACTGTTTACTACATAATTCCATATGTGCTCCTTAATTGTTTTCTAGTCTTTAATATTAATCTACAATGTAGAAAATAAATTAAATAAAGAAATAAAGAAAAACACTGAATGAGAAGGTGTGCCCAAATGTTAACAATAATAACTGTATATTTACCACAAAAACTGTATAAGTAAATAAACTGTATAAGTAAATAATAAGCTAAAACATTATAACATTATTAAAGTTATCCATAAACCTTACTATTACTAATCAAATAATATTAACAATGAACATGAAGAACTTGATATCATGCTTTAATGCTAGTATTTGAGTAATAAACCTTATTATCAATAGTAGAACTGTTAATCTTGATGTTAGTGACAGAATAATTGGCTTTAATAGCAGTTATTAAATAATAAGCTATAGTATTAGAGCTGAATTAGTGGAGAAGCCTGTGTTTGGATGGTGTCAGTGTGTGGAGTGGTCTGAGCTGAAGTGTTGGGTTTCTCTGACTGACCCCCCCCCCCCCCCCCTCAGTTATACCTCAACACACTAATCTGAGACCCCCGAACCGAGAGAGAGAACGGAAAGAAAGAGAAACAGAACCATGACTCTGAAAGAAAAAAGAACCATGATGGAGAACGAGAGAGAGAGAGAGAGAGAGAGAGAGAGAGAGAGAGAGATAAAACAGAGTGAGAGGAAGATAGATTGAGAGAGAAAATATGAGGGGAGTGGGAGCTGTATCCTGGAATAGCCAGTGACTGGAGCTGCTGACTCCACCTCCTCTCCCCTCCTCTCTCTCTTTCCCTCTCTCTCTCTCTCTCTCTCTCTCTCTCTCTCTCTTTCCCTCTCTCACTCCCTCTCGCGCTCCTGCTCTCGCTCTCTCATGCTCTCGCTCTCTGTCTGTCATTTGACCAGGCGGTGAGCAGGAGAGAGCAGGGCAGAGGAAAAACACTGCATGTGTGTGTGTAAGAGAGTGAGTGAGTGAGTGTGCGAGTGTATATGTGAGAGCGCGAGAGTGGACGAGAGAGGGAGAGAATGAACTGAGCTGCTTCATCTGGCATTAACTGCCTCCCCTAAGGCTGGATATCTGGACTTAGAATTTACGTTTTTTTTTTTCACTTTTATCCCTTCACCGTTTGAAGCTTTGGGATTAACTCCACAGAAACACGCCGGGCAGGAGTGTGTGTGTGCCTGTGTGTGTGTGTGTGTGTGTGTGTGTGAGTGCCATGGGCCATGCCCCTACCTGGTAGTCCTTCGGCCAGTGTTTGGGGTACACCATGAAGGGGGGCCATCACCACCGCGGCTGCGCCTGCCAACACTTGTTCCGAAAAGTCCTGGCAAAGTGCGGCTGCTGCTATGCCAGGGTCAGAGGTCAGTGACTCCGATGCCTCTTATTTGTGTTATTCGTATGATCTGTGTGACTTGATTCAAAAAGTCTTATTATTTAGTCACTAACCCATATCATTAACCTGAGTTCAACTTTAAAACCTGAATTTTACTAGAAAAAGACTTTCAATGGAAGTCAATGCAAAGAGATTTAATTCCAAGTCCTTTTAAAGCTTTTTTATTGGTCCATTCATCAAGAAATTTGAAAACCAAAAATGCAGCTACTGCCATATTGACATTAGTTCACATTTACATTGATGTTTTTGAATCTACGATATTTTATGTTTTCTCTGCTAAACTGGTCATTTAAAGTGCTTTACAAATTAGAAAATACTAAGAGAAGTAAAATTACAAAAACATGTAACAATAAAAAGGGAAATAAAGGAATAAAATAAGAATAAAGCATGGAAAAATATGATTAAAACAAAGATAAATCAATTTAAAAACATGTAAAAGAATAATTGTAATTTAAGAAAATAGTTTAAGAACAATGTTAAAAGAAATAAAAAAAATATATATATAATTAAAATATTATTAAAATTAAGAAGAAAAATCAATACTAACAATGTCAAAGCAGAGAAAGTTACACAGTGTGGAAAGCTCAGGTAAACAGATCTGTTTTCAGCATTTTTTTTTTTAAAGAAGTTTTAGTTTGAGCGCATAATGTCTCAAAGCTGCCTCACTGTGTTTAGTTCTAGTTCTAGGTACTGTTAACAGATCTGCCTCTAATGATCTGAGGAGTCTAACAGGCCGGTGTTTCTCCAGCATATCAGAGATATACGCTGGTCCGAGGCCATTTAGTGTTTTAGAATTAACCCTAAAACACTAACGTTAAAATTAGTAACACCATCACTTCACTAACGTTGGGTTTACACTGTATGACAAGTTTTGGAACTCTTTCTTTAATTTAACAACATACAACATCACATAAAGTAAAAAAGGTACCATAGATGACCCTATAAACCATAAAAAAGCAGAAAAAATAGGAAAATCAGGAAAGTCTTAACAAAACAGATAATGTCTTAACAAAAAATGACAAAAAAGTCAAATAAATAATGCTGCTGGGTACTTGGTGTTTGGTCCACCCACTCCATGTGAGACATGTGAGCGTCTGATTTAAACACACTAAAAAAATAACATCAGATAAAAAACACCCATAAAATATGTTACTCTCTACACTGAAAAAAGTGTAACAACCATGTCACTGATTTAAAGTGCATTTCTAAGTTGGTGTAATGAAAAATGTATAATTTCTGGTTCAAACCTGTTTTTCTTAGTTTGCCTGAAAGCAAATCCATTCCCTATTAAAACAACGTAAAACAAATAGTTTAACTCAAATAATATTTTTGACTTCATTTCAGAGGTTATGACATCATCACATCAGATCACAACTCCTCCTGGAGTTTTTCTCTCAGTCAGTCTCACACTCTTCCTTTTGGTTCCTGTCACCACTGTTACACGTAAAGGGCATTTTAAGGTGTGCAACAGTATGAGGTCGTTATTGTTGCATATTTAGAATTTTTTTTTTGCACATTTTCTTTGCTCTTTTGAGGGGACAGATCAGGACTGCAGATGGGACAGTCTGGTACCTGTACCCTCTTATTCTGCACACGTGTTTTTGTAATGTGTGCAGCGTGTGGTTTTGCATTGTCTTCTTGAAAAATGCATGTATGTTTCTGAAAAAAAAAAACTCCTATTTTCTACATTTGTTCAGGCTTTTATCACCTTGGTTTTTTCGGACTTCTAATGATGGTGATTTTTGTCTTTGAGCCAGAGTACATGGTGTTTCCCAAAAATATATTGATTTATCTGACCACAGTTGTGTGATGGTGAATCCCAGATGCTTCCAAGCCCAGAGAAGTTGATGCCGCTTCTGGACGTAGTTAATGTAGTTCCTAATGTAGTTTCCTAATAAAGCAATAAGTGCGTAACAAAGATTGGCTAAAGTAGTAATCTCTTGCTCTTATGGTTCCATCAGATATTGCTGAATGATGTTACTGATGGAGTTTCATCTGAGGGTTTACTAGTCCTAAACTGTCCCTGTCACAACTTTATTTGGAATGTGTTACAGGCTTAAAATGCAGGAATGGATATACAGTATATTAACAAATGCATTTTTCATATTATCCCAATTTTTATTAATATTTCTGGCAGTCTAAAAGGTTTAAACTCTGCAATTATCCAGTAAAATAAACCAAGCACTAAACTCATTAAAATACCTTTTTTGCCTGTGTTTCCGAGCTGTGTCATCTTCTAGAACCATATGTACTCCCACTGCACCAGGTGACCTCCCACACAGCTGCCCTGTTTCTTTGTTTTTTTGTTTTTCTGCCCGTTCCTTACTCCCCTTCAGGTTTTCTTTGCCTTAAATCCTCTTTGGCAGATGCTCTCCCACCTCTTCCTTATCTCTCCCCTGGAGATGCAGTGTTGGTATACACTGGTGATTTAGCGTAGCTGTGCGTGTGTATGTGAGAATTGGACTCTCTCCCTCTCGTCCGCCCACTCCCTGGCAGAGCAGCAGAAGTCTGTCACTTCTCCTGCTTATGGTCTCCCTTCACACACTTTGCAGATTTTGTAGTTATCATTAGCAGCAGAAACAGTGCTTATGTAATTGCGTACGTGTGTGTGTATAGTGTAGTTATATAGTGTGTGAATATAACTGTGTAATGTCTTCTGTAAGAAATGACAAGTTCATGAGCAATCAAATGTATGAATTAGCTTTTTTTTCCATAATCAATGGAAATGATCAAAGCATTTACCACTTTTGAAATGCTACCAGTTCTTGTTTGATGCAAAACGCTAAAGTATTTCAGTTTTTATTTTGTCCCATTCGTCCTAAAAGCCCATCTTAAGGTGTGTAACAGGCATTTTTGTTGCATTTGTTGATTCCAAAATCTCACACATTTTACTGTTGGGACAGGTCAGGACATTGTATACAGGACTTGTTGCTGATAACCAATATAACTAACTAAAATAGTTTTTTCCAATATAACTACAATTAGTGCTGTTTTTTTTTTTTTTACGATTAATTCAGTTAATTCGAATTACAATTTTAATGCGATTTTCAAAATGGAATAATCGCGAATTTACATACAGACATTTTATCTTTTTAATCTAAAATATCTGAAAACGCTACTAATTTCTGAAGTGTTTATCCGCCTTACCTTGGTTACCGGCGCCTCCCACAAACTACTGTGCGCATATTTTATAAACATTCCTCCAAGGACTGAGCTCGTACTGGAAAAAGTTTTAGCACTTTCGATACAAACACCCTGTGGGATAAAGCATATATTTAGCTAGAATATAGAATATAGAATCTCTCTCTGGTGAGGAACTGTGATTAATTGTGGAAAACAATAATAATCTTTCCTTTAAAGTTTCTTCTGTGACTTGTTTAGTGTGTTATTTCTCAATTTTCAGTCAGAAACCCGCAGTATAATCCAGTGTCTGTCAGTGTGGGATTTTCTTCCCGGCTGTGTAGATACGAGGTCAGCTCGTGATATGAACAAATGGGCCTGTAAACAATGTTTGAATCATTGATTCATTTAAAGAGTCAACTCAACCCAAAGCGTCTAAACACCAAACACCTTTTTTTTTTTTTTTATTACTACAGGTAAACCTAGTTTTGAAACCTATAAATTTGAAATTTATATAAAAGTCATATTGGTTGAACAAATAATACTGGACTATACATATAATTGATTCATTTAAGTTCATATAAAAGTCATGTTGGTTGAATTAATTATAATAAACTGTACTTTGCATGATAGTGATGCTTTAAATTCATATAAAAGTCATATTGGTTGAACAAATTATAATGGACAATATTTTACATAATAATGATTCCTTTAAATTCATATAAAAAGTCATATTGGTTGAACAAATAAAAAAGTAAGTGTACATAAATACATACTTTTTATTAAACATAATGTTTTAGATGTTTGGGTGGAACGCAGCATTAGTCTTAGGACTCAAGACATGACTCAAACCCCCCTGAGCTGATCAGACTGGTTTATGCTGGTCTGCTGCTGGTCTAGCTGGTCATCCAGCAGCAGCATCATTCTGGTTGCTCTGTGCTGTTCTTTTGAGCATGGCGCTCGGCCATTTCACAGCGTTGTTAGAGTCATTTGCTAAATTGAGAATTGAATTATTGTATATAGACGGGACAATAAATTTTAAATTTGACTGCTTGATGGTCAGTAAATCATTAAATTCAGTGAATATTCGATTCACTAAAATATGATTTACTGGGTTCAAGAGATTCAGCTCGATACGATATATTAAACTCCACCCACAGGAGTTTCTGTGCCGGTGTGTGTGTGTGTATGTGTGTGTAGATACGAGTGTGTTTAAGGCTCCATACAGTGCTAAAGCGAGTGGCAAGTGTCCCAGTGCGCTCCTGCATGCTTTAGGTTTTGTGCAGCACGTGGGTGGATGAAACAGTGGGGTGCTGAGCCACATAGAAAAATTCCTTCCCCTCCACCAGCGGGAATAAAATCCAGGCCTTTCTTCTGTTCCTGCTTTCCTCCTGCCCCCCCCGCAGAACACCTCTGCACTCCCGCCCCGCTGATGAAGTCCCAGTGATTACGTGCAGTAACGAGTCCCCGAACGCTGGCGTCTGGTGATGTTGAGTAAAACAGTGGGAAGCGTGATGTAACAGCAATTGGTGGAAACTACAAAGGAAGAGAACAAGCTTGTAAATGGGCCTAATAATCAGAGAACATGCACACGTACACACTCGCAACACAACATTTAGTAGTGTTTTCTTCAGGCAAATCTTAGAATCTTTAAATAAGTCTACACTTTAAATAAGTCAGTTTGGTTACATGTTTAAATTAGCTGTTTTTCTTTTGTATATATATATATATATATATATATATATATATAAACAAGACTCCGCCTCTTTTTGAACTGCTGCTGCTGCAGCATTTCCGAGTATTATTACAGCGTGTTTGGAGGAAAGCGCAGCGACTCGGTTCCGATACATCAATCAGATCACAGACAGACGCCTTGTGCTGACCAACATCACCCTAAGAATGATGAGGGGAAAGAGCGCCATCTACCCACCCAGAGAGAGCAAGGCCGATTGTGCTGTCTCAGGGCTCTGACACCTGATGGCAAGCTGCATGCCCGGGATTCAAACTAGCAATCTCCGGGTCATAGTAGCAGCAGTGCTTTAGACCGCTGGACCACTCGGTGCCAATATTTTAAGCTGTTTTACATTACATTGGGTTCTATTTTAGGGCATATTTAACTACTATTAAAAAATGTTACAAAATGAAAACTACATGAATTCCCTTAAACTACATGAATTCACATCATAAAGCTCATCATTCACTATGATAAGTTATTAATAAATAAAAAAGCCCCACTAGGTAGGATATTCTTGATTTTTGATCTTTTTAAAGAAGTAAAATTACAGATTGAAACTCACTGCAGCGCTGCATTGAGGTGAAATAGGAGGAATAGGGGTGCTCTCGTGTCTGTGCCGGAGATCCTATGAGCTCAAACCAGACTCTGTAAGTTTTCCGAGGCGGCCGCGACCAACTCTCGCGAGAACTGCGACCTGCTTTCCGACCTTTAGTTCTAACAGTTCTATAAGGACTACTGGTTCATTCTTTACAAACTACCATACAGACACTCTGGCAGAAGCTGGAAAGAGACCGAATATGTCTGTGAAAGCCAGAAAACTAGAAAGAGAAACTAAACCGCCTGAAACATTTATTACACTCTACAACTGTAGGGGGAGCCCACGAGCACAAAATCTCAATCCTACCTAGTGGAGCTTTAAGTAAGAAAATTCTATGTAATCTTTAAACTACACAAATTTATATCCTAATGCTTGTTTATCCATAACCATAACCTTAAAATATTACAAAAGGACAAAATTAACATTCTCTTTAACATCATTTGTCAGTCAGTACCTAAATTAAATATATTACAAAATAAAAAAGTTCCATTTTATTTTAATCATTTATTATACTAAGATTTTCCATTCACTTTCCATGTTGCAAATGTTACAGAATTTAAAAGTTAATTTTAAATTTATGAAATTTCGCATCCTAATTCTTGTTATTCAGTACTGAAGACTACTATGAACATATTACAAAATGACAAAATTTACCTCTTCTTACCTTTGAATAATTAAAACACGTAATCTATTAATTACATTTTGCAAAACAAATGTTACAAAATGTACCTTTTTTATATTTTCCATTTAACTGCATTATATAATGCAAGAATAGTCACATTATAAGGCTTGATTTAGTAACTACATAAAAAAAATATATTACAGAATTACAAAGTTAGCTTTGTCCATGCCTTGGACTATGTTGAAAATATAAAATAATTACCTAAAATTAAAGTGCATAAAAGTATATAACCTGAAGCTTATTATTTACTAACTACATTAAAAGTATTACCTTTAAATGACATAGAATATCTAAACATATGAACATCCCAAAGCGTATCATTCATCACTACTTATATTACATAATATAAGTTATATAACAATATTACAAAAATGACAAAAACTTATCATTCATGTATTATACTGGAGTTCAGAACTGGGGTGAGGGTCTGCCAGCTGGGGCCCTCTATAACTGATATGTGTTGTGGGCGAGGAAAGGAAAGTGAAATGGGATATTATTGGTTAATATTATTTTCCTGTGCGCTGGTGTACTATGCTATGATAGAGCCATAAATCAAAAGGTGTTTTCGAAGCTAGTAAGAGCCAAAATAAACGGAGGGTGAAGAACTAACACCAGCTAAAGCCAGTGGATGATGGCCTTCCCTCTCTTCACTTTTGCTTTTAGTCCTCGGTGAAAACTTGCACTTGAACCCACCATAGAAACTACAGCTGACAGTACTTAGTGCATGTACGTCAAACAGTGCAGCTTTCCATAGCAGGAGGTCCCTGTAAAATTCTTTTAAAAAATCTGTAAAACTGCTTCAGGTGTCCATGTTTAAGCAAAAGTGAAAGTACTCCACTGTTAGTTTGACCTGGGTTGGATGAAAGGTTGTTTAAAAGTGAATGTTTGTACAATAAACAGTGACATAACGTGTGTGCTTAGCACACTGTTGATAATTCTATAATCAATATAGTACATACAGTACTGTGCAGAGGTTTTAGGCACCTATGCACATTATTTAGAACCAAGAAAACCATCAATAAGAGGGTTTTTCGCTGTAAAAACTCATGAGAAAAGATTAAAGTAAACATAAAACTGTATTATTCAGAATAAATGTGAAAATATCTTGTGAGCTAGTTTAAAGATATCCTCCAAATACGGCTCTGGAAAAAAATTAAGGGACTACTTCAGTTTCTGAATCAGTTTTTTTCTGATTTTGCTATTTATAGATATATGTTTGTGTAAAATTAAAATTGTTGTTTTATTCTATGAACTACAGACAACATTTCTCTCAAATTCCAAACATAAATATTGTCATTTAGAGCATTTATTTGAGGAAAATGAGAAATGGCTGAAAAAAACAAAAAAGATGCAGAGCTTTCAGACCTTAAATAATGCAAAGAAAACAACAAGTTCATATTCATAAAGTTTTAAAAAGTTCCGAAAATCTATATTATAATAATATAATAATAATAATAATAACAATAATAATAATAATGCATATTGGCATGTTCTCCTCCACCAGTCTTACACACTGCTTTTGGATAACTCTATGCCTTTACTCCTGGAACAAAAACAGTTCAGCTTGGTTTGATGGCTTGTGGTCATCCATCTTCCTCTTGATTATATATTCAAGTTAGCTGATGTAACTTAGCCTTAGCATTAGTTTGTTTACCAAAAGTCTGTCTACCTTTCTCTGTGTACAATCCAGTCACATCTGATCTGAATGCAAGTTTAAACCCGAGGTCATGCTGCTACGCCATCAGCAGCCGGAGTCTGAGAGAGCAGCATGCTGTTTCTTGCTGGGTAGATGGGCGCGCCAAAGTCAGAGCTCACCTGCCTCTTAAAGGAAATGAAAACTGCCACACTGATTGGTTTATTTTACATTACCCCCAAAACACACCCCAACATAATTAATTAAGAGAATAAGTTCATGCCTTTTGCGCCTTTCAACCTGCGCGAGGTGTATAGACACACTGACACGCCCTAAATCCAGCTATAGGTTGCAAAAAAGGGCTCTTAGAGTCCTGGAGTGGGTGAGTTAATTGGTTAAGCCAACTTGGTTAAAAAGTAGGATAAAATTTAACGAATGAGTCTGTATGAAACAAGAACACTACTTTTTGTGTACACGTTGTTTGTACAGTATATACTCTAAGGCTCAAAAGTGGCCTGATAGTGGTGTTCAATAGCCAACAGTTGGCTTAATATATCAGAAACTCAATTTAATTTTTAATTATTGAGAAAAACATGATATTAATCATCTGTAATATCACTTTTTTTGGTCGACTTTAAAGGGTTAAATATGCCCTGCAGTCTGCAGGCTACCTCAGCTCCACCTCTGCTGCTGCTGCTGCGGTGTACACGGCAGGGCCCGGGAATAGTTGAAATGCCTCCTGTTTAATCTCCAGCACTTATTTAATGGAGCTTCTCTCCATGCTGGCTGGCTTTCCACTGACAGGCTTTTTTTTTTTTTGCTAGGATTTGACAGTTTGATGGGATGCAAATTCACAAAAAGCTGAGAAGAAAAATATATATAAAAGTGTTTTGACTGTTTAACCCTTTCAGTGCTGGATTTATTATTCAGTTATTGAGCTAAAACGACACACAGCACCATCTTTATACAGCTTTATACTGCTTTATACTGCTTTACAGCTTTACTCCACAAGGATGTTGGGAAGGAACTTTGAGGATGTTCTGAAAGTAGCGGAGGGCACTCATTAAACTTCAATGGTGCACCACTTTTAGCTCATCCCCATGCATGCATGATGTCCCCTCCGGCCCGATCACACTCAGGTCTCTAAGGGGCGAGAGAGTATATGTCTCTAAAAGAAGCAAAATGGCAGGACTGCTCTCTCTCTCATTTTCTCTCTCTTTCTCTGTCTCTCCATCAGCAGAGAAGGCCATCTCAAGACCGCACTAAGCCCGCAGTTATGTGGGCTAGAGAGCAAATGCTGCTGGAAGTAAAGCAAATATCATTTTAATGCTGGGCATTAGCATCAGGCCCAGCTGCTTTAATATAAATCACATTAGGGGAGTGTTGGGGGCAGATGGAGACTGCTTAAACCCATATGCGACTCCCTCCCACCTCCTTTATGTACCTCTTTCCTCCCCAACTCTCTCTCCCTCTCTCATTTGCTCATTTGCTCTCTCTCTCTTTTTATTTTTCCTTATTATTCCTTCTGGCCTGCAGACTGCTTGCCATCTCTGCGGCACCTAAGCCGCATCCCCCATGATGGAGGAGGGTATAACTGGGTGGTTTACATAAGAGTGTTTAATCATGCTTGAATAAGGGCTAAATGTTTACTCAGGCCCTGGAATAAAGGAAACAAGCTAAATGTATCCAGAGCTAAAACACTACACACTCCACCATCCCGCGTAGAGTAGCACTGTGTTCTGACTCTTCTCCTTGACCTTGCTTACCTTAGAGTGCACTGTGAAAAATGAACTCCAGTGTAAAATGGACTTTTGGTGTAGTAAAACATGTTAAAAAGTAATTACCTATTCAACATAGCCCACCTCCATTCTCCCGCAGCTTTCTGAGATACAGTAATTTTTAAATTCTGTACAACCGCCAAAATATGCCCCGATAAATCGCTTCCACCGTTCCACCGTTATCCAGTAGCTCAAACTAGCTCCACACCTCCTTGCTAGAATCCGGGAGCCCTTTAATTTAAATATAGGTGCTAATAACTTTAATAAAGTGCACAAGAAGCCTATTTAAAAACACTCTTCACATCCCATACTGTCAGATTTCAGCTCTGGGCACCGCCATCACTGTACTGATAATGACAGACATATATATATATACATAGATTCCCCATAGCCTGCCTCTTAGCAAAGCAGCCGACGCCAAACTTCTTGTGCACTTTTTAAGTTATTAGTGTCTCGATTAGAATGTCAGGGCTCTCTCTCAAAAAGCACAAAATTACTGTATCTCAGAAAGCTGTAGGAGAGTGGAGGAGTGCTATTCATCAAAGGTAAGTACTTTTTTAATCATGTTTTACTACAACCAAAGTCTATTTTACACCTGAGTTCTCCTTTAAAGTGACTTTACAGAGCCTTTTATTTTAGTTAACTTATCAACATGAAAAAAATCATGGGATAGTAGTATGTGGATTAAATAGGTAGGGTTACCTCACCTAGAAGTTGTGAGGTGTCCTAATCGTGGAGGGTTCTTGTGTTGCTGGATTTTAATAATGGAATCTTAAGATCTTTGACTTCTTGAAAAGCAGGCACTTAGGCAGTTGCTCCACTCTAGAGCTTTAAAACCAATTTGCATACTGTATGTGTCCAAGTAAGAACAGAAAACTAAATTTACTCAGAACTTTTTCCTTGTTGCGTAATTTCACAGCTCTAGAGTGGCCCTACAGTCTAACTGCTGCTCGTCAAATGTGATCAGCAATCCAGTCTCAAAACCGTCTTTGTCTTGGGTCATCAAAGGATGCGGAAATTTAACCTACAAATGGGAATACACAGTATATAACTCAACACAACCCTATGTATTGTTGACCAAACATTAGATGCAGATATAAAAAATGAGTTATATATAAAAAAAAAAAAACTTTGTGCAATCAGTTGCATGTGTCGTTACACATTTGCTTTAACCGCACTGACTGAGCTAGTTTTTTTTTATATATAAAGGAAAATAAAGTGTCACACTGGTTGTTTTCCACAGAGAACCGAGGAAAACAGAGGAAATAGTATAAATGTGGAATGATTTTTGATCACACACTCACTGAGCATTCCCATTTTCCATGTTTGTGGCAGAAACAGTCTGAGGCAATCTCGAGTTGATGAGGCTCACGTGCCAAACTTGGCCAGTCATTCGCATCCTCCTTCCCTGGAGTGAAATGATAAATGAAGCAGTGTAGCCACTCGTTTGCTGGAACTGAATCATCTCCCTATTTTGTCTCCCCATCTTCTGTGGCTGTGATTGATACACATAAAGGGTCAGGTTTTTTTTTTTCAAAATATGTAGATTTCAACTAACTGAATTAACTTTGTTTTAAGCTTTTAAAGCTTATATATGCATGATACAAGAACTGGCTATCCCTTACAGTAAGGAATGCATGCATTTCTGGACAAGCTGAAAGATACAGAACCATCACTGAAAGTAACTCATTTTATGTGTACTGAGGCACTAATAATGTTACATGATGATACGCAAATGTGACTTGAGTTAAATCAGCATTTTGTAGTTCTTGCAAAGATTTTCTTGCCTGCTTCACCAGAGGTATATAGTGCAATATAAAGACACAATGGTTGAGGTGCTTCTCTCCTAATTATAGCTCAATGAATGGATCATCAAAATAATTTTGAAGCAGCTATTTTAATGTCGATTTCAACACATTGAACACTATTTAATAGCATACGTTTAGCAGTGCCTCTGAATTCTAGCTTAGTATCCATTAACTGATGTTTCTTTTTAAGTGTACAGGAGTTTAAGGGGTTTAATATCTGATCTGTGGGTCTATGTACAAGATAAACTAGTTAAATTGAAAGTTTTTCATTATATGGACCATGTATTGATAGCAACAACATTTTGAGACTCTGTTTTGCTCATTTAGATAAACCTAGTATATAATAGAGTCATTTTGAGCTTTAAATTATTGTATAAAAAGCACTTCTTATCTTAACCAGTGGATTTTTAAACCAGTTAAGTTGCTTGTTACCACATGAAGACATTTTTTTTATGGTGACAAACTATTTTTAGAGTGTTGAGCCCGCCTCCTTTTATGGTTTTTAGCCGATTTCCCAACACATCAGCTCACTTTGTTGTCTCTTTAATCCGCAGTGCGTCTCAGATCCGGACATTTTTGCTCGGTGTGTCAGTCTTGTTAAAGGCATCTGCTTCTGCCTGTTGTTTTTTTTTTTTTTTTTTCTCTATCCAGACCCTGATAGTCATAATTACGCCGTTTTACGGCCGCTTCTTTCCGCACTGCAGCTGCAGATGCCTGTTATTTACAAGCGCAGCAGGGCTGAATGAAATGAAGTGGTCTGGATGACCACAGCGCCTGTGGTGCATATGACAACCCCCCCTACCTCCCCCGATTCCATCCCTGGATCAATAGTCTTTAAGACAAAGCCTGGTGATCACACCAGGCACTCAGATGCCCACGCCTGAATCAGATCAATATCAATGAGCTGCTGGATTGTAGAGCTGCATCCCTGCCTGTGTGTTTGTGTGTGTTTTGATGTGTTACTTAAAGTCTAATGGATCAGAATCTATAGGTATCATGGTGCCATGCTTGGCATAGCTGATGAACAGATGACCCGAGGTGAAAAGTGTAGGTTCTGAGTTGTATCTCTCCAGGGGAGGCTTTCTATCAAATTTTGAGGCATTGCTAGGATGCAGGATGCTGAATGATCATGTCCTCACCTCATCCTCAATTCATCCATCATTGCATCATTATTCCCTTTTAGCCCACACCTGACATTAGGCATTGTACCCATAGTTTCAGAGAGTCCCATTCTATTGGCACTACTTCTAACTCTACATAGGCTAGACAAGCTATTTGTGTTGATAGCTACACACTGTAGCTGCTACTACTGCTACTACAAATATACAAGTACCCTTATATAGTACTATACTATATACTCTATACTTATAGACAGTAGTATTGATTAAAACAAGCCGTATAATCAAGTACACTTACCATGTGTCCAAATGTTTCTGGACACCCCTTTTAATAAATGCATTCATTGTTCCTGCTGGAAAATGAAATCTGCATGGTTTGGAGAGCCATGTCATCTGCAGGTGTTGGTCCACTGTGTTATATCAAGTCTAAAGTCAGTGCAGTGTTTTCCTGCTGACAACTTTTATGGAGATGAAGATTTCATTTTCCAGCAGGACTTGGCACACTGCCCACACTGCCAAAAGTACCAATTGGGTTGGACAATGAAACTGAAACACCTGTCATTTTAGTGTGGGAGGTTTCATGGCTAAATTGGAGCAGCCTGGTGGCCAATCTTCATTAATTGCACATTGCACCAGTAAGAGCAGAGTGTGAAGGTTCAATTAGCAGGGTAAGAGCACAGTTTTGCTCAAAAATGTTGCAATGCACACAACATTATAGGTGATATACCAAAGTTCAAAAGAGAACAAATTGTTGGTGCACGTCTTGCTGGTGCTTACAGTCTTTGTGATGCATCAAGAGCCACGGTATCCAGGGTAATGTCAGCATACCACCAAGAAGGACCAACCACATCCAATTGGATTAACTGTGGACGCTGTAAGAGGAAGCTGTCTGAAAGGGATGTTCGGGTGCTAACCCGGATTGTATCGAAAAAACCTAAAACCACGGCTGCACAAATCACGGCAGAAATTAATGTGCACCTCAACTCTCCTGTTTCCACCAGAACTGTCCGTCACCACAATAAATTATTGTGGTCTA
This sequence comes from Astyanax mexicanus, assembly GCF_023375975.1. Classification (NCBI taxonomy): domain Eukaryota; kingdom Metazoa; phylum Chordata; class Actinopteri; order Characiformes; family Acestrorhamphidae; genus Astyanax; species Astyanax mexicanus. The sequence continues at coordinate 42,362,677 of NC_064420.1, read as the reverse complement.
AAACCAGGTGTTTCAGTTTCATTGTCCAACCCCCTGTATATAATATAGGAGTTTCACATTTTGAGCTGAATTACAGAAATAAAGTAACTTTTCAATGATATATAATTATTTTGGGATGCACTAGTATACAGTATGTATATTTGAGATTACATAAGAGTTAATTAGCATTGTAGCTTAAGAGCTAACTTTCAGAAACACAGTTATATAACACACTAGATTCCAAGCATGTCTTGGCTGAGTTGCTGTATAACTAATGTATTCAGCGCTCAGGAAGAAGGTGTACAATTAATTTTTGGAGAAAGAAACAACAGATGTGGAGAAGGAATGTATAAGTCAGAAATACAAAGAAGAAAAGTAAAGAGTGTAGAATAAAAACTAAGAGAAGAACAGCAGAGAAATAAGTCTGAAAGAGTGTGTGAATGTGAGAAAATGTGAGGAGTGTTGTATCTATTTCAGCTCAGCTTCTGACTTGGCCCTCCCAGCAACAGGAAGCTCAGCTTTAGCTCAGGAAAAAACACAGCTTAGCTCAAGACGAGTGAGTCAAAGGGGCTTTTCGGACCCCTGCTTTATGCTGTGGTCAGGGCAGAGAGGCGTGAGGGAGTGTAAGGGCTTTTAAATTTACAATACTCTCAGATTAAGTGGACAGAGCATTGTTTCCTTGGCTTTGTAACACTTTTTTTTACATTTTAAAAGTCGTTTGGATTGTTAGCATTAATGGATTTCACACTGTTTAGGGAAGGATTGAAGTTCTTAGCTGTTTGATTTAGCACAGCTTTGAGGAAATTAAATAAGGCATGGCATACCCTATCGTAGCCTGTCCTAGCCTAGCACAAGTTAGCAATGTCACAAGAACAAATAAACACAAGCCGCATCGCGTAAACATTATGATTAGCATGTACAGTGCGATTAGCCAGCTTAAGATGTTTGTAGATGATTGGGCTAACATTAGTGTTTAGGCTTTTGTAGGCTAATGAGGCATTTGTGCACCAGTTAGCTTCATCAGTTCCTGCTTATGGTTGCCTAGTGTTAGCTTTTAGCCTTTCCAGTCAGTCAGAAGTGCTTTTTGTACCCCTGCTTTACTATTAAAAGGGACTCTAGTTCGTTTGTACCCTTAGAGCGGTTCGATTGAGCAGGTGTGAAAACAGTAATCACACTCGGGTGTGGATCAAAATAACTCCCAAATGCATCAAATACCAAATACAATATCAAATACACTCGTTTTACTTGAGCTAAACTGCTGGTAAGCAACAGTATAAACTGATATATTAGCCAGACAACACTAATTACCACAGCTATGAACAAATGCTGATTCTGATCCATGCTGTTTACACACACAGTCTGTGCAGCGTTCACTGCTCGCAGATGTACGACTCCGCTGACTACATGTACATCTGCAATGCATGTCCCATTAAAAACACTGTGTTTGAAAGTTTCTTATTGTACAGATACACATGCTGGAATACAATATATTCTCGCGTCATGTACTTTTTTCAGACAGCTCTGACCAATCAGAGGACACAGCATGCTCACATGATTTATTGGTGCTTGTTTTTGTGTGCTTAAGTTTATGCCTGTGTGAAACCAAACCAAACAGTACCAAAAAGTATGAGTATGAGGTATGATCTGGACCATAGAAACCAAATACATGTGTAAAAATATTATCAGATAAGGTGGACTAAGGGTTGTTTTTTTTTGGCTTCGTATCGCCTTATAATTTAAAGAGTTTTTAGTTGTTTGTTATAGTACTGCTGAACCTGCACCACTCCCTCTGCTGGCAAGGAAATAAAAGAAAATAAGCATGGCATACCCTAGCCTAGCTTAGCCTAGCATATATTAGCACTGTCACATGAATAAATTAACACAAACAGCAACAAATAAGCATTATTGTACATTATGAGTAGTAAAAACAGTATGATTAGCTAAATATTAGCTGAAGAGAGCTTATCTGCATCTGGTTGTGCTAGCATTAGCTTTTAGCCTTTTTCCAGCACCACAGGTCTTTGTGCACCAGTTAACTTCATCCGTCTTCCTTTTGCTGGCTCAGTTTTAGCTTCTAGCTGCTACAGAAATTCTAGATGCATCTAAGCACCAAATAGCAGAATCATTTCCTGCTTTTTGTTCAGGCTAGTATTAGCATTTAGCCATCTGAGTGAGTCAAAGGAAGGCTGTTTCTAAAGGCCTGACAGTCTGATGCCTCTTTTTTTTATGGAGACTCTTAGATTAACTGGACTGAGGGGCTTTTCTTTAGCTTTTTAACATCTTCTGTTTATATTGTCAGTTGGATTGTCAGCATTAATGGATATTTTAAGTTGTTCAGAGAAGGTTTAAAGTGTTTATCTGTTAGATTTAGCACAGCTGGGCTGCGTACATGTCCTTTCCCTGCATACGGATGGCACCACTCCCTCTGCTGACATCGAAATAAAGAGGATCTCCTATACATTACTCAACTATGGGAATGTAAAGCCTCTTAGAAGTTGGCCCATCAGGTCATGACAGGGCAGTGGTGGATGACACTTTAATGCAAGATTAACCCCTTTGCTGACAGAGTTGTTCTCAGTGATAAGAAGAGCATGTTGGTATTTTCATTGAAGGCAGAGATAAAGAACGCCGTGTGAGTTTTTGGAGTTTTTTACGTTGATCTTAGGTATATAATTCTGCATTCCATTTTAAACTTTGATGCTGGAATTTCTGTGGGAGTTCTAGGTAAGAAAATGTTACCTGGAACTCATGCACAATTCAGATTCCCTAACCATGAGTTAAGATATTATAGCTTGTTGAGCTAGCCTTAGCATTAGCTCCAAAACTGCTTCGCTTGGCCTAGCATTAGCTTTTAGCTGCTCCAGAGGCTAAATAGTCTACTGTGTGCCAGACAACTACATCAGACCTCAATTGATGCTTCGTTTCTTGCTTTTAGCCGCTTCAGAGATACACTTGCGCTTGAAAAAATCACATCACTGGCCTAAAGTATTAGGGTTGGCTTTGTTCACACAGGAATCTCTCATTATATGAAGCAAGCTTATTTACAACACTGGTATTTTCACTCAGAATTAATTATTTTTTTACAATTTTGGTGACATAAAATAAAATCCTTTACAATTCTTTCATTTGATGACAAAAGAAGAAAAACAACAGACACTATGTGTGTACAGTATAAGAGTATCTCCCACAGACAGACTGCTGTGGCAGGAATAAGAAAGGTGAATGAAGTCAGAGTATAGGGCTCAGGCTCAGTGTAATGTTTATCAGTTTTCTGACAACTTAAGGCTAAATTAAAAATGTGAAAATTACGTGTGAAACTTCATTGTTTAATTTTTATTAAATTCATTGTCATATTTTTAATTTAACCTATAATCTGCATTTCCAGACAAATGAAAACATATTCACATCTCTGTTTTCTGAGTTTTAATTTTTTGCATCTTGTAATGAAAGTACAGTACAGTACAGTAGCCAGAAAAAAGCAAAATAAAAAATAATCCTCTCTTGATTTTCTGATTTTATCATTTTTGCTTCTTGTAACAAAAGTAATTTGGATTCTAGATCAGATTTCTGTTATGAGATGCAAAAATAAAAAAGCAGAAAATCAAGAGAGGATTATTTTTTTCATTCTTTTCATTTTGCTTTTTTTCTGGCTGTTGTACTGTGTATGAAAGTTTCTTGGTTGCCCTCCTGCTCTCGTTCATTTTCTCTCTCACTTTCTCTCTCTCTCTCTCTCTCTCTCTCTCTCTCTCTCTCTCTCTCTCTCTCTCTCTCTCTCTCTCACTCGGTCGACCCTCACTACCTCTTTTTTCTTGGTTAATTCCCAAATCAACCAGGCAGCTGAGACAATACCTGTGAGGCAGGAGGTAATTACAACCATGTCTCTCTCTCTCTCCCTCTCTCTATCTGTCTCTCTTTCTCTCAGTTCAGTTCAGTTTAATTCAGTTGTTTCATTCAGTTTAATTCATAATATGTTTACATCCGTTTTTACAATGCTTACAATGCATGTTTCAAAGGTAGCCTTTTCTAGGGGTGGGAATGTGTTTGTAGGGGTGGAGTTAAATATGTGTTTGCATTTGTTCCTCCTCTGGATCCTCCTCTAATCTATCTCTTTATCTCTGCATCTGTCTCTCTCATCTCTCATCTGTCTCCTTATCTATAACTTTGTAACTATTAACAGGTCTTACTATTTATATTGCTGTAGATATGTCATTGTGTACATTATTTAATGAATTGTGTATAAGTATAAGTTACTTTAGCGTTATTTGCTGGTAGCTTCATATTTTCTGACCTTCTTTTTCTTTTGTTATTTATACAGTGAAACTGTATAAAAACTTACTCACTTACACTGAATTTAGTTCATGTTGCCTGTGTGTGTGCAGGCCTCAGTCCAGCTGACCCAGTGCTCTCCTGTACAAATCCTGTTTGGATTTGTGCTTTGTGAAGTCCCTCGTTGCTAAATGCTGAAGAGCAGGCGGGGCGCTGTGACTCAGGAGGAGATGACATCAGAGATAGAGAGAAAAAATAGTGATTTACAACAGTGATGAATGCCTATTAGAGCTAGGCCTTCAGTTCAGAACTAGACTCAGTTCAGGAGGAGAAAACGGACCTGTATAGGTTATGCACTTGGACAGTTTTAGCTCTTGTAGATGAAACACCCACACACACATTTATATTGGTTTGTTGCAGTTTAATAGTTTTCTTCAGTACTCAACACTTTTGTACTGAGCTGCTGGCATTGTTTTACATTTCTAATCATTGTCTGAATTGTGGTTAGGCTACTGCTTGCATTCACAAACAGTGATGACAGTGCACGATATATCATTTAAGCATCGCCATCGTGATTTCCGCAAGCGCAATAGTCACATTGCAGGACATGCGATGTCACTTAAGGGAATTAAATGAAACACGTTGTGGTGCAATGCTTTGATTCTTAACACAAGAAGTAGATACACAACACTGTCTCTGTGTCTGTGTGAGTGACAGGCTGCTGCTGCCTGAGAAGCGCAAGGGGGAGCACGAGGGAAGGGGGGAGCAGGAGTAAACACAAGGTCACCACATGGCCTCCATCCACATGGTTGGCCACGTGCTTGTAAACACAGTTTTGTGTAGATTTTTCAGTTACAGCTGAATTTATGCTTTTAATCCCAGAACAATTCTCTTATTTATCTTTTAAAAGCCATTTAAATGCCTGATTAAAGGGAAGATTACTGTTGTTTTGCTGTTTTCCTCGGGTTTTGAGTGATTGGGCTGACTCGGCCCTTGATCGGTCCGGACGCGAGACAGAGTGTGGGTGGGGACGGGGCTGGTCATGTCATGGGCTCTGTATTGTTTAATATGGCGATATATAGTTGAAAAGGAACATCTGCAATGTTTTTTCAATATCATGTAGCCCTGTTTCACACACATATTCCACAGGTCAGGTCTCAGGTCTAGCTTGCATTTGACATTTCAAAAGCCATTGGAAAAAAAATATATACATATACATATATATATATATATATATATATATATATATATATATATATGTATATTTTAGGCTCTGTCTTATGGCACCACATATTAATGTCAAAAGTCAGGGGCACAAAAACACCAGGTGAAAGAAAAATTAACCTGCAAGTTTTAACATTTTAACATTCTGTGAAACTCACGAGCATAAAAAAGAAATTGTGCGCACTGAACAACATATCGCTCTCAAGACCTGGAGATGACCCTGACCACACCCCCAAAATGTCAAAATTACCCCTTTCTACATTTACGTGCAAATAATTCAATACACATAGCACGCGAGGACAACTGTGAACACTTGAGAACACTTGAGAGGAAGAAAAATGATGCTTTTGTTCAGAGCGCACATGCTTTCTTTTTAGTGTTCGCGAGTTCCACTCTTTTTTTTACACACAAACACACACACACAAACTTTTAAAACTCACAGGCTAATTTTTTCACCTGGTGGTTTTGCGCCCTCGTCTTTTGACACTAATGCAGGGGTGTCCAAACTACGGCCCGCGGGCCATTTGCGGCCCGTTTCCTTTTTTGGAGCGGCCCGCGAGGTATTTTAGAAATAGAATGAAAGTTGGCCCGCTGTTAAGCAGTTTTTTATAACGTGAGATTCACAGTTTGAACGCTAGGTGTCAGAAACAGGCCAAAGAGTCTAAAAGCGGAGAGAGTGTGCATTTCTAGCGCAGAAAAACGGGCCAAAGAGTCTAAAAGTTGCCGTAATTAAGGAGTTTAATATTAAGAGACATCATGAAATTAAACATCAATTTGAAAAATCTTAGTTTACACAACACTGTCAAAGATAAAGATAGTAAGCCAAGTAAAATGGTGTTTAAATGAAATAATCAGGAAAAAGTATTATTTAAAGTGGTATATTTCATTATTTGTTTTATTATGGAGTTTGTGGCCCGTGACTTCTCCTTCTCCTTCTGGCCCCCAACAAAAAAGGTTTGGACACCCCTGCACTAATGTGATGCCATACTGTCCCATGACTTCAGTGTAAAGTTCTGCTTGCCTCCTCTCTGTTGTGTTGGGTTTCATCAGGACCAGAACTCAAAGATCCCTCAAAGGAAAACTTCTCCATCAATAATAAGTTTCCCCCCAAAGAGACCCCTATTCACCACCTACATCAGTACGAGTGTATCAGGCCATTGTGAGGGACATCCTGAAGGGGTGATGGGGTTGACGGTGTGTTTCTGTCTGTAACACATCCTGACTCTTATCTCTCTCTGCGTCCTCTTCCAGCTCTCGCTTCTGAATGAAGTGAGGAAAGAGCAGCAGAGAGGAGTTCAGACTGAAAGTACTGAGATATTTTTAACACGAGACCCCCATCCCCCCCTTACACTCCTTCTGTCCCCTTCCCTCCCAACACGTCTCTCTCTGATACACTTCCTTTTCAACTCTCCCTTTCTCTCGCTCTTACACACTGCACACACACACACACACACACACACACACACACACACACACTCAGGGTCCTGGCAGCAGGATGGAGGAATAGCCGAGGCTAAATTTTGGGCAGAAAAGTCGTATGATTTGACTGTGAGGAATGTGAACATCAAATGGAGCATTAAGATCATTCCCGGGGCAAAAATCTGTCTCTCTCTCTCTCCATGTTTCTGTCTGTCTTACTCTCTCTCTATTCTGCTCTCTTAATCTTTCAATCTTTCTGTATGTCTCTATTTCACTCAACCCATCTTTCTCTTTTTCTTAATTTCTGTCTCACTCTCTCAGAATTCTTCTCTTTATACTTCCCCTTTTCTCTTTTTCTGTCTGTCTCTCTGTCTTTCCTTCTGCCTGACTCTCTTTTTCTCTCTGCTATCTCTGTCTTTCTGCCTGCCCCCCTTTCTCTCTTTTATTTGGCTTCTCCTTATCTTTCTGCTTCTCTTTCTTTCTCTGTATCTCTTTGTTTTTCCTCTCTATCTGTCTTTCTCTTTCTGGTTCTGTATATCTTTCTCTTTCTCTTTCTCTATCACCCTGTTGTGCTTTCCTGATCTTTTTGCATATATTTATTTTCCTCTCTCTTTGTCTCTCTGCTTCTTTCTGCCTCCTTTTATAAATTTCTGCTTCTTTCTCTTTCTTTCTCTTCTTTATCTTCTGTATCCCCACCGTATCTCTCCCTTTTTTGTCTTTCTCTCACTCTCTTTGTCTCTCTGCCTCTTTCTGCCTCTGTTTCTCTTTTCTGCCTCTCACAATATCTTGCATTTTTATCATTCTGCATATTTCTCTCTCTCTTTCTTTCTTTTTCTCCTTTATCTCCTGTATCCCCTTTCTCTCTCCCTCTCTCTTCCTCTCTCTCTGTGTCTTGCTCTTTCAAACTTTCTGTAACTCCCTCTCTCTATCTCTCTGTCTTTCTCTCTGTCTCTCTCTCTCTCTCTCTGTCTCTCTCTCTCTCTCTTTTAGTCAGGCCACATTAATCACCATCTCCACAGCTGGTTGTAATAACCCTCTCTACTTGATTCACCTTTGCTTCCCTGCAGTCATATTTCCCCTCTCTCTCTCTCTCTCTCTCTCTCTCTCTCTCTCTCTCTCTGACATAACTCTCTGTGTGTAGTCTGTTCTCCGGGCTTGTGTTTGTGAAGCCTGCATTAAGAGAAGAAGGAGGGAACGTCTTATTAAAGGCAGGAGAGCATTCCATACCTTGTTTAGAATTAAAAAGGGAAGGTATGGAACGCACTCGGGAAAATTTCTCGTCCTCCGACTGCATCTTCACTTTATCCCGCCCCCACCCCCCGTCTCGTCAGATGTAAACTTTCCCGCAAGCGATTTAAAATAGACCCCTTTAGCGTGTTCCAGCTCTAAAATGCAAGCAGCAGTGGAGCGGTGTGTCTGTTAAGGAGTAGTACTTTCTCTGACCTTTGGCATGCCTTTCAGTGCTGCGTTTCTCTGCCATGTTTTTCAGCACAAAGGTCTCCGTCTGTCTCCACTGGCAGCCGCCCACTTTTTCTTCCCCCCACAGGATCCCTGAAAGAAAGGACTGGCGAACATTTTCACAAGCATGAAAAAAAAAGCACTAAACGATTGTGGAGTGGAAACAGTTCCTGTACCCAGTCGAGCTCACGGTCGGACTCTCCAGGGCTTCAGATGATGTAAAAGGGAAAAAAGGATAGTGAGGGGGGTCCAGCTGTAGTTTACGAGGATTGGCTGCTTTATGAGGAGGGGTGAGGATCTATATGTGCACTTTTGACCTCAGGGGGAATCCTCAGTGTATCCAAATGTCTACCATTAACCCTATATCACTGTAATGTTGGCCTGTCATGATACTGTAATTGTGTTATTGGCTTATTGTGCTGTATACGGATACAGTGGCCACATTATATTAACTTTGTAAAAAAATCTGATTAACATAAATGAGCTGGTATGCTGACTTTGTTTAAAAACATAATAGATGTTTTATTTTTTAGGATTTGTAAGCATGCAATATATTTTGATTCCAATATCTGAATGTTGTTCTTTTTTTAAACTGTGTAATTGCATTATTATGCTATTATATTATTATTAAATCAGTATCATAAAATGGCAATATTTTATTTATCACAAGAATTTCTGGGACAAAATATCATCCAATAAAAAATTGTTATTGTAACAGGCATACTGTAATAAATTTTACTTACTGTAATTGATTTTGATACTTTATTTATCATTGCATTAATTATTAATTAATAATTAATTTTTGACCAAATAATTCTGGTTGTTGAATAATCAGTGAATCCCTTGTAGTTACAGTGTTATTACACAGACAGCTTATGTGTGTAACTACATGGTTGTTGCAGACAAAGTGGGACTACAGGTTGTTTATGTTGCTGCTTAGCTTCCGTAGTTAGGCTGTATGGATTGGACTGGAAAATGAAGGCTATGTCATAAAATATGTCAGGTTGTAAGGGGCTGGAGTAGCGTTAGCATTACCCGCTAACCACACTAAGCTCTAGCTCTTTAGCTGTTCAGAGGTGGGGATTATCCACTTCTAGCCTGTTGCTAACCCTGACTAACACTGCTGGAGCAACATTAGCATTAACCGCTAACCGTGCTAGTTAGCCCTCTCTTACCGTTCAAAAGCGAGTACTATCGGACTGTAGTCTGCGTGTTTACCGTTTTAAACTAACTACGTGGGAAGAACCGCTAGCTAATATCGCCCTGGCTCACTAGGGTTCCTGTCAGGAGGCATTAGCCGATAATGCTAATGCTCCAGCCTTAGTGCTGGAGAAATTCGGGAATGTAAGCTTACTGTAAGTAAATGAAAGTGCTTTACTCACCCAAATAAATCTGTGTAGATTAATATCCAGCGCTTGTTTGACTTTAAAATAAAGTCTGTTTTTTAAGAGTTATACTCAGCATAGCTTTATTTAACCCTTGTGTGGTGTTCGGGTCTGTGGGACCCGTTTTCATTTTTCATCAAATGATACAAAAAATATATTTTTTCTAACTCAAACTCATTGGCATTGGCTCATTTTTGGTGAAAAACATATATCAAAACACATTTTCGATAAACACACACACACACGTTTATATAACATACAGTATGTTTGGCCAAGGGTTAATAAACATTGCTTTATTTGTAAATTTGAAACTAAACAAATGTTCTACTCATATCTTGAGTTTAATTCATTTTCTTTTACATTTTATTAAAAAACTAATAAAAAAAGAGTAGCACTTTTTAAAAGAAATGTAACATAAGAAAGGTAAAGGGCAAATATTAACCATGTAAGCTGTTTATATTGCTAGCAATTTAGGTGAAGCGAGCATGTGTAAAGCATTTTAACGTAATTTTTTTTAATTTTGCTGAATTAAATACAAGTAACAAAGTAAACGAGTAACAAAAAATATGAACACCACACAAGGGTTAACTTAGTTAACTACCCTCCCCACCACCACCCAGCGGATGAGACTTGCTAAATTAGAAGGAAAACATGGCGACACCCCTGTTTCTTACTAGTGTCGCTTAATATGTGCCTTTTATGTGCGCCTTATGTATAAAAATAGACCAGATAATAGAGGTAGACCAGATAATGGACAGTGCACCTTATAATCCGGAGCGCCTTATAGTGTGAAAAATATGGTATGTTTCATGTGCCAAATGTTTGTGGACACCACATTTCACAGCTTATCCCTATAGAAAATAAAGTACTGCCAATAGAATAGGAATGTCTGAAGCAGATGGCAAGAACTTAAATTTATTGGCACCATGCCTAATGTAAGGTGTGGACTAGTGGTGATTATCATCCCCAACATCCTGACCTCACTAACAACACTAACAATGTTGTTTCTGTACTCAATCAGATCCTTACAGCAAGTAGAGACAGTTACCCCAACAAAAGCAGGAGGACAGGAGGAAACGATGCTGGAAGGATTTTCTGAAAGTGGTTTTAAGGTGTGAGGCTGTAAATGGACAGTGAGTCCCAGCTGTGCAGCTCTGATGTCAGTGCTAACTCACGTAACATATGAAGTAATGTAGGTGTGTGTGTGTGTGTGTGTGTGTCAGAGAGAGAGAGAGTGAGCGAGTGAGAGAGAGAGAGAGAGAGAGGAAGCATGGGTGTTAAAACAGCCTTTCTGACTGCTTATCTTTCGTGTGGATGTCCCTCGCTCTCCTCCCCTTGGGTTTAGTTGCTATGGCAATGTGACTTGAAATGGGAAGAAATGGAGAGACATGGGAAAGAATAAGAATGCGAGTTTGAGAAATGAGACAAATAGATGCAGCACACCTTTCTCCAGGCACTCGGCCATGCCGTACATGAACAGGAGCGGGTATACTTACAGCTGCAACATGCTGTCTGTGATGTTATCCCTCACCTTACTTCTCCCATATAGTTTCTGGAAAATTTGGAGGTTCCTGAGTTTTCCTGATTATTTTATCTAATTATTTTCCCAATTTCGAAAGGCCAATCACCCAATTCCTGTTCATATGAACTTCCTTTATCACTGGAAATGCCCCTAACACTAGGAGGGGGAAGAATAGCACGTGCCTGAACCGATACATTACATGCATAACATGTAATTTCAGCCACCACCTCTTTTCCAACTGCCGCTGATGCAGCATCACTGGGTATTCAACATGCTTGTATGTTGCAAAGTGTCTGAGCTCCAGTTTTAAAACATTAGCTAACAGATGCCTGTGCTGACCAGCATCACACTAGTAGTGATGTGGGAAGACAGAGACATCTACCCATCCAGAAAGAGCATGGCCAACTGTGCTCTCTCTGACTCCAGCTGCTGATGCCAAGCAACATGACCTAGGATTCCAAACAGTGATCCTTAAATCATATTTACAGCACCTTAATCTACTAGACCAATCGGAGCCCAGCATTCCTAATTCCTAAAGGAACAATATGTACTAAATGGGAGCAAGGCTGGGTTGCCAGCATAAAAAAGGTTCAGTAATGGTTGCAAATATTGATATATAATCACAATTATACCTAAATTGAGTACATCTAAAGTGAAATTTTGTTTTTGTTTTCAATATACATTTCTGTCATGCTGGTTGATGCTGAGATTAATATAAGGATATTGTATCATGACGATGATTTGCTGCACCAGTCTGGATCACTTTACCTTTAGCTCAAATACTCACTGCCTTGATAATCCAGCTGCATGCAGACCAGTGTTTAAGAATGCAACCCTTTGAATTTTAAAATCTTGATTGAAAATGCCCATCCATATTAGTGGTTGTGATAAATAACTTACCTACTTAGCTAATTGTAACTGAAACTCAGTGCTGTTTCAAGAGAAAAACCTGTTCAAGAGAAAAATAGCCAGCTTAGAATCTGTCTTGTAGTCCTTCTAGGATCTAAGTGTCTCCACCTATCAAATGCATTCCAAAAATATATTTGCATTTTACTTCATCTTTGGTCACAGAGCTTTTTAAAAGGATACTGAAGCTGCCGTATATCCTATGTTTGTCTGCGGTTGTGTCCCAAACCTGGCAACCTGGGTAGTAAAAATATCAAAGACAAAATCAAAGACTTAATACACAACAAGATTTCTGCTCCATAAAAGACAGTTCAAACATAGTGGCTGAAACACTGCTGCTGCAAAAGATGCCATTGCTTAAACTGAGCATGTTTCCTTAATATTTGATGACACATTTTATGAGTTAGTACTGGAAATATAATACATAATGGTCTTTCAAGAAAATCAGCAGCTTCAAATCGTAATTTGAATCATTTGCATGCAAACACAAAGCCCCACATGGCTTTCCTGGGCCGCGGGCATTCCGTACCGGAACCATCTCTGCAAGAGGCTCTTCAGTACCATCTGGGCCTGGACCGCCATCTTCACAATTAAAAAGCTGCAGCAGACACACACACACACACACAGTGAAACTGTGTTGGGCAGGATTTCTCACTGGCACAAACACAGAGATACTCACTTTCACACAGAGCCTGTTCACACCATCACACACTGGTCATCAGATCATGTTTGAATTTTGTGTGATCACATGAAAGACCAGGTATACACGCTCCCAGCATGCACTGCAGATACTGATAGACAAGCAGAAAAATCACTGCTGGTTGTTATATAGCTTATAATAATGAAGTAAAACTACTTCATTACTTTACATACATACTAAAATGCTGTATCTGTATCTACTGGAGTATTATTTTTACTCCACTACTGTACTTAAGTACTAAAATGCTGTATCTGAATCTACTGGAGTATTATTTTTACTTCACTACTGTACTTAAATACTAAAATACTGTATCTGTATCTACTGGAGTATTATTTTTACTCCACTACTGTATTTAAGTACTAAAATACTGTATCTGAATCTACTGGAGTATTATGTTTACTTCACTACTGTACTTAAGTACTAAAATGCTGTATCTGTATCTACTGGAGTATTATTTTTACTTCTCTACTGTACTTAAGTACTAAAATACTGTATCTGTATCTACTGGAGTATTATGTTTACTTCACTACTGTAATTAAGTACTAAAATACTGTATCTGTATCTACTGGAGTATTATTTTTAACTACTTCTCTACTGTACTTAAGTACTAAAATGCTGTATCTGTATCTACTGGAGTATTATTTTTACTTCTCTACTGTACTTAAGTACTAAAATACTGTATCTGAATCTACTGGAGTATTATTTTTAACTACTTCTCTACTGTACTTAAGTACTAAAATGCTGTATCTATATCTACTGGATTATTATTTTTAACTACTTCACTACTGTACCTAAGTACTAAAATACTGTATCTGAATCTACTGGAGTTTGATTTTTACTTCACTACTGTAATTAAGTACTAAAATGCTGTATCTGTATCTACTGGAGTATTATGTTTACTTCACTACTGTACTTAAGTACTAAAATGCTGTATCTGAATCTACTGGAGTATTATTTTTAACTACTTCACTACTGTACTTAAGTACTAAAATACTGTATCTGAATCTACTGGAGTATTATTTTTAACTACTTCACTACTGTACTTAAGTACTAAAATACTGTATCTGAATCTACTGGAGTATTATTTTTACTTCTCTACTGTACTTAAGTACTAAAATACTGTATCTGTATCTACTGGAGTATTCTTTTTATTTCACTACTGTACTTAAGTACTAAAATACTGTATCTGAATCTACTGGAGTATTCTTTTTATTTCACTACTGTACTTAAGTACTAAAATACTGTATCTGAATCTACTGGAGTATTATGTTTACTTCACTACTGTACTTAAGTACTAAAATACTGTATCTGTATCTACTGGAGTATTATTTTTACTTCTCTACTGTACTTAAGTACTAAAATACTGTATCTGAATCTACTGGAGTATTATTTTTAACTACTTCACTACTGTACTTAAGTACTAAAATACTGTATCTGTATCTACTGGAGTATTATGTTTACTTCACTACTGTACTTAAGTACTAAAATACTGTATCTGTATCTACTGGAGTATTATTTTTACTTCTCTACTGTACTTAAGTACTAAAATATTGTATCTGAATCTACTGGAGTATTATTTTTAACTACTTCACTACTGTACCTAAGTACTAAAATACTGTATCTGAATCTACTGGAGTTTGATTTTTACTTCACTACTGTAATTAAGTACTAAAATGCTGTATCTGTATCTACTGGAGTATTATGTTTACTTCACTACTGTACTTAAGTACTAAAATACTGTATCTGAATCTACTGGAGTATTCTTTTTATTTCACTACTGTACATTTCTACTCAAGTCACTTTCTACTACTCAATTAACTGGTTATATTGTAAGGTATGTTTCTGTATAGTGTTTCAAATTCTTGCTCGATGTTCCATCTTTTGACTTTAAGCACCTGCCCCTCCAAAGGTCTCTGCACGGCCCTGACAAACCTAGTGTCATCCATCAGACTACCAGATAAAGAAGTGTGAATTTTTAACTAAATAATAATAAACATAGTAAGTGCTTAAAGTCAAAAGGGGGAACATTGAGCATGAATTTGAAACACTATACAGAAACATACCTTACAATATAACCGGTTGATTTGTGGTCTTACTGTGGTGTTACTGTAAACTACAAATGAACATAAGTCACGTTAGAGCCCTGTTTCGACACCCTGTTACTGCATATTCCCACTGTTCTGCATATTTCTAGAGCTTTCTCTGCTTTAAAGGCAGTTAATAAAGTAAATGGTGGTATGATGTATCTAATACCCTGCTGGATGTACATAATGACTGATTTTAACAGGTAGACTCAGTAAAGGATTGTTTATTAGCTAATCAGTTGGATCAGGTGGAAAATACACAATTTTAGGGCAGAGATCAGGGTTAAGAAATTGCTTTAAACTACCAACATTATCCAGTGTTGCACTAAATTCTATCTATCCTCTACATCCGGCTTCTAGCAAACTAGATAGCTAAATGGAATTTCATTCATTGTAGCTTACAAATCCTGCAATCCTGCGGGGGTGCTTCCCCACTCACACTAAGTCTCCTCCACGCTCCACAAAACCCCAGCAAGCTGATTGGCTGTTTCTCCTGAAAGGTGGGACTTTATCCGTGAACCGGCACCATGATTGGCGTTAACAGATTTCCCATTCACACAGCGGTCTCTTTATTTAATATAATACGGGAAATTTACGGGAAAACACATAATACATGAAGACAGCGGGAAGAGGAGTAAAATACGGTAGTTTCCCAGCCAAAAAGGGTATGACTTTCACACATACACTTAAAAAAAAAATAAAAAAAATTGACAAAAGGGCACTTTGGGCAGTAAGAACCAAAGGGGCAGGTGCTCCAGCCCCCTCCGCCCCCTCCTCTGCACGTGCATGAGGTTTGGTAAATGTCATAAGAAAGTTACCTGCCGACTGTAAAGTTTGGTGGAGGAGGGATAATGCTATGGGGTGGGCTTTCATGAGTTGGCAAACCTCATCATGAGGGAAACCTGAATGCCTCAGCATGTCAAGACAATTTGAAAAAATGTGTTCTTCCAACTTTGTGAAAATTGTTTAGGAAAGCCCTTATTTAGTATTCCAGCATGGCTATTCCCCACCCAGTGCACCAAGCAATAAAAGGTAAGGTAAAGTATTGGCTGGGTAAGTTTGGTGTGGAACCTGGAGTGACCTGCACAGAGCATTGATCTCAAACTTAACTGGCACCACCTTCTACAGACACAATACAGACAAAAGTTTGTAGATAGCCTTTCCAGAAGGGTGGAAGATGTTATAGCTGCAAATGATGGATCAAATCCATATTAATTTCTTTAAAGTAAGAATGGATATTATAAAAGTTATATCTAGTTATGAACTTTTTGATGGACGATATTGATAACACTCTAAGGGAAGCCCGCCCTGACCATCCATGCAAACGCCCATGAACCCAGCCATTCTCCAGCCCCCTCCCGCATGCCCGCCACACACATTTAAACCCAATCAGTATGCCCTGCAGCACCGCAGACAGATCCAATATAAGGTAAATAAGATTAATCAGAGACTGAAGCCCCGTCCCACAGCCTCATGCAGAGGTTGCCGGGTTCACTCGTTTCCCCACAAGCTGCCAACCACAGCAGCCCATCATTAGGAACCGTAGACGGAGTGTGTGTGCCGGGAGTGCGGGAAGAGCGCAGGGATCCAGACTGCGGCCGAATAAGAAGTGTAATTTCCATCCCTTCTCTCTTCATTTAATCTGCGTCTGACCCACTAATCCCAGGGGCCGCAGGCTCCTGCGGTGGCTCCTGAGGAAACCAGGGCACAGAGAGGGACTTGGAGGGGCGGCTGGACCTGCTGTGCAGGAATGTGGGACTTTTTCCCCCAAACCGGGACTGAATGGCTACCGTCCATCCCGGGGCTCACCACTCAACTCACACTCACTTATACACTAAAAAAAAAATGATGCGTAAAATTTACTTTAAAAAAAGGTTTCGCAACTTTCTGCATTTGCTTTTTTTGAAGTAAATTTAATTTCAGATAAATTTAAGTAACTTCAACTCGGTTTCAAGTCTTAAATGTTACATAGAGTAAATAAGTGAACTGAACTTCAGTCAATCCTTTCTATTAGTAAACTTTACTTAAATTAATTTTACTGAATCAATCCTTTCTTTTAGTAAACTTTACTTAATTTTTGCATACAATATTATCTAATTACAATTACTTAATTTATACAGTAATTTATACAGTATTACTGAAATTTAAATATTATTAGTTAAAACACACGTTCAAATATTTACATAATCTGCAAGATTTATTTTGTAATCAGGCCAAGTCTCACTGTCTCAACACATGGATGGCATATAATATGTAATATGTAATATGTAATTAAGTAATTGTAATTTGGTAATATTGTATGTGGAAATGAAGTAAAGTTTACTAAAAGAAAGGATTCAGTGCAGTCCTGCAACCTGAATAAGATCTGCAGGCTGGAGTCTGACGTCCAAATCCAACAGGACCCCATTATTCACGCTGAAGTTCGCTCAGGCTCAAGCAGGGTTCAGGTTTCTGCTCTGGGTTTTTCATAGCCTGTCTGGCTAACCCTAACATATTTTAACCTGCATTTACCCCTGATTATTACTACACTGTTATTAGATAATGTAATATTATATTAAATTATATAATTACATCCTGCTGCTTTTAATATTCTAAATGATTTACGGTCAGGCATGCTAGATGCACCCATTCTGGTGAAAGAAAGATCTGATGAGTCAAAAGAGAATAAAGATGTAGGTAAAGATTATGTAAACCTTTCCAGACAAAACACTTTTGCAGAACTCAAGTTCTGCAAAAGTAGTAATGAATTAATAAATTTAAGTTATGACAGAATTATGTACAGAATAACTACAAATGAAGACAGACAGATTCTTAGAATAGAGTTGGGTTCAGACAGACGTTTTTTAGGCTACAGTCTAACAGGTTCTAACTGAGTAAGGTTGAAATTTTGCTTGGTTACAGTCAAGTTTTTTTGAGATTTTTGACGGATAACAATTGGGCAGACAATTGGTCAGACTATGATTGGGTTTGAATAGATTTTTGTTTTAATTTGCTCAAGTTTAAACAGAATTCATCTGAATGTTCAGGTTTAAACAGAATTTTGCCTAAATTCAGTCACATTTAAAACAAATGTCTGAATTTGTTTAGGTTTGAACAAAATTTGTCTGAATTTGGTCAAGTTTAAACAGAATTTTGTCTGAATTTGGTCAAGTTTAAACAGAATTTGTTTTAAATTTGGTCAGGTTTGTACAGAGTTTCTCTGAATTTGGTTAGGTTTAAATTTGATTCCATCTGATTTTGGTCAGGTTGGATAGAATTTGTCTGAATTTGGTCAAATCTAAACAGAATTTGTCTGAATTTGGTCAGGTTTGAACAGAATTTGTCTGAATTTGGTCAGGTTTGAACAGAATTTGTCTGAATTTGGTCAGGTTTGAACAGAATTTGTCTTATTTTTGTCAGAATATGGTTGGGTTTGGGTAGAAAAAATACAGACAGTAGTTGAGTTTGGTTAGATTTCTGTCAGATTGAGGTTGCATCTGGACAGTTGAACTACAGTTGAATTTGACAGAATTATTTCAGTGGTCAGAATATTTTGTTGGGCTGCTGTCAGGTTTGAAAGAATTTTGCTCTGTGGTTGATTTTGGACAGATTTGTTTCTGGCTAAAATTTGGTTAGTTTAGAATTTCATTTGGCTGCAATCAAGCTGAAACTGAATTGTGTTGAAATACAGTCAGGTAGAACACTATTTGGTTTTGGATCAGAACTTCTGGACTGATTGAAGCTCTGGCACGGGTTCTTCACTCCTGAGACTGGGGAGAGTGGCAGGCCTGTCCCATTCCATTTCCATCTTTCTTTACACTATCTGCAAATGTCAGTGACTGCCATTGACCTGAATACTCTGACTGCCCCAGATCCAGGCATTTCATCAGATTATGAAGTGGTGAGTGAAGTGTGACATGCGAGTAATGCTGACCGCACTCTCGCGATGACCTCTTCGCTCAGAGCTGTGTGTGTCATCTTCAGAGCTGATATATGACTGAGTGTTCACACCAGGTTCAGACGTTGTTCCTCAGCTATTTGTTGGGCTTGGACTGGAGCTTGGATCTCCTGCTTTTGATAGATTTTGGAATGCATTTATTCCCGCTGTAGATGTGGAATCCCTCATGCTGGGTCATGTGGCCTGCACATGTGTAAAAATGGAAGCTAGTGAAATAGAAAACTGCAAATAGATTGAGGAGAACATGATTCAGTCAAGACAACATTCATCAGATGTGTGAAAGTTTGATCGGACATGGCACATAACAGGTATATGTTTTAGTTTATTTTATGGTTCATAACATCTCAGGATAGTGGTGTTGTTCAGATTTAGATTGGGTTGGACTCAAGTCGGATTAATTCCAAAAGGCTCAGGAAAACTCTAGAGTCTTATGTTCTTCTTTGGCTAGTGCATTGACTTCTAGTACCAGGGATGGATTCCAGTGCAAATGTACTAAAAACTAAACTGGCTTGATACCAATACACTATTGGCAAAAGTATTGGGACACCTGCTCATTTATTGTTTCTTCTGAAAACAAGAATTAAAGAAAAAAAAGGTGTTAAACTTCTGTCGGAGTAACTACTGTTGAGTCTCTACTGTTGACGGAAGGCTTTCCACAAGAGTTTGATTATTGTTGTGAGGATTTGACTGTCACACTGGCCAGACACATGAAAGACACTCGCAGATACAAATCACACAATTTATTAATGAAGGGGCTAGGCTTCCAAGAGTAGTTAAGGACAGGCACGGTCAGTAACATACTACAGCATAGTCAGGCAAAAACAGGGTCATAAACACTAAATCCAGCAGAGAAAGGGCTAATGTAAAAAACTAATTAAAAAATACAAAAATGTTTTTTTCTGTTTGGCAACGAAAAAAAAACAATGGAGAGTTGGAAATTAAAACAAGTCGGTAACAAAAGGCATTAAACAAAAGAAATGTGTTATAGAAGAGCTACAAAACTAGATTTAATACTCAGTAGAGAACAGAGCAAACTGAGGGGTATTCATACTAGTAAGGACAGGTGAAACCAATTAGTAACTGGATGAGCAAGAACGCTGTACCATCACGTGATCAGCTGAGTCAGGGAAGTCTGGTGTGAGTGCATGCTGGGAAGTGGAGTTTTTGCTGAGTAGGTCAGAGAGTCTAGGGCAGGGAGACTGAGAGTATCAGGACTGACATTGATTGCCTTCAGTGACAGGAGCATTGCAGAGGTCAGGATGGTACATTTTTGATTAGGTTTTGATACAATTTTATTGAACAAAATATGGCTTTGGGCAGAATTTTGTCAGACTGGTTGGGTTAGGCAGAATTTTGACAGCATTTAATTGGGTTTTGATAGAATTTTACTGGACAACATATGTATTTGGAGAGAATTTTGTCAGACTGGTTGGGTTGGGCAGAATTTTGACAATATTTGATCAGGTTTTGTTATAATTTTATTAGACTGAATATGGATTTGGGCAGAATTTTGTCAGAATGGTTGGGTTGGGCAGAATTTTGACAGAATTTTATCAGGTTTTGATAGAATTTTATTCGACAACATATGGATTTTGACAAAATTTTGGCAAACTGTTTGAGTTTGGATAAAAGTTTGAGTGTATATGTTTAGGTTTTGCTATAATTGTATTGGACAAAATATGGATTTGGACAGAATTTTGTCAGACTGGTTGAGTTTAGGCAGAATTATAACAGTATTTATTCAGGTTTTGATAGAATTGTTTAGACAACATATGGATTTGGACAGAATTTTGTCAGACTAATTGGGTTGGGCAGAATTGTGACAATATTGGATCAGGTTTTGATAGAATTTTATTGGAGGGTTTTGTTTGTCTACAGAAGTCAGAATGCTTGTAGGCTATGCAGAGACATTTGGACATACAGAGTGTATGAATACTAAAACCAGTAAACTGAGTCCAGGTCATCTTGACCAGAGCTGGACAGGCCGGGTCCGTGTCTGTCCGTGTGCCAGCTGGACAGGGGGACAGGCTGAGCAGTGACAGGAGGAGCTGAGGGCTGGGAGTGCTGGAGAAATAGAGCCACTTTAACAGCCCTGTGTTCTCTAGTGTGATAAAACACACAGCCTGATCCAATCAAGCAGCCCAGAGTGTCAAACACTCAGAGGCTTCAGTGTAATGAGACTGGAGAGCATATATACACACATATATACCCGCAGTCTCTCTCACACTTTCTGTTTTATACCTTAAAGGATTGCTTAAACGTCTTTAATCTAAGGATTATTCACTATATGTATACTATACATCTATATGTAATACATAATGTACATCCAAGAAAATACAGTGCTGTGTAAATGTTTTAGCTACCTAAACACATCAGTATACATAATGCATTTAGTATACATAATGCATTATTCTACAATATGCAGCTCTGGAAAAAATAAGATGATAAGTTTCTTTGATTTTAACTAATTGAAAACCTCTGGAATATAATCAAGAGGAAAATGGATGATCACAAGCCATCAAACCAAGCTGAACTGCTTGAATTTTTGCAACAGGAGTAAAGGCATAAAGTTATTCAAAAGCAGTGTGTAAGACTGGTGGAGGAGAACATGCCAAGATGCATGAAAACTCTGATTAAAACCAGTGTTATTGCACCAAATATTGATTTCTGACATCTTAAACCTTTATGAATATGAACTTGTTTTCTTTGCATTATTAAGGTCTGAAAGCTCTGCATCTTTTTTTGTTATTTCAGCAATTTCTTATTTTCTGCAAATAAATGCTCTAAATGACAATATTTTTATTTGGAATTTGAGAGAAATGTTTTCTGTAGTTTATAGACTAAAACAACAATGTTCATTTTACTCAAAATAGCAAAATCAGAGAAACTGAAGTGGTCTCTTATTTTTTTTCAGAGGTATATTGCAATATTAAAATATATATTTAGGAATATATGAGTGTTATAATATGTTATAATATATTAATTAATTATATATTAATATATCATGGAAAATGTGACCAGTGAACATTTTTGTATTAAGTAAGTTATAGCATGACATAGGATTTTTCCGTATGTAATTTTATAACTATTGCACATTAAAAATTGAGCAACCATATGTCACATATATTTCAGTACACCCCTTCTAATTAACACTTATTTAATTATATGTATTATATTTATTATATTTAATTATATTTTATTATATTTAATTGCACCTATTGCTGACAGGCACAGAAGTGAAAATGCTTTTTTCTCCCTTTATACTGACAATAGAATAAGACTCTCTGGAGCAGATCATCATGAACCTCCTGGTGCCATGCTTAATTCCTGACATGTGTGAGAGGGGTATAGGGACAGTAGATTAATAACCTTGATTTTAAAAGAAACAAAAAATGAACATGTGTCCCAATACTTTGGTCCATATAGTGTATATTCTACTGCGTGTCATATATATCAGATTTTTGAATGGGTGATAAATCCTTGGAGTAACAGGAAGGCTGGAGTGGTTAATCAGGAAAGACAGGAAGCTGATAAGTTTGTGAGCCGGTGATTGTGAGTTATTCTATACAATTACAGGGTTAAAATGGCGCTCTTGACTCAAGTGGTTCAGTTTGTAGTAACTCTGTTGTGTGTTTGTGTTGGAGGAAAAGTACAGTTTTGGGGTTTGGCTGATCTGCAATGTTAAAACTCACAGTCTGAAGAAAATCTTCTCCAGTCTGGCCAGTTTTTGAGTTCTGGTCTCCATCAGAATTTGGTTGCAGCCCAACTTATAGACACTCATTTTATCTGCAAATTAACCGATGAGCTTAATCAAGTGTGTTTGAGTAGGTCATCTACCTTTGCTTAGGACTAGAGCTGTGTATTGGCAAATTCTTGGCAGTATGATACATACCATCATATCATAATACATATTTATACATATATGAGGTTATAACTCAATATATTTCAATATATTGCAACACAGAAAGCAAGGCATTATATTTCTGATATTTAAGAAAATGTAGGAAAGCTTTTGATCTAAAAACATGTCAATATTATATATATAAAATCAGAATAAAGGGAAACTTTGCTTTTTTTGCAGTAATACAACACTGCTTTCAAATGGCTGGGATTTAAACACAGCACGTAAAAATGAAGCATTGTTACATGTAAACTGTGTAAGAAATTATAAACTATACAGTAATCAATATTTCTGAGACAAACCCTCTAATCCTGGAGTTGTACACCACTGGTGTTGACATTTAACCTTCAAGTGTGTTAATTAAATTAAGAATAAACAGTGCTTTCTCCCTTCAGTATGTAGAATTCTTGCTTAACTCAAGCTTGTTTCTGAGACAGTAACATTTTAAAGACCACAGTAAAAGTATGTAGTGTGTTTGTGTGCGTTTGTTCATGTCTCTGCATTCGTGAGCCATCTCTTATGAAGTGGCGAATCCTGCTCTTCCCCTGCACCAGTCCAGGAGATGAGTGTGTCCCCGGGGACGGCTGGAGGAACGGGTGGAGGAGGGGTGGCTGGACGCCTCCGTGTGTTTGCGGTTCTGCTTTTATTGCCCGTGGCTTTCCTCCACCATCCCGTAATCATTCACACTGTTTGGAGTGTATCAGCCAGCCAGCCTCAGCTCTGTGCTGAGCTTGTGTAACAGCCACACAGCTGGAGTTCTCACTTCTGAAGATGTCTGGAACTGTTAACAGACTGCTGATATTAAATGAAGAGTCAGCAAGATGCTTTTATAAGGCACTGCTCTGGGCCTGGGCATGTTAATATTAAGTAACAGTATGATCAGCACATTGGGAGTGGGCTGTGGTCTACCAGCAGTGCCAATTCCAATATGTAATAAACTGTGATGAAGGGTTTGCATGTTCTAGAGATGTCGACTGAGTTGGATTGACCCTTTTAAACTGACTTATGACTAGACATGGCTAGAGTCAAGGCTTCCTTATGTTTGCCGTTCTTCTGTCAGTTTTGTGATCCATAGAATAGACCATTTATTATTATTAAAAAAAAAAAACTTTAGCCTATAGGGCAGAATTAAATGTTTCAGTCCGTAAATGCAGGGATTTTTGTTAAGAACAAGACTAAACAGATACTATTATATACTCATCTTGGATTCAGACTCTTGGATTAAGTCCCAATGTTAAGCACAAACTCAGCTGCAACAATCTTAAACTAGTAAAAGTGTTAATAGCCTATTTTTTAAATAAATCTCCTCAAAACATGGACTTGTCCAAGGCCTACTTTGAAAGGTGCTGATGTATTAAGGGCATTAAGGGCCTTTGGTATCGTGAGAATGCAAAAAACGCACCTTACGCAGCTCAAAATGCACAAATGGGTGTTTTCGGTGTAGCTGGAAATAAACCAATCAGTGTTTCACTTGTCATTCCCTTTACGCCAGAGCCAGGTGTGTTCTGACTTTGGCACGTTGGTATCTTAACAGTGCAGTGCTTTGCACGTCTCAGCAGAGAAAACTGACCCGCACGTTTACGCTTTGAAGGTGCGACAGCTGGTAATTTAGGGGAGCAACAATATTATTTTATTTTGTATTCTGTTTATTGTTAAAGACCGTGTGTAAGGAGCGAGGGTGTACGCACGCTTGGCATGTGTCTTATGCACAGCGCACCTAAGTAGCTACTGTTGTCAGGGTTTAAATCGGTCAGTGGCGCACCTGTCTTTTCTGCCACCAAGATAGAAACCTGCAGAAATTTACCTGAACACACTTCACTTCCAAACCACCATGCCCATCAGTGTAGATATCTTCCTAAACTCTGACGCTTTTAATGGTGCAGGCACAAGACATGAAAATAGACTGTTTAGACTCAGTTTGACTCACAAGGTTTTGAGACTTGACTCGCATCCCAAAGATCCAAAAGATCCCAAAGGCTCAAGTTGGATTGAGACTTGCATCCCAGAGATTCTTGACTTGATACAAACTTACATCCAGAGACTCAAGGATTGACTTATACTCAATGTCTTGAGACTTTAGGTTGGCATCTTAGACTGCACAATATGACAAACCTTGAGGCAAGTGGACTAAATCAGTACAAGACCAGTTCTGTCTGCTAAGAATAGAAAGCCGAGGCTGCAGATATGGCGCATAGACCAAGCAAAATGGGACAATTGAAGACTGGAGGAAAACAGCCTTGTCTGATGAATCTGATGAGTCTTGATTTCTGCTTTGATTCACAGATAATAAGGTTGGAATTTGGTGCCAATGAACCCAGCTTGCCTTGTGTCAACGGACCAGGCTGGTGGAAGAGGTCATTACTGCTAATACAGTCATCGCTCGATTCCCACATCTTGTTTGAGTGTTATTGCTGACCCTGTGCATCCCTTTATGGTCAAAGTTTTAGGCTTTCTACATTTCTTGCTATAGTTTTTTTCAACATCAGCTCTCTCTTGTCAGCACTCTCTCTCTCTCTCCCTTTCACTACACCATTACACCTTGCCATGCACTTATGTGGAAGGTAAACACTGAAGAGCTGCTAACATGAGAAGAGTGCGTTAGTTCCGCTGCATTAGGTGCCTCCCGGAACTGGACGTTTCCATGTTTCCCGTAAAGCTGAGGCTCCAGAGGGACTGGATACAGCTGCTTTTCAGCCCGTCGGCCTGGTGGCCACATGGTTTAGTGCTCATCTCAGCATCTTTCAGCTGGTGAAGGGGCGGGGGGGGGGGGGGGGGGGGTGCTGTAGTGCGCAGAGCACAGCTTGTCCGAGATACAGACATGACAGGGCGATTCAGGTGGGAGGAGAGGCTGAAACGAAGGAACAGCCAACAGTCAGCGCTCATTAACTCAAGTAGAGCTACGAAAAAAAGAGCCACAAACAAAACCAAACAAAAACACGGGATGAGATACCTCCCATATATGGCTGAGAGCATAAACAACAAGGCACATTAAGAGCTTACAGCGGCACTCGTGCAAAAATAAACCTGGGAAATGGCCGTAATCATGACCAGCACCGCTAAACCTGGCCTTGTGTGTTCTCCAACCCCAGCTTCGGCGGCGGGGGACTGGGGGGGGGGGTTCGAGTCATGTGAGGCCACAGGGCGGATGGGCTTTTGTTATTCAGTGAGGTACTCTTTGCTTTGTCCAGCCCTCGTTCAGTCCAGTTCAG
Source organism: Astyanax mexicanus (assembly GCF_023375975.1). Taxonomy (NCBI): domain Eukaryota; kingdom Metazoa; phylum Chordata; class Actinopteri; order Characiformes; family Acestrorhamphidae; genus Astyanax; species Astyanax mexicanus. The sequence goes on along the minus strand of NC_064420.1, from coordinate 42,336,687 downwards.
CCATGCTCAGGGCTGAACAGCATCAGTGACCCATCAGTGACCTGGTCAGGGGGCTTGTCCTCCAGCCGCATCCCGGCACAGCTGAGCTCTTTTGGAGCCAGACCTGTCTGAACCTCAGACAGCTCCATTTCCTCTGAGTAGGTGAAATGTAATCTCAGGACAGGGCTGGGTACAGACGAAAAGCTATAGAAAAAGAGAGAGAAAAAGTGAGAGAGAGAGAGAGAGAGAGAGAGAGAGAGAGGCGGGTGGGGGCAGGTATAGCAGGGATAGCAGGGAAGAAAGCCAACTTTTTTATAGTGCTGCTGACTAGGGTGGAGGATATATATCTTTAAAATAATATCTCAAAATATTTTGATGATTCTACTGCAACAAAGTTTATATTTAATAAAGTTTTCTATAGCATAACAGTTTTAATAGTAAATTTCCAAGATAAGTAATGTAACAAAATAAATAATGAAGCAAAAATATTATAATGTAATAAAACAATCTAACACAATAGTAACGTCCACAATATTTAGTGAATGCATTAAAATTGTGAGCATAAACAAAAAATGTTCACAGGAAATGCAAAATGGACTGCTTTCAAGACCGATGGTCCCCCTGTTTATTCTGTGTGTGTGTTTAACGAACAGGGGTGCTGACTGTTGACTGTTGGTTTTATTCAGTCAGTGGCGCACCTGTGTTTCCTGCCAACGAGATAGAAACACGCCAGAATTTGATCTAAACACACCTTACATCAGACCACCATGCCTATCAGTGTAAATATATTCATAAACTCCGTCTCTATTTTAATGGCAAGATGTGAAAAGACTGTTTAACAGGGTGTAAGATAGCAATGATCATCACAACACACCTTGCACAGGGTGCATGATAGGGTCCTGAATCACTATTATCATTATATGGACCTTTTAATTCCATCAAAAGCTATAACAATATTAGTGTATGTGATAAGATACTGTATGGCACATCCTCACTGCTAACTGAGCCTTTAAATTAGACTGATGTACATTAAACATGTAGACGACTGTATACTTTTTGACAAGTATTAAGACACCTGCTCTGATGTTTTCTGCACAGATAAAGGGTATTTTTTTTAGTTTTTCCTGCTTTTGTGGGATTAATTGTCTCTACTGTCCAGGACTTAAGGGTTTCTACTAGATTGTAATGCATTGCTTTGAGTTTTTGATTGCATTCAAAAACAAAAGCCTTAGTGAGGTCATGATTTTGGATGATCACCACCCCACCGTAATTTCCAAGAACATAGTTTCACAGCTCAAACCTGGGGAAATATATGCTTCCAGCCCATTTCTGCCATTTGTTTATATGTATCTGCTCCAGAGAGTCCTATTCTATTGGCAGTACTTCTCCTCTACCGAGACTCTACAAGCTGTGTGTATGTGCAAATGTAAATATGAGCAAGATCTGTATTTACATTTTTATTTTTTAAATTTAAATGCATTTACATTGCTAAAATGTTCTTTGTCCCAGCCACTTCCTCGTTGTTCTCACAGCAGTAAACCATGCTAGCATTCAGTTAGCATTAACTAGCATTTAGCTAGCAAACATTAGTGTGCTGCTATTTAAGTTGTGGCATTGAGGATTTTTGGATAGTAGGTGCATTTAGCACACTAAAACTTAGGTGTACATAAAGCACCTCAAAACTTAAGCAGCAAGTAAGAGATTAGCATTATGTACACTTGTGTTTTGTTGTTTGCTTATGCAAAACTTATACTTACATTATTAGCTAATAAACATGTGTGTGTTAATTGAGCTTTAGCATTCAGGATGTTTGGATAGTGAGTACATTTAGCATGTAAATACATGTGGGAACAGGAAGCAAGTAAAAGATGAATATTATCTAAATGTGTGTCATGTTATTTGGTAGTGTTAATTAAAAGTATACATACATTTCTTTATGACTTCTGTAATTTTAATTGTTTAACAGTAATGGTGCGTGATTAGCTTTGTCACTTTCATTTGTTTATGTCCTAGGTTTGTTTGTGGACATCCCTTATGATGAATTCATTCAGTTAATTTAGCTACTTTTAGCTAAATTTATCTAACGAATCTAAAAGTTTTGGGAAATTTGTAATTTCAGTAATTTCACAGAGCAATGTATGTAAACTGCTGTGAAAAATTATTCTGTTCTTTTGAGTGTTTTGTTCTTTTCATTGAGTTTATTTATGAAATATTGTAATTTATGGAATATATGTAGGAAGCAGTTACAGTATGTCCAACAAACCTACCAGACCACCAGACCATTTTAGGGACAGTCGTTCTGGCACACTGACACCATTAATTAGAATTTTTTTTTTTTTACTTAGGAAGGCTACTGCTTATAATTTAAAGCAAAATTCTTATTTTTCCCTATTTTTTTCCAAAATTTAGCTAGGCCAGTTGTACCACCCAATCTGCTGCTAGTCAGCTGTATATCCCCCATCATTGGTGAAGAGTAGTATTGGCAAGTAGCCAGCGCACGCAAAGGAAAGTGCAGCGACTTGGTTCCGATACATCAGCTCACAGATGCCTTGTGCTGATCGACATCACCCTTTGGAGTGATGAGGGGAAAGAGCACCATCCAGTTGTGCTTTTTTAGGGGCTCCTGCAGCTGATGGCAAGCTGCATGGCCAGGATTCGAACCAGCAATCACCTGAACATAGTGGCCTTAAAGAAAAAATCTTAAGGACTGCCACTTTAAATGGTTTGTAAGTAATAACTAAATGATAATCCAGCTGTTTAAGGGTTAAGAGTATCTTGGCTGTTGGCCTTGCTTCCTCCTCTCTGGTCCACTGGATAATTGTAATGCTGTGAATAATGCTGCTCAGGAACCCGCTGTGTGTGTTTGTGTGTTAGTCTGTGCTTCACAGGGCTGGAAATCACTGCACAGGTTAGACACAGTGGGATATTAATCTGTGATGTGTGTGTTTATCCCGGCTACTCAGGGTTAGGTATCAGTGCAGCAGTGTGTGTGTGTATGTGTGTGTGTGTGTGTGTGAGTATATATATGCTTCACAGAGCCGGTCAGTGCAGAGCTGTGTAATACAGTTGGTGGTCAGGTGGGCATGACCTGGCTGTTTTCCCCCTCGATGCAGTCTCTGTGCTCTCTGCCAAGCTGGAGCTGACTAAAGGCTTTCAGGTCCCACGAGGCTCCAGCGTGCTCTCTAAACAATGCTGCCCCATAATGGCTACACTCTGTCCAGCAGAGTGCCGTCTCAGCACAGACTGGCCACAATCGATACCCCAAAACCCAGGCCAGATTTCTGAAAAACGATCTGCTCCTGAGCAACTTTACAGCATAAACTTGTAAAGTTACAGCATAAAAATCCTCCCTTAGTTCATTTAAGCTTCATCTTTATTAAGTTTTAAGAAGACTGTTATGACAGCTCTATAAAACACCACCTACTTTATCTTTTACATGTTACGAAATCTACATAAAAAAGACTTAATAGCTTCATGTTTTGAGTCAAATCTTAACAAAAAGGCAATTTCTTTAATTTTTTAACTGATAAATATCAGTTGTGCACTAGGGCTGCAACCAATGATTATTTTGGTAATAAACTAATCTGATCTGAAAAATCGAATTTTTCGATTAGTCAACGAATATTTTTGCCATGTCCTTCATCTCTAAAAACAACAGAAAAACAACTTAACATGAGATTTAAAAGATGTTGGTCTAGATGTTGTTTAAACATGGAAATTACTGGTATTTAGTGATTAAATATGTAATATGTTGTGTTTGGGCACTTTTAGAAAAACAGATTAAGTTGACTGTTAACTGTGTAAGTGAGCCATTAACGCATTTCCCATTGCGCCTCTGTCCCAGCACTTTGTGTAATGCAGTACTGCTACAAGTTAACGATTAGTCGACAATTCAATTTGAATAATCTGTAACGCCAGGTAGTGAGGAGTGACGCGAGCCGAGTTAAAAGTACAAACAGGTTTATTAGCAGGAAGGCTAACAGATACCGCTAACAAAATAGTCAGGCAAACAAAGATCTCACCAATGACAGAAGACGTAGTCAAATACACAGTCCGAGTTCGTAACCGAGAAACAGTCCAGCCATACATCAAATCCAGAAAGGGCAAAGCAAAAGACATAAACCGATAATCCGAAAACAGGGTCGTAACGAGAAGGCAAAAACAGTACACAGGAAAATAACGCTTAGTATGCAACATGAGTCGACAATACCTCGCGGTGTTTGTTTACAAACGGCCGCCTTAAATACAGGAAGCTAGAGGGGAATGAACCGGAACTAACTCAGAACACAGGCGAGTCAGAGCGTCGGAGCGTAACGTGATTGGGTGAAGGTGAGCGGGTGTTGTTGACGTCATTGTTCATGGGATTTTGGGAAATGGAGTCCGGTGGTGTGGAAGGAGAACACGGCAGCGTGACATAATCGACATTGTCGATTATATTGACTAATCGTTGTGCAGCCATATTTATTACGACTGTCTTACAACTACAACTGTTCCTAAAAGTACTTTAACCCTTTAATGTCTGCTCAACCAATTTGTAAGAGCATATTTGAGTCATTGTAACGCTACAGCCGTGATTCAGATGCTCGCAGTAAAAACAGAATGAGGCTTTATTACAAGGCACATAGACAGAAAGCATAGTCAAAGAACAGATGTGGGTCAAAATCAGAGAGACAATAAACCAGAACATCAGAGCCAAATCACAAGCCGAAAACGATACCATGAGCCAGAAGCAGTGTTCAACAACCAGGAAATCAGAAATAAACAACAAACAAGCAGAATGGCGAGGCAAAAAACATAGTCAAAAGAGCAAACAAGGGTCATAAACGTATAATTCAGACAGAAAGAGAACGCTCAGTAAATCGCTGGTTAACAGGGAAAATACTTGGCGAAAAATATAACAAAGACCTGTATATACTGTACATATATCAAGAGCAAATTACTAACACCTGAATGCAATCTAAAACTCCGGTGACGTAGAACGTGTGAGTAAGCTGCAACTGGGAGGGTGAGAGATGGGAACTGTGGTCTGTGGCAGGCATGACAGTCACTGTATCTAATTAAAGAAGGTGTTGAACTTAATGCAACCTGATTGTGCCATCTCTGCCAATTGGTACATTGAAATAAGACTAATAAAAAAGCTAGTAAATCACACGTTGATAGTGTTTAAATGGAATTATGTAACTGTTTACAACATGCAGTTTATCATTATTTGGGATTTAATGTTTGTCTTCTGATTTTAACATGAATTATCTAAATAATTTGAGAGGGTTATATGTTTTTATATGGTTAGAATCTCCCAAAAGTGAGTACACCCCTCAAATTTCTGCAAATATTTTATCTTATATATTTTTTTTTATCATGTGACAATACTATAAAATGACACTTGGACATAATGTAGAATAGTCAGTGTACTGCTTATATAGCAGTTCAGATTTACTGTCTTCTGAAAAGAACTCAACACACATCTGTAAAACCTGCACCAGGCAGAGAACTTTAATTTGAAAATCTAGAGTCTAAAAGACAGACCAATAGTAAAAAAAAATATTAATAATAATAAAAAAAAAACACAGGAACTTTGAAGAATACAAGAATAATACGCCCAAAAAAGACACAGTAAGAGTAGAGTATGAGTTCAGGCATACAGTATGTAGGACTGCTGATTGATTAAATGTAAACTAGTCAGTCTCTCAATAGTCTGGAGATGCTGATCTCAGAACAGTGAGATGATGAGCAGATGTGACAACAGCCATTAATATCTAAATAGCTGACAACTGTGAGTATACCCACAGTGCACCAAATGTCCAAAAGATAAAAAACAAACCAAAAATTCCTGTTAAAGGGTTAACTGTGATCTGCTATTTGACAAAGATTCACAGAATTTAACTCACATGCTTCCCTGTATTTGTTTGCTCCAGTGTGCCCACTTCACTGTGAGGGTCTGTCACAAAATAACTAGAGAAAAAAACAAGAAACTCAACTGACCCTTCTTAATTGTTTACCACAGCTATTTTCAGCACAGTGAGACAAATACAAGAGTTCCAGTCTTAATCAAACACACCTGTACCAGTTAGTCAAGACCTTCAGGAATAATATCTGAACATTAGAAACATGTGTGTTGGAGCAGAGCTCTCCAGGAGCAGATCTGGGCAGCCCTTATCGGAATCACATCATTCATCTCTGGAGCACAGGAGCATGGGCATGTACTGACCTGGCACACATTTAAACAGTATGAATTGCTAACAGTGAACAGGAGCATCTTCAGGACATTTATGTTGCAGCAATTTTTTTGCAGGAGTTTTTGTTTGGGGTCAGTAAGTGGAATAGTCTTAATTGGTCAACTCAACCATCAACACTGAACGGGATGCTTTACATGGCTGAAAGAACATGAACATGCATCACTAGGGGGGTATCCAGCCTCTGGTAAAATGTCAGTGGGTTGCTGATTTGTTGAATTACTTGAAACATCTATAGCCAACACAAATGCCTATGTTGGACTCCGAGTCTGAGATGCGCCAGTTCAAATCCTGGCTGCTTGCCCTCAGCAGCCGGAGTCTGAGAGAGAGTTGGCCACAATTGGCCTTGCTTTCTCTGGGTGGGTAGTTGGCACTCAATACCCACACAACACCCCTAGTGTGATGTTGCTCAGCACAGGCTTCTGTTAGCTGATGTATCAGAGCTTTATAAAGCAGTTTTGATTGGTTAGTACCGCTGTCAGTCAGATATGAGTCCTATAGCAACTGAAAAACGCAGACTAATGCGTTCTGGTGGAAACAGGAGAGTTGAGGTGCACATTGAATTCTGCCGTGATTTGAGCAGCCGTGATTTTATGTTTTTTCGATACGATCCGGGTTAGCACCCGAACATCCCTTTCAGACAGCTTCCTCTTACAGCGTCCACAGTTAATCCTGTTGGATGTGGTTGGTCCTTCTTGGTGGTATGCTGACATTACCCTGGATACCGTGGCTCTTGATACATCACAACGACTTAATGTCTTGGTCACAGATGCAGCAGCAAGACGTGCACCAACAATTTGTCCTCTTTTGAACTCTGGTATGTCACCCATAATGTTGTGTGCATTGCAACATTTTGAGCAGAACTGTGCTCTTACTCTGCTAATTGAACCTTCACACTCTGCTCTTACTGGGGCAATGTGCAATTAATGAAGATTGGCCACCAGGCTGCTCCATTTTAGCCATGAAACCTCCCACACTAAAATGACAGGTGTTTCTGTTTCATTGTCCAACCACTGTATTTCCTAATTAAATATTATGGAATGATTTACATGCACCTATTGTCACCCCTTCTCTGAAGGGTTAGAAGGGCTTTACTGCACACCACTGTCCAAACTGCACTGTAACAGCAAGCACTTATTATTCCTCTGTTTTATTTTTGTTTTGTTTTTTTTTGCTCAGAAAGCATAAAGCTAAGAACAGGAGCAATGCCTTAGCAGAGCCATTAGAGTGGTGGGGGATTAGAAGGGGTGGAGAGAAGGAGAGATGGAGAGAGGGAGAAGCCTAATGGAAGGGAGAAGCCCAGTGAAATAACACTGAAAGCTATAGAGAGGGGGAGCCCAGCCTTAATATGCCCGCCTTTTACTTTTAGCTGTTAATTATCAGATCCACTGAACGCTGCTTCTCCTGCATTAGGAAAATGCATCTGTGTAATCTGTTCTCGCTCTGAAGCACACCATTAGAGAAATGTGCAGCCGGCAGCCCCGCAGGCCCAGTCCAACAGTCTGAGAGCGGAGGCTCTTTTTATAATCTCCATAATACACACTCTCTCTCTCTCTCTCTCTCTCTCTCTCTCTCTCTCCTCTTTAAGTGACACAGTGACAGCAGAGTGCTGGAGAGAGAGAGAGAGAGAGAAGGCCAACCCAGTTATGGACATTAACACACATCAGCATTCTAGGGCACGGGAAGAATTACGGCGTGCTCTCGGGATGCGCAGTTATCACAATATTGGCCTTTGCGAGAGTGTTTAACGCAGAGGCTGGTGAAAATATAAAGCCTCAATCAAATCACAGAATGTTTTATTGTGTGATTATCAGTTCAGCCCATTCACACTCAGCCCAGATCAGTTTCAAAGGAAGCTTTGATGAATCGAGGCATTTGGACTGACCCGCACATTAGGGCTGCACGATATATCGTTTAATAGTTACATCGCAGGACACAAGAAGTAGATACACAGCGCTGTCTCTGTGTCTGTGTGAGTGACAGGCTCCTGCTGCCTAAGAAGCTTGAGGGGGAGGGGGAGCGCAAGGGGGGGGCATGGGTAAACACGAGATAACCGCATGGCCTCCATCATCCACATGGTTGGACACGTGCTTGTAAACGTGGGCACGTGTCGAAAGCTGTGCACCTCAGTCCAGCACAGTTTTGTGGTGCAGATATTTCCAGTTACTGCTGAATTCACGCTTTTAATCCCAGAGAATCACTCTTATTTACCTTTTAAAAAGCCATTTAAATGCCTGATTAAAGGGCAGATTATTGTTGTTTTGCTGTTTTCCTTGGGTTTTGAGTAACAGCGCGCGGGTGGGGGCGGAGATGGTGATGCCATGGGCCCTGCATTGTTTAATATCAAGATAAATATTGTCAAAAAAATAACATTTGCAATGTAAAATTTTTCCAACATCATGCATGATGCGGAACAAGATTTTAATCACAGTATGCTGTGTTTACATAAAATGAGCCCTACTATTACAGTTGATTATTGGCAAGAACCTGGCAGTATGATACGCATCATGATTAGGTCTGTGTATTGGCAAAAACTTGGCAATATGATTCATATTACGATACAAGAGTTAAGATTAAATATATAGTACTGTAAGCCAGGCAATACAGCTCCAGAAAAAAATTAAGAAACCATTTAAAAAATGATCCGTTTCTCTGATTTAACCATTTATAGGGATTATATGTTAAAGTAAAAATGAACCTTGTATTGATGTTTTATTATATAAACTAGTGACAGCATTTCTTCAAAATTCCAAGTAAAAATATTGTCATTTCGAGCATTTATTTGCAGAAAATGGGAAATGGTTAAAATAAGGAATGATGCAAAGATGCAATGCTTCCAGACCTCAATTAATGCAAAGAAAACACAGTCATATTAATTTAGAACCAGCAATACTAATGAGTGATAAGTGTAATACTCAGGAAGAGTTCAGAAATGAATACCACAGCTTTTATGTGTTTTGGCAGATCGCTCTCCACCAGTCTTTCACACTACTTTTGGGTGACCTTATGCCACTCCTGGTTCAAGTAGTAAGTAGCTAGCTGGTGGGGCATATGTAAAGACCTGATGACTAGACAATACTGGCAGTTAACTATTGCTTGCTAACGTTTTAAATAATGTACTATTCATATGCATTGAAAAACGAAAAACAAATGGGGGTCCTATGGGGTTTCCATGTTCTCCCTGTGTCTTTGTGAGTTTCCTTTGGTTTCCTTTCCCATAGTCCAAAAACATGAAGATCAGGTAAACTGGATACCCTGGTGTGTAAAAGTGTGTGACTATATGCCCAGATATGGACTGGGTGTTTTTTCACTGGTATGGTGAAGGGGCTGGTGCCAAGTTCCCGAATGGTTCTGTGATTTTCCACCACAAAATCACAGGTTCTTGGCCAGAAATGTCTGCGCTGCTCTGGAACCACAATCTTGCTGGTCTGGAACCAGTGAACCTGTGATGTGAGCGACCAAAGGACGGGGCGTCAAGCGTCATCATCGCAAAGTTGTTTACAAGACACCCACATTCACAAGCAGTGGAAACACAGGCCGGTTCTTAAAAGGTTCGCTGCACCTCCAGCAGCACTTTGTTGGTGAAAAAGACGTATCTGTGCTGGGTTAACTCCTTAGTGCCTGATGCAGTCCTTCAGGTGGATGGTTGTTCCAGTTGAAAGTACGCTGTGTGCCATCGGCTGCCTAAACTTGCTTCAAAAATCTATATTTGCAGGAATAACCCTGGTTCTTAATCATCCACCAGTCTTACACACTGCTTTTGGATAACTTTATCCCTTTACTCCTGGTGCAAAAATGGTTTGAGGGCTTGTGATCATCCGTCTTCCTCTTGATTATATTCCGGAGGTTTTCTATTTGGTAAAATCAAAGAAACTCATCATTTTTATTGGTCTTTTATTTTTTTCCAGAGCTCTATGCTCAGTGGCGCTCCACTTAAAAAAAAACGGACAATGACTGTAGAAAGAAGAATATCATAATATTGTGACTTGACAGTATATATTGACTCTATTGAATCTTTTGGACAGCTATTCAAACTTCAGATTGTTAGTTTATGCGCATTTGTGTGACTCTACAGTGATGGGGGACAGAGCGAGGGACTGTCTGAGTGTGTTTAGGCGTCACATTCTGTGCAGGGTGACAGCTGGAAGGTAAATCCAGCCCAAAATGAACTAAACCCCTTCAGAGCCCACCCGGCTCTTCTATCACTCCACATCAAACACACCACTCTGCTCTGAGTCAAACACCAAGCACATTTTCCACATCTCACAGACGTCTACACACACTCTTACCCCTTATAAAAGCACAACACTGAGAGAAGAAAGACTGACGGCAAGAGTTCTGATACAATTTCATACACACACACACACACACACACACACACACACACACACGCACACACAGCCAGAACAGACAGCACACTCATACACAGAGATAATAACACACGGGGTGAGGGGTGGAGAGTGTGTAGGAGATGTAGATAACGCTGTTTCTGAAAGTCATATCTATAAGACCCTATGAACACATTCGTAGCACATTACAATATATTCATAAGGCATTATTAACATGGCTACAAATGCGTAACATATAATAGCCATGTTTATGATGCTTTATGAATTGTGAATCACATGAATCATAAGCTGTGTTTTTGTATGTTGAATGCCTGGCCTCTTCCCTCTATCTCTATAAACATACTCATAACACATTATAATGCATCCATAAGGCATTATAAACATCGCTATAAATATTTATACAAATGCAAAAAACATATTATAGCCATGTTTATGATGCTTTATGAATTGTGAATTACTTGAATCATAAGCTGTGATTTGTATGTCATATGCCTGGAAAATATAATTACGAAAGCACTTTCTATAAATGTCATGTCTATTAGACTCTATAAACATACTCATAACACATTATAATGAATAAGGGAATATAAACAGGGCTATATATATTTATATAAATGTATAACACATTATAGCCATGTTCATAATGCTTTATGAATTGTGAATCACATGAATCATAAGCCTGGGAAAAATAATTATGACAGCACTTTCTATGAATGTCATGTCTATTAGACTCTATAAACATACTCATAACACATTATAATGCATTCATAAGGGGATATAAACATGACTATAAATACATATATATATGTTCATAAAAATGAATAGCCAGTGTATAGCGGTGTTCATTATACATTATGAACTGTGATCATAATGCATTGGCTGTTTATAAAGTGTTATATGTCAATATTTAGAAACTAAACAAAGCTGCCTTAACAAAGCATGATATCATTACTTATATTAAATATTATATAAAAAATTAAATATTATAACTGCTGTCCAAGTGCTGTCAAAGTGACAGATGTCCCTCATGGGAATATATTATTAGTAACAGTGTCACGGAAGCCAAACACAGGACAAACAAGCGTGGATACAGTATAGATAATTTATCAAGTAACGGATAGGGCAAACAAAGGGCTAAGCTAAAGAGTAGTCAAAAAGTCAAAAAGGGTCGGCAAAAAAAAAAAAAAACGTGAGGCAGAAGAACTATGTAATATAGGTTAAATACCGGGCAAAGAGTGAGTGAAAGTGAGTGCTATATATAGTGCTGAGTCCAGGTGTTTGCAATCAGTAGGAGGGTGAACTGGAACGCTGTCGAGTCTCGTGATCCCACATGTCCGGAAGTTGAGTGCAGGTGTATCATGGCCAGACAGACAGTGTCAGGACAGACAAACAGATATAAGATAGTTTAACACAGATGTGTAACATTACATTACAAGCACAGCATATGATGCATTATAATCATAATTTGTAATGCCTAATAAGTATGTCCATAATGTGTTATATATTGTTATAAATATGTATAGCAATATTAAAGCTTTATAATGTAACACTTTCTATGAATGTCATAAACTATAAACATACTTATAGCACGTCATAATGCATTCATAAGGCATTCAATGTTTGTTATGCATCATAAATTGTCACCATAATGCATTAACAGCTGTGTTTATAACATGTTATACATCAATACCAAGTTTAAGTCAATTATAATGTATTATAACAGGTATTTGTGCTCCAAGTAAAGTGACATACTTTCATTGGGGGACTAGATTATTAATGATAGATATATACTATATACTATAACATATATATTATAAGCACAGCTTATAATGTATTATGATCACAAGTCGTAATGTTTAATAACATGGCTATAATGGGTGATGCATTTTTATAAGTATTTATAGCCATGTTTATAATGACTTATGAAGGCATCATAATATGTTATGAATGTGGTTATAGCGTCTAATAGAGATAACATTCATAGAAAGTGTTACAGACTAGCTTTCAGTAGCCAAAAGCATTGAAAAAATAAAAAATAAAAATACTGCACAGCAGTATCTTTGTGTAATATTTGAGTAGATATACCAAAGCATGCATAGACCTGTTATAATATATTATAAGTGACTGTAAGCTGTAATACTAACTCACGAGTGGTTAAAAGTAATTTTAGCATGGCTCAGTGTGCATAGCATGGCTTTGTCATCTATAAAGCACTATTCAAGCTGGAACTCTTGGTATTGACTTATAATGCATTATAAACACTATTCATGAAGCATAATAAACATGTTTATAATGGGTGGAGAATTGGAGCTGTAGAGTGATTCATATAGAGCAGTAAAGCTGTGGTTTAAGATTAAGACTCTTAAGTGATTAGCTGGCTGATACACAGCTCTGCCGCCAGCTGCGTCCTTCTTTATTCTCAGAAAAAGTAGCCCCCAATCGTTTGATCTCACAATCAACTGCATGTTTTCATGACCTTCTGAGGTCTGCAGCCCCCTACACACACCCCCCTCCCCCCATCAACACACACTCACACACACACACACACACACACACACACATACATGCTGAGGGATTGCTTTACTCCTGCTAAAAAGTCTGATGGTTCTGTAAGCTAGTTTATGAATCATTTTTGACAGCAGTTGCATAATGAGTTATGTGTTTATTAATGAAGTGAATTACATTTACATTTCATTTACATTCTGTATCAACAGACTCAGAACTGGACTCTGAAGCTTTTCTGTTAGATTCAGTATTAATTCATAATTAAACAAGAAAATATGCTAAAACAAGAGGTGCAGAACAAGGTTAAAATGTTCTACAAAGTCAAACTGAACTTTATTATCTTGAATTGATGAATGATGAATAAAAGATATTCCATATGAGGTAATATAATAATATAAAAAGACACCTGAGTCAACTCTCGAATGTTTACCGGCTGCTTTGTTTGGTTGCACTGCTGTAAAATGAGTAAATACAGGCATACTAAATTATTCATACACAAAGGAACAAGTTAAAATACTCAATAAGTGCATTATTTGGCAACTTTGCTTTGGACAAGCTATGAACAGTATATAGTATGATGCTTTCACTGGTATGATAATGTGGGCCCTATTTTTAGATATCTATATAGGTGAGCCATTAACCGCGAAGCATGCAGCTTGATTTAGGGCGTGTAATTTTGGGAGTGTCTTTGCTATCATAACGTCAGGATAAAGTACACCTTGCAGAACTCGAAACGTGCAAAAGGCATGCACTAATTATCTTAACTAATTAATGAATTAATTTAGGGGCATTCTTTTTAAGAACCATGTGCTCTTTTACTTTGGCGGATTGGTGTTTTAACGCTGCAGCGCTTCTGCGCATCTCAGAAGAGGAAACTGACCTGCTTGTTCACACTGTGAAAGTTAGCAAGCAGGTCATTTTTGCGGGAACAGCAATGTTATTTTATTTTGTATTGAGTTTTTTGTTGATGTTAAAGTTGGGTCTGTGCACTGAAAGATAGCAAATTAATATCTGACTGTTGGCTGTTGTTTAGGTTGTATTCAGTCAGTGGCGCACATGTGTTTTCTATTGCCCAGAGAGCAATATGCCAGAAATGTACCTGCACACACCTCACTTCCAGACAGCCACACTTATCAGTGTAGATATGGAGATTCAGTGTCCAGGTGAGAGTGGCTTAAACAAGATTTTATAAAAGGTTTCGTTCAAATCACAGTAACTTTTCTTGTTAAACATGGTATATATTGAACATTTAGAACAGGGGTCGGCAATTAAATTTGGCCACCAGCCAGATATTTTACAAGTCATTACATGGCGGGCCACAAAAAAAAATGTTTTGTAAAATGAAGTGTAATGGGATGAAGTGCTACATACTCGTAGCTCTAAAGACCAGAGGGTTGTTGAACCCAATTGCAACAAATAAATAAATACATGAATAAACACACTGGTCCTCACGCGGGATCGAACCCGTGTCATCATGGTCGTGATCCAATACGCTACCGCTGACCTGGATTGTTAATTTGGGACACGACTGGGAAAAAATACACCCTTATAAGTAGATAGGGAGCACAAGAACGGGCGGAAAAATGAGAACGGATGGAAACTAAAGTCACACTGAGCACGACAGAGAGACACAGGGGAGGAATGTACACAAAAGGTCACCAGAGAAGCATTTTATTTAGTTTTTTGTTTTTCATTATCGTTCATTATAGTTCAAACAATCTCACAACAAGCCTATTGCCGACCCCTGATTTAGAATCTGTGTTCTTAACAGAAACAAACAGTTCATCCCACCATCTCTATCACCTCCATTCTCTTCCAAGCCGGTGTTTGTCTAAGGCCTTTACATCCTTCCCTCCCTCTTCCTTCCTTAAAAACCTCCACTCTTCCATCCCTCCATCCTGGATCTTCTTACACTGCTCTAATGGCTGTACCTTCACGGCTGCTTTTGGGGGGGGGGGGGGGGGGGTTGCTGTAGGTCACACTGAACTAAAACATATGCTTTTGAGAAAATCACCATTGGGGACCTACCAGGAATTTCTTCTCTCCGGCTGTGTGTGTGTGTGAGAGAGAGACAGAGAGACAAGGAAAGACAAGGAAAAGTCAACAATGAATGACCAGTCAGTTTACAAACACTCCTGCTTTCTGTCCTGTTTTACACAGCTGACTCTTTAAACTATAACGATAGTACAGACTGGGTGATTCACAGGAATCACTACATGAGAACTTAGGAACATTGGTTCTGATGGAAAGTAGCTCACATAGCTTATTAGCTTATTAGCTTAACAACATAACATTACCATTGCTCTACTGTGAACCTCTGAGCCACTATCACATTTAGAGCAGTTCCCCTACATGCCTTTCAAATCCCATCTTGTGCTGGAAACCCACCCAGATGGCCACTGTTATCTTTTCTAAAGATATTGCATTTTCTTTTCTTGTCCTGGTTTGTTTAGCAGCAGTAAACCATACATTTTATACTCTATGGGTCATTTTCCAAACAATGATTAATCCTAGTCTTAGACTACACAGCATTTGTAAATTGAAAGAAAACAGTATATAGTTTACTAGGCTTAATCCCTGTTTGGTACCAACTCACCCAAAGCAAACTGTCTGAAGCAGGGGTGTCCAAACTACGGCCCGCGGGCCATTTGCGGCCTGTTTCCTTTTTTGGAGCGGCCTGCCAGGTATTTTGGAAATAGAATGAAAGATGGCCCTCTGTTAAGCAGGTTTTTATAATGTGAGATTAAAAAATGCTAGGTGTCAGAAACAGGCCAAAGAGTCTAAAAGGGGCGAGAGTGTTCAGTTGTAGCGCAGAAAAACGGGCCAAAGAGTCTAAAGCGGAGAGAGTGTTCAGTTGTAGCGCAGAAAAACAGCCCAACGAGTCTAGAAGTGATGAGAGTGTTCAGTTGTAGCACAGAAAAACGGGCCAAAGAGTCTAAAGCGGAGAGAGTGTTAAGTTGTAGCGCAGAAAACCAGCCCAACGAGTCTAAAAGTGATGAGAGTGTTCAGTTGTAGCACAGAAAAACGGGCCAAAGAGTCTAAAAGCGGAGAGGGTGTTCAGTTGTAGCGCAGAAAACGTGCCAAATAGTCTAAAAGTTGAGAGAGGGTTCAGTTGTAGCACAGAAAAACAGCCCAACGAGTCTAAAAGGGGTGAGAGTGTTCAGTTGTAGGGCAGAAAAAAGGCAAAAGAGTCTAAAAGTTGCCGTAATTAAGGAGTTTAATATTAAGAGACATCATGAAATTAAACATCAATTTAAAAAATCTTAGTTTACACAACACTGTCAAAGATAGATAAAGATAGTAAGTCAAGTAAAATGGTGTGTAAATGAAAGTAATCAGGAAAATGTATTATTTAAAGTGGTATATTTCATTATTTGTTTTATTACAGAGTCTGTGGCCCGTGACTAAATATATTTCTCCTTCTGGCCCCCAACAAAAAAAATTTGGACACCCCTGGTCTAAAGGTTTGTAGGTTTGCCACAGTAACAGTCTCTACTCTTCTGTGAAGTCCTGACACTAGAAACACTAGACCCTTTAAGAACCAGGTGAGCTCTGACTTTGGCACGTTTGTATCTTAACAGCGCTGCGCTTTTGTGCTTCTCAGCAGAAGATACTGACCTGCTCATTCATGCTCTAAAGATACACCAGCAGCTCATTAAAGGGAACAGCAATGTTATTTTAATCTTTATTGTGTTCATTGTTGAGTTAAACGTCGGGTTTGCGCACTACCTGTAGGAATGGACTCTGATGATTGACTGTTGACTGTTGTCAGGGTTTTAATCAGTCAGTGGAGCTCCTGTGTTTTCCGCTGCCAAAACATATAGCAACACGCCAGAAATTTACCTGAACACCTTACTTTACCTTACTTCCAGACTAACACACCCATCAGTGTAGATTTATACTTGAACTCTGATGCTATTTTAACGGTATGGGTGCAAAGCGTGAAAAAAGACTGTTGACAGGGTGTAGGATAGGTCCATTATCTCTTATATCTCTTATATTAAAATGCAGGGAATACAAATACAAATCATGCATATACACATTTCAATGACATTGGCAAGGAAATACAGCTGACACCTCCTCCTGATTTGTTGGATATTTCTGGTCGACATCATTAATTTCTCTCTAAAGTCGTGAGAGCTAGACTGATGGACTTTTTTATTAGCTTTTATTGACTGTGCTTGGTATGTGAGGAGAATTTTGCCAGATATTACATAAAGTGTTCTGACTTCAACTTGCTGACCCCACTTTTATGAGTAGGTGGTTTAATTGGCAAGACTCGCTTTGGGGAGTGGAATTCCAGAAGACGCTCTCTAAGTTAAAGAGAGGGTCAGCTTAGCTCTTCATGCCCGAACTCAGTAAGCTGAGGTAGTGTGTCAGAGAGCCGCTCGCTCACCTTGAGTCAAACATCAGTCAGTGACAGAGAATCCTGCTGCTGCTGCTGTGAATCTGAAGTGAAGAAGTTCACTGGATGGAAGTGAATGGCACTATGCAGTGTCCTGTGAATGAATGTTATAATACAGAAGCTTCAGTCTGCTTCTTAAGGTCATGCAAATGAAGCAAATACACCCACATGCTTTAACCCTGTCCTTGGCTATTTTTCTCTATCTCTACTGATGTATTATTAGTCTTGAGTCTTTATACTGTCTTTGAATAGTAGTAGCAGTGACTGTGGCTGTTACATTGTATAGTCTACATTTGGTATGAACATTTTTGGTTTTATATTATAGTTAAGTGACAAACAATTACTACATCCTGTGGCCAACACAAATATGTGGGCTGCGTCTTTATATAACTGAAACTGAATGGTTTGTAGAAACATGTGCATTGCATATCGACACGTTTCAATTCAGAGAGATGCTTTTCCAAGTTTTGTTCCAAATTCTGCTAACAAATGAGGAACATCACCCTCGGCTCCGGTAGCCGATGGCAAGCTACATAAACAGGATTCAAACCGGCAATCTCCTGATCATAGTGGCAGCGCTTAGCCTAGGACCACTTAGAGCCTCAACTAAGCAAAACATCATAAAACATAAACATAAAAAACATAAAAAATAAAGGTTTTATGTTTAAAATGATGTTTTGCTTAGTTGAGGCTCTGAGTGGTCCAGCAGGCTAAGCGCTGCCACTATGATCAGGAGATCGCCGGTTCGAATCCTGTTTATGTAGCTTGCCATCGGCTACCGGAGCCAAGGGTGATATCGCTCAGCACAAGGCATCTGTGAGCTGATGTATCAGAACCGAGTCGCTGCGCTTTCCTCCGAGCGCGCTGTGATGGTACTCAGCAATGCTGCATCAGGTGGCTGGTGACGTCACATGTATTGGAGGAGGCATGTGCTAGTTTTCACCCTCCTGGTGTGTTGTGGCATCACTAATGATGAGGGGAGTCGTAATGAGTGGGTTGGGTAACTGGCCGTGTAAATTGGGGAGAAAATTGGATAACAACTTGAAATAAAACTTATAAGAAAGTGTGCTTAGTTTAGAACTAGAGCTGTTTGATTCCAGTTTTGGGTTTTTACTATAATGAAATCACAAAAATACTCACATTACTCTCATCTATCTAATGTCAGCTCCCCACATTTGCTACCTAATTGTTTCTAGGTCTTTTGAGTGATTGGATTTGGCATCTACAGTGTTTCTGATTGTAAGCCATGTTCTGGTTTTCTACTCTGCTTAGGAAGACTTGGAGGTTGTAGGGAAGGTGTCAGCTATCAACTTGCTAGTTAATCATGCTATTATTGGTCATGTGGTATTGTTCTATTAGTCTTGACTGTCAGCTTCTGTACGTTTTAGAATGGCTGGTGTCTTGGCTTATCTATGCTTGGTCCCATGCTCAGCAGTAGGGCTGCACAATATTGAAAGAAAATGTACATTGCAAATGTTCTTTTTTCGCCCATGACATCACCAGCCCCGCCACACCCATGTGCTTTCTCGCATCTGGACCGATCAAGAGCTGAGTCAGCGCCGAGCTCAACTGAAAACACAAGGAAAACAGCGAAACAACAGTAATCGGCCCTTTAATCATCTTTTCTGGGGGGGTTAAAAGTGTGAATTCAGCTGTAACTGGAAATATCTGCGCAAAACTATGCTGGACTGTGCACAGCTTTTGACCCAACCATGTGGATGGAGGCCATTCGGTTACCTTGTGTTTACTACTGTCCCCCTCCCTCACGCTTCTATGGCAGCAGGAGCTTGTCACTCACACAGACACAGAGACAGCGCTGTGTATCTACTTCTTCTTGTGCCAAGAATCAAAACATTGCGACATGACGTGTTTGATTTAATTGCTTTAAGTGACTTTGCACGTCCAGTGATGTGACTATTGCGCATGCACACATGGTGATGACGATGCTTAAACAATATGTATCATGCAGCCCTGCTCAGCTGTAGTCATTCTACTCTATGCTACTGTAGTTTTTGCCTTGAACTTGATAGTGAATGGGCGAATCTTAAACCAGCCTGGCATGTGCTCAGGCTGAAGTGAAGGACAGCTCATTGTTGGATAGTGTATGTCACTATTGATTTGTGGAGGATATCGTAAACAATGGCGGATTGTTCCCAACTCCAGAAGGTCATTGTGTAGCCCTTGATTCTCGATAACATTCCTTTCTCCCAAAAATTCAAGAGCGGCTGTTGAATTTGATTTATCCCGCTTCCATAAGTGGGCTATGTTGTTGTTCTGTGAGAACGAGCTCAGAGAGAGAGAGAGAGAGAGAGAGAGAAAGAGAGGAAGAGAGAGAGACGTGAGTGAGAACCGCAGGCTAAAGCTGTTCCCTCGCTCATCTCTCTGCAGTGGAGAAAGACACATGGCCGGTCTGTCACCTCGTTCACACGTTTTGCAGGTCAGCATGCGGCAATATGGTGGAGTCAGAAAGCTGCTATTCTCCTCTGCTCAGCAGCAGGCAGTGGGAGGTGTAATCAAACCCTGTTGGATTTCGTCTGGATCCCACTTGGGCTTAGATCAGCTCCGTTATTAGGCTGTTAATTTGTACGTGAACTTGGAAAATATTGTGAAATTTATGAAGCAGAGAAAGCAGCAGAAACAGCAGGAACCATAAGTCAGTTATAAGTGGTGATGCACCTAAATGGACAAAATTGGCTAAACTTTTTTTTTAAAACAATTATCTGAGGCGAAATACTGAATAGCAAACGTTTTTTTTGTTTTTTATTTAGTTTGCCACTTCAGTCACTGTTACATAAATTAAACAGCCTAAACATATTTGATTTTGTTTTTTTAAAGTAAAGCACATTTCAAAACTACAATGTAAAGATATTTATTAAACACTTTTAACACATTTTAACAGACTCTCTCCAAATTGAAAACCTCTGGAATATAATCAAGAGGAAGATGGATGATCACAAGCCATCAAACCAAACTGAACTGCTTGAATTTTTGCACCAGGAGTAAAGGCATAAAGTTATTCAAAATCAGTGTGTAAGACTGGTGGAGGAGAAAATACCAAGTTGCATGAAAACTGTGATTAAAAATAAGGGTTATTCCACCAAATATTGATTAGTGATTTCTGAACTCTTAAAACTTTATGAATATGAACTTGTTTTCTTTGCATTATTTGAGGTCTAAAAGCTCTGCAACTTTTTTGTTATTTCAGCCATTTCTCATTTTCTGCAAATAAATGCTCTAAATGACAATATTTTTATTTGGAATTTTGGTGAAATGTTGCCTGTAGTTTATAGAATAAACAACAATGTTCATTTTACTCAAAAATATATATACCTATAAATAGCAAAATCAGAGAAACTGATTCAGAAACAGAAGTGGTCTCTTAATTTTTTTAATTTCCAGAGCTGTATTTTGCAATAATGACCCTCCATTGCCTTAGATTTTTATGAAACATCAAGATGTTGCTATTGAAACCCTGCAGAGGGCGTAGCAGATGATCCCCACTAAGATGAAACAGTTTAATTGTGATGTCAATAGCTGGGTTAAAACTGTGAGGCTAACAGATGTCACAGTTAGACTTGGCTGGGCTGGAGTGTAGTGCTAACTGTTTTTCTGAGCTGGATTATTATATAACTGAGTTGATGACAGACTGAAGTCCTTGTGTGAGCTCAGTATTCACATCACCCTCCTGTCTGTTGATAGCTTTAGGTTAACTCTGATGTCTGATGAAAGAAATTAAATACATATATATTTTTAAACAGTATAAATTACTGTGCCTTCTCACATATTTCGCTTATTATATGTGAACACCAAAAGTACTTTTTTTCAAAGCCATATTATTATATTTGGTTGCTGAGCAAATATTCAGTGCATCTCTAATTCCAATTTTCCTAAGTCTAATTTCTCACCCTGAAAGGAAGTGCTGCCTCTTTGGAGCAGAGAATTTGCTGCTGTAGCGGTTGGGCTTTTGAGTGGCTGCATACAGTACATTACTTAACCTTAGGGCATGAGCCTGTACTGGTGAGAGTGGAGGAAATGTGTGTCCGTGTGCAGTTCTGGCAGGCTGAATATTTCCGTCTCATGAACAATTCATGAATGACTTATGAAAGAATCATTCGGTTGAACTGGTTCTTTTAAATAAACCATTTGAACTGATTCCCAAACTCTTCTGTATCTTACTTTCTCTCTTTTTCACAGTTTGACCTCCTAAAAATGAAGGTGCTACAAGTGATTATTTGAGTAATGCAATGAAGGAACCATGGGTTTGTGTTTTATGCACAGGTGGAAAAAGTACCTTTACGTTGCTAAAATTCTACTCAAGTAAAAGTAAAAGTATCCATCTAAAAACCATCTAAAAAATACTAAAAGTAAAAAGGTTTCTACAATCCATTTTTTCCTTTACTGTTAAAAAGTTAAAAGGTTATGGTCATATAGGTGACCATAAACTGTTTTTTTAATAGTTTTACAGGTCATTATTATTTTTTAACTTGCCATTGCTATGCTTTAACTGCTATTTATATATTTTTTTAACATCCAAGCAGATGAAAAACATGGTCGGTGCATGTGCAGTGCCGTAAAGAAACTCAAAGCTGCGCTGCCATGGAGAACAAAACTCAATTTTTTTAAATTCAGACGATTTGTTTTTTTTTTCCCAGCATTTGTTACTCAGTAACGGGGAGTTTTCCAATGTAGCAAAGTAAATTACTTGTGTGAAAATGTACTTGAGTAAAAGTAAAATTAGCTATTTTAAAAACATTAAAAATGTGAGTAAATGTAATTAATTACTTTCCACCTCTTCTATGTCTGTGTGGAAGTTCACACTTACTGAAGTGAATCTTATTGGACATTGAGGAAATGAGAGCGTAGGAGAGCGTAAATCAATGGTTCATTGAATCTGACATTTGATTCAGTTCACTAAACTGAGTAATTCACTTCCATTCAGTAGAGCTGAATCAGAGGTCAGGAAGGAGCTGCTGGAGAGGGATGGGAGGATGAAGCAGGCGAGTGAAGAGGGTCAGTTGATAACCTCAGATACGGCTACTGCACTCTGGGGGAAGGAGGGGGGTGGAGGGGAACCAGGGGAACGGAACTGGACACAAACTCGGTCAGAAAAAAAGAACAACAAGAAAAGAGTTAGTGCAGCCTTTCCTGTGGGTGAGGATTAAAGTGTGCTTCCTGTACACATCCCCCCCGTTCCCCCCTGTTCCCTTCCCAGGGTCCCCGTGACACCAGCTCTCCGCTCACAGCCTCAGCTGGACTGGGACTATATTTAGCTCCCCTGGGTCACACTGCAGTCCAGCTGACCGGCACTGCTGCCTCTTCTCCACCCTCAAGTACCCTTATGCTCTTCCATGTGACCCATGCCAACTCGAGTGGGGCTCCTGCACGGGGCTCGTGCACACTCGTAAACCGGCATGAAATGTGCACACACATATGCATGATCACATGAATATTCTCACACATACACAGCCGCACACGGGTGTTGCTTAAATTCAATACATGCCGTCTCATATATATGTATATACAGCTCTGGAAAAAATTAAGAGACTAGTTCAGTTTCTGAATCAGTTTGCCATTTATAGGTATATGTTTGAGTGAATGAACATTGCTGTTTGATTCTATAAACTACAGACAACATTTCTCCCAAATTCCAAATTAAAATATTGTCATTTAGAGCATTTATTTGCAGAAAATGAGAAATAAAGAAAACTAAGTTCATATTCATAAAGGTTTAAGAGTTTAGAAATCATTAGTCAATATTTGGTGGAATAACCCTGGTTTTTAATTACAGTTTTTATGCATCTTGGCATCATGTTCTCCTCCACCAGTCTTACACACTGCTTTTGGATAACTTTATGCCTTTACTACGGGTGCAAAAATTCAAGCAGTTCAGTTTGGTTTGATGGCTTGTGATCATCCATCCTCCTCTTGATTATATTCCAAAAGTTTTCAATTAGGTATAATCAAAGAAACCCACAATTTTTAAGTGGTATCTTTTATTCAGAGCTGTATATATATATATATATATATATATATATATATATATATATATATATATATATATATATATAGTCCACTTTAAGTCTATTGAAAATATTTATAGTAATCATGTAGTAACTTAAAAGTGTTAAACAAACCAAAATACACTGTAAAGCATTTAGGTGCTCTTATCTGGGGTGCTGTTTCTGAGGCTGGTATCTCGGATTAACTTATCCTGGGCAACAGAGGTAACTGTTGCTCTGTTGTTCTTCCTGTCCTGGGGTGGTCCTGATGAGAGCCAGTTTCATCATGACGTTTTTGATTGTTCTTTAAATGTTCCAGATTGACTGAACCTTCATTTCTTAAAGTAATTTTTCATCTTTACTTGTTTGAGTGGTTCTTGCCATAATATGTATTAGAACATTACTCAAATAGAGTTCATTCACTGTATACCTGTAACTCTTAAGAGGCAAGACATTCAAGTTCAGCACAGCTGTTAACTGAAAGACATTTTAGGTGAGCAGCTGGAGAGGAGTGTCTAATAGAACAGACAGTGAATGTTTAAAAACTCCAGCAACACTGCTGCACCTTATCCATTTGTACCAACAGCTGTCAAAGTTGTAATTAGTCCTTGTTGTCAGTGGTTGTGCTTTTAATAAAGTTGATAGAGTTATCAAATATAAATCAATTTGACACGCTGTTTTCAGTAGACTTTGAGTAGACTATTTTACATCTTAACTTTTGTTGTCTCTCAGAAACATACCCTCAGTGTCTAACTTTCAAAGTCAAAGTCAGTCCCCAACCCCCCTTTACCTGGCTATATAATTTTTGAGTGGCACAAATGCATCTGTGGTGTTCCTATAGGGTCCTGACCCTTAAAGAACAGGGAAAAAAGGCCGGATATCATATTCTACACTCTATGAAACAGAGGTACGATATGAGTACTTTTTTGTACTCTAAGGTACCATATTAATAATTGTACCCTCAAAGGTACAATATTGGTCTTTACAGGGTCAGATTTGTTCCCTCTGAAGTACAAAGTCTTTCCTAACAGCAATAAGTACAGATTTGTACCATTTAACCTGCAGCCAAAGGGTACATTCAGTATTCTGTATCACTGTACTAATAAACAATATATATTTGAATTGCAGATTTTTTATGTGAAAGCCAGACAATTTTAGTTCTTGACACATATTCAGTTGATGATAATGTTTATAATCGTTATAATCTTTACTGGCACAAAAATATGGGTACAAAAAAGGACTTTCACTGAAAGGTACTTTTTTTGTACCTCAATATAAGGTACCGCCCCAGCGACAAACTTTGTACTCTTTCTTAGTGTGTACATATTAGCAACTTATTCTTATAAGAATAGAAAAAATGGTAACACTTTCTTCGAATGTCATCTCTATAAGACTCTATAAACATACTCATAACACATTATAATGCATTTACAAGGCATTATAAACATGGCTATACATATTTATAAAAATGTATAATTCATTATAGCCGTGTTTATTATGCATCATGAACTGTGATTATAATGCATTAATAGCTGTGTTTATAACATGTTATACATCAATACCAAGAAATTCAGTCCCAGCTTGTAGACTTAAAAAGGTTCCAACTTATAAACACACCCTCAATAATCCTATAAATATATTTTTAACCACTCATAAATTATTCCTGTCTTGAATATAATATTAATAATAGTCAATTATGATGTATTATAACAGGTCTTTGTGCGCTCTAAGTAAAATGCCAGACTTTCATTGTAGGACTAGATTATTTATGATAGAGATATACTATTTTAACATATATTATAAGCACAGCTTATAATGTATTATGATCACAGGTCATAATGCTTAACAAACATGGCTATAATGGGTTATGCTTTTTTAAAACATTTATAGCCATGTTTATAATGCCTTATGAATGCATTATAATATGTTATGAATGTGATTATAGCATGTAATAAAGATGACATTCATAGAAAGTGTTACAGAAAAAAATATATCTACTTTTCATACTTTCCATAGAAACTCCAACTCTTAACTAAACTGCCTGTTTAAAAAGGCAGATCAATAATGACCGTTCTGTTTGCTCTAAAGGTTTGGCCCAGTTTTCCTCTGGTGTTTCTACAGCGTCAGGATATTTGTATCTTGAATCCTTGTGAAAACAAACACCCTTGTACACACATTCACATCTACTGCTCTGAGTGTCAGGAGAGCAGCAGCGCTGAATCATAGCTCCTCTAAGGTCCACGTGTTACGCAACTGTGTGTGAAAGTTTGTGTGATGGTCGTGTTTTGCACTTCTGCTGTGGAGCAAGTGTATGAAAGCAAACAGGTTATGAAGGTTGCGAAGTAATTGTTTTACAGTGAAGCTAATTCGACAACCACCGACACAATACAACTGTTTCCTGGTGTAGTTTTCAGTTCACTCTGGTTTGCCATACTGTGTTCTGACTTAAAAATACTCAGCATTCAGATCCTTTTTCCTTCGATCCAATCTGAGATTTTAAAGCTGAATGTCAACCTATATCAATCCAGTATCATCTAGATGTTCGTACAAATAATACAGCCACAGTACAATAGTTTAAATATGATGAGTTAGTCAGAATAGATTAATTAGTTTCACACTGCAGACTCTAACTAAACATTCATTTATCTACTGAGAACTCTCCTCAGTGCTGCTCTTTTAAAAATGTCCATTAATAGCAAATGTTAAAATGTTAAAACAGAGACTCAGAACTGGATTGCGATTAAAATAGTCTAATCATAATTCAATAAAATATGCCAGAATTGTCTCCAATCCTGTGTTGTGGTTCTGTTTCAAAGAGGGGAGCCCTTTTTATATGCATGTGCATATATATGCATTACCCTCTTTATATGCACATCAACTGGTGTTCATTGTTTACGATTCATTAT
Source organism: Astyanax mexicanus (assembly GCF_023375975.1). Taxonomy (NCBI): domain Eukaryota; kingdom Metazoa; phylum Chordata; class Actinopteri; order Characiformes; family Acestrorhamphidae; genus Astyanax; species Astyanax mexicanus. Next base: position 42,310,311 of record NC_064420.1, on the reverse strand, counting down.
GATTTATTGCCATTACATACTACTGACTGTACTGTTGTACTTTTATACTTATATAGTTTATTGTATTTGTATTTTTTGTATTTGTTTACAAATACAATTTTTTATACACATTTTTTGGTGTTTGTAATTTTATAAGTTTTGTTTTATCTTATCCTTCCTAGTTACTTTTGTGTACTGTGTATACCCGCTGCTGGATATCCAAAATGTATCTATCTATCTATCTATCTATCTATCTATCTATCTATCTATCTATCTATCTATCTATCTATCTATCTATCTATCTATCTATCTATCTATCTATCTATCTATCTATCTATCTTACTTGCAACAAATTCAGTCTTCAGTCATTCAGAAATATCTGAATGGATAAATCAAGTAGGTCTGAATAGATCTAAAGTCTGCAAGAGAGACACTAATACTACAAAACCTTTACCCAATTCATTTATGATAATAAATATTTTACTGTTCATAATTTTTTAAAAGCAACATTTTCAGAATATTTGTCCAAAGTAAACGTTTCCTCCCAAACAATGGCCTATATGTAGTTCACTATAAGGTTACCTGCTGATACATAGTTTCTTCCTGAAATAAAATAAGTTTTGTCCTACTATTGTTGGTGTAACGGTCTCTACTGCTGAGAGATTTTGGAGTGACACTGCTGTGAAGATTTGATTGCGGTCATACAGTACAAAACAAAACTTTTCTCCTTAAAAATCGTTCTCCTCAATGTGATTTTTTTTCTCCTTAAGTCAGTTGGAGAAAAAAAAATGCTGATTTGCACCACAAGCTATAGCAAACTAATTGCTTCAACTAGATCTATTCAATTTCTGGTCTAACTAAATAATCCGTGCAACATTTTTGAAGGTTATTTGAGGGTTTTATTTGAGGAATTAAGGGATTTATGGCCTACTATAGTCATATATTCCTAGTTTCCAGATGTTAATTTAAATGAACAAAACATACAGTGTTGCTCCCACTATTAGAATTTGATTAATAAAAAAAAACATATATTTTAGTTGATGGTAAAGAATAGTCATCAGAAAACCCTTTCTCATCTAACTAAATTAGAATTAAAATTAAAATTAAAAACATAAAGTGAAGTTTTTGAAGTTTTTAATCATATGAAAAATGAATTATCTGAACTAAAGGTTTCTAGTTGGCACAAATGGTGATGGTTCTCCTCAAAAACAAAGAATCCTGTGAAGTCAGTTACTTTGAAATGTTGAGTTTTCTTAACGTTCAGTGACAAGAATTGTCACCATCATTTCAACCCAACTTTCAACCCAACCTCAACCCAAAAGTTCTATAAGTGGGACCTTAATACTAAGCCAGTAAGCCAGTAGCCAATAAACCATACTCCTCTAGTTCACATCTGGCATTAAATATGGTTTCACTCATCATTAAATTCTGACACAATGTAAAGAAACACAGACAAATTATGAAGAATGTCAAAAATGAACGTACTGTTTTTGTATGACAGCAATAATATGTGTATAAAAGAGTGCAGTGCAGTTTTATCTCTTTCTATTTGCTGAAATGCTCATTGCTGTGTTTCTCTCTGTATTTGTGTGCAGATTCCTACTCGGCAGCAGGCAGTGAGGGAAGCATCTCCACGTCTGTGGCTTCATTACCTCCCCAGGCGTCTGGCAGCTCTGCCCCGAGCTCCCCCAGCTCTCGGCGCTCCGTCAGCACGCTGAAGAAGTGGCTGACCAACCCCGTGCGGAAGCTGAGTGCCGGAGCAGCCGGGGGGAGTAAGGGGGAACGGCCGGCACGCAAGCAGGAGAGCAAACCCCCCCCACCTCAAAGCAAGAGCAACCAGGAGCTGGGGAGCAGCAGGACTGCAGAGGAGCACCTGACCATCCTGCCCATCACTGACAAGGAGCTGGTGAGAGAAAAAGACAGTATTAAATTCAGTGTTTAAGTCAGATTAAGCATTCAGGGGTAAAATTATTATTATTTTTTTTAATTGCTAGTTATTGAATGGATATTATAGGATCCTTGGACACACCCGCATTTGCTCACATACATTTGCCTTCTGTCATATAGGCATCATATGTAACCTTTCCTTCATGTTGGTTCTACTTAGAGTATTTTCATATGAATGCAAACACTCCAGGAATAAAATATAATGTATAAATAATATGTATAATTTGTCTGCTTGGTGTGGACCAACTAACTTTCTGATAGCCCTTGTTGTTCTTGACTTTTCAGGCTTTTAGGTTTTGGTATTAACCAAAATATCAAATGTGAAAGAAGCCGTGAACCACAATCCACACCAAAGAACCAAAATTTGGTCCAACCAAAAGAGCTGGTCTTGTTCTATGAAAACACTTTTGTAGATGGTTCAGACTTTCAGACTAATTACAGAAAGTTGAGGCTTTCTGTCTTCAAAAATTCAACAACAGAATGAGAAAATTACCGGTGTTGTTTTAAAATTTGACCTTTTACAGACACTTGCATTATGGAACAATTTAGACACAAAATGTGCTTCCACCTTTTTTAGGTGTGCTCAAGCTCCCCTTAAATGTGTCACAATACTCCTAAAATTAAAAGCACAAAGTTATATTTGTTGATTTTTTAAACACTAGTGTTTCTCTGATAAGCTAAAAAAAAATTACAATCTTAGAAAGTAAGTTATTAAACTAAATTTTAAGAATGGAAAAAAACTGCTGTCTCCCCGTGCTGTGCAAACAGTGTGATCCACTTTTTGTCTGTGCTGCTTTGGGCACACTGTAACGCGGGACCAGACGGGAGGCGGACGTAAAAGCGGGTAAGACAGACTTTAATGAATAATAAGTAAACAAACAAACAAACAGGGGAATAACGAATAAGTAAATGTACATAAACAAACAGGGAAAACCAACAAAGAGCTAAGCTAAACAGAAAGTGACTAAACAGGGCTAGGGAAAATATAAAGGAATAAATACATAAATATGTACAAAACCAGGAATAGTAACAAACTAGAGATAAACAAATAATACAAACTAAACAAAGAACTAGAAACGTGGCAAAACTATAGCTAGGACGTGACGAGACAGACAACGTTGGAAGGTGCAAAGACCGACCGCAAACGTAGACTAACAGGTACTATTTATACTAAACATGAAACAATGAACACCTGGGGAGACAGGTAACGAGGGGCGGAGCTACAAATTAGACACACGTGATGGAAAATTACAGGAGAAACACAGGGGAACAGAGCGAGACCGTGACACACACACAAACACATGCACACACACACTGAAAAATGGATAGTTTTCATGAGTTTTAAACTATCAGAGCTATTTGTGCTAAAACTCTGTAAAAATGTGCCCAACAGTTTTGTCTTCTTATCTGCTGAAAATATGTTTAAAATGAAAGTACCACACTTGTCCCTGTACATACAGTACAATAGTTTGTGTGTCTGATTTGAATCTTGATATGAGAAATTAATTTGCAGTTTTTTAAAAGAAGTGTGGATGGGTTCATTGGGTGCTCAGCACCCCTAAATCTAAATCTCATCCTAGAATAGCCCGACTTTTATTCCAACCTTAATCCAAATGATTTTTAAGTGAGTTCACTGTCACAGACGAATTACCAATGTAGAGATACAATCAGGAGAGTCTTGCTAGAGTCGAGTTTAATATTATCGTAAGTCTTGAGACTAGGCTCACGCAAATAGTGACATGAACAGTGTCAACAACCAATAGGAGAGCTACGGGAAGCCACAAGGCGAGCATGGGAAAGTTTGCAGTACTGGACATGGATGAGACTCCGGCGATGGCTTGGAAACCATGGTTCTCCTGGAGTGTAGAAAAGGAGGAGAAACTGGTGGAGCTGAGGAGTGAACAAGAGTGTCTCTTTGACATGTGTTTCCATTAATACTTATATTTATATCTAAACTCCACCAGAAGCATGATGGGAAATAATCTCAGAAAGAATCTTGTTGCAGTCTTGCAAATGTTGACCCTGCAATACCCCCAGTTTTAGTCTGTGGCCAAAAAGAGTCTTTAGATGTGAGAGGGGGTCAGATTTTAGTCTACTAAAAGTCTTTTCACAGTCTTTATGAAGTCGTCTAGTGTACGGTAGACTTTACATTCATTAGGGAGCTGTATTCTGCCAGGGAAGAACATCTGAAAGTATGCAGCTCACAGAGAAACCAAAACTAAACATATTAAATGTATACAGTTCAATAAACACACACATCTTGGTTCAGACCAGAGACTGTAAAAAAAGATGGACGCCGTGTCGCCGTTCCCGTTCATTCAATGAAAATGAAGCCAAAATCTTCCTCCATGTTGGCGATCCTGAAACCCGAGTCTGCGCAGTAGAGACCAGAGGAGGGAGAAAGACTGTGGAGAGACAGCCTATTCATTTAAATAACCCCCGCCCCTGAGGGCTGCCTCACGGTCACAGGCTGCAGAGCGGAGCTGAATAACGTTTTTAAAAACGAATTCTGTGGGGATATAAAAATTAGACAATATAAGCTGAGGTTACACTAGATGTTGCATTTGCATTGAAAGTTGTCTGTTTTGCCATTGAAACCTATGGGGATGGGTGGGGTTACACAGCTTTCTGCAACCGAACAGCAGGGGGCGCCCGACCTGTGGTGGCTTCACTTTTGAGAGACGATGCTCTGTCCAGCTATACACAGTGTATGGTTCAGACCTTTGTCTCTCAGTGGAAATTCCAGAAGGTGCTAATATCTTCTCAGTTGTGTTGAACACTCTCAGCTCAGCCTGACCTTCACACACTAAAGAAAGTACACAGGCCGCACCTGTACACATGTCCCCGTCCTCAGCCAGCTGTCTCATACGGCAGCGAGAGCCGGCCCACACTGAGTGAGCATCTGATCTGCTGGACTGCCCTGCAGCGTGCATCTGTCTAACTGACCAGCAGACCCACTGAGTGTTATGCGTCAAGGACTCTGCTCCTGTACCCTGCTGTCTGCTTTCTAAATGCCTTTAATATTCTGCTAAAGTTTTTAAACCATTTTAATATACTGTACTTGTGGTAGAGAGGTGTTCAGTAAACCCTGAATGGAGTCAGAATGAAGCTTATTATTAACTTACACTGCCTGGCCAAAAAAAAAAAAGTCATCACACTCTAATATTTTGTTGAATGGCCTTTAGCTTTGATTGCAGCACACATTCAATGTGTCATTGTTTCAATAAGCTTCTACAATGTCACAAGATTTATTTCAATCCAGTTTTGCTGGATTAGTTTTACATCAAGATCTTGCAGCAGCATTGATGATGGTAGAGTCTGACCACTGCACACAGTCTTCTCCATCCAGCACATCCCAAAGATTCTCAATGAGGTTAAGATCTGGACTCTGTGATGAACTCTCTCAATCCATGTGTGTAAATGATGATCTCATGCTCCCTGAACCCTGAACTCTTTCACATTTCCAGCACCATGAATCCTGGTATTGTCATCTTGGAATATGGCCGTGCCATCAGGGAAGAAAAAAATCCATTGATGGAATAACCTGGTCTATATTCAGTATATTCAGGTAGTCAGCTGACCTCATTCTTTCAGCACATACTGTTGCTGAACCTAGACCTGCAGACCAACTGCAGCATCAACCCCACATCATTTGCTTACTTAAATCCAGGTGGCCACTTGTTTTGACCAGGCAGTGTACATTGGTTATTAATAAAAACAAAAAGTTTGTGTTTTTTTTGCTTGGGCAGGAGTGGAGGGATGGCCTACCAGCTTCTGAAGATTCTCCAGGTGTCCTGCAGTCTCACAGTCACCAGTCTGACTTCTTACAAGGCTCCACCTCACAGGTCAGTCTACTCCACACAGATACAGAGAGACTTACACAACACATTACCAGTATGCGCTTTTAGGGTGTTTTTACACCTGTCATTGGTTTATATGGTCTAGATCAGCTGATGAGTTTGTTTAATTGGAGAGTTTTAACACATTTAACAGTGTTTTCAATGGGATTCAACAGAGTTATGTGGCTGGCAGCGGTGAATGCTGCACATACTGCACGGGTAAACAGCATGGAGCAGCAGAGACAGTATCTGTTCATAGCTGTGTTAATAATAAGCGTTATTTGGCTAATATATCAGATTAAACTGCACCTTATCAGCAGTTTAGCTCAAATAAAAGTAGTATGTTTGATAGCTGGGTTGGACTGAGACCAAATCACGTTTTCACCACACGTTCAGAGGTGAGTATATCAGACTGTAGTCTGCGCGATTACCCTGATAAAACAAGCTATGTCGGACAAACCACTAGTTGATAGCGCCCTATCTTACCGAAATATTCAGGGTTCCTCAGTCTAGAGCTATCGAGCGGCATTGTTTAGTGCTAACTGCGGCTGGCTAGCGCTGCTAACCAGGGCTGGCTAGCGCTGCTAATTGCCTCTGGCTAGTGCTGCTAGTCGCGTCTGGCTAAGCACTGCTAACTGGGGCTGGCTAAACACTTGCTAACCACGGCTAGCAGTCACCCTTGGACAAAATACTGGAATTCTAAGCTTTATTCACCCAAATAAACACTTCTCAGGAGAGAATCTGTGTAGATTGACATCTAGCACTTGTTTGACTTTGAAAGAAAAGTTTTTTTTAAGAATTACAGTTTTGTTTATTAGGTGCTTCCCCCTAGTGGCGAGACCTGCTGAATTAGAAGGGAAACATGGAGACACACTTCAAGTTCACTTCAAGTTTGCATTCTTACTAGTGTTGCTTAATGCGCCTTGTAATCCGGTGCTCCTTAAAGTCCAAAAAATACAGTACTTAGTCCAAAACGCTGTAGTTATCTACGAAACTTATAGGAAAAGCTAAACAGGAGTGAGGTGAGGAATGGTCAGAAGAAAGTATAGAGAGAAGAAGGGATGATGAAGGGTCTGAGAGCACTGTGGAGAGAGAGAGAGGTGAGGAACGAGCTGAGAGAGACATTCACATAGATTTAGATGAAGAAGCGTCTGAAAAAGGCTGCAGGAGCAGTGATGTATGTGTGTGTGTGTGCGCGTGTGTGTGTGTGTGTGTGTGTGTTGGAGAGTGTGCTGTGTGAGAAGAGCCAGATGGGACAGAGTGATGGGTCATTAGTCGCCAGGCTCCCTGTTACAGCGCTGACTCCAAGAGCGAGAACACACACTGATCAAACACAATTCACGCACACACACACACACCACCTGATCTCTACATACACACACACACACACACACACACTCTCACACTCACATAAAGCCCACACATCTTGTACGCTTCAGCTGGAGCCGAGGGAAAACAAACACCGCTCCAGACGTCACCCTCAGCATCACCCTTTAGGTCCGTACGGTGGATCTAGTGCTCCTGGCTGGTGTCCAGCATGAACTATAGCTCCAGAATCACTCTGTTCCTGACTGATGACTGAAGAACTGTAATTACACAACTTCAGAGCGGAGCAGAGGAATGCTGGTGATTTTAATCTGCAGACTTGTGATTAGCACTCAGTGATGATTATATTGGAGGAAACTATTATTGCCAGATGGTCGAGATACAGTATTATTAATCAAGTACACCACTCCAATTTTACCAGTGTTGTATAGCCCATAGAAATAGCAATAACTTTCTTACCGGTACTCCACCTGTCAAACCTGCAGCTTATTTTATTATATTAGCAGTTCAAATCTGACTTGGTTCTGAAATGTTTTAAAACATTTTTCAAACCCCTGTTCTGCTGCCAAAAATTGCTTTTTGTTACTGCTATTTTCTTGCATATTTTGTAGCAGCTATAAAATGACTGTACTGAATGTATTTACCAGTGATATATCCTCATAACATCAGTAATTATGTGTGAAACTGCAGAATGAGAATCCTTTTCATTTCACAGTAATTTTCATTAAAGTTGGCTAATCTGTCAAAAACTGGTTAAAACATAAAATATGTGTATTACGTTTTTACAGATTTTCTCTGACTACCATGACATGTTTAAAAACACAATGTGTAATCATTAAAACAAAAATTTCCAAAGAAATAATGTAAAGGGAAAATTACAGAATCACATACTAGTTAATCTCAAAAAATTAGAATATCATTAAAAATTACTTTATTTCAGTAATTTAGTTTAAAAGTTTGATCTACTCAAAAATCAGTTTCTCAGGAAATTAGAATATTATATAAGGCCAATTTGTACATCAGTGAAGTTTACTTTTTTTTGTAAATCATGGAATCTGGAGGAAGAGTGGAGAGACACACAGTCCAAACTGCTTAAGGTCTAGTGTGAAATTTCTACAATCAGTGATGTTTTGGAGAGTCTAAAGTCAGTGCAGTTTTGTTTTACAGCACTTCATGCTTCTTTCTGCTGACAACTATTATAGAGATGTGGATTTCATTTTCCAGCAGGACTTGGCACACTTGGCCTACACTGCCAAAAGTACCAATTGGTGTTATATAATATTCTATTTTTTGGGACACTGATTTTTGGGGTTCCATTAGCTGTAAGCCATAATAATCATCAACAATGAAAGAAATAAACACTTAAAATAGATCTCTCTGTGTTTAATGCATCTATATAATGTATGAGTTTCATATTTTGAACTGAATTACTGAAATAAAGTGAAATAAATTTTTCAATGATATTCTTTTAAATTATTTTTTTTTGAGATGCACTAGTATATAGCCAGTGTGATTGGCTGTTCCTTTCCCTGCTGTATCGTGAGACTCTATAGCTATGTTTGGTTGTTAGCAGCGCAGAAACTAAAAGGAAAACTTTCCAGTCATATTTGAGACTTACTGTGCAAAACTCAGGTGCAGTGTGAATGACACATGGTTGTCAAATGCGAGTGATAGGGTGACAGCTTAAAAAAAGAAGACAATAGATATAAGGAGCTGTTTTTGACAGAATATGTCTGATAAACAGACATGGCACAATAAACAGAACAATAGAAATGCTAAAATTTGGCTATGAATAAAGTCTTTTTACATTGACTTCCATTAAATGCTGAGAATAGTTTTTTCTTCTCCTTTATAGTTGTCATTTTTTGATATACTACAACTGATGATATAAATATCATGATGCTATTTCACACAGAATGGAAAAAACAGAGGTGCTTATCCATTTTACTGCACTGAACAGGGTCCCTCACTCACACTGTAACCTCTCTGTGGGTGTGTTTAATGACTGGCAGTCTGAATGTATGGCAGTTAGATCACAGGGTTAAGGCTTTACTGTGTGGTGTAGGTATGAGCTGAGAGGATGGGGGAGTGCACGTGGTGCTGGGGGGTCAGACGCAGGCCTGCACTGATGTCTCTGTATGTAGTTTAAGGATGCTGAGTGCAGAGCTGTGCTGGGATTAAACTGTGTGATTACTGTTCAGCGTCCCGCCTGCCCTGTAGCCTATTCACCCTCAGTCATTAGACCAGCTATTCCTCCATATCTCACCTCCAGACTTTCCAGTCTAGCTATCATGTGATGTGGGAAATGTGTGTGTGTGTGTGTGTGTGTGTGTGTGTGGATGGGGGAGAGCATTTTGTTGCCAGGCTGCATATACTGTAGGTAACACATACATTGGTGAAATATGACACACACTAGAACTTGGAGTCTCTCAAAAAAATGGTCTGTGACATAGGCGATTTTTATTCTATATAAAGCTACGGTGTGATAATCATAATATAGCTAAGTAACAAATAAAACTGTGTTTTAAAAAAAAACAGACACTATGTGTACAATACAGCAGGGACACAAATAGACATACATGAGACAAAAACAAGGTGCAGTAGTGTGGGGAGAAATAGATATATAAATATAAGAAAAAAAAAAGAAATAGATATATAATCTAAAAGAGTGGGAGACACTATATGTACAATACAACAAGACACAATAAACATAAGTAAGACGGAAGACAGTAGTGCAGTATTGATGGTGATTGGGATGGAATGACAGTATAAATACTATATAACAGTAGTGCAAATATGTTATATAGCTTAAGGCTGGTAAAGTGAATGAGTGCGTAAAGTTCTTAAAGTTCACAGTTTTTGGGGAATTAAAGTGAATATTGACAGTGCAAGTATATCAGTAGTGCAGGTATTGGGTGTGTATTGCAAACTTGAGTATAAACTCAATATAAAACGTTTATTTGTTCAGAAAGTATTTTATATTCTTAAACCATGTTAAATTATATTAGATTAGAGGAAAGTTATTCAGACGTCATTCTTCAGGCCTAGTTTACGGATGTTTAGGCCTGTGGATCATTGTTCACATTATTTGTGTTTTAATCTTTCGAAAATTTGTTTATAATAAACATTTTTCTCAAATAATGGGTCTATGCTTCTTCAGTGTTGCAGTGTTAATTAACAGCAATCTGAACAGATTTTGCTCATTCACTTAGCCCAAAAATCTGTTTTAAAGGCTCATTTTTAACACTTTACTTACTAAAAAAAAGGTTGGGTTTAATTTGGGCTCGAGCTTTGAGCCTGATCTAAGCTCTAACACTCTCCAGTTTGCACATATTACACAAAATATCTGGAAGTGATTTCATACATAGGCCCCATAAGTATTATATATACAGTATATACATCTGTATAAGTGCATACAGTTACAATAGAAGTTAACATCTATCATGGGTATGTCAGGGCATATTTCTATTGTTTAATTTTGACACATGTTAATTAAAAAAACTGTTAAAACTTTAAACAATTGTGCACCAATAGTTTTTTTTTTCCTGTCAAATGCATTCTAATAAAAACCTATTTAAATAAATAATTAAAAGCAAATTTTTTTTAAAGATATTTCTGTATTCTGTATTTTCTGACAACAATACTCCCAAATTCCTAATAAAAATCTTGTAATTTTGAGCATTTATTTGCAGAAAATGAGAAATGGTCAAATGAACGAAAAAGATGTGGTGCCTTCAAACCATGTTGCTGAATAGACAGAAATGAAATTAACAATCTTTAACAGCTTTTAATAGGATTTTATTTTTGTCAGCAGCGATACATGATACATGAGTATCTATTTGTAGTAATGATTTGTCCCATATGTATTATACACACATGTGCGCACACGCACACACTCACATAGTGGTAATGTGCAGTGTGTGTAATACATATGGTACAAATTATTATTACATGTAGAGATACTTATGTAATAAGATTTTTGTACCATATGTATTATACACACAAACACACACATGCACAGAAACACACAATTGTGTTCACATTTTGTTGATTTTTTTTTGAGAGAGAGAGAGACAGAAAGAGAGAGAGAGAGAGAGAGAGAGAGAATAGGGTTAAGATGAAGATTAAATGAGTTGGAACATGTTAGGTACAAACTGAAATCCCACCTCTTAACCCTAAAAACAAAAAAGAAGCTCAGAGAGAGAGAGAGATAGAATAAGAGAGAGATTGAGTAAGAGACACAGAGAGAGAGAGAGAGAGAGAGAGAGAGAGAGAGAGAGATGTGAGAGTTGTGGATTACAGTATTCGGGTCAGTCTCTCTTGGGTTGTGCCCTCATGAACATTTCTCTGTTATTACTATAAATTGCAAAGATGAAGGCTGCTTACTTTAAGCCTCTACCAGCGTCTCTCACTGCAGGCCGCGGCTCAGTGGCTCATACGGTTCAAGCCGCACGTTGCCGTGTCCTCGCCGTGTCCTCGCTACAGGACCTCATTCCTCAGCCTGCTTTACCTGCCTCTGTGCTGCAGGCCCCAGCGCTCCAGCGTGAGTTTATTGTTTGTTGGCTAATGGAAAATTCCTGAATGAACATATAATCGCTCCAGCATTCTGAACCCCCCCCCCCCCAACCCCCCAAACAGAGGGATAGTATGAATGTTCTAAGCAGAGGGTTTTATTTCAGTCCCCGCATTGCTTTTACAGAAAAGTCTGTGACAGTCTGTCGGTGGCTGAGTGGGAAACTGCAGATGTTTTCACATTCCAGACAGAAAAAGAAAGCAGGGAGTGATGCTGGGATGGCCTCCTCTTCACTGTACCTAACTTTAGCATAATTTCCTGCAGGAAGCAAAACAAGTCCTGATCCCAGTGTTTTATTAAAATGTTCGAGTGTGGAACGTGGGCTTCTGGGTAGAAAAACAAGGCGTGCAAATAAAGGAGAGAACGTAAAGTAGAGGGATGTCTCCTGTGGACTGAGCCAGAGCGCATCTGGAAGTGATCAGAGGCGAGCAAAGCAGCCAGGAAACCTGTCAGCTGAGCAGGGGAGCGCAAACAGCAACACACAAGTGAGCACAACGCTGCACAGTGCGACACAGTGCCACACAATGGAGCACAACACAACACAGTGCAGCTCAGTGCAACATGATACACTAGAATATAGTGTATATAGCGCAATGTAGCCTAGCACAATACAGTGTAGCACAGTTCAACCTGTCTAGCACATTGAAACCTGTTGCAGCACAGTTCAACACAGTGTAGCAAACTGACACCTGTTGCAGCACAGTGTAGCACACTGACACCTGTTGCAGCACAGTGTAGCACACTGACACCTGTTGCAGCACAGTGTAGCACACTGACACCTGTTGCAGCACAGTGTAGCACACTGATGCCTGTCATAGTACAGTGCAACCCAGTATAGCACACTGACACCTGTTATAGTACAGTGCAATCCAGTGTAGCACACTGACACCTATTGCACCACAGTGTAGCACATTTGAACCTGTTGGAGCATAGTGCAGCACAGTGTAGCACACTGAAACCTGTTGTTGCACAGTGCAACACAGTTTAGTGCACTGAAACCTGTTGTAACACAGTGTAGGACATTAAAACCTACTATAGCACAGTGCAGCCCAGTGTAGCACACTGAAACCTGCTATATCACAGTGTAGGACATTAAAACCTGCTATAGCACAGTTCAGCACAGTGTAGCACACTGAAACATGTTGTAGCACAGTGTAGGACATTAAAACCTGCTATAGCACAGTGCAGCCCAGTGTAGCACACTGAAACCTTCTGTAGCACAGTGTAGGACATTAAAACCTGCTAAAGCACAGTGCAGCCCAGTGTAGCACACTGAAACCTGTTATTGCACAGTGCAGCACAGTGTAGCACACTTAAATCTCTTGTAGCACAGTGTAGCACACTGAAACCTGCTGTAGTTAAGAGCAGCACAGTGTAGTGCACTGAAACCCACTGCAGCACAGTTTAGCACACTGAAATCTGCTGCAGCACAGTGTAGCACACTGAAACCTGTTGTAGCACAGTGCAACCCAGTGTAGCTCATTGATACCTGTTGCAGCACAGTGTAGCACACTGAAACCTGTTGTAGCACAATGTAGCACACTGAAACATGCTATAGCACAGTGCAACCCAGTGTAGCACAATGACACCTGTTACAGCACAGTGTACAGTGCACATTGACGCCAGTTGAAGCACAGTGTGGCACAGTGCAATACAGTGTAGCACACTGCAACCCAGGGTAGTACAGTGTAGTACTCTGGAACACATACATAGCTGCGCACTATAGCACAATACAGTCAAACACTGCACTGCATTGTAATATGGTGCAATCGCACTGTGTAGCACCCTGTACACTGTGTAGCACAGTTCAACACAGCATTGCACAGCATTGTAATCCAATGTAGAACATTGCAACCCAGTGTAACACACTGCAACCCATTGCAATTCAGTAAGCTCTATTACTGTATTTACAAAACAGCTAACACATAATGATAAACAGAAGCCGGCTTGCCAAGATAACACTGCGTTATTTACTGTAAACAGTTTTAGAATATACTAAAGTCAATGTGTAACATATGACACATTATTATATTATATAGGTTTTTTTCAAGCAAGAGTGTAGTTAAAGGAAACATATGTCTAATATGATTTGTCTAATATGAAGTGTAGGTCTAGAAGTGAGTAGGGTTGCAGGTATGAGATGTTTAGGATGGAATTCTACAATAAAAGATAAAGCTTTAACAGAATAATAACAAGAATAAACAGAATTATACATATAAAATTTACAGACTAGAACATATGCACTTGATGGCTGCTGTAAGATTTTAAACTGGGATTTATTGACTGTAAACAAGTGTATAACTGTTTCTCTGAGGTGGATTACTCGCTGATAATTGTTGGCAGGTTGAGGGTTTGTTAGAGACTATGATAGGTATCTGGATTATGTCTGAAGATTATTCTGAATTTGTGTTATAATGCCAAGAATAGAGCAGTGCTCACAGACACAACAGCCAGTGTTGGAGTGTTGGTGGTTTAGCCACAGTGCTATAAGCTAGCCTAGTAGGTTTGGAGTGTATTAGCAACAGTGCTATAAGCTAGCCTAGGCAGGTTGGAAATGTATTAGCAACAGTGCTACTAACAATGCTAGTATCTATCTATCTATCTATCTATCTATCTATCTATCTATCTATCTATCTATCTATCTATCTATCTATCTATCTACCTATCTATCTATCTATCTATCTATCTATCTATCTATCTATCTATCTATCTATCTATCTATCTATCTATCTATCTATCTATCTATCTATCTATCTATCTATCTATCTATCTATCTATCTCAAGTGAACTGTAACAGAACTGTAACTACAAAACGGCATATGGTTTATACAGGCTAAAACCACGAATGTTAGCTTGAAATAAAAATAGGGGGTTAAGGGGGTTGGTAAACTTCAGGACCTTGAAATAATGCTGAAAACTTCAGGACCTTGAAATAATGCTGAAAGCTTCAGGACCTTGGTAAACTTCAGGACCTAGAAATAATGCTGAAACTCTACTCTCCTGCCCTGCAAAGTCGTCTTAATGTGAAAGCTGCGCGTTTGCGAGCATTTCTACCTGTTTGCTGCATGGTTCTGGTTAGCTAACTGGCAGGCTAGCTGCGCCTGCAGGACTGTGGTTAGGTTAGCGAAGCTTACTTTAGCTTCAGCATTAACTTAGCTTAGCTTAGCTTAGCTTAGCCTGGCTGGTTAACGTTCTGGTTACCAGACTGTGGCTGAGGTGACTGATGGATTAATAAGCCGGCACAGTTTATTGCTTTTTTCATTAATGAGGACGTTAAAGGGTTAACAAACACAGTTTCTGGCCTCCTGTTTGTGGAACAATTATGCTGCCTTCCACTGTTCTGAGTTTTGAAGTGCTTCCATTCCCTGCAGAGCTTCTGAAATCTGAAATCATTTTTTATAGCACACTGGCTGCTTGTTAAAATGCCTGAAAGTCAGTCAGGTAAAGAGGAGAAGTGAATGTGATCGGAATGTTTGAGCTGAACAGGAGGCTGCTGTAGGCAAAGGCCTTTCCCAGAAAAGCTATGAGTAATGAACAGAGAGAGAGAGAGAGAGAGAGAGAGAGAGAGAAGCCCAGGGGATGGAGAACAGAGCTGTGGTCTCAATCACAGCATCAGTGCAGGAATCTCTGTGTGCTTCATATTAGCCTACGTGACTTTAAAGCCCCAAACAGTTCCCTGGTCCCCCCAGGACTTGCTTTCTCTCTCTCTCTCTCTCTCTCTCTCTCTCTCTGCTGCTCTGAGTTCAGTTACAGTACCAGGGGCACGGTAACGGACATGCTTTGTCTTTCTGTGTTTTCTGTAGTTTATTCCAGTTGTTGGGAAATCTCTGCTACCAGGCCTCAGTCAGCATGTTGGGGAGGATACTGAGGACTGAGGATAGATTGATGCTCCTGTCTTCATGTGGAAATGTGGAAACCCTTGGGTCTCCGTGTTCCAGAAGCTTCTTAAAATTAGGAGTGTTGATCTAGAGTGGTAGTAAGAATATTATGGAAAAATGGAATTATGGAAATCTGATCCTGGATGAGCACTCCAGCACTATCTATCTATCTAGATAGACAGTTAGAATTGCTTAGCTTATATAGCGCCTTTCTAGAAACATAAAGACACCTTACAATCATAATTTACACACAACCATTTACACTGAGCACTCATCCACACACCGGTGAGAAGCTGCAGCCAATAGCGCACAGCGTACTCTCAACCGGAAACAACCATTTTATCCAATTTACCTGATCTTAATGTCTTTAGCCTGTGGGAGGAAACCAGCTTCCCCGGAGGAAACCCACGCAAACACAGGGAGAACATGAAAACTCCACTCAGATAGGTAATTGAACCCAAGACCCCAGTGCTGGGAGGTGAGCATGCTAACCACTAAGTCACTGTGCTAGACCAGCATTGGTTAGTTGTGGCATCACTCTACTGGTAAAAATAAATACAAAAAGCCCTATCCGGATGATTAGTTTTTCAGGGGGTCCTGGGGTAATTTTCTCTTTTATGGGGGGTCCTCTGTGATTTTTTTCCCGTCCTGAATGACCATGTATGTGTTTTTCTTAAAAGGCTGAATTATCTACTGTTTTTCACTGTGGTGGTCCAGCAATTTTAGTTCCGTCCGGACGCACATCTCGCGTTTAATAAAATAGCTATTTGTTCACTGCCACGCACCGCAATTACACTTTGGGCGCGTGTTTCCATGGAGATCCATGTAAACACAACAGCGAGTGGAAATGGAGGAGCTACTGAACCAATTCCTTAGTGAAGGAAATACATTTTTGCCCCAAACTGAAATAAATTAGAGTCAGTGTCTCTTCTCTGCTCCAGTGTCTTTTAGATCACTTAGACGCCGCCATCATGCTCTGTGTTCAAATGTCTATGTGACTGAGAAAGCAAAAAAAAAAAAAATCACTGGTCGTCCTGTTTTTTTCAATTGCAGTCTGGATGCAAGAGTTTTATCACTGAGTAGAAGTGTTAAATATTTTTCACGGACATCTCCCTGAGAAACTAATACCATCTAGACAGGGCGTAATTTTCTGGTGGTATTTGTTTGTATAAGACAATTTTAGAACATCTATAAATACACATCTATAACACATTTCTTACACAGTTATATAGAATTTTCTTATAAAACCACATGGCACATTTCAAGGAACAGTGATTTCTTGCCATTTTAAAATTATGATTTACAATGTACTGTGGTAAATGTCTTTTTTTGACCAGTGACCATGGTGGTCATCTCCTAATAGTGCCAACTGTTTTAGATTTTGTCACTCATTTTCTGATTGGAAGGAAACAATTAGCAACATTTTCCCTTTTTCTTCACCAGACTAGTTTTCTGGCACTTTCTTTCTTCGTTCCATTGGTGGGAAGTTTTAAACCACTATCTCTGAACTTGACATTGTGGATGGTGATCATAGCTTCTCCACAGCTTCTCTGCTCCTGCTTTTCTGGTTGAAATAGTCAGAATAGATCAGATAGCTGTGTACATTTTAACACCCATGTCAGCAAAGAGCGTGTTCTTTAAAGTGCCGAATCCACTAATTAGAAGCAGTGTCTGGAAGTAGAACTGTTGGCTGGCACGAGCGAACCCTCCTGGCATGAGGTGTGAGACATTAGGGCTGAAAAATGAGATGAAGACTGGAAGAGCTGCAGAGGAACTGCAGCTTTAGCCAGTGATTAAAGGACTTTGTGTTCCCTGCGCACAGAGGCTGCAGTTGGTTAGCTTGGCTCGCCCTGTCTTTTGATTTCAGAGCGACGCTCACTGCTTGAGTAGTTTCTGTATGAGCTCGAATTTTCTAATCCCTATTATAGTCCTGACGTCTCATTTACATTCATCTATCGTTCATCTTTGGAGGGAGATTAATTGACTCGTGAAGGAGAAGCTTGACTGGTGTGTTTGTCCTCAATTTACCTTTTAAAAAAATATGTGTTAATAACAAAGACAGGAACTTCCATCTACTTCCTCTCTTTCAACACTTTACACAAGCCAGCAGGGCCTAATGGATGTTCATCATCATCAGAAACATGTGAACAATGGCCCAAATCTCACACACAGTGGAATTTGAAGCCACATTATGTAGCAATTGTACCTTAAAATAACAGTGCTCCGCTGATTATAATGGGGAAAATGATGTATGTTCCATTGCCACTGTGGTCTGGAATGCTGCTAGATCACTATACACAATTTGTAGACGGAATATGTTTTGGAATATGTAAAAAAAAAAAGGATTTTATCCTGCTTCTGTTGAAGTAAATACAGTTTGGCCAAAACAAAAGTCTCCACCTGGATTTAACTAAGTAAATGATGTGGGGTTGATGCTGCAGTTGGTCTGCAGGTCTAGGTTCAGCAACAGTATGTGCTGAAAAGTTGAGGTCAGCTGACTACCTGAATATACTATATATAACATGATATAGACCAGGGCCGTTTCTCAATCTGCGTTCCTGTCTGTACTTGTGTTCTTGTGGACTCGGGAAACGCCATCAGTCGCAGCGCAAGAACTGTTCCAAATCAGAAGATCACAGTTTGCCAAGTACACAACTAATACCTGGATGTGTTCTTGCTCCTCCCACTTTATCGAGGATGCATGGAAGGTGACTTGTGTGGGCTTGTTACAGCCCGATAACCCAGAATGCACCTTGCAGCAGTATCAGCGCAGTGCAGGAGGAGAAGGTACATAGCTGTAAGCACCTGTATGTTTTTAAAACAGTACTGCTGTGTGCGAAAACAATGTTTTAAGTTATTTTTAGGCGAGAATGTAGGGCTTTAGACTTCAGATATGTGGTTTATTTGTTAAGAAAGCGGCTAGGTGAAAATGTGCTCATATGTTTTCGGAACAACGCCTTCCGCTCCTCTAAGAGGGTGACGTCATCAAGTACACAGCTGTTCCAAATACACAACAACCGTCCCGCTTCCTCCCGTCCTTGGGAGTCTGCACTCGCGATCTGAGCTTCCCAAGTCCGTTCTTTCCAAGTACGGGAGCACAGACTTGTGTACTTGTGTATTGAGAAACGGCCCAGGTTATTCCATCAATGGATTTTTTCTTCCCTGATGGCACGGCCATATTCCAAGATAACAATATCAGGATTTATGGGGCTGGAATTGTGAAAGAGTGATTCAGACCAGACCAGAGTCCAGACCTTAACCTCATTGAGAATCTTTGGGATGTGCTGGATGGAGAAGAGCTGCTTTGTGCAGTTGGTCAGACTCTACCATCATCAACGCTGCTGCAAGATCTTGGTGAAAAATTAATCCAGCAACACTGAATTGTAATAAATCTTGTAACATTGCAGAAGCTTATTGAAACAATGCTCCAGTGAATGCGTTAAAGCAATCAAAGCTACAGGTGGTCCAACAAAACATTAGAGTGTGATAATTGGGTCAGATTGAGGTCAGATCTTCACGTTGTCCCAACAAACAAACGGCAAGCTGCAGGATTAGTTTGGACTTGGTTGTTTTGGTGCACATCTGAGTGTGATTACAGTAATCACACTAGCCCAAACACTTCCTTTACGGGTGAAAATGAACCTGAGATTGATTCAACTGGACTAAAAACTGCAGGTGTGAAAATGGTGTTAAAGTATCTGAATTCATTCATAAGAAGTGGTGTACACAAACACGTTGACATACAGTATAGTGTACAAACATACAGTACATATTATAGAAACTTAATGTAGAGTATTAATAGTCCTATAAACACACAAAGCATTATAACTCTTTAAATCTTCTTAAATTAATGGGAACTAAGCATTAGACACATATTAGTTCCTTCTCTGAGATCTAGAAGGCCCTGAGGGATTTATCGACTGCACTGGTGAAACACCCATACATTAAATGGTTAAGCTTGATGAGCTTCTTCTTCTCTCTCTCTCCCTCTCTCTCTCTCTCTCTCTCTATCTCTCTTTCTCTCTCTCTCGTTTTCTCTCTTTCCATTTCTCTCTCTTTCTCTAGTCTCATTTTCTCCATGTCTCTTGCATTTCTGTCTCTCTCCCTCTCTTTCTCCCTCTCTCCCTATCTTGCTGTCTTTCTCTCTCTTTCTCCCTCTCTCCCTATCTTGCTGTCTTTCTCTCTCTTTCTCCCTCTCTCCCTATCTTTCTGTCTTTCTCTCTTACGCTCACACTCTCGTCCCCCCTTTATGCCTCTCTCTTTCTCTCCATCTCTCCAATCTTTCTCTCTCTTTCTCTAGCTCCATCATTTCCTTCATGTCTCTCGCATTTTCTGTCTCTCTCTCTCTTATCTCTCTCTTGCTCTCTCCCTATCTCTCTCTCCCTCTCTCTCTCTTACTCTCTTTCATTTTCTCTCTCTCCCTCTCTCACCCTCTTTCTCTCCATCTCTTGCTCTTATTCTCTCTCTTTCTCTAGCTCCCTTATTTTCATGTCTCTCGTTTTCTGTCTCTCTCTCTCTCTCTCTCTCTCTCTCTCTACACTAATGGTGTCATGATTATTGGTAAGCACTGAATGCCTCTTATCATTCAGTCACTGTCACCAACACAGCCTGGATGCGCCTCTGCTGTCACCTAGGCAACCTGCACCATTACGACAAGACAACAGGAGCTCATCCCTCTCTTTCTCTCTCTCTTTCTCTTTTTCTCTCTCTCTCTCTCTCTCTCTCTCTCTCTCTTTCTCTCTCTCTCTCTCTCTCTCTTCTATTCTCTCTTTCTTGATTGGCCAGGCATTAAATGCATTTCATAACAGTTTCATCACTTGTTTGCTCTCTGTTTCCATAGAATACCCAGTCTTCTGACCTGCAGCTGGAGGACAGCGGCTCCGTGTTGGTGGATGACAACTCCAGCCAATCATCAGTCACTGTAGACAGTGAGGAGGAGAGGAGGAGTGCCTTAGAGAAAAGCATGTATGTATATCAGTCTGATGTTGAATAACTGATCTGGGTGGTTAAACACAGGCAGGGGGATCCATATACTTGTAGTAGGGTTTTCACAAAAAAGTTATTTATATTATTTAAGCTTTTGATTAAATAAATATTGTAATGAATCAGTCAAGCCCAACATTTACAATGAGCAGAAACTGAAACTGTACTGATCAAAATCAATCAATGGTGGTAAATAACCAGAAAAAAATGTACAAAATAAAAAAAAGACACATTAATTAATACAACAAAATGGCATAAATAAAACCAAAATTAGGAGATAAAAATCAATACAGAATTTTTAACCCCTGTTGAAAATGTTGAGACCCCACACTTATAACAGATTCATAATAACCTATTTTCCATGTCCATTATCATATTTCATTCATCACAGGCCTCATTCTTCAGGATTTTCCTGAAATGAAAAACCACATACATTTAAATTACATTACAAACCCAAACAAGGATCATTTCTCTTAAAGCCAGATCTAACTACATTTACACTTTCAAAGCAAACTTTTTTTTTTCTACATTGATCAGGAATAAATACATGTCAGTTTTCTGGACAGAGATTAAACATGAGAGACATCAGTGTATGTTAATTAATTAATAATGGGATATATAAATTATTATTTAGAGGTTCATACTGCTCTGTAATTTATTTTTAATTGTTTGGCTATTTGAAAAAACTTTTTATTAAATTCTGAAGTCTATTTAAATATATTGTAGACTTGCTTGGCCTAATTTACAGTAATGCAAATTATATCACAGTCCATAATCTTTATGTAAACTCCTTAGTAATGAAGATTTTCATGCCTTCCTGGTCTTGTTTTAACAGCAGGTTAAATAAGGGCTAATCCTCTGTGTGAGTGTGTGCAGTATTCTGTGTGGAGTGCCTAATTGAAGCGACATCAATCACACTGTTATCTCCTCTGAGTGAAAGCAATCCTGCCAGCATTATTTTCACATCAGATGAAAGCTCTGCTGATCTCCTCTTCTTCTTTTCTGTAGGTATGTTCTAAAAGAGCTGATCGAGACGGAGAAACTGTACGTAGTTGACCTGGGATACATTGTAGAGGTGAGTTACAATTAGGGGTTGGTATCACAGGGCATCCCACAATATGATTGCCCATGATAATGGAATAATGGAATATTCAATATGCTCTATGTATATATTGCAAGAAAGTTCTATATGATACTTAACAGCATCTATTTTACTGAAGAGGATAAAATACTTATAAATAACTAAATACCAGGAATGATGGATATGTTTATTGGTGATAGTTTCACAACCAATATTCTTCACTGCAAGTTTACCCTATTCATGTGATTAGCGCCACCATGTGGAGTAAAGAAGCAGTACTTACTGTCAATTGGGGATCAGTCTTAAGGAGTTTAGAGAGCATATCATCGCTGTCCAATTAAAAACACTTATCTCCATTTTTGTTGATTTTTAGTTTACTACATAATTTGAACAGACAAACTGTCCCTTACACTGTGCCAATATTTCTTGATGAATGAAGCATAGACTGTGTATAGCTTGACAGAGCATCGTCTCTCAAAAGTGAAGCCACCACAGGTCGGGCGCCCCCTGCTGTTCGGTTGCAGAAAGCTGTGTAACTCCACCCATCCCCATAGGTTTCAATGGCAAAACAGAAAACTTTCAATCACGTTTTATTTCCAATATACTGTAATTCTACCTCCATTATTTAAATGCAACAGCTATTGTAACCTCTGCTTATATTGTCTAATTTTATATCCCCATGGAATTCATTTTTTAAAACGTTATTTAGCTCTATTCAAAAAGGTGTGGTTATTGTAAAAGGTCTGGGTTACACCTAGCCGGGGTGGGACCAGTGACTGTATGGGTGGACTACTGCATATAGAATGTGACCTACTGCGTATAGCTCTGTGGAGGCAGCCCTCAGGGGCGGGGTTATTCAAATGAGTAGGCTGTCTCTCCACAGTCTTTCTCCCTCCTCTGGTCTCTACTGCGCAGACTCGGGTTTCAGGATCGCCAACATGGCGGAAGATTTTGGCTTCATTTTCATTGATTGAATGGGAACGGCGACAGGCGTCCATCTTTTTTACAGTCTATGGAATGGACCAATGGAAACTCTTTAAAATGACCTGAAATAATTTTTTTTTTACATTGACTTCCATTAAAAGTTTACAAGATTTTTTCTCTCTCTTGTAAAGTTGCTGTTTTGGAGATTATTTTTCATTGGACAGCGACGATATGTTTGATATATCTCAGTATCGATATTTTGTCTCACTCATAGTTATAATCGATAGGTGGATGGATAGATTGATAAATCATTTTTTTTTATTCCAATAAATCTGTTTTAGGTTTTACACACATGCATATACAAACACATACTCTATACACAGACATATACTGTATGCCACATGTCATGTTACATAGACAGGAGCTAGTTGCGTGTCCCATGACTTTTGCCATGACCTATGGAAGCTAAGTAATAGTGCACAGACCTGCAGACTGCAGGATATAGATATTGGTCCTCCTGCACTGAATGTGGATGATATTTGTTATTTTCACAGACAGTTGTAGCTAATTGTAGCTAACAATCATTACCACACACTGCACTGTCCACTGTAGGTGGTAGGTAACTGTAGGTAATTGTGGCTTAAAGTTTTTAAACTTTGATAAATATATTTGTTTAATTTAGATATTTTTTATTAACAAGTACAATAATTGACTGTGAAATATATTGGGAATTATTCTGTGACATACACACTGGCCATATCACTCAATGGAGTTGTTCTACAGCTTTACACAAGACCATGGTTTTGGGTAGATATTTAGATATGCTTATGTATTACAGTACCCCAATTAAACAACAATTATATATGAATGTGCATATTTTTGATATTTATCTATTTATCTTGG
Organism: Astyanax mexicanus; assembly: GCF_023375975.1. Taxonomy (NCBI): domain Eukaryota; kingdom Metazoa; phylum Chordata; class Actinopteri; order Characiformes; family Acestrorhamphidae; genus Astyanax; species Astyanax mexicanus. Next base: position 42,286,878 of record NC_064420.1, on the reverse strand, counting down.
AATGTACTTGTTGCTTGCAGCATTCAGTGGAGCTGTAATATAAACACTATACAATATAATAAAGGCTCCCAAAAGCATTAAAATCATAGCAAGAATAAACAGAGTTTTGGTCTGAATCCAAAAACAGCTTGAAACGGATAAGGAAGGGATTTGTTTCAATATCCTACATTATGTAGAGTCCAGTGTTCCTAAATATTTATTGGGCAGAGCTGAACTGAAGTGAGCTATAATGCTTTTAATATGTCAACAATAAATCTGGGCCTTACTGCTGACAGAACATATTGTTGCAGAGCAATGGCCTTCAGTATAAATTGGGTACAGTTTATTGACCGGACTGATTAAACAGTGTGTGTGTATGTGTTTGTGTGTGCAGAGGTGGAAAAAGTACAGAAAATTGTAATTAAGTAAAAGTACCTTTACTTTGCTAAAATTCTACTCAAGTAAAAGTAAAAGTACCCATCTAAAAAAAAGTAAAAAGTACTCAATTTAAAATGTACTTTGAGTAAAAGTTACATAGTTACTTTTAATTATTTGATGTAAAAAAGTAAAACAAATCATAAATTAAATAGTTTTAAATGAACCATTGTTTCAGATAATAATTTGGACATTTCAGGCAGTATTTTTTCAGATCACCCCATAAAACATTTTCAAGAACAAATGGCATAGGTTTCTATGATCCATTTTTTCTTTACTATTAAAATGTTATGGTCATATATGTGACTATAAACTGTATTTTTATAGTTTTACAGGTCATTGTTATTTTTTTAACTTGCTGTTGCTATGCTTTAACTGCTATTTACATGTTTTTTTTTACATTTAAGCAGAGAAACAAAGATTGTTTATGTTAAAAATACTTACACCACATGATTTCTCAGGTTTGATGTGGAAGTTTTGAAAGCTGACAGCTCTGTCGGGGCACATTTTGTATTGCATGAGGACGTTATTGCCTCGTTATTCCACGCGAGCATCCGTGCGCCGACGCATCCGCGCCAATTATTATTTTAATTCAGACAATTAGTTTTTTTCCCCAGCATTTTTATTTTTTACTCAGTAATGGAGAGTTTTCTAATGTAGCAAAGTAAATTACTTGTGTCAGAATGTAGTTGAGTAAAAGTAAAAGTACCTATTTTAAAAACTACTTAAAAAATTACAAATTACTCATAAAATCTACTCAATTACAGTCATTTAAGTAAATGTAATTAATTACTTTCCACCTCTGTGTGTGTGTGTATACATGTATTAAATTGCAGATGTGAGCTGTGTTGTCTGATTTTCTTACAGGGCTACATGGCTACTATGGCTGCTAAAGGAGTACCAGAAGACATGAAAGGAAAAGATAAAATAGTATTCGGCAACATACACCAAATCTTCGACTGGCATAAAGAGTGAGTCTCACTGTTTGTGTTTTCAATCAATTAATCAATTAATTAACCTTTATTTTCACTCAGGACAAAACATTTGGGATGACCCTCATTTACAATGTTGCAGAGCATTTACAGTATAAAAGGGGCTGAAAACATTTAATAAGAAATGAGAAATAATTAGGAATAAAATAGTAAAAAAAAAAAAAAAAAAATAGATACTAAAATAAATCAACTTTTAATATATATGAATAAAATATATATGTAAATTGACACATAAAAAATGAAGAATTTATAAAATATAAAATAAAGCAAAAAAGATAAAAGTACTAAAGGTAAAGTAAAATTATAAGAATGATAAGAAATTATAAGATGAATAATAATGAACTAAGAACGTAAGAATCAAAATGTAAAACATTAGTATAAAACAATAAAAAGAAATAATAAATAAATACAAATAAATAAAAAAAATAAGAAGAAGAAAAGGATAAACTTATTAAAAACAGTCACAGGTTTTTTATATATATTTATTTATGAACTACAAGTTTAAAATGGTTCAGTGATTCCAGCGAGCTGAGCTTCAACGTGTCCTGTGGTGAATTCCAGTTCTCTGGTGCTGCACTGTAGCTAAAAGCAGACTCTCCCAGTTCACTTAAAACTCTTAAATAAAACTGGACCCAGGACTGAGCCCTGTGGGATTCCTTTGTAGTTCAAAATTGTCACTGTCACAGTGTTGGTGTGTTACGCTGCATTTACACTGCTCCTTCGCTTCAACGCACAGAGATTTATCCTGTTCACGCTGTTGTGGGGTGGGGGAGTCATCTTCTTAAACTAATCTTGAAAAAAAAAGAAAAATCTCTCTTAGGGTTATCAAGCTTTGTATATCTCTTGATCGTAGTCTCTACAAACTAGCTATAGATACAGCACAGGACAAAAAGTTTGGACACACCTTCTCTTTTTCAATGCGTTTTCTTTATTTTTATGACTATTTACATTGTAGATTCTTACTGAAAGCATCAAAACTATGAATGAACACATGTGGAGTTTTATGTACCTAACAAAAAAAGGTGAAATAACTAAAAACATGTTTTATATTCTAGTTTCTTCAAAATAGCCACCCTTTGCTCTGATTACTGCTTTGCACACTCTTGGCATCATTCTCTCAATGAGCTTCAAGAGGTGGTCATCTGAAATGGTTTTCCAAAAGTCTTGAAGGAAGGAGTTCCCAGAGGTGTTTATTAGCACTTGTTGCTCCTTTGTCTTCTTCACTCTGTGCTCCAGCTCACCCCAAACCATCTGGATTGGGTTCAGGTCTGGTGACTGTGGAGGCCAGGTCATTTTTTGTTAAGTACATAAAGGCCACATGTGTTCATTCATAGTTTTGATGCTTTTAGTGAGAATCTACAATGATGAGTAAGTGTTGATCGTCTCTCTCTGTGGTGTGTGCAGTTATTTCCTGGGTGAGCTGGAGAAGTGTGTAGCGGAGCCGGAGAGACTGGCCCAGCTCTTTATCAAACACGTAAGTCTGTCTGTCTGTCGGAATCTGTTTTTATTTGTTTCTCTGTATGTGTGTTTGTGTGTCCTTCTGTTCTCAGTCTCATTCTGTCAGGTATGGATCACTTCTTTCTGTCTTTCTGTCTCTCTTTTTCTCTCAGTGTCTCAGTGTGTGTATAGTGTGTGTAGTGAAGAAGTGATGTCCTTATCCTCCTCAGTGAACCCACTCTATTTCTGTCTCTCACACACCCTCTGTTACTGATACTCTCTGCCTATGTCTGTGTATGTGTGTGTGTGTGTGTGTTACACACATTGTATTTTCACTGTTATGACAGAGCCTCATATCTAGTAACCTAATTGGAGACAGAAGAATAAATATTCTCAGGATACTGTAACTTAACAAGATGTTATTCCAGTGGCTTTGTACATTTCATAGCTCTATTAAATAAAAATGAGCCGAAACAATAAATAACACAGCCATTTAAATCACTTAAAAGCACAACACATGTTGTACATTTTTCGAAATCATGAATGTTCTACAACATTGGAAACATTTTAATCAAAATCACACTTTAGCGCTTTTTTTATTTCTCTTATCTGTGCTTAATGTTGGGCTACTTATTTTAATATGTTACTTAAAGCTCCACTAGGTAGGATTGGGATTTTGTGCTCGTGGGCTCCCCCTACAGTTGCAGAGTGTAATAAATGTTTCAGGCGGTTTAGTTTCTCTTTCTCGTTTTCTGGCTTTCACAGACATATTCGGTCTCTTTCCAGCTTCTGCCAGAGTGTCTGTATGGTAGTTTGTAAAGAATGAACCAGTAGTCCTTGTAGAACTGTTAGAACTAAAGGTTGGAAAGCAGGTCGCAGTTCTCGCGAGCGCTGCAGTGAGTTTCAAGCTGTAATTTCGCTTCTTTAAAAAGATCAAAAATCAAGAAAATCCTACCTAGTGGGGCTTTAAGTGATTTCTTTTACCTGTGTTTTAGTTGTATGTGTTTATGTGAAGTCATTAGACTTTTTATGTACAGCACTTTGATCAGTGTAGGCCAGTGGTCTCAATGTTTTGAGGCACTCTACTTGAAATCAAATTTATTTATCAAATTTATTCATCCTATTCATTTCAATGGAGAGAGCCGCTGCATGATTATGAAGAATTTGGCTATAAAAAATTATAAAAAATTACGCATTCAACTATGGTAATATAGTGCTTATTGTCACTTTTAACAAGGAAAATACTTACATTTGTTTGTTTCTTTGGTCACTTGTTTCTACGCCATCTTACCAGTGATTCTTATAATACCCCTTTGTTTAAAGTGTGCCTCTGAAAAATCTCTGTATGAAGGGCTAACAAGCCCTATCTTTTTCCCTAACCTACCCCTCCAGCCAAATAAGAACCAGGACAGGGGTAGGGCCAAGGGGTGAAATAGGATTGAGCCTAATTATTGTAGCCCCAGTGAACAGACAAGATGCTTTGGCAGAATTCACATCTACAATTAAATGGTGTTCTTCAGCTTCATGGAGCACTGGCACATCTGCATACATACAACACTAAAGACGTAGGACAAAATATATAAAAACAGTCCTGTGTGTACGTGTGTGTCTGTGTGTATCTGCTGCAACTCCCCTGGCTCACCTCTACGAAGACTCGCGGGGTCAGGAAGCCCGAAGGAAAAAACAGGCTGACTAAAGCGTCCAGAAATAAGAGGTGGAATAATAAACACTGGGTGGCTCTTTGATAGCAGAGCTTCATGCACAAAGCTGGCCTATTTCTGGTGCTCAGGATGTGCACAATGTACGATCCTCTCCAGAACACAAAAACACAGTTCTCTAGTTCTGCTGGAACCGCCGCAGTGCTGGAACGTGTTTGTTGGAGGGGGGGCGGAGCAGATGCTGGCGGGCACAAACACTGTAAATAGAATTACACTGGCGGTAATGTGCGGGGGTAATTTCTTGATTACTGGCACGTGGAGGTTTTAGGTGGTTAAATAAAAGCGTTTTTACTCAGATGTGAAGAGCTCGAGTTACAGTATGGTGCTCTCTCTCTGTGCTGTAATAAGACTGAGGCCTCTGGGTAATTAACTTAAAAAGGCTTGAGGGGAATAAAGAAACTCGTAACCAAAATCAAGTGCGGTGTCAAACTGTGAAAACAAGCAGGCTGGGATGTCCGGCCCTAATGAAAAACAGAGAGTGGGGCGATGGCAGCGGGGGGCTGGGGTAGAGTTTTCTTCCATACTCAGCCCCCCTTTATACTTTCCTCTCTCTTACTTTTAGAAGCAGCCTCTCTGGATCATTGTTTCTTTCTGTTTTCAAGCTATTTTACTGCTTATTCACTCACTATTATATAATGCATGGGATATATGGAACACTACAAAAGTATTAGGACATATGCTAATTCATTGTTTCTTCTGAAATCAGTGGTAATAAAAATTTAGAGTTCATCTTGGAGTCTCTGGTGTTCTGGAAAGAGTGACAAGTGAATGACAAGAGCATTAGTGAGGTCCTCAGTTCTTCCCACCTCATCCCCAACTCATCTCATCTCTCTAAAAACACAGTTCCACTGCTCCATACCTTAATGCTGGATTTTGTACGTGTCTAAGCCCACAACTGCAGTAGGCATGGTGCCTCGGCTCATGTTTATCTGCTCCAGAGAGTCCTAAAGCCCTATCTTACACCCTGCGCAAGGCTTGTTGCGATGCTATCTCATTGCTATCTTACACCACACCAACAGTCTATTTTCACATCTTCCACCTGCATCATTTAAATAGAATAGCAACAGTGCTTGTTAATATATATCTATGCTGATGGGTGTGGTGGTCTGGAAACGAGATAAGGTAAATTCAAGTCAATTTGTGACTTGAAAACACAGGCGCGCCACTGACTGAAAAAAAGGCGCACAAGGTGTACTTTTCCTGTCGTTATGATAGCAAAGACACACTGATACGCTCTCTCTCTCTAAATCAAGCTGTGCATTGCAGGGGTTGATGGCTAGCCTATAGATCACTAAAATAGGGCCCCCAGTCTAATGGTCATATTCCACTCACAACAAGATAATACCTCACAATTTATACTGGTGTGTGTGTTCCAATGTACATTTACATTCTATATACCTATTACAGAGCTGGGCCAGTGTACTGATAGGAGTCTAGCCCATTGACTCTTATTGGTAAAGCACAGCATAGTCACCCAGACCTGGAATTGAACCCCATAGTAGAATCCTACATAGTAGCTAACTGGCAGGCGGTGGTGTTATCCACTGCACCACTCCAACCTCCTGTAAGAAGACAGTAGGGATTAGCTTCTTTGTGGAAACATAAACAGATAAATAAACTCTCCTCTACTGGAATGTTTATGACTGTGCTGCGAAGTCACCTTCTCTCTAACACACTCAGCATGGGCCAAACTGTCTCCAGGCAACACTGTGTGTGCGGTGTGTGTGCGGTGTGTGTGCGGTGTGTGTGCAGTGTGTGTGTGTGTGTGTGTGTGTGTGTGTGTGTGTATCCAGGTGTTGTCTCCCGGTACCTGGCTGCAGTTAGAAAGGCTTGCTGTGGTCTCTGGTTACATTCTGGATAAAGTTACTGAATTATACATGACCTCATGCTCTTTACACTACTCTATTAGAGCCTCTCTCTAAACCCCTCTTTCTCTTTCTCTCTTTTTCTATCCCTTCTCTTTCTCTTCCTCTTTTTGTCTGTCACATTCTCTCTTTCATTAATTATTTTTTCTTCCCTCCCTCTTGTAATCTCTTCCCTCCTTCTTCTGTTTTATTTCTTAATTTTTGTATCTTTCCTGTCATTTCTTCTTTCTCTTCTTTTATTTTCCACAAAATGTCTCCTTGTCTTTCACTCTTTATTTTTATTTTATCACAATTCACCATTTCATATCTTTTTTCTTTTTATTCGTCTGCTCTTTTTTAATCCTTACTCTTCCTCATACACCCACAGATGCTCCAATTTCTTAAATCCTATCCTAATCTCTCTTTCATTTTATATCTTTATTATGTATTTTTTCATTCTTTTAATGTTCTCTCTCTCTCTCTATAGTTTTCTGCAGCTCTCTCTCTCTTTAATTTCTTTTGCATTTTCTGTTCATCGCTCTATCTATCTCTCTTTCCATCTTACCTTCTGTCTCTCTCTCTCGTTCTCTCTCCTGCTCTGTCTTTCTTTTATTTTCTTGAGCTTCATCTTTTCACCCCCCCCCCTCTCTCTCTCTCTCTCTCTCTCTCTTTATCCTATTAGTCACAGTGCACCACACCCACTGCAATGGAGAGTCAGTATCAAACAGGCTCGTTTAAAAACGAATAGAAGCTCCTCCAGCAAAACGACAGCCATGCAGAAGTCATCTCTCTGTCTCTCTCTCTCTGTCTCTCTCTCTCTTTCTCTCTCTTTCTGTCTCTCTCCCTCTTTTTTCTCTCTCATCCTAATGCGTTTTCCTTTTTCCTCTCTTTTTTGTCACATGACCTGTCTGTAACAGGTGTATTTATGCTGAGAGATAGTTGAGCTTTCGGGGATGCATACATCAGTATACAACAGCCATCCAAACACTCTGATTGGTTAAAGGTGTTGCACTTTTGTTGTTTTATGATATCAGTGTGTGTGTGTGTGTATCTGGTGTGTTTGTGTTCTCACTTTTCCTGCGTAATTCCACAGACCACCTGTTGCTAAATGCACTCTATAATAAAAGCACATTACCCTGCTTATCCAGCACATCTTCTGAATGTAAGGGTATTAATAATTAAAGCTCTTCTCTGCAGTAACCATGTCTCTAATGGGGATGCTTTAAACTGCATGCTGGAAGATTGCTGCAAAGGGTTTGATTGAAGCCACAAAAGCATTATTTTGATTGGTGATTACCTCAGGATTAAAAACACTACTTAAAAATGATCCCAGAGATGCTAAGAACACAGAACCCTTTGCAACCTCTGCAACCAAATACTGTATGGATTTATACTACTCCAGCCCAGTGGTTCCTAAACCTGGTCCTGGAGAACCTCATTAGGATTAAGTCATTAATTATATAATTAACTAGCTAGATCAGATGTGTTAGGAGAGGGTGAAATCCAAAATGTGCAGATCAGAGTGTTAAGGACGTAGCACTGTGCACTGTGAGTATGGTGACCATAGTCTTAGCATTTGCAGCTGCTTCAGAATGTCCCATTTTATTGGCAGTAGTTTTCTTTGGAGCTTATTTTGCAGATTCCAGAGGATGTCTGGGTGCTTCACTGCATGATAGCAAACATTTTCTACTACATTTGTGTCTAAATTCTGATAGAACAGTCTATATGCTCATTTCTTATGTTGTACTATTTCTAAACTGAGGTTTTTACCCACCATTCAAACTTTCCATCTGTTTTTCTTATCCTTCCATGTCCAGTGGGGTTAGCTACAGGACTATGGTTGATCATAGAAAAATGAAATAAAATTCTTTAATCCAAAGATCCCCAAAGTTAAGGATTGCTTAAGCTCTATTTAGTCTCTGGGTACACAAAACACTGCAGTTCTTTATTTAATTTTAAATGAAACTTCAGAGCTTGCAAATAGATGCAGGTGAGTTTTGCTTAATCAATCTGTTGTGTTTTACCATTTCTGACTCACCACACTTGTAGAATGTGTAAAACTAATGCGTCTTGTTGAGGAAACAGAGAGAAGACTTGACTAACTAAAAAACATGACTAACAGGATCACCCTCTTAAGAGTACAAAGTAAATCAGTTTTAGTACTAGATGAGCAGCTTCTTTTGGCTGTGTTTTTACTTAACTGGTGGATAATAATAAAAAAAGACAAAACATATGATACAGAATATTATTAATCTGTTCATGATGATGCATTGCCAAGTTTACCTGGAACAGTATCAGTATCAGCGATCAACTGATTGTACTGAACATTTTTTCCTATTGTTGTTTTACAGCATTACACAGTTTTGCATGTGTTATCCTGCTTGCTTCATTTGGGCTAGATTTTGCAGTTTGCAGGGAGCATCACAATGAGTTTTCTTATTGAAGGTAACAGCGCTACGTAACATTGCTTTAAACTTTCACCTGTTTGTTTTGCAGGAGCGGCGTCTCCATATGTACGTGGTGTACTGCCAGAACAAGCCCAAGTCGGAGCACATAGTTTCGGAATACATCGACACCTACTTTGAAGTGAGTCTCGTCAGTTTAACCCGGCGTCTTAAACACAAACAGATAAACATACGCAGATAGACGGCCGCACGCTTCAGTGCGGACCTCCACCGCACACAGGCCACGCATGACGGAGCAGACGGAGCCGGCCCATCTGTGCAAGCATCATCAATATCCCCTCTATCATTCTGAACACACTTTCCTACATGAGTCACGCCAGCCGCACGGGCCTGTGCCCCAGCTCTTCTAGGAATGGAGGAAACGGAGGGACGAGCGCTCGTCAGTTTTAAGTGCCGTTAATGTGTTTGTCTCAGCACTGAGAAAATATAATTAGTAATTTTATTGGTGGTGTTGTTCTGCTGGATCTGAGTGGAGCTCTGAATCAGAAAGCAAATATATGGTTCTATATTGACAGTCGTAACAGACAGCCATTCTGCTGTGAAACCTGCTGCATCATCTACGTCACTCACTGTTAACTACTCTGTCTGTGTGTGTTTCTGTGTGTGTGTGTGTGTGTGTGTGTGTGTGTGTTTGTGTAGGAGCTGAAGCAGCAGCTTGGTCATCGGTTGCAGCTGAATGATCTCCTCATCAAACCTGTGCAGAGAATCATGAAGTACCAGCTGTTACTGAAGGTGAGACACAAGGTGTTGTCAACACTTAAACACACACACATCACACACACACACATTTTAATCATGTGGAAAAGTTGTAAGGGGGAGCAAGGAACAATGTAATGTGGGGTTATGGGTGGGAACTAAATTGCAGTGACTGCAGAAACTGCTAAGCAGTTGCTAGGTGGTTGCTAAGCAGTTGCTATGGTGGCCATGGTGGTTGTTATGGTTTTGCTAAGTGGTTGCTAGGTGGTTGCCAAGGTGTTGATGTTCTGTCCATGGTGGTTGCTATGGTGTTACTAAGGTATTGCTAAGTGGTTGCTAAGGTGTTGCTATGGTGGCCATGGTGGTTGCTATGGTTTTGCTAAGTGGTTGCTAGGTGGTTACTAAGGTGTTGCTATGGTGGCCATGGTGGTTGCTAGGGTGTTGCTCAGGGCGTTGCTATGGTGTTGCTATGGTGGCCATTGTGGTTGCTATGGTTTTGCTAAGTGGTTGCTAGGTGGTTACGGTGTTGCTATGGTGGCCATAGTGAGTACTAGGTGGTTGCTAAGGTGTTGCTTTGGTGACCGTGGTGGTTGCTATGGTGTTGCTCAGGGCATTGCTAAGGTGTTGCTATGGTGGCCATGGTGGATGCTATGGTGTTGCTAAGTGGTTGCTGTGATGTTGCTAGGTGGTTGCTAAGGTACCTATGGTGGTTGCTATGGTGTTGCTAAGTGGTTGCTAGGTGGTTGTTATCATGTTGCTATGGTGCCCATGATGGATGTTTTGGTTGTGCTAAGTGGTTGTTAGGTGTTGGCTAAGGTGTAAGGTTTCAGAAAACAGTGATAGTGGAACTGTGGTATAATGTGTAATATTGGCACTGCTGTGCTGATCTATGACCGCAACACAGCAGTGCTAATATTACACATTACAGCACAAACCTCCAGTGTATTATTGCTTAAACAAACTACTGTCCCCATATGAAGACATTATGTTTTTGCAAAAGTGGCTTCCTTTACATAGACAAAGTTTTGTTTTTATACTTGTTAGATCCTACTAGAAATAAAAAATGCACACCAAGAAAAAATCTGGGTCTCAGGAGGATAGTATTTAAATTATTCAGGACGGTGCTGTTTCAGCCTTCTAAAACTAAAGCAACCAACTTTGGTAGCTAAAGACGTCTTGACTAAACATCTACTACATTAGGCATAAGGGAAAAACTGTGTAACATGATGGTCCTAGTTTACCATAAAAGGAGAAACTGAGACTGTATATAGACGGGAATTCTGATATTGATTCAGCATGTGTGTGTGTGTGTGTGTGTGTGTGTGTTTTTTTTCTCATCAGGATTTCCTCAAGTATTACACCAAGGCTGGGATGGACACAGAGGAGCTGGAGGTATGAATCATCACTCTGAAACTGAACTCACAATTATCCAGTAGTTTCATTTCAAACTGTGACAAAAGTGGAAAAAGGCAGGGTGAGAAGTATCCCATTACCGGGGCATGGTGTAATGCTGGTGCAGGCGCCAAGAAGAGCTTACTCACAGAACTCTGTGTACTCTGTGTGTTTCAGTGTCAATACTTCTGCAGAAACCTCTCAGGAATACAGTAATTCTTACTTAATGCCCCTCAAAAAGATCTGTTTTCACATATTTCAAAACCACCCCTCTCGTTTCTCTCTCACTCTCTTTCTCTGGAACAGAAAGCAGTGGAGGTGATGTGCTTTGTTCCTAAGCGCTGCAATGACATGATGAACGTGGGTCGGCTGCAGGGCTTTGAGGTACGGCGCCAGACGTGGGCTGCAGTTTGAAACTGTCTCAGCGCAGGAGGAGATACTGTGGGAGTCTGGGCTGTTTTCTAAAGCCTCTGTGTCTCTCTCTCTCTCTGCAGGGGAAGATCACTGCGCAGGGTAAGCTGCTTCAGCAGGACACCTTCACTGTGACTGAGCAGGACAGCAGCTTCCTGTCTCGGCCCAAGGAGAGGCGGGTCTTCCTCTTCGAGCAGATCGTGATTTTTAGCGAGCCGATCGACCGGAAGAAAGGATTCTCACTGCCTGGCTACATATTTAAAAGCAGCATCAAGGTGAGTCTTTGAGGGGCTTCTTATCAATACATCTATATTGATAAGAAGTATTTTTAACGACTTCATCATTTATCACTGATTATACCACAGTTAGTTCCAACCCTGCAATGTAATTGGCTGAGAGGCATTTTATGAGTGACATTATCAGCCGGTAATGCACTGTAACCGAAGCTCCTAGCAATGATGCAGTGATTTCATTATATATAATGAATGATGAGCGATGTCATTACACACCACTGGCAGACAAAGACCCAGTCCCACAAATAAGCCCAGCAATTTGAAAATCTGCATTATTACACACATTATCAACCACCAATGTCAGGTTAAAAGTTGTTATTATTAAAATAAAAGCGTAAATGTATATATTTTTCAGTTAATATAGGGTATTTTAAGCTGAAGGTAAGGTGGCCGAAAATAGGAGAACCTTGTAATACTGCAGGTCTTGCCGCTGAGGGGCGCCGAAGTAACTTAAACTTTAATTCTTAAAAAAAAATACATTTTCTTTCAAAGTCAAACGAGCGCTGGACTTTAATCTACACAGATTTCTCTCCTGAAAACTGTGTATTTGAGTGAGTAAAGCACTTCCGTTTATTTACAGTAAGCTTAGATTACCTGCGGCCTCATGCCTATGACAGCAGCACAGCAGTGCCAATTTTACGTGTTAAAGCACGCCCCCTTTTGTATTATTGCTCAAATATAAAGCAGCATTATGTGTGAATTAGTATTTTTTGCTCCTCGACATGGGATTGTAACTCACTTTTACTCCACTGCAGTAAATACAAACCACAAATACAAACTCCTCCTTGTGGATAGCTTGTCATGACTGGGCAGGAGAACAAATGTACCATACACGATAATCAGTCCAGAGCTATACACAGAGAGGCAGCAACAAAGGGCAGGCAAAAATCACAGTCAGTAATACACAAAAACAGGGTAGTAACAAAATGGCTTATATCTACACTGATGGGTGTGGTGGTCTGGAAGTGAGGTGGTGTGGTCATGTAAATTTCTGGTGTGTTTCTATCTTGGTGGCGAAAAAAAAAGGTGCGCACCTGACTGATTAAAACCCTGACAACAGTCTATAGTCACCCGTCCATACCTATCATAGCTGCGCACCTACACATGCACATGCTCAGCACACATACTCCCAGATTTCACGTCAACAATAAATAGAGTAAAGAATAAAATAACATGGCTGTTACCTTAAATAAGCTGCAAACTGTGAAGTGTATCTTCACAGTGTGAACGTTCAGGTCAGTATCCTCTGATGAGACACACAAAAGCACTGCGCCGTTAGGATATGAACACGCCAAAGTCAGAGCTCACCTGGCTTTTTTTTTCTTATGAATTTATTTCTAACATTTATCCCATTTTCTCCTCAATTTACAAGGCCAATGACCCAACCCACTTATTAGTACTCCCCCACTATCACTAGTGATACTTATCACTCCAGCACATGTGAAGTTAGACTCCGCCTCTTTTCCAACTGCTGCTGATGTAGCATAGCGCAGCAACTCGGTTCTGATTCATCAGCTCACAGACAAATGCCTTGTGCTGACCGACATCATTCTTTGGAGTGATGTGGGGATCCACCCAAAGAGAGAGCAAGGCCAATTGTACTCTCTCAGGGCACTGGCAGCTGATGGCAAGCTGCATGATCAGGATTCGAACCAGTGATCTCAACCGATCATAGTGGCAGCACCTTGAGCTCCTGGCTCTTAAAGGGAATGGCAAGTGAGACACTAATTGGTTTATTTCACGTTACGGCCAAAACACAGCCATGATTAAGTAAGAGTTTGCACGTTTTGAGACGCGCAAGGCATGCTTTTTTGCATCCTTGCGATACCAAACACATGCCGACACGCCCTTAATCAAGCTGCACCTAGAGATTGCTAAAATAAGGCCTGAAATCTGATAACTGCAGGACTGCTACATCTCTACATCCTAACATAGATTCAGATTTCAGAGATGAGCATATTATTCCAATTATCCACTTCAGCTGCTGAGTTCATTAAGTGCTATCTGTAATATCATCTGCAATACTACTAGCGCTAATGCTATCTGCACTATCTGTGCTATCAGTTGTACTTTATGACCCTTGTTATTAACTGGTCCATTTAACATAATTCTTTACAGTGGAACTGAAATTATTGCTCTCATAATTATGATGTGAATGATGTTAGAAGCATTATTATGCTCCATTTACTGAAATTAGATAAATTATATAAAGCTGGTGGACTCATACAGTATGTCATTCTCTTTTCACATGCTGTACTTTCATTCAGATGAGCTGCTTAGGTCTGGAGCCGAGTGTGGAAGGTGATCCGGCTCGTTTCGCGCTGACGTCTCGCGGGGCCGATGGCAGTATGGTGCGCTTCGTCCTGCACTCCTCCTCAGTAGACATTAGCAGGTCCTGGGTCAGCGATGTGAGCCAGATCCTGGAGACCCAGCGCAACTTCCTTAATGGTGAGCCCCTTCTGACCCCCACCCTCATTCCTACCACCCCTTCTAGCCTTTGTGATCATTTGTGCTTTGATCTGTCATCTGCAGGACAGTTCAGGCAGGCACTGTCTTTAAGAGAACTGCTTTATGGGATGCTGTTAAAGCCCACACACAGAGCATGGTGCCCTTTAGTTCTGCAGAGATGAACAGTCAGTGAGTTTAAATCAATCAAATTAAATTTGATATTATTCAGTGTCATAATCTTTCCGTTGCAGAACCGGTTGTAGGAGGGGCCTGAAGGGGGCGTTGCCCCCCCCCCCAAATTTTGTTTTTGACCCCCCCAAGCGCAAGAAATCAATATTTGGTGGAATAACCCTGGTTTTTAATTACAGTTTTCATGCATCTTGGCATGTTCTCCTCCACCAGTCTTACACACTGCTTTTGAATAACTTTATGCCTTTACTCCTGGTGCAAAAATTCAAGCTCTGCATCTCTTTTGTTTGTCATTTCAGCCATTTCTCCAAATAAATGCTCTAAATGACAATATTTTTATTTAGAATTTGGAAGAAATGTTGTCCGTAGTTTATAGAATAAAACAACAATGTTAATTTTTTTTTCAGAGCTGTATGTATGCAGTATGAGAAAGAGTGTAACTGTTCACTATGTTACTGTGTTCTCCAGCCCTGCAGTCGCCTATAGAGTATCAGCGGAGGGAGAGTAAGAGTAACAGTCTGGGCCGCAGTATGAGAGCTCCTGTATCTGCAGCCTCCAGCCTCAGACCTCACTCCTCAGCCTCCATCGACAGACAGAGGGTTCCCTGCCTGCGCACCTACAACACCTCACTGCCCACCCTCTACCTGCCCAGCCAGGCCTCCGCCAACACACACACGCAGCCAGAGGTACAGCCAACACACACACACACACACACAGCCAGAGGTACAGCCCTTATTATTAAACGCACACTAATTCAACAAATGCATCAAACAACTGAGAATCATTATCTTAGGGCTTAAGTTCACCCGGTCCTCAGCTCACAGTGGAGACAAGCCATACAAACACACATGAACACACATATAAAGAATATTTAACAACAAACATAAACATGTTCAGCCTGCTGGACTGGACTAAGAAGCTCTGTTAGACTCAATATGGACATATTTACACTATAACTCTTAACTTCACTACTAACTCTTATGTAGGCATAGGTTAATATCAGTGTTAATTTTGACAAAAAAATTATTTAATCTTAGTAATAGTCTTGTGACCAAAAAAAGCATTTAGTTTTAGTCATAATTTAGTCATCTGAAATGTTTTTAGTTTTAGTCTAGTTTTAGTCGAATAAATGTCATAAGAATATAGTCGACTAAAATTGTACTTAGAGACTTTATGAGTTAAAGTGAGAAACTTATGAGAAAGTGCTGTAAGGAACTCTTGGGTTCATAGATTCACTTATTTTATTGTTATATTTTCGCCATCAGATCATGAAATAACACTAGCATTAAAACGCGGCTCTCTGCATGGAGATCTGTGTGACTCTTGTCTGCAGAAGCCTGAATGATGTGTTTTTACCGAAGATGGAGTCGCTTCTCACGGTTTACACTTTGTCTTGTTTTTTTGCGACTTCAAAGGAGAAATATATTGCCTCTCCTCTCTCTCTTCCTGCTGCTGACACTGTCGAGTTAACTCCGAGTCGAGCCCCGTAAGTAATGACAGGTAATTCCCGGGTTTTGTATCTAACCGTGCTGCGCTACTGCAAGAGAGACCCCCGCTTGTCCCGCCTATCCACCTTCGTGGTCCCTACCTTTCACAAAACTAAATAGTTTCTGATTTGATTTCGTCTCTGCCAAACATTTTCGTCTCATTTTTATTCGTTGACGAAAATGCCAGTTAATTTCGTCTCGTTTGTATTTTTTTAATGCTGTTTTATTTAGTTATCGTCTCGTTTTCGTGTTGAAAAAAGTCTTCGCTGACGAAAACTATGACGGAAATTATTCGTCAATGAAATTAACACTGGTTAATATTTAATATTTATCAGCAAACATTATATTCAGTATCAGTATACATCAATCTGTACAGTATAAAATGTTTATGTATATTTATGTAATTCCATTCCCTATTACTTGTATACAGAAACAATACAATTTTAATAATTGGTACTTCTGTACTGTAGATGGTAAAATGTATGTAAAGCAACTCCGAAATGTTGGGGCTACCTTTCAACTAGGCTATACTCACATTATAAGCCACATTGCTAAAACCTGATTTTTTGCTCAGATCAGATTTGGCTGTCTTGATGGTTCATAGTCAGTATTTGAGAGACGACTCGTAGCATTTTAAAGGGAAATGGATGCGTTAGCAGCTCATATATTGCTGGAGTGTAGTTCATGCTCAGGTTGAGGAGGTGAAAAAAGGCCAGGTGGTTTGCTTTTGCCGTTTTTGCAGCTATAGCTGCACAGCTGCACCAAGAGATGCAGTGTGGGTACGAGAGAGAAGCACGTAGCACTAATGCTAATGCGTAAAAGCAAAAAGACGCATGAATTCCACACGATTTAACCGTTCACATTCATGTCACATGTCCATGAATCAGATACATATCCAATTTAGGATCACATATGAAAGTGACTCAAATCGGATTTGAAAAAAATCGGATTTGATAAGTTCACACAGCCATGAAAAAATCAGATCTGAGCCACATTGAGCAAAAATCTGATTTAAGTCACTTCAGCCTGGTCATTTGAACCTGAGCCTTTTTAATAGTTTAGGTTCCTGCAATTTTAGTCCCAATTTAGTTTTGAGGCTTTATTTTAACCATGGTGGTCAGAGAAACATCTGATGACCTTTAGGGAAACATTAACATCAATAATATGATTTCTCTGTCAGCCACGCTGAGGAGAGTTCTCAGAAGGTAAATAAAAGAGTTCAGTTAGTCTGCAGTGTGGACCTGTTTTACAGTGGAGCTTTAAAATGGCATAATAGCTGAAATGTTATAAAATATTAAAGATAAGAGAACCGCATGCCTTTATTTGTCTTAAAGCCTCACTGAACAGTGCACGTTATGGAGAAAAGTCACCACTATACTAAATTAATTCGATTAGAATTTTTAATAAATGTATTTTACTTTAGTGTTAATACAGCACATATGTATTATTTATACAAACACATCATTGGTTGATACTCAGCATTAAAAGACTCAGATTATCAGATTTCGGGGCTAAATAACCTGGTGAGGACACACCCTACTATCAACATTTTCACATCAGCCAAGATTTTCAGAACATTACCAATAGCATATGTTTAATTGTGACATTTAATCTCTAATCTTTTTAATTCTAAGCCTTTAAACAGTATTTTACTGAGGTTGTGTAATCAGAGTGTGTCCTCAGCATGAATGATTATCATTTCTTTCATTTCTGAATTGTACAAAAATAACTCATGCAGGGTTTTTCTCTCACAAAAGCTGAAAACTGAGACTGAAAAAAACAAGAGTAAAATTTTCCTATTTGCCAGATATGCTGTGCTTCTTTTCCACATCAGCAGCTGCACATGCATGAGGCTAGATTCTGCTGCTTCTATGAAGTGGTGTGCCTCAGGAATCATGTGTATAATACACTGATATGATATTTTTCATTTTTAAAAATTGAAAGAAGGCAGAAAAGTGCCGGCTGTAATGTAGACGTGGCTGTGTTGAATCAGCTCATGTTTAGATTGGGTACCCATGCACAGGTCCTAACTTTAGGATGTAAAAATACACCTGATTAGGATTTCTAAATTGCATAGTGTCGGATTTCAGCGAGACAAGACAAGACAAGACGAGACAAGACAAAACAAGACAAGATGAAACAAGACAAGACGAAACAAGACAAGACGAAACAAGACAAGACGAGACAAGAAAAGATAAGACAAGATAAAACAAGACAAGACGAAACAAGACAAGACGAAACAAGACAAGATGAAACAAGACAAGACAAAACAAGACAAAACAAGACAAGACGAGACAAGAAAAGACAAGACAAGGTGAAACAAGACAAGACGAGACAAGAAAAGACAAGACAAGACGAAACAAGACAAGACGAGACAAGACAAGACGAAACAAGACAAGACAAAACAAGACAAGACGAAACAAGACAAGACAAGATGAAAAAAGACAAGATGAAACAAGACAAGACAAGACGAAACAAGACAAGACGAAACAAGACAAGACGAGACAAGAAAAGATAAGACAAGACAAAACAAGACAAGACGAAACAAGACAAGACGAAACAAGACAAGAAAAGACAAGACAAGACGAAACAAGGCAAGACAAGACGAAACAAGGCAAGACAAGACAAGACAAAACAAGACAAGACGAAACAAGACAAGACAAGATGAAAAAAGACAAGATGAAACAAGACAAGACAAGACGAAACAAGACAAGATAAAAAAGACAAGATGAAACAAGACAAGACAAAACAAGACAAAACAAGCCAACCATATACACCATACTTGTGCTGGGCACACATGGAATTTGGCCCCTGCTTTTAACCCATTCGCACAATAAAAGTATATACTAGGGAGCAACACATGCCCGGAGCGGTGGGCAGCCATTTCTGCGGTGCCCAGGAAACAGTGAGGGTTAAGGGCCTTGCTTAAGAGCTCAGCAGTGGTGGCTCACCAAGCAATGGACAATTCTAGCCAGACACTGCAGGTCACAATCATTACCACACACAATGCACTGCCCCAACTCGTATCACTTTGCAATGAGCTTGCTGGCCGATATTCAACCTTACTAACAAGAAAAGTCTTCACTATTAGTTCCACCTGAGCATAAAAACATATTTATATGATGGTACTATTATTTTCTATTATCAATAATGTATGTCATTTCTGTATGTCATTTCGACCAGAGGAGGATGGGTCCCCCTGTTTCTTCCTCCAGCTCCATCTTATTGAAAAAAATAAAAATAAAAAATGTTCACACTCTACTCATTGGTAAAACTCTTGCTTCCAGACTGCAATTGAAAAAACAGGAGGACCAGTGAGTTTTTTGGCTTTCTTGCTCACATGACATTGTGTTCATTGTGTTTACGTGGATCTCTGTGAAAACACGTGCCTGAAGTGTAATTACAGAGTGTGGCAATAAACAAATAGCTATTTTATTAAATGTGAGGTGACGAAACTCATGGACTAAAATCATCAGAGGACCACGGAGTTCAGCGAAAAATAATTTCGGGTAATTTTTTCAGAGGACGTCTAGGAAAAACACATACATGGTCATTCCGGACGGGAATAAAATCACAGAGGAATCCTGATAAAAGAGAAAATTATCCTGTCCGGAGTTGGCTGGGTTATTTAATTTTTTTTTTTTTTTCGATAATGCTATGTGCACTGTTTTCTTATTACTGAAAGATTTTCACAAATAAATTACATTTGATTTGGTTTGATTTAACCATAACATCATGACCACAGTCCTGTGTATCTGGTGTCTGGGGCAGTGTAGTATAGTCCTTCTAGTAATTTTACTGGGGTTGTTTTGGGTCTTGTGTTGGTACACTACCGTTCAAAAGTTTGGGGTCACATTGAAACGTCCTTATTTTTGAAGGAAAAGCACTGTACTTTTCAATGAAGATAACTTTAAACTAGTCCTAACTTTAAACAAATACACTCTGTACATTGCTAATGTGGTAAATGACTATTCTAGCTGCAAATGTCTGGTTTTGGTGCAATATCTACATAGGTGTATAGAGGCCCATTTCCAGCAACTATCACTCCAGTGTTCTAATGGTACAATGTGTTTGCTCATTGGCTCAGAAGGCTAATTGATGATTAGAAAACCCTTGTGCAATCATGTTCACACACCTGAAAACAGTCTAGCTCATTACAGAAGCTACAAAACTGACCTTCCTTTGAGCAGATTGAGTTTCTGGAGCATCACATTTGTGGGGTCAATTAAACGCTCAAAATGGCCAGAAAAAGAGAACTTTCATCTGAAACTCGACTGTCTATTCTTGTTCTTAGAAATGAAGGCTATTCCATGTGAGAAATTACTAAGAAATTGAAGATTTCCTACAACGGTGTGTACTACTCCCTTCAGAGGACAGCACAAACAGGCTCTAACCAGAGTAGAAAAAGAAGTGGGAGGCCGCGTTGCACAACTAAGCAAGAAGATAAGTACATTAGAGTCTCTAGTTTGAGAAACAGACGCCTCACAGGTCCCCAACTGGCATCTTCATTAAATAGTACCCGCAAAACACCAGTGTCAACATCTACAGAAGAGGCGGCTGCGGGATTTTGGGCTTCAGGGCAGAGTGGCAAAGAAAAAGCCATATCTGAGACTGGCTAATAAAAGAAAAAGATTAAGATGGGCAAAAGAACACAGACATTGGACAGAGGAAGACTGGAAAAAAGTGTTGTGGACGGATGAATCCAAGTTTGAGGTGTTTGGATCACAAAGAAGAACGTTTGTGAGACGCAGAACAAATGAAAAGATGCTGGAAGAATGCCTGACGCCATCTGTTAAGCATGGTGGAGGTAATGTGATGGTCTGGGGTTGCTTTGGTGCTGGTAAGGTGGGAGATTTGTACAGGGTAAAAGGGATTCTGAATAAGGAAGGCTATCACTCCATTTTGCAACGCCATGCCATACCCAGTGGACAGCGCCTGATCGGAGCCAATTTCGTCCTACAACGGGACAATGACCCTAAACACACCTCCAAATTGTGCAAGAACTATTTACAGCAGAAGCAGGCAGCTGCTTTTCTATTGGTAATGGAGTGGCCAGCGCAGTCACCAGATCTGAACCCCATTGAGCTGTTGTGGGAGCAGCTTGACCGTATGGTACGCCAGAAGTGCCCATCCAACCAATCCAACTTGTGGGAGCTGCTTCTAGAAGCGTGGGGTGCAATTTCTCCAGCTTACCTCAACAAATTAACAGCTAGAATGCCAAAGGTGTGCAATGCTGTAATTGCTGCAAATGGAGGATTCTTTGATGAAAGCAAAGTTTGATGTAAAAACAATTATTTCAAATACAAATCATTATTTCTAACCTTGTCAATGTCTTGACTCTATTTTCTATTAATTTCACAACGTATGGTGGTGAATAAGTGTGACTTTTCATGGAAAACACAAAATTGTTTGAGTGACCCCAAACTTTTGAACGGTAGTGTATATTTACCAAATCCACCTTGCCAAGGTTTTGACTCTGGCTTGCGTTTACCCTAAAGCTTCACATTTCATTTTCATTAAAGTCTAAGCTACTGTAAATGGCATGTGTGAAACAGGCTTTGCAAGCTTAGCTATCAAGCTATTTTCAGAACTGAAACCGTATCATGAGTTTAAAGAAGATGAGAGCACTCACATCCTTTACTGTGCAGAACTGGATGCGTTATTTCTGATATTTTCTGTTTTTTTTTTAGTTCAGGATTCAGATTCCTTACAACTGCCCCGCAAACAAGCATCAGGAAATGCACAGATAGATAATGATCAGTGCTGAATGACACTGCTGTGATAAAAGTTAATCATATCATCCAGCCCCTCGTCTCATCTCTGGACTCCTCTTTAAGGACAGCAGTGTTATCAGAGCTCGGTCAGTGATCAGACAGGGTGGGTCAGTCGTGCTCTGATTCCTGTTTGTGTGTGATTGTGTTTACAGTTAACACAGGAGCAGCGCAGCATGCTGGAGTCCAGGCTGGAGCCCCACACCACCGTGTCTCCCACCCACGTGCAGCTGGCCTTCAGCGAGGAGCCCCCTTTCTCCCAGACCACCATACCCTGCCATGCCGTGTCCAACGGCGTCTACCCCCCCAACACACAGAGCTCACAGGTACAGCACACACACGTCTGATCAATAATAGGCTTTATTTACTAATGATAGAATAATAATCACACAGTTCAAATTTCGAAGGGTTGGAAAAGCATCAGACACAGACACATTACCCCCCCTGCTGGACACTGACGGAAACACAGACAGAACACTAAATATCCTCGCTGTCCAAAAAAAAAACCACGTATCTCCAAAACAGCAACTTTACAAAGCTTCTAAACTTTCAATTGAAGTCATTGTAAAATAGTTTATTTCGGGTCATTTTAAAGTACTTTTATTGGTCCGTTCAACAAGAAATGTTGGCACAGTGTAAAGGACACAGTGTTTGTTCAAATTATGAAGTAAAATAAAAATCCACAAAAAATGAAGATTCTCGTTTTTTTTTATTGGACAACGACAATTTTTTGTACTCTTTTAACATGTATAAATATATATTTTAGCATTGAGTTATTGACACTAGTTGACACAAAAATTGTTTTAATTATAGTTGAGTTATTTATTTCGTCGCTGTCCAATGAAAAACACATATCTCAAAAACAACAGCTTTACAGGAGAGAAAAAACTTTGTAAACTTTTAATGGAAGTCAATGTAAAAAGAGATTATTTTAGGTCATTTTGAAGAGTTTCTATTGGTCAATTCATCAAAAAATGTAACAGTATAAAGGACAGTTTGTCTGTTAAAATTTTGTAGTAAACTAAAAATGTACAAAAATGGAGATAAGTGTTTTTCATAGGACAGCAATGATATACATTATATAAAAAAATAAGCATATTATCTTATTCCACATTTATTTCATATTAAGTCTTAAAAAGTATTAAAATAGTATATTTTTACCAAATAATAATGATTTAATCAAATAATAAGCAAGGTCATTTGAGGTTATTTTAAATGAATAATTTAAGAGAGGTAATTTAACCCTTTCAGTCCCTGCATACATTACAATGGACATCATGTATTTTCTTCTTTTTTTTTTCAAATGTTTTGTTGCACATAACACACATAACAGAATAAATCAGAATAGACCGTGAACCAGCCAATGAACAATTTTATAAACCACTGAAACAGTAACTTGACCCCGCCCACTGCAAAAACACTGGAAAAACAGTAGTACTAGAAGCACTGAGGGAAAGTAACAGCTATTTTTTTTTTACTAATTTAATGTTGTTTAGAACACTTTTAATCGTGTTTTTTCTGTTTTTTTACTGTTTATAAAATAAAACGGTCAATAAATATATGGTTAAAACTGTTAAAGTTCAATTAGATAGGGTTTATAGTTAAAAGATAATTCACAAAGTAATGTAAATAAGCTGTCTCCAAAAATTCAAAACCATTGTTTATAATAGAGGCATGCATGTCGACACACTTAGGTGCTTCATGACTCTGAGCACTGTTTAATTTCTTCATACATTGCATTATATGCAAAATTTTGACAGTGCTACATAAAATTAGAGCTATATGAAGACCATACCATGTAGAAAACTACACTAGATAATTTTAATCAAGTGGATTCATTGTGATATGAGTCAGATTATTTGATTTAAGTAATTATAATTAGGGGATTTAAAACATTCCATTTGAGTCAAGAAGTTTTAATAAAGGGATTTTTTTAACAGAATGATTTGTATCAGGTCATGTGAGTAAATGTATACGTTTACTTATTATGCTTATACCTATACTTATACTTAGCTTTATTAATCCCCAGCTGGGGAAATTCATTTGTCCGGCAGCAAACAGACACAAAAACTTCACACAAGTGTACATCACAGAACACAAGCATCAACACACAATCCACTATTAATAGTAAAACACAGCGTGATAACAACGTCTCATACTGCTGATGGGATCTACAGTTGTTTAAGGCAAAGCAAGGCAAGTTTATTTTTATAGTACCTTTCATACACAGAGGCAATTTAAAATGCTTAACAGAAAGATTTAAGATTAAACGCAGAAACAGTTAAAAAGAATGTTATAAGCAATTATAAATTTACATTGTTTATTAATTATAAATTTACAAATTCACAATTATAAGTGTACATTTATAACAGACTTAAAATTAGTAAAGTTGGAATATAGCAAATAAATTAAAGACAGAACAAAGTTAAAAGAAACAGACAAGACATTGCAAGAATATACAAGCAATTAAAACTAAGTACAAAAAACTACAAGCTATAAGAATAAGTTTTCAGCTGAGAACATCTCACAGCTTCTGGAAGTTTGTTTCAGTCTCACCATATTCAATTCTGGTACTAGGCACTGTTAACAGTGATCTCTAATGAACTGAGGAGTCTTAAAGGTCGGTATTTCTCCAGCAGTGATGGTATAGTTACTTGGAAAAAGTAATCCGATTACTGATTACTGATTACTCCTTTAAAAAGTAACTTAGTTACTTTATGGATCACTTGATTTTAAAAGTAACTAAGTTACTTTACAAGTTACTTTATTAGTTACTTTCAGCAGCTGCAGACACCACCTCCCGCCGCCTTAACATAAAAATTTTAACCAGTTTTGCCAATACTCCCTTTATTGGAAAATGCATTTTTAACAGCAACAATTTATCTCTAGACATTTAAAGTTGAACTATTTTCTGAAAGAAAAAAAAATATGGTCTTTCTTGATTTCACTTAACATAAATACTTGTTTTTATAAAAAAATACAAAATAAAGAAAGTCTCTTGACCTGACATATTTAACACTGTAAATCTGAACATTGAATCTGTTGTTCTCAGCAGGGCAGCAAGGAGTGGTTTTACAAAACCAAACCGTGTGTTTTTACATGTTAAGAGTGAAACAGTGGAGTGGGGTGACTTAACCAATGGTTGTACCTCATTAACAGAAGCTTCTATTTCTTCTAGGCCAGGGGTGTCCAAACTTTTTTTGTTGGGGGCCAGAAGGAGAAATATATTTGAAGTCACGGGCCAAAGACTCTGAAATAAAAAAAAAAATAATGAAATATTCCACTTTAAATAATACTTTTACCTGATTACTTTCATTTACACACCATTTTACTTGACTTACTATCTTTATTTTTGACAGTGTTGTGTAAACTAAGATTTTTCAAATTGATGTTTCATTTCATGATGTCTCTTAATATTAAACTCCTTAATCACGCCAACTTTTAGACTCTTTAGCCCATTTTCTACACTAAAACTGCGCACCCTCTCCGCTTTTAGACTCTTTGGCCCGTTTTTCTGTGCTAGAAATGCGCACTCTCTCTGCTTTTAGACTCTTTGGCCCGTTTTTCTGCGCTAGAAATGCGCACTCTCTCCGCTTTTAGACTCTTTGGCCCGTTTTTCTGCGCTAGAAATGCGCACTCTCTCCGCTTTTAGACTCTTTGGCCCGTTTTTCTGCGCTAGAAATGCGCACTCTCTCCGCTTTTAGACTCTTTGGCCCGATTTTAGCGCTAGAAATGTGCACCCTCTCCTTCTTCTGCGCTAAAACTTCACTCTCTCCGCTTTTAGACTCTCTGGCCCGTTTCTGACACCTAGTGTTCAAACTTTGAATCTCACATTATAAAAACCAGCTTAACAGTGGGCCAAAGGAAACCGGCCACAAATGTCCCGCAGGCCGTAGTTTGGACACCCCTGTTCTAGGCACTTTGTGCCAGCACAGAGTGTATTGGAACCTTTAGCTGATACTAACTCAAAATAGTGGCTGTATTTCCAGCTACAACATGCACTTCTCTCGCCTGCCTCCATGGATTCGTTTGTGTCGCTGCGTAGTGTGTGTGTGTTGCATAGGCCAGACGTCACACCCCCCTACTAAGTAACGCGTTACTGACTCACTGTTCTCCAGTATATCAGAGATGTATGGTGGTCCGAACCCATTTAGTGCTTTATAAACGAGGAGCAGTATTTTAGACTCTATTCTCCAGCTGATCGGAGTTAGACCAGCAGTTATACTTTGTATTGAGGTAAGAACTGACCTTCTGTTTATCTTCACTGGACCCAAATATAATCACTTCTCTCTTTCCCTGTTTAAGATGGTGTGAATCAGACACCTCAACCTTTTCTCCACCATCTCTCCCCAACATAGGTGTTAAACTTTATCATTTATCAGCCTAAAAGCTCAGATCAAGTTCAGATCAGACATTTCCCTTTGAGATGTAGCCACCTGAATCAGCTGATCAGATATGGAGCTTTATTTGAATTAAACAAGAGGTGACATTTAAAACGTCTCACTATCGAGTCCTCAGTGTCCCACACCTGATGACCTGCGCTGAACCCAGAGCGCTCCAGAGTGCTGCTCAGCAGCCTGAGTCCTGTCACTCTGACCCGTACCGAGTGTCTGCAGGTCAGACTGGTGACAGCTCAACAATAGCTGAGTGGCTTCCTCTGTGTATTGTGTTTACTCAGATCCGCGGGGCTGTTTAACTAAACAAACAGGAAGCTGAGAGGACGTCTCAGATCCCTATCGCCGGTCTGATTGTTCTCCTAGCACACTGCTGCTGGACCTGAGTGCTGTTTTGACGGCTACTTGTAAACAGTGACCGCAGGCCTGATGAGGTCTCGCTTCAGTCTGGGAAACAAAATCACTCTCAGGACGGAAGGAGTGTAATGGCTTTTCTATTTTTTTCTTTTAAAAACTCTATAGAGTTATTTTTCTTAAACAATACAGTCTGCTAAATCTAAAATTTACATACAGCTCTGGAAAAAAATTAGAAACCACTTTCTGAAGTTTCTGAATCAGTTTCTCTTATTTTGCTATTTATAGCTATATGTATTTTTGAGTAAAATGAACATTGCTGTTTTATTCTATAAACTACTGACAACATTTCTCCCAAATTCTAAATAAAAATAGTGTCATTTAGAGCATTTATTTGCAGAAGATGAGAAAAAGCAAAAATAACAAAAAAGATGCAGAGCTTTTAGACCTCAAATAATGTAAAGAAAACAAGTTCATATTCATAAAGTAAGTTTTAAGAGTTCAGAAATCAATATTTGGTGGACTAACTCTGTTTTTTAATCACAGTTTTCATGCATCTTGGCATGTTCTCCTCCACCAGTCTTACACACTGCTTTTGGATACGTTATGCCACTCGTGGTACAAAAATTCAAGCAGTTCATCTTGGTTTAATGGCTTGTGTTTTTATATATATATTTTTAAATTTATTATTCTATAATAGAATAGAAACATAATTGTGTTATTATTATTGTTACCGTTTTTAAGCATTGTAGTACCAGTTAATAATTAATTGAGATATTATTTAACCATTTAATAATTTGTATTACTGTCATTGTTACAAATTGTGACACTTGTTTTAAAGTGTTTCCAACTCTTTTTTCCAGTTATAAGCCCTTCTAGACTGTCATTATCAGAATACTGTACCTTAAGTACTTAACACCATAACAAAAATATCATTTTCTGTTCTCCTATACTATTTTTCTAGACTATATTGTTCATATTTGTAAGACCTCAGACTACACATAAATCATTTATCACACCAGATTATTGCTTTATATTTAATTATTTCTATAAGCTGATGCGCAGACTGAACAAAGTTAAAGTGGTTACAGACATGTTAAATTGTTCATGCTGACATTGTTTTATTTTTAAAATACATTTTGATTTGCTTTGATTTTTCTAAAATTATTTTAATGACCCTGATACTTTACCAAAACAGGGTGGACAGATTACATTACATTACATTTGGCAGACGCTTTTGTCCAAAGCGACTTACAATAGTCAAGTACAAAAGTAACAGAAGTTAAAGGCAAAACATTTTAGATAGGGCTTAAAGGAGGTCGAAGGGAAATAAGGGGATAGAGGAGTGAAGGAGGGGAAGAAGGAAATGAGGTTAGAAGTAGTTAGTGTGTTAGAGGTGTTAGGAGAGTAAAAATAAAGCTGAAGTAAAGATAAAGCTTTACTTCAGCTAAATATGGAGACAATATAAGGGGAAATTAATATTAATTCAGTGTGAAGATAACTTTCTAACTTTCTTAAAGGGGCAGGATTATCCCAAGATGACAGGGTGGACAGGGAATTCTTGGACATGTTTGAAAAACGTGACACAGTTATGGAAAAAAGCAAATTAAAAATGATATTTATCTTCTTAAAAGATTTATTAATCTGAAGCAGGCAGCATAAAGCTCTTACATCAAAACAAATGTAATTTATTCCTCTATATTTGTAATAATATGTTAATTCTAAAACTGTATTGTTACACAATGTTTGTATGTAGTTTAAACACCTATTCTACAGACTCTATAGGCATGTTATACTGATACTGACCCTCGTGTAATGTGTGGTATCCTCTTATCTGACGTATCTGATGGTTTAGCACACGGTTGTGCAGCAGTAGAGCAGTGAATGAATTTGACTCATCACTGCAGAGCGTGGGTTTTCCACTGCTCTCAGGTTTCAGTGTTTTTTTGTTGCTAAGCTCTGCAGAGTGGCGTGATTCACTGACTCATTCACAGGGATTTAGACTCTATCATGACCTTAATAAAGAAACAGCTCTGACAGCCAATGAGCCAAATATAACATGCTCGGGGATTAGCTGCAAATTACTCTGCTGTGTTTGGCACATGCTGAGCTCTGCTTTTAGTTTCTCCCGGTGGAATAAATACAGACCTGCAGGTAAAAAGAAGAAGCTGTAGGAATGTATGGATTTCTGCGTGATGTGGACTCAGTAGCAGAACTGCACAGTTTTGTGTTTCTACAGTTTGCTCTGGTGATGCATCATCTGGATCTGTGATTTAGGGTGTTTTTACACCAGCACTATTTCTTCCGGTTAAAATGGACTTTGGTTCGTTTGCACCATTAGTGCAGTTCGATTGAGCAGGTGTAAAAACAGTAATTGCACTCTGGAGCGGTTCGTTGTGGTGAGGATCTGTTCAGCTTTCAAATATAATCCTTTTATTTGAGCTAAAATGCTGATAAGGCTCAGTTTAATCTGATATAGTAGCCAGCTAAGGGCCTTTTCACACCTGTAGTTCGTTTCTCTGGTCCGAATCAGTTAATGAGTTCGTTTACTTGGAGCGTTTTCTCGCTCTGTTCGGTCTGGTTTCACAAAGGCATAAATGTAAACGCACCAAAATGCGCATCAATAAACCACGCGAGCAGCCTGTGTCCTCTGATTGGTCAGAGCTGTCTGACACGGGAGTACGTTAAATATAAATATACGAAAAAAGTAAGTAGAGCGAGAAGATTTTGTGTTTCAGCGCAAATATCTGTGCTTTAACACTGAACGCTGAAACGCTGCACTTTCAAACACAGTGTTTCTACGTGCAGCGCAGATTTATACATAATAAACAGAGTCACGCGGCTGTGAGCAGTGAATGCAGCGCAGACGGCGCGTGCATGGACACAGTGTTTGTTCACAGCTGTGGTAATTAGCGTTATCTGGCTAATTTATCAGTTTAAACTGTGCTTGATTTATCAGCAGTTTAGCTCAAATAAATGGCTTATATTTAATAGCTGGATCCGATCGAGACCGGATCACGTTCTCACCACAAGCGAACCGCTCCAGAGTTCGTTTGGTACCAGACCGAGACCACCTCCTCTAGCTGGTCTCGTTCCGGTTCTTTTGATCCACACCCGAGTGCGATTACTGTTTTTACACCTGCTCAATCAAACCGCACTAAAGTTACAAACGGACCAGAATTCGTTTTAACCGGACCAAATAGTGCTGGTGTGAAAACGCCCTAAGACTAATTCCCACAACTATGAACAAACACTGTCTCTGTTGCTCCATGCTGTTTACATGCACGGTATGTGCAGTGTCCACTGTTTGCATGTGTGCAACTCCATTTACTATGTGTACATCTGCGCTGCAGCATGTCCTATGGAAAACACTGTGTTTAAAAGTGCAGCTGCAAGTTTTTTGTATTCTTTGTTAAAGCAGATTCACTCTGCACATATAAACACACTGGAAAACAGAATCTTCTCACTATATTTACTTTCTTGCTCCTGTGCCCGACAGCTCTGACCAATCAGAGGAGACAATGTGCTTGCGTGGGTTATTGGTGCGCATTTTAGTACGTTTAGGTTTAGGTTTCAGCCTGTGTGAAACCAAACCAAACACACGGAGAAAAAAACACTCTGAGTAAATTAACTCATCAATTGATTTAGATCATGCAAATGCTCTTAGTTAAGATTCTCACACCACATTGTGACCGGTGTGGGGCTCATTTGCAAAGTTACAAAAAACCAAAGGCCTGTGTTGTTTTAACATTTAGGCTGCAGAGTCTCAGCTCATGCTGCAGACTTAATAGTCTTAGTAGCTTTAATGCTAAGCTAACATTAGCATCCAATTTTGTTTACTCCAACTGAGCAACTCAACTGAGTGGTCACAGATGCTTTCTGGAGTAACATACAGATACATTCTATCCTTATTCTGCCAAATTTCTATTAAATTTGTGTATATATGTGTATATATAAATGTAATTGTTAAATCATTAAATTTGAGCCACGTCACACTGATTTACCATTTGTTTTCTCAGCTTTCAGGCAAAATCCTTTTACAGTTTTGCCACCAAATGAATGTAACTGAAGTTACACACTCTATTCAGTAAAGGGAATGAGGACGAACAGCCAGGGGCGGATTAACACATAGGCTACCATAGGCTGCAGCTTTGGGGCCCATGCAATGATTAGGGCCCACTGATTGGCCATATTTTTTTAATTAATTCATTTTCAACCAACCACCCCATCTCGTTCCACCACACCTAGCTTCACACTTCAGTGAGAGACCTTATTAATGATGGGAAATATGAGATTGCCTGTGTGAGAGTGTGAGTGGCCGCTCACGATGTCGCCTATGGACCCACATCACTGTGCTGAAGACTCTCAGATGCTCTCTCTATCTATCTCTCCCACGCGCACACAAACACACACACACACACACACACACAGAGCTAATAGCATGTTTTCAGGTGGTTGAAGGTAGAATATTCAGCTACACTTAAGCTCTCAGTTAAACTCATCACATCAAAATATTCAAGTTTAAAAATGATCAAAACTACCCTGATACATGCCTAAAAACACAAATCCTGATTTTAATTATGATTAATCACAGAATATTGTTGTGATTAGTACAGTTATAAATAAATATTTTGAACTGATTGATGTTGTTAATATAAATAGAATTATTTTTTTGTGTGTGGGGGGGCCTATTCAGAGTGTAGGCTAAGAGCCCCGATCACCTTAATCCACCACTATAAACAGCCTAAGATGAGTCTTGCAAAGTGTCTAGAAATTAGAGTTTGAGAATTTGAGTGTCTTTTAAGGTTAAGCATCTATTTGAGAAGTTAAAAGTTAAAAGCATATAAAAGTTAAAAGTTAAAAGGATACAATTCAACAAACATACTTGGAAAAAAAAATCCCACAGTGATATCCTTACATTGATTTTTTTTTTTAAACATGTCGTGTTAAAAGTAAAAACTGCAGTTAATGAAAAAAGAGAATGGATACAAGAAAAAACGAAGAGAGAAAGAAAGAAAGAAACTCAAAAAAAAATTGTAACTTAAAAAAAATCTTTTAATTAACTTTTATTTTCTCTGTTTTATGCAAAAGGATTATCTTCTGTCTAATCATCTTATATTCTACTTAGAATATATGTTTTAAATTAAATATTAATAAATTTTAGAGCAGGACAATTCATCGACACAATAATTCACTGACAATAATCTATGTAATCTTGCTCATATTTGTTTTTTAAATAAGTTAATACCGCTATGTGTGTTCATGTTCTGTCCCCTTAAAAACACATGGAAGCAACAACACAGGAGAAGAACTTCTCGAGCAATCAGAGAAAAATATCTGTTAATCGTGATTAATCACAGCTAATTGTGCACAGCAATGAATGATTAATCTTGAATAAATCATCAGCCCTGTTTGTAACAGAGAGGTGTATGTGTCTCTATTGCTGCAGCGTGCAGGAGAGGGCAGTTCCAGAGCTTCACTGAGAGACACTGGACCTTCCTCCAGCCTGCAGCACCCCAATAACCTGGCCCAGCTGGACGAGGACGAACTGTGATGAACCTCGTGGAGTTTGACCTTGTGTGACCCCTCTAGAGAGCCGGTCAAGGCCTGGACGCGTCCAGCGTTATCAGTAGTGGACGTCACTGATGTGGTTTAGCCTCATGCTGTCTGTTCCTCCTTCTCCAAACTCTCTGGCATGGATGACCAAGTGAAAAAAAAAAAGTGACGTTATTTTTTTTTCTGCTTTATTGTTTCATCTTTTAGTTTTTTTTATTATTTTTATTGCAAGAGCTTTTTTTTTCTTCTTCAAAAGAGAAATAACCATTCCTGCACTGGGAGGACACTGGAGTTGGAATTCTTTGAGAAACCTTAATTTTTGGTTCCTTTCACATTAGTTTTATTTTATTTTTAATTTTTATTTTTTTGTATGACTGTGTGTACGCTTGTATACGGTGTGAAAACAGCAGTGTGTGTATACCAGTGTGTGTATGTGTGCATGACTGGTGAAATCGCTTTACATTGTGTAGACATGCTGATTTTTATTATTATTATTTTTTGTTTGTTTTCTGGGCTCGAACAATGTGCTCACATCAATCAGAGGACTGATTATAGACTTTGATTATAGAGCCTAAACGAGGCTCTAGCTGGATTAGGCTGAACATGGCCTCCTTTAAAAAAGGCACTATTTCACTATTTCACTATGTCTCCAGCCTATTT
Source organism: Astyanax mexicanus (assembly GCF_023375975.1). Classification (NCBI taxonomy): domain Eukaryota; kingdom Metazoa; phylum Chordata; class Actinopteri; order Characiformes; family Acestrorhamphidae; genus Astyanax; species Astyanax mexicanus. Next base: position 42,254,357 of record NC_064420.1, on the reverse strand, counting down.
CACGGTAAACGCCCTGCTGGCCTGCGTGGATTCGCCTGAAAGAAGGAGCCAATGGGAAGCCAGGAGACTGACAGTGTGAAGGACTTGTGTATATACGTTACTGACGTATTGCTATACTGACTGTGTGCATGAAGACACAGTGGCTTTGCTCTCTCTCTCTCTCTCTCTCTCTCTCTCTCTCTGTCTCTCTTTCTCTCTTTCCTTTTCCCTCTTATTCTTGATCTCTCTATCTTATAAAAGCCTGTTCCTGCCACCTAAAAAAATTAAATCATTCAGCAAATTATTAATAAGTAAACAGCTATCTCATTATTTTGAGAAAATAAGTCATTATTTTGAGATACTGTCTCAATTTTTTTAGAAAGTAAGTCAAAATTTTGAGATAGTATGTCATTATTTTGAGATTGAAAAACGTTTTTTTCCCCCAAAAGCAAACACACCTGCTATCTCAAAATAATGACTATCTCAAAGTAATGATTTAGTATCTCAAAGTATTGAGAGATAATATCTCAAAATAATTACTTGCTACCTTAAAATAATGATTAACTATCTCAAAATAATGAGATGATATCTTGAAATAATGACCTACTCTATCAAAATAATGAGATAGTATCTAGAATTAGTATCTCAAAATAATGACGTAGTATCTCAAAATATTGAGATAGTATCTCAAAATAATGACTAAGTATCTCAAAATATTGAGATAATATCTCAAAATAAGGACTTCCTATTTTAAAATAATGATTTAATATCTCAAAATAATGACTTAGTATCTTAAAATAATGAGATAGTATATCAAAATAATGATTTAGTATCTCAAAATAATGACTTAGTATGTCAAAATATTTAGATAGCAATTTACTTAATAATATATATTTTTTAAATGTGCTGGATTATTATTTTATTTTTATGTGGTGTGAGCGAGCTTCCATACATTCTCTCTCTCTCTCTCTCACTCTTTCTCTCTTTCTCTCTCTATCTCTCTCTCTCTCTCTCTGAGGAATACAGAAGTGTCCAGTGCTGTTTCTGAATTCTCTTTGAATTCTGTAAGGTGTTGTCTGATCTGAGCAGAAGGAGCGCAGACAGACACAGCGCCCCCTAGAGACCTGGATCCTTCCTGCAGCTGCAGCTCCTCGCTGTGGGATGAAGAACGCTGTTCCTTCTCTGTTTTAACTGATAAGGAGTAAAGTACAGTTGTAACGACTGAATGCAGCAACACAGAGTAAGCAGTCTTACGCCAGTCTTCATAGTGTATGTATGTAATTCTGTAAATCTGATCCGCTTCCACTTCTGCCAGCCTTTCCCCTCACGACCCACGCCCCCTTCCTCACTGTTCACTGTCTAGATTAAAAAGAGAGAGCTTGTTTTTGAAGAGCATATCAGGAATATGATGAGGACTGAGAATCAGAAATAAAAAAGACATTTTGGTACCACTTTAAAATAAGACTACCCTTATAAAGGGTTTATAAATGGTTTATAAATTACTTTATTAATTAGTATAGATTAGGTTGTAAATGCCTTAAAAACCTTTGATAAGCAGCTACAACACATCAGTTGAAAAAACAACAGTGATCAGTCATTTAATTTATAGTAAATAGTTAAACATACTTACAAATATATTATTTTTGACAAGTTTAATGGTAACTGATGAAAAACACAAAATAAGATCAGTATCTAAGATCTGAGGGTTAACAGTATAAATAAGTGTAGAATCACTATTTTGCTCATTTTCAGCTCACTTTTGCCATTTTTATGTATGTTTTGTTATATATTTATTAACTGCTTATTAATGGGTTATAAAGTATGTTCAACCTAATTAATAACCAATAATAAACTCCTTTATAAACCATTTATAAACCCTTTATAAAGGTAGTCTTATTTTAAAGTGGTACCGATATTTCCCCTGACTGTATTTCACCAAGTGCCAAAAAAAGCAGTTACCCGTGCCCTTAACCTTATGTTTTAGTTTATGCTAAAGCTGGAAACTAAAGCATCCCAGAAAAGCAGAGTTAAATTCAGGTGATACATTTAATACATTTATATAAATTCAAAATCAGAGGCCACTCTTGGTTTATTTAATAGCATTTCCAGTCAAAACAAGCATTAAGTACAAGTGTTTTTCTATTTTTTCTAGGATAAAAAAGGCAAAACTTTTATTTAATAGAAATGTAAAGCCTGAGTTACTTTTCCACTTCATTAGAAACTGCAGGGAAGTTCAGTCGTAGAGACTGAAGCCTTTTTCTTTTACATTGCATTACATTAAATTAAGGCATTTAGCTGACACTCTTGTCCAGAGTGACTTACAGAGTGGTTATCTCTATAACAGAGGTGGGTCGAATATCAAGTATCTGTAGCGTTAGGAGTCTAGCCCAAGGACTCTTATTGGTGTAGCACGGCATTCACTCACCCAGACCAGGAATTGAACCCTTGTCTCTCTTCCATATGATGTGGTAGCTCACTGGCAGGGGGTGGTGTTATCCACTGTGCCACAACAACCACACGTTTCTTATTTTCACAATCAAAGTCATTTTAAACATTCTTCAAACATTTCTTCTGTTCAGTTGAGTCTCAGTAACAGCTTCTTCTACAGCTCTTTATCCTTTCAGATCCACATAGATAAAACTTCTTTTCTTACAGTTAAAAGTGTGAATAAAAAAGGGAATGGGTAAAAAAAGTTATGGTCTACAAGGCCTATCAGACTCTGTACACTGAACTACAGAAATGAAATATTAAAATTTAAATAATAAAAGAAACCTTAGTAAGTTAAAAAACTCAAGAAACTTATTTTGAATTTCTCCTGATTTGCTTCTATCTAAACTAACTGTACTTAATATGAGTTTTGACTGGAAATGAAATCAATCAAATGGTAGTTTTTGGCTTTTTACAGTAATCGATACATATATAAATATAAGTATTAGAGCTGGGCAATTAATCAACCCAATAATTCACAACAACACAATAGTTATTAACATTACCTTGCTCATATTGATTATATTCAATACATTCACCACTATGTGTCTTTATGTACTATATTCAGGTGACTCCACCCTGTCCAGTCTTTAATATAAAAGCAACATTGGAGATTTGATTAAACATTTGATTAAAATAAATCACTTGTGATTTTACTCACAATAAAAGTTAAATGTTTATTTAATCATGCTATTGATTTGAGGTCATTTTGCCCAGCCCTAATACATATACTAATACAATACGTATATATCATTCATAGTTTTTGGGCATCTCTGTTTAAATTGGATTTAATCTTTGTCTATTTTAGACACAATTACAAACTTTTTTTTTTTTTTTTTTGTAAAAATAAAACTACATATTTAAAATAAATACTAAAAACATATTTTTTTGTAATGAAAAATGAGTTGTATTCATTTATGCTGTAAATAAACAGCAATTGTGTCTTAAAATGGTCAAAAGTGTGTCCATTAGCATTAGCATTATTTGAACGGAGGTGCCCAGAACTATACATACATATATATATATATATATATATATATATATATATATATATACATAAATATGCTTGTTGTATGTATATATGTTTATGTACATACAATAATGAAGCATAACTGATTGTTTCTTTACACATTACCCATTTTTAGCTCCACTTAATCATACAGAATCACTTTGTAGTTCTATAATTACAGACTGTCGACTTTATTCATACTTTATTCTTTATTCTCCCTGTTCCTCACTGGTCAGGATCTCACAGGACCACCACAGATAATAAAAATACAAATATGAAGAGTCTGGAATTATAGAACTATAAAAGGCTCGTATATGGATAATAGAGCAGATAAAAATAAATCATTGATTTAAAAAATATGTTCCTAAATCCTGTGTGAAATGTGACTGTGGCCATTTTTATATTATTATATTAGTAGTAATAGAAGTATTGTTTTTTTTTTCCAATCACTGAAGACATCACCTTAATTATCAGATCTTTATTATTATTATTATTATTATTATTATTATTACATCAGCCTCAAATAAATAAAAGAAGAATGGAGTGTACAGATAAGAAAAAGGAGCACTTTCAGATGTGGCTTTGCCAGTGTTACTGTGTGTCCAGTAGAGGGCAGGATCAGGCTGTGGCTCTGCTGTAGTATCAGTGATCTGATATTTATATTCTGCTGATCCGTCCAGGACCAGCTTTTCCAGAAGCCCTGTAGTGTCCGGACCACAGGAACTTTAGGACTGAGGCTGCGTCCCAATTGCGTGCTAATTACGAATACTAACTAGTGTTTGAGTGTGTAGTGTGTAGTATAGATACATAGATTGATATCTATATACAGCTATGGGAAAATTCTAAAAGACCACTTCAGTTTCTGAATCAGTTTGTATGATTTTGCTGTTTATAGGTATATGTTTGAGTAAAATGAATATTTTGAATATTTTGTTTTATTCTATAAAATATAAGCAACATTTCTCCCAAATTCTAAATCAGAATATTGTCATTTAGAGCATTTATTTGCAGAAAAAGAGAAATGGCTGAAATAACAAAAAAGGTGTAGAGCTTCCAGACCTCGAATAATGCAAAAAAAAAACACAAAAAAAACAAGTTCATATTTATAAAGTTTAAAGTGTGCACAAATCAATATTTGGTTAAATAACCCTGGTTTTTAATCACAGTTTTAATGTATCTTGGCATGTTCTCCTCCTCCACCAGTCTTGCACACTGCTTTTGGATAACTTTATGCTTTTCCACTTCTGGTGTAAAAAATTAAGCAGTTGAGCTTGGTTTGATGGCTTCTGATCATCCTTCTCTTGATTATATTCCAGAGGTTTTCGATTTGGTACAATCAAAGAAACTCATCATTTTTAAGTGGTCTTTGAATTTTTACTAGAGCTGTATATATAAGTGTAAAAGTTGAGTGTACTCAGATATTCACGGTACACACTCAGAACTGGTCAGTTTTGGAGTGTGGTTGCTATGTTACTATGTTACTATAATACAATACAACGCAATGCAAAATGGAAAGGAGGAGCATTTAACATAGGGAACAGTATAGTGGATAACAATGCAAGTGCAGTAGTGACGTATTTAGGCATAACGCTACAAAACTGGTTAGTACATTAATATTTTGTGTACTAAACTTCCAAACCTTCACTATTAAGATTAGTATACAGTATACTGTGTATATCTTGTAGTATTAGTGTGTAGTAGTAGTATGCAATTGGGACGCAGCCAGAGTGTCCAGAACAGCACGTGTTTCTGCCACTTTATTAAAAGCCCTCCCTGCCTCCCAATCAAAGCTGCAGAGCTGCACCAAAGCTTGCGTATTTTAATACAGGCATGTTTACAGTGCATTTACCCTGTTACTGTCCTCAAACCCCATCCCCTGTCCCCTGTTCCCCTGTCCTGATATGATATTCTGATTTATAACACAGTTACAGAACCTATAGCCCAGTATTGAGTACGGACTCTAATGCCTTTGCACAAGAAGAAGTGAAACGTTGCATGCTTTGTTGAACTGTAGCCCAAAACAACCAGACAAACCAAACAGCAGCAGCTGAAGTAAGAGAACTCGGGAAAAGGACAGACATCAACACGTGTCTATATGACTGATCTCATTGTTGTATCGTATTAAATAAACTGTGTCTTTTGGAATAGAAGCACTTTGTGTTTGTCTTTTTGTGTGGAATTTATTGTTCTGTCATTTTAAAATGTTCATTTTGTAACACTTTAATTTAAGGCTGTCTATAGAGAGACTTCATAGCATAAGTGTAAACTGTCATGTTAATACTGTTAATACAGCTTAATACTACAGTAAAAAAAATGTTTTATAAGATGATCTTATATTGATCTAAAGGCTCTTACAGTAAAATTACACACAGTTATAAAACTTAAACACTATGAAGCTTATAAGTTAAACACCTTACAGCATTTATTATCACTGTATTTGACTTATAAGTAATATTTTACCCTTTTATGCTATAGTGAAATCATCATATGTTCCCACATTTACATATTAGTAGAGCACAAAATATAAAAAAATATTATTTGAATGCATTTAAAGATAGAAATAATATAACCTTAATATAATCTATAATATAACCTTAATATAATCTTACCCTTATATAAACAGTACTTCTGTACTTTCACTGAAGCAGACATGTGTGACATGTATATATGGTGTTCTTAACCAGTCATTTTCCTTAAATATTTTATAATTTAAAGGATCTTATATCAGTGCAATGCATTTTCTTTTAAGTAAAACAATTAATGAATGAATTAATTAATTAATTAATTAAAAGAAGAGTAGTAAAATTTTTATAAATGGAACTGTATGTACTTATATCAGTGCGACAAGTAACTTAATTTTGCTAATTATCACTTTCATTTAAAAAAAACTTTTTTGTTTTTATTTTTTTAAACATTTGAATCTTCCAGTTCTATACATTGTGTCAAGATTCCATAATATCAATAGAAAAGGTATATATATATATATATATATATATATATATATATATATATATATATATATATATATATATATATATATATATATATATACACTGTAGTCCTTATGTTTCCATATACATTGTTTTATTTTGGAATAATCTTCTGTAACACTGTTGTAAAATGTCTGTCACTTTAGTTTAAAGGAACTTCTATTATTTATATATAATGTATTATACATAATATTATTTCCTTAACAATAATGACCTTTTTTCAAAATGACATTTTTCGTAAAAGTAAATAAATAAATAAATAAATAACATAAAAATACCAATTCTACTTTTTGGACACAATCTGAATGTCAGTTGATCTTAACATTCAAGTGTCCACGTTTCATAATACCAACAGAAATACTCCAGAACTTTTCAAAACACTGTGAAATAGGCTAATAGTTTTTTTTTTTTTTTTTATCAAACATTTTCTGTATACATTCCAATTAATTACATTCCAAAATGATAATTTATTGCAATGTTATACGTGAATAAATGTGTCACTTTTAATGTCCTTATATTATCACAATGCATATAAGGACATCTAATGCACATTTATTTATTTCATGCAACCAACGTTTTCTTCACATTCACTATTAGAGTAATAGAAATTATGAAGTAATAAAATCTGAAGATTTTAACTTTTATTTTCTTCATCTTCCAAGCAGTATGTCTTTTAAAATACAGTGTAAATACTGCTTATTCATGTGTAATGAAGTCTTATACAGACTTCACATTAAGTGTTTAAATGACACATCACCCATAGAAACTGTAGATCTGTTAGTATCCAGATCAGCAGCATCAGATTTAAAGCTGTGATGTTATATTGTGTGCTGTTGTGTTGTGTTGAGTGATGTGATGTTGTGTGGTGTTGTGTGGTGCTGTGTGGTTAGGTGGGGGTTTGGGAGCGTTTATGCAGGCATTTGCTTCATTTGTTCCCGGAGCAGAGGCACACTGTGAGGATTGTAAAGAGCTGACGGTAGCGTGTGTGTGATATACGGCGCTGCTGAAAGAGGGTCTTAAGGTATTCACTTTCAGAAGGGTGCCAAAATCAAAGCAGCTCGTGTCCCTGTCGGCGGGGCCCGCACAGCCGGGGGGCCATTCAGAGAGCCCGCCCCCCGCCGAGCGCCATCCCCACTCTGTGTTGACCCAGTCATTAGCACTGAGAGGGAGCAGGGGCCAGTAAAAGGCCACATGACTGTGAACTTGATGGCAGAAGGTCAGGCCACTGTCTCTGTGTCTTTCCATCAATGGCCCTCACTGTTTACAGGAAGGAGTAAAAGCTCGGCGCTGTCTCGCAGCTTTTTCCACTCATTTGTCCTTTTCGAGTGTTTCTGCGGCACCTGGCAACAATGACCACCCAGCATTAGCATCGCCAAGACCGCCGCATTACCATCTGAATCACCACTCGCGCACTGTTAGCTACAAAGCTAGCCTTTTGCCCGTATTTACACTTTAATTAAGACTTAAGGAGTGTGCTGTGAAATGTGTGGAGTGTGTGAAATGTGTGGAGTGTGTGGAGTATATGGAGGAGTGTGTGAGGTGTGTGGAGTGTATAAAGTGTGAAAAGAGTGGTGGCATGCACCGAAGCGAAGAACCCACAAAACTGCAGAGATCAGATTTAACCAATTATTTATTATTTTTATCTTTTTTATTCAGTTTTTCACATGCTTCCTTAATCTTTCATAGAACTGTGTGCTGCCATATGAACATTATATACACTGAGTGTATACACTCAGGAGGATAGACTGAAAAACAGTAAATGGAAAAAGAAAAAGGAATGTTCTGAGTGCAAATCACTGCTTCAAACTTTAAACGGAAGGAGAATGAATAAAGAATTGCAGATTCTTCATAATAAAAGTCTACAGTAGATTTCACAGAAACAAACAAACAAAAACAAACAAAAAATAAAAAATGAATAAAAGTGACTAGGCCTGTCACGATTTTGTCACCATTTTTATATGGACAATATATTGTTTGAAAGTATATATTTTTGCATTAAACAAAAAAAAATATTTTAGGACCAAGTCATTTTAAGACCATTTCATGTCAGTGATATAGGATAATAATCACATAACAGCATAATAATGTAATTACACTCTTTACAAATTTTCAGAGATTGAAATTGGATTTTATTTATTTTTTTAGTAAAATTAAAGCTTTTTTTTTATTTATTGAGTTCATGTCCACATTCTTTTATTTTTTTTACTATAATATAATCATAATTTTAATTATAGTGACAGGCCTAAAAGTGACCAAAGGAAACATTTCATGTTAAGGCAACATTTCTGTAAAAAATAAAAATAAAGAAAAGAAAATTAAAACGAATTTATAATTTATAAATATTTGTTCTCGTCTATATTGTGCTTGTACAGGTTTTAATGCATGTAAAATTCCATTGTTGATTGATTTGTGCAAAGATGTATCATTTCTCTTATTGTCCTGCACTAACTCTCCTGTTCTTCAAACTGGTACCGACTGAATTGGGCCTCCTTAAGTCTTTATTATTATTTAGATTCTTTATTATTATTTTTGTATAATTATAGAGACCAGCTGAAGACCTGTGGCGGGTGTGGAAGTGTGTGCACTGCTCCAGTGTCCTTCCTCTTTGTCTCTATAGTAGAGGGCCTGTAAACCATGCAGAACTCCAGACAAATCAGGCATCTTAATCAGGCCTCAGTCTCAGAACCTCCACACTGTTCACCTGCTACAGAATGAGGCAGGCTCTTCTATATGGCTTCGTTTCTCTCTGTTCAGTCTCTCTAAGAGTCTGGGCATCTTTAAAGTCTCTCAGAAAGACCTGTCCCTGGTCTGTCCCCGGCACGTCCCCGGTTCCCTCACTCTCTCTTGATGTTGCTGAGCTGTGGGTCGACTGAAACCGTCTGTCCGGACCGTCCCTTCCTGCCCTGGTGGGTCTTGACGTGCTTGGACAGGTGGTCGCTGCGCATAAACCTCTTGCCGCACTGCTGGCAGCCGAATCGCTTCTCGCCGGTGTGCGTCCGCAGGTGCCGCTGCAGCTCGTCAGAGCGGGTGAAGCTCTTACCGCAGAAGAGCCAGTTGCAGACGAAGGGGCGCTCGCCTGCATGCCAGCGCAGGTGCGCCTTCAAATGTGACGTCTTCTTGTAGACCTTGCCGCACTCTGGAATGTGGCAGATGTGCAGTCTCTTTTTGCCGAATTCCAGGCTGCTGCCCCCTGAGGTTTGGCAGTTGGGGCACTTGCAGCGGCGGCAGCGGCGGGTGGAGCTCAGCAGGCTCTTGGAGGTTCCCTGCAGCAGGGCTGCGATCTGAGGCTGGTGCCCTAGAACCAGCTGCCTTCCTAGAGAGAAGTGGTGGCCGGAGGGAGCACCGTTGCCTTGTGGCAGACTCCACCACTGCTGGCTTTCATCAGCAGAACCTCCAGTTAGGTGTGGAGGCCTGGCTGAGTTGGTCTGCAGAAAGCTGGGAAAGTTCTGGCCCATGGCATTGTGCTGGGCGTAGTACTGAGCGTTCCCCTGGGCCTGGGTGGACAGCATCTTGACCGGAGACAGCTCGAAGGAGTAGGTGGCAGGCGGCTCGGCCGGGGGCGTGAGGGGCAGCTCGTGGTGGTGGTGATGGTGGTGGTGGTGATGGTGGAGCGAGTGCGCGCCCAGGCCCGTCTGCACGTGGCCGGGGAACTGCACCTTGGGCACGGTGAAGGCCATCTGGTGGGCGCTCAGGCCCGAGTTGGGCGCCATCTCGTTGCTCCACAGCTGAAACATGCTGGACGCCGAACCCACCGCGCCCTCATAGGGGAACTGAGGCCCCTCGGAGCCCACGCTCCCGCCCACCTGCCAAGCCTGGGTGCACGTGGTGGCCAGAAAGGAGAGCGGGTTGGGGCCACTCTCTGGAGAGGAGCTGGGGGTGCGATCCTGAGGAGGACATGGAGAATGTACATTAGTGAAAATGGCATTTAATGCGTGATACGTGATATTACTTGAATACTTGTAATATTAAAAAAAATCCTTAATTTGAAAAAAAGTCTGAAGTTAAAAATTAAATGTATTAAAAATATACAGGTTTTAAGCCTAGTTAGTTCTGGACTTCCTGATTTTCTTTCAATGGAAAATCTCCTTTCAGAATGTTTCTGTAGTCCAGGACTAGGCTTAATCCTTATTAAGATATTAGATATTAGTCTCATTTAGATATTACATATTAAATAGTATTAAAACTGTAATACTGTAAGTTGTAAAACTTATTTGGCCTTCTCATAAATACCACATTTACATGTTAAACTGTATAATTAATCATAATAATATTTATCACACATTAGTACTAGGCACATGATTGATTAAAAAATTTTAAGATTTGTAACATTTTCTATTATATCTGGAGCTGTTTATGCTTTTTGTATTCACAGTAATTTACCATAATAACAGTTCTGCTAAGTTAAAATAAACATGCAGTGCTGCAGTGTTTCTTAATTTGGCACAACAGTTATAATAGTTTAATAAAAGGTCAATCAGAATTCACTTTTAATAGTATCTCAAAAAAAGTAGGTTCACTATTTCAGCTAGAGATGTTTATGCTGTTTAGATTTACCTTTATTACCTATTATAACTGCTGTGCCAAGTTAAGAAATTTAAGTGAGACACTATTAAAAGTGAATTCTAAAGATTGTATTGAAATTAAGAACAACAGGTTCACTATTATAATAAGAGCTGTTTGTGCTGTTTATATAAACCTTTATTAACTATATTATAACTGTTGTTAAGAAAGTTAAGAAAAGTGAATGATTAAGTCATTTTTAAGTGAATGATAAAGATTTGACAGGAATTCAAATTCTGAATGAATGAATATTTAAAAAGCAACAGACCTGTAGGAAGTTGTGCAGGAAGTTATCCGCTCTGGTCAGTGTTAGTGCAGCCATGTGCTCGTGTCTTCACTGCGTGCGCACCTGAGTGTTTGTTGGTCAGAGAGGCTGGGGGACGCTCATCAACTCAGGAGATTAATAATAATCCGGGGAACTCCTACACTTCTTCTTCTTCTTCTTCTTCTCCTCCTCCTGTACTTCAGCTAGTCCTCCACTGCCTGCTGTCTCTTTTTCCTCTTCTTCTTCTTCTTCTTCTTCTTCTTATTATTATTATTATTATTATTATTATTATTATTATCACTTGTTCTTTTAAGTTCTCAGACTCTATCTCTCCTGGCTGCTCTCCTCCGTCTGCACTGCTGCTGCTGCTCTGAGCCTGTTGCAGTCCATTCTCACAGCTCCCACTGCACGCCCCCTTTATAGAGTAAAGCCTCCTCACCACGGGGGTCTTAAGTACCAGGACTGAGGGCTGATGCTTTAGGGGGGGTGGGGTGAGGGTTGTGTGTAAAGGAGTGAAGGTGGGGGCTACCTACATCCACCGCCCACCCCCCCCCCAGCTTAACCTTTATTCCATTCTAATGAAATCTTACCAAATGCTGACCTGTGAAGCCCCCCCCCCTCCCTCTTCTCTCCCCTCCTCTCCAACAGCTGTTTGAGAGAAGTGTGTAATATGATAATGATGAGAGCTGTAAATAAAAAGCGCTGTTAAACTCTGAACTCTAAGCTCAGCTTTGTTAGAATAAGAAAAAAGAAAAACACGCTTTCACACCGTCTTTCTCCTTTAACTCCAGTCTCTTCTGTTACAGAGTTCAAAGTCTGGTCCAAGTTTACTTCAGTAAAGCTGACGGCAGGTTTAATGAAGCCGTTACACTCTAATCACTGTATTCACGCCGCAGGATGCACAACGTTACACTTTAAAACTACTTTTTGCTGCTTGATACAAAGAAAAATACACACAGTTCTCATTTTTCAGTACATAACTACCACACACTAGGGGTGTGCCATATCGTAACGTACGCGATAATCTCGCCAACATTTTCGAATATCGTGAACGATATTATACACCGAAATATCGTGCCGTATCACCCACCCCTAATGATCACATCAGGATCCTACTTTTTGCTGTTTTTAGCAAAAATAAAATTCACACTGTTCTCATTTCCTATTATATATCTACAAAGAGACAGATTATATCTGTCCAGTATCATTTATTTTACTTTAATCCTGGATATATGGAGATATTTGGAGTGCATTTTTAGTATCATGACATTCTGAAACATTGACTTCTGTTACATTTTTTCAATAAATAAAATTTAATTTTATTTAAGTTTTTTTTTCAGATTTGTCATATCGCCAAGAGTATCGTTATCACAAAAATACCATAAAATATTGTGATATTATTTTAGGGCCATATCACCCACCCCTACCACACACAGACAATACTTAATTCAGACATGCCATTTTAAGCATAGAGGTGGGCCATATTGTATCGTACGCAATAATATCACCAACATTTTTTAATATTGTGAACAATATTATACCCTAAAATATCCAAGTACCATGTCACCCACCTGTAATTATCACATCAGGGGTACTACATACTCAGTTAAGGGTGTGCCATAACATAGCATACACAAAAAATACACTATAAAAAGGTACAATATAAGTACTTACTTGTACTCAAATGTACACTTTTTATTATTGTACCCTCAAGGATATAATATATACAGGGGTTGAACAATGAAACAGAAACACCTGGTTTTAGACCACAATAATTTATTGTCCTGACGGACAGTTCTGGTGGAAACAGGAGAGTTGAGGTGCACATTAATTTCTGTCGTGATTTGATCAGGCGTGGTTTTATGTTTTTTGGATACAATCCGGGTTCGCACCCGAACATCCCTTTCAGACAGCTTCCTCTTACAGCGTCCACAGTTAATCCTGTTGGATGTGGTTGGTCCTTCTTGGTGGTATGCTGACATTACCCTGGATACCAGCCGTGGCTCTTGATACATCACAAAGACTTGCTGTCTTGGTCACAGATGCTCCAGCAAGATGTGCACCAACAATTTGTCCTCTTTTGAACTCTGGTATGTCTCCCATAATGGTGTGTTAATTGCAATATTTTAAGCAGAACTGTGCTCTTACCCTGCTAACTGAACCTTCACACTCTTACTGTTCTTACTGGTGCAATGTGCAATTAATGAAGATTGACCACCAGGCTGCTGTAATTTAGCCACCCAAACGAAATGACTTTTCAGTCAAAATTTGTTTTAAAACTATATTGTTGTGCTAAGTACATAAAACGTCATACGGAGTGACATCATACGATGTGGCAAGTTTTGTCACACCATATGACCATATTTTGTTACACTATATGATATGAACTGCATTTAAATACATAAATAATGCTAATAGTATTGGTACACATATGTTTTAGCTAATAGTTATGTTTATTAATTTTTTATTTTTGTTTGAACAACAGTTCAATACTGTTTTTAATATTAATCTACAATGTAAAAAAAAAACATTAAATAAAAAAAATAAGAAACACATTGAATTAGAAGGCGTTTTCCAACTCAGTACAGAGCAGTTGAGTAGTTGAGTTAAGGAGTATTCATTAGAAGAGGTGTCCACAGACTTCTGTCACTCAGAGAGAGAGAGAGATAAATAAAGAGAGAGGTTGAAAGAGCTGCTGAATTCTTTCATTTCTGCATCTTCTGAGCTGGTGATCTGAAGACCCCCGCGGCAGGGGGGGGATTGTTATGCGCTGAGGTGAACCCCGCTCTTTTCTGAAGCACATTAACATGTTAAACCACTTTCCCAGAGAACCCCCCCCCCACACACACACACACACACACACGCCCCCCAGCACGGACCGCAGGCCCCGGCAGACCCCGGGCCTAACGGGGGCTCATCCTGCGCTTTTTGTCCGGGGGCTGGGTTGGGGTGAGGTGGTCGCCCTTACCTTGACCCCGGGGTGTGAAGAGGGTCCTGCGGAGCTGCTCATTGACCTGATACTTAACACGGGGGGCTTTGATCGGGCTGGGTCTGCGCGCGCGTGGTTTCATAATCGGGGGGTGGGGGGGTCATCTGCTAAACGCGCGCGCGCTCATGGAACAATAAGAGTTCACCTGATATACATTAATACACACACACACACTTCACACACTCTTCACACATTACACCTTATATGCAAGGAAGGTGTGTCTGAACGTTCAAGGATCTTAAAAACGCCCCTCAACCTTTTCCAGAGTTGTATATATATATATATATATATATATATATATATATATACAACTCTGGGGGAAAAAAATGAGACCACTTCAGTTTCTGAATCAGTTTCTCTGATTTTTCTATTTATAGGTATATATTTGAGTAAAATGAACATTGTTGTTTTATTCTATAAACTACAGACAACATTTCTCCCAAATTCCAAATAAAAATATTGTCATTTAGAGCATTTATTTGCAGAAAAATTTGCAGAGAAATGGCTGAAATAACAAAAAAGATGCAGAGCTTTCAGACCTTAAATAATACAAAGAAAAAAGTTTATATTGATAAAGTTTTAAGAGTTCAAAAATCAATATTTGGTAGAATAACCCTGGTTATTTAAATCACAGTTTAAATCATGCATCTTGGCATGTTCTCCTCCACCAGTCTTACACACTGCTTTTGGATAACTTTATGCCTTTACTCCTAGTGCAAAAATTCAAGCAGTTCAGTTTGGTTTGATGGTTTGTGATCATCCATCTTTCTCTTGATTATATTCCAGAGGTTTTTAATTTGGTAAAATCAAAGAAACTCTTCATTTTAAAGTGTTCTATTCTTTTTTTTAACCAGGGATGTGTATATATATAAACTAAACAATAGTAATATTTTATTCACAAAATTACAATGATAAATGCTGAAATGAAAATAAATGAGTGTAATAAAATGTAATAAAAAAAATTAAAGTGTAGCCTATGCATGATTTATACATGTATGTCCAGATCTGTTTCCATCAAACAAGCAATATTTCAAAAATGTCTCTGAATATAGTTTATATATATATATATATATATATATATATATATATATATATATATATATATATATATATATATATATATATTTATATATATATTGTGTCTGAATTCCGTGATGAATGCACCAATTAAAATACTCAAAATTGAACTGGGAATACAATACCTTACACTGCTTTTCACTGAAAGTTTTAAGTTTTTTTTCCTTCACCTGATCAATAAGTTTAATAGACTTAAAGCAACTATATTCATATCAGACAGCTTAACCCTGTCTATTCACAGTAAAGTTATAAGCCTAAGCATTGGTTCAGACTTTTCAACTTCTCACCTTTATAAACGAAGCACAACACAGAGCAGCAATCCATCTTAACTAGTTCACTTCATTATAAAGGAAAATGACTTAAAAACTAATATATATAATATAGACAGTGGTTTTATTTAGTTCAGTCTAATCATCAGTATTTCAGTTACATTAGTATGTCAAACAGCTTAATATTTAACAGAATGTGTATTTAAAGAGTAGAGTGTAAAAGTCCTATTTGGCATTGGATCATTAAGTACAAACACAGCTATAGCAGTGTAACTGCATATGTACGTACAAAATTGATGTTTATTTTAAAATTATATATATACTTGAAAATATAATGTAAAATGAAATGTATAGAGTTAACTGATAAAAAAGACATTTTTTTTAAATGATGGTACCAATAGCATACCAATAACATTATTATAATAGTAACAAACAATTAAAACTTACACTTTGTTTTAAAGCTCTTAACTCACCACTATAACACACATTTACAATGATGGAATGATTTGCAAAAATACCAATAAGATTATTACAGTATTAACACACAATAAAAAACAATTTACATTTTGTTTTATAGTGGCCTGATAAGTTATAATCAATCATATCTGATTGTCTTTTTTTTTTCTTCATCTAAACACATGTAAATGTAGAGAGTGATGCTCTGATGATGATGATCTGGTCTGAGCTCCTCTCTCACTCTGCTGATATACACTGATGCTCTGTGTGTGTTTCTACTACACTGCTCCATAATTCATTCATGAAGCTTTGTTCCTGCTGGTTAAGCTAAAGAACACAGATGAACAAATCATTAACATCCTTTCTCCAGGAATTAATCTGCTGTAAAATTACAGCACTGCAGGAAAAAAAAGCCGTGTTTGAAACACAGAGGCAGAGACTGTGCATCAGAAACAGCGCATTCACAAACAGTGCGTTCTCGTGTTTGGGGGGCAATTAAGGTGTGTAATCCTAATAAAGCAAAATAGCACTCAAATCCGGGGGAGACGGGGGCAAAGGCCACGAGTAAAACACGAGTAAATCAAATATTTGGTGGCGTTAAGGAGGGAGGCTGCTTCTGACTCTTTCTTTGGGCTTCATTACAGAGCAGAAGTTGTTAATTACCCTGATTCTTATTTCCTGTCCCCTAAACCCCCCCCCCCCCCATCTTTGCTCTCACCCCCACCCCCCTATTCCTCCCACCCCCCACTCTGACTGCCTCCCAGATGAGTGTCTTTGAAGTGCAAAGCATGCTCGCCTCACTTTGAACTGTGAAAACAATGCTCCTGTGGTTGTGCTTACCTTCCCCATGTTACCTCATTTAAATAGACCTGGATACGGCTTCCACCGTTTTCAAGGGAAAACTCATTTCCAGAGCAGCCCAGATCCCAGCCTTCATTAGACACAGCTGCAGAGATGGCAGCCTGGCAGCACGGCTCACACACACACACACACACACACACAGCCGGCCTCACACACACACACACACACACACTGATAGAGGGACCATTATAGCTCTTACAGCCCTTATACTGATGATGCTGAAACTGCAGAACTATGCAGCGTGTAGTTTAACTCTGTTTAAGTCTCTTCCAATATAATATAATAGTTAAACATAATTAGTCTAATATGTGTATATACAGCTCTGGAAAAAAAATAAGAGACCACCTCTGGAATATAATCAAGAGGAAGATGGATGATCACAAACCATCCAACCAGGCTGAACTGCTTGCATTTTTGCACCAGGAGTGACAGGCATAAAGTTATCCAAAAGCAGTGTGTAAGACTGGTGGAGAAGAAAACATGCCAAGATGCATAAAAAAAATTGTGATGTGATTAAAAACCAATTTGTGGAGTTATTCCACCAAATATTGATTTCTAAACTCTTAAAACTTACTAGGTACTAGGTACGTTTTTCTCTTTTTTGCACTATTTGAGGTCTGAAAGTTCTGCATCTTTTTTGTTATTTCAGCCATTTTTGCTTTTTTTTTGCAAATAAATGCTCTAAATGACAATATACCTGTAAATAGCAAAATCAGAGAAACTGATTCAGAAACTGAAATGGTCTCTTCATTTTTTACAGGGCTGTATTAATAGTGTTTGTCACTTTTCTAATATCAAACATTGCATATTCCCACAAAATCAAAATCCACGTACCAGTTTAATGTCATGCAAAAACTTAATAGTTACAGTACTTTGAAAGATAATAAGTAACTTTCAGTTAAAAAAAAACTGCCTGATACACATTAAATATAGGATAATAAAATATGAATAAAATAAAGTCACTGTCTGTCAAAAACAAATCACAGTTTCTGTTGTTGTTTTTTTCCTTTTGACATCACATGAATCTGGCAGTTCGTCTTCTATTTTTGGCAAAAATAAATCATAATCAATAGATCAATTAAAAATGTTTTTTCTTTGGCTTCTACTAAAAGATAAGTAGATTCTCCTTCTCTGCTAAAATACTGTATATTAAATACGCGAAAATATAATAAAATAAATTATTTGTAAAACAGCAATGTTATTTCAATGTAATAATATGTAAATTATTAACTTTTAAATAAAAGAATAAACAATTCTTTTTGTATGATTTTGGATAATTGCTCATCGTGTAATGAACACACTACATAAATAAACTGCTTATTCTTTTACATATTATTGAAACTGATTAAGTAATGCAAGATTAAAGTAACAAATACCTGTAAACTGTAAACATACAAACCTAACTTTAAGAAAACAACAACATGTAATTTAACCCTCTATGGGGTTGTTAGAGTGAAGCTATAGGAGAACCATTTTTATAAAGGAATTTGACAAACTATTACGTTGATTATATACTTTTTTAATCATTTAAAAGTATCTTCACAATCATATACAACATCTCTTTCACAGAAATAGTTAACTTTTTTCTATGATATCACTGAAAGAAACCCTTTGCAGTACCTTTATTGTTAAGAGTGTACACACATTACTTTTACTGATGATAAAATATGAGAAATGAACTAAAGCTATGAACTAAAATGCTGTATAAAATCAAAGTCCCTTTAACCCCTTAAGCTCTTTGCCTTTATTATACCCTTTAAGGATTATTAATATGTAAATACATGCAAAGCAATGCAAACATGTGAAGCAGTTCCTTATTATTATGCCACCGGTAGTAATAATGAGTTTAATAGGTTAATGTTAGAGTTTATTAACTATTTAACTGTCTATATATAATCTATAAAGGGGAATTCAAAGGAAAGTGTGATCAGAATAAATGAAATAAGTTTCCTCATCCTCTGTTCTGTTCGAGCTCTGTGGCTGAAGTGTTATTGAAATGAAATGAAGGTCAGAATAACAAAAGACTCTGTAGTGCTGTATTTATTTGTAAATCAGTGCTGTTGTGGAGATGCAGGACGAGGAAGTTCCCTCCTGTGCTGCTTCAGGTAAAACTCCTCTCAACTCCACAAATCAGAGGAAATGAAACATCTGAAGCTCCGCAACTTACACAACATCCATCCCCTCACAATTAAAGACCATTAACTTTATTCACAGTCCTGCTGTGCCGCGAGTTCAGACAGGCAGAAACAAGCTTTTACAAATACATGTTCAGTAATACTCTCTTAACCCTTTAACTTCTGATCAACTGATCAGGAAAACATATTTGTGTCACTTACAGAATGTGTTGAACTGAGTTGAACCTGATTGTGCTATCTACACCAATCAGCAGAGATATGCTAGGTTTAACCCTTTTAAACCTGAATTATGTTTTAGTGGGAAAAAAATAAATAACTAAAAAAATATATATATACTATATATATACTATGGCAAGCCAAACAGGAAATATATAATAAAAGCTGATATATATAATGAAAGTCGATATATATATAATGAACTCTGATATACGTATATATATATATATATATATATATATATATATATATATATATATATATATATATATATATATATATATATATATATATATATATATATATAATGAAAGCCGATGATTATGATTCAATACATAGATGATTCAATACATAGAGATATATTGTGATAATTAAGCTAGGCAACACATATTTTGTGAATGCTTAAATTAAATAAAATGAACTCTCATAGTATAAAAATACACTTTTATATAAATTTCATCCAATGAGAACAGTGGAATCTGATGACTGCGATATGAGTGCTGCCCTGCTATCTAGTGGGTGGGGTTTAAACACAACACTAAATGAACCACTTCTGACACCAATCTTTTACATCTAAACTAATAATTTAAGTAACTAATAAAGAAAATTGAAACAGTATTGCGAAAAATTCAGTACAGTACAGTGCAATACATATGTTATTAAATGTGGTACAGTATGATATAGTACTGAATAACACAATGCGACAATACTATATATATATATATATTTTTTTTTTCTCTAAAGTGTAAGAAAAAAAACAGAATTTTTTGTGTTAAAGGAAATGCTCATAATAAATAAAAAACTAATTGTTTGTATCACTTCCCTAAACAAACAAACGAAAAAAATAATCCCAAAATATAAAAAATCCATTCACATTTTTTCTGGATAAGGATTTTAAAGGGTTAAGGTGGTCTCTGTGTATAAACTCCAGCAGCTCCAGGGTGGTCGAGGTTCTTTGTCCAAACTGTCGCTCTAAAAGTCAGAAAAAACAAAAGAAAATACGAAACGATTGAGTTGTGCACTCTTTCTTCCTCCATCATGGTTTCCAGTCCCTCCCGTTTGGAGCTCAGCGTCCTCATAAAAGGGGCTAAACAATGCAGGAATAAGCAGGCATGTTGTCAAGCTGTTTTTAGCATGTCTGGGGGCAGTTTTAGAGCCTCAGATCACTAAATTGTCCCAGCTGTCTTGACCATCTGCACTCCAAACAGCCAGCCACCAGCTTTTGTACTGGTGGCCATTTCCAAAAGCCAGTTTTACAGCCTCATGTCGGCTAAATGACCCTCCGACGGCCAACGTGACAAATGTGCTGTAATGGATGAGAGGGAGATAAAAAGGGAAAAGCCTGCTGTTCCCTGTCCCTCTCCAGCTTTAAGCCTTAATCAATGCAGACTGAAGCAGCGCTGCTCGTAACCTCCCTGACCGGCTCTGTAGGAGAGCCACAGGGACAAAAGACGCCTTAATGCTCTTCCTTTACTTTACTTCATCTGCTCTTAAAGATTTCAGCACATTTCCTGTTGTGGAGCCATATGTTAAAACACTCGCCATTAATCGCCAGTTAAAGGTGTATTATATGTTTTGCCTGTGTATAAATCATCAGCTCACTCTAAACCTGAGGGCTGTAATGAGTTTAGCTCTAAAATGCCAGCAGATTTGATGGAATGCAGTTTACTAAGTAAGATAATTTATATTTTTGAACAGGACAGATGTTGAAGCACCTCTGCAATGCTGTAAGACTACCTCAGTTTCTGAATCAATTTTCTCCGATTTTGCTATTTATAGGTTTATGTTTGAGTAAAATGAACATTTTTGTTTTATTCTATAAACTACAGAAACATTTCTCCCAAATTTCAAATAAAAATATTGTCATTTAGAGCATTTATTTGCAAAAAAAAAAGATACATGGCTAAAATAACAAAAAAAGATGCAGAGCTTTCAGACCTCAAATAATGCAAAGACAAAACAAGTTCATATTCATAAAGTTTTATGAATTCAGAAATCAGAAATTTGGTGGAATAACCCTGGTTTTTAATCACAGTTTAAATCATCTTAGCATGTTCTACTTCTTCTACTAAAATCTAAAATCGAAGAAACTCAATTTTTAAGTGATTTTTAAGATTATTTTTTTTTCCAGAGCTGTAAGTGTTAAGTGTTTTAAATTAAAATGTAAAAAGTTTTACTTTCATGTCATCAAAAATAGAACAAAATCTGCCAGATTTATATTCAGTCACATACCGGTAGTATACAATGGTAAAAACAATAATTAATGGAAACACATTGTTTTGTCTGACATTGGTAGACCCACTTGGTTAAATGTTTTCTAGTATTTAAAAATATAAAAGACCTGCACAACTTCTACTGCATCAGTTTAAACACTTCAGATCAGGCAGTTTTGTGAATTTGGTCCTACTCGTCTTTGCAGAAGGCATATCGTTCTAGGATCATATATTCTTGGGGTGTTTTGCTGCACATCTTGATTTGTAGATCAGATGACTGGAAGAGGCTGTCCCTAAAGCATTAGATTGTGTCTTTTTATTAAGTCCATGGAGGAATTTGATTGTCATCCTCCTGTAGAAGCCATATTCGTTTCAGCTCTAGACTTTTAATATACAATTGATATTTGCTTCCAGGATTTGCTGTAATGTTGTGGAATAACGTCTTCCTTCCACCTGTCAGTGCCACTGGCAGCAACACAACACAAATCATTTAACAGTTGGCAATGTGTTTTTTTTTCATGAAATGCAGTTCTCAAATACAGTGCTTTCCTCCAAATATATCATTGCAGATGCATTAATAGATTTGATTTGATTAATCCACAGCGCTTGTTTTGAAAGCTAAATGTGACACAGTTTAATGGGGATCTTATTAGAGTATGAGCAGAAACTGTATTTCTTGGTCTAAAGATCTTATTTATTGACTGCCACAGTTCCCCTGAACTGACATTTCTTAACTGTTCTGCTGAACAATGCTTGGTTATCTTCTTATAGCCTATATATCTTCTTTCGACTACATTCATTGTCATTTTCATATTGTTGTTTAGAGGAGTGTAAGGTGAGTGTGAGTGTAGGGTTTTCCAGAGATCATTTATAATATATAATATAACTTACAATATAACTATATCTTAAATGGATTGGCTGACATAGTGCAAACTTATAATAGGTAGGATTTGGCCTGGTTTGGTAATAGCATATGTGCATTATCAGTAAGTGTGCATTATTTGTTTTTGTTGAAAATTTGTTGAGTAAAACTCAATCAAATCAAGTAGTACTTTTAGTAGTACCTTTTCTCTACATGGAACAAACTTCCTTCCACTACCAGATCAGGAGAATCTCTCACTATCTTTAATAAACTCCTGAAGACAGAGCTCTTCAAAGAGCACTTACTCTCCTAACACCTCTAACTAACTACCTTCTACTACCAGATCAGGAGAATCTCTCGCTATCTTTAATAAACTCCTGAAGACTGAGCTCTTCAAAGAGCACTTACTCTCCTAACACCTCTAACTAACTACCTTCTACTACCAGATCAGGAGAATCTCTCACTATCTTTAATAAACTCCTGAAGACAGAGCTCTTCAAAGAGCACTTACTCTCCTAACACCTCTAACTAACTACCTTCTACTACCAGATCAGGAGAATCTCTCACTATCTTTAATAAACTCCTGAAGACTGAGCTCTTCAAAGAGCACTTACTCTCCTAACACCTCTAACTAACTAACTAACTAACTAACTGTTAGGCCCTATCTAAAAAATGTTTTTACCTTTAATTTCTATTACTTTTGTACATCACTATTGTAAGTCGCTTTGGACAAACGTGTCTGCCAAATGTAATGTAATTTAATGTAACATGAGGTTGTTGAATCTGAAGCCAAGTTTTTGTATTTCAAAGCAGTTTATAAGACATTTATAAGGCTTTGGGTTTGTTTTACTGTAATCGTACCGTGCTGTATGTTCTTAGATAGTTATTTGAGTTGAGAATTGATGTGTGAACAGTGTGAACAGTGTGTGATATGTAAGGTGCAGTAGAGTAAAACAGGCTTTTATTATCCTAAATGTCAGTTAGCAGCAGTCCGCCGGCGTGTATTGCGATGCCGCGGGCGTCTCCGCTCAGGTATACGGATACAGAAAAGCACATATTTCCAGATGTCAGGGAAAACTTTTATCACTGGCAGGGGCACTTGAAGTTTGTTTGCATTTTGTTTTCCAGTACTCTTAACAACTTCAGAAGTCAGATCACAGGAGCCCATGATCAAAGCGCCTTTCGGTTAGTTCAGGAAACACAGGAGCTATACGCCACGCTTTGATACTCCACATCAATATTTCAATTCAACAATCGCTTGACATGCACCCGCACTCCCTCAGACGTAAGACGAAAGGAGAGAGTGAAGCGGAGGGGGCTCTGAAAGTCTGTATTAAAGGACTGGAGAGCGGAGTTTTTAACCGCACATCTTCCTCTTCGCCGCAATCTGCTGAGAGCGTCATTTAAATACTCTCCGGCTGCTCGCTCGTCCTTTTGGCCGTAATAAATTGACTCGGTAAAATGTAAAAGCATACTAAACGCTGAGATTCTTCAACATCTTACGGCCCCTTTGCTTTCCAGCATCTGAAGGAATTTAGCTCAGTGTTAGCTTTGAAGAGCACCTCAGTACTTTGAAGAAGACGCTCTGTACACTCTGTTTGAAGAGCCAGTATTAAGAAGACTGGAAGCTTCGGCTGCACTGGAAACAAGAAAAGGATGAATTCACTGTGAGGAAGTTGAGTTGTGAACGAGTTCTGAAGAGTTTGGATGAGTGTCTAAGGCTATAACTAGTTCTCTGCGTGCTCTGTGATGAATTAATCTAAATAAATCACGTTTTAAAAGTATTTTAAACTGAACAATTCAAAATATTTTTTTAGTTGAGGAGCAAACGAATGAATGAATGGCTGGTATAGACTTAAAAAGCTCCATGTAATAAATTTCAATCTGTAACAGATGCTGTATATACTGTATATCTCTTACAACAAGTGTAGACACACCTTCTCATTCAGTATTTTTCTATATTTATTTATTTATTTATTTTTCTTTACTTATTATATGTTTGTCCCCCACATCAATCCCCTGATCTAAACCTGATCAACATCCAGGAACTCCTTTCTTTAAGCTGCTAAGAAAACTATTTCAGGTGACTCTCCCTCATGAAAACACTGAGATTAAAATACCTAGAGTGTGCCGATCTGTCCTCAAAGATAATCACTTTTAATGTAAATGGAAAAAAAATTGAAAAAAAAAGTCATAAAAAGAAAGAAAACACATTGAATGACAAATTCTTTCATATTATTTTGCATCAAAATATTAAGGATGTATATGAGTATACAATATAATATTGGTCAAAACTTTGACTGTGATGTTAACTCAATCTAATTTATTTTTTAATAAACAGTAATGTTTTGCAAATCCATAAAAGGGGTCTAGTTTAAGGTTCAAACTTGAGGTTAAGGCACAAAATGATAGAAAATCTGAAATCTGGTTACTGGTTACTGGTTTAAATAGTTTAAACAATGGTTTCTCAACTGGTCTCAGCCCGGGACTTACACATTTTTTTTGCATGGTCATTAAGCTGCAAAAATAATCTTAAAAAACCCATTTAAACATAAATATGCATGGACAGTGAATTTAAAGGAACTACATAAATAAAAGTTACTACAATAAAATTAAATATCAAAACTGCACAAAATAAATTAGGCCACAAAGTTAAATATTTCACTATTCAGCATATCTCTGCAGTCAAAAAACTCTCTCTGTTTATTTTGTCCCCAATATAAATGACAAGTACAAAGTAAGAAGAGAATAATTATTATTTTATTATATATATTTTTTACAAGCTGTCCGGGACTCGCTCAGAACGTGTTTGCAAACCACCAGTTGAGAATCACTGGTTTAAACATTTTAGTATTAAGAGATGAGGCTGATTAATCCAATCAAATTAAGCAAAATACCTACGATATTTATCTATAATAGCTGACGAACCAAGAATTTCACTACTCATTCACATCCCTTTATATCATTCATCATTAATGGCTGCTAATTTACTCTGAGCAGGAAATGCTTTATTTATGGCCCATGTTTGCTAAAGCCCTTAAAAAGCCTAATTCCCTACAATAGCTGTCAGGCTAAAGCAACAGAATATGAATAATAAAGAAGCTTTGGTGAAAACAAAAGGAAAGAACAATGCGATTATCAATCACAAAGCGCCTTCTAACACACCGGCACGAGCTTATGAACAAACGCGAATAATTAGTCCGAACAGCTGACAGTGTCATTTCACAAGCATCAAGTTAATGTGGGTATTGTAGTGCACATGGACCCCTGCCAATTTCCTCACAGAGCTGAGAGGTGGTGAGAATTGGTGAGCATGTGTCGGGTTGAGATGTTTTCTCGTGTTCTGACTACACAGGAACTGAAGAAGCTGAGGTGTCAGTAGTGAATCATCCTCATAGATCTGAGAGATAACTGTTACAGCATCAACACTACACGCAACAATCTCATATTTAATATTTACAGTGAAGCGTTAGCCTTATTTCTTTCTCAAATAATAAAATACAGTGATATTCTTTCACACCATCACCTACAGTATGTTGGAGACCAGGGTTCAATTCCTGGTCTGGGTGACTGTGCTGCTCTACACCAATAGGAGTCTTTGGGTTTGCTTCTGTCAGCTGTAAATGCTGTAAATGTTTGTAAATTGATCAAGAGGTGTTACCTGCAGTGCAACTAAAACACCTATATAAGTTGTGAGGTGTTCTCTTGTGGGTGTGGTTGAATGTGCGTGTGTTAATGGCAATGAGGTGTAAATTGTCAGAGTATGAATGAGGCCTGGTAGTGGGTGCCAGGTGGATGGGAAATATATGAAAAGATTGTTTAAACATATAAACTGGTAAAAAAATAAATACAATTTATTTCAGGTGAAGCTTTATTAAACCTTTCTTAGATGTTCTTCAAACTCACACATCATGGTTCTTTATGAAACCAAATGGGGTTCTTCTAAAGCATCACTCTAAGAACCATTAAATTATTAAATTATTATTTTTTTCATAGTATAGTGTAAAGCATCACTGTTTAAAGGTTTTAAAATCATTATAAAAGAAAGGAAAGTGCAGCACCCCAGCTCTAAGGCCTATGTCAGACAGCATCATGCTTGGTTTGATGAGGGGAGAGAGCGCCATCTACCCACCCATTGAAGAACATCATGACTAACTGTGTTCTCTCAGGCTTTAAATGCTAATGGCAAAGCAGCATGGACCAGGACAGTCCCAGTGTTCAGTATTTGGCTCAGATAGTATAAAGAATTGGCCAGAGCTCAGCTGATGTATGGCAGCATTGGTTGATCTTGGTTCATACTTGACAAACAAATGTGGTTTATACTTCGCAAATAGGTCTGGGCCAAATTACGTATTATACTTGGCAACCAAGGTTTTGGCACAAGTTGCTCAGGCCAATTCCCGTATTATACTTTGCAAACCAGAGTGTTGGCACAAGTGGGTCGGGACAAATTCTGCATTACACTTGGCAACTAGGGTGTTGGCGCATGCAGCCTGGGGCATTTCCCATTATATTTAGCAACCAAGGTGTTGGCATATGCAGCCTGGAAGGATTCTCATATTATACTCAGCAACTGGGGTGTTGGCATACGCAGTTTGGGGCGATTACAATATTATACTTGGCAAACCAAGGTATTGGCACAAGTGGCTTGATGTTTCCCATATTATACTCAGGAACTAGGGTGTTGACACAAGTGGCTCGGAACATTTCCCATATTATACTTGGCAACCAGGGTGTTGGCATATGCAGCCTAGGACAATTCCCATATTGTACTTGGCAACCAGGGTGTTGGCATATGCAGCCTAGGACAATTCCCATATTATACTTGGCAACCAGAGTGTAGACACAAGTGGCTCGGGAAGATTGCCATATTATACTCAGCAACCGGGGTGTGGGCATATGCAATCTGGGACAATTTCCATATTATACTTGGCAAACCTGACCTAAGAGAGACGTTCAGGGCTCCTCCCCTTTCCTGACCTGGAACAACTTCCTGCTCAGACCAACCCGGCACCTCCATTTTGTATTTTGTGTGTTGCTTTAGTTTTTGCTTCAATAAATATTAGTCTTTGGGTAAAGTAGGGAGTAAGTGCCATTTTGTTTTGCTACCTTTTTCTTCTGTTTTGGTGACAGGGAGTCAGGGTAGTTTATGTATTTTGTTTTCTTTATTTTGCAGGTTCAGTTAGTGTTCTTTGTTTGTTAGTTGGTTTTATTTGGGGTTTTTTTTTTGGCCTATGCTCACTCCGAAAGTCACATTCCCTTATTTTTATCAATAAATTTATCCTGTTTTAATTCATTTTCAGTGTACCAGGCACATGCAGCCTGAGGCATTTCCCATTATATTCAGCAACCAGTGTGTTGGCATATGCAGCCTGGATTGATTCCCATGTTATACTCAGCACCTAGGATGTGGGCACAAGTGCCTCTGGAGGGTTCCCATATTATACTCAGCAACCGGGGTGTTGGCACAAGTGGCTTGGAATGATTCCCATACCATACCTAGCAACTGGGGTGTTGGTACACAAGCCCTGAAATGATTCCCATGTTAAACTCATTAACCGGGATGTTGGCATATGCAGCTTGGGGTGAATCCATGTTATACTCAGCAACCGAGGTTGTTGGCATACATTGTCTGGAATGATTTCCATATTATACTCAGCAACCGGGCTGTTGGAATATGCAATTTATAATCATCAACCAGCTCAAGTTATTTTTGCGATCATGGAGTATTAGTTCCGCAAAATGTTTAAATGTTTTGTTTGGCTTTGACCAATAAAAATCTATTTTGATGCACCTCTAGTGTAAGTATTAAAACTTAATTTGCAAAGTAAATAAACAGGCGTAGTTTCACAAACACACGCTGAACTCCAGCCCTGGTGTTGTTGGTGATGCCCGAGGCCAGGAGAGGCCTGCTCTGCTGTGCTGCTGCTCTGCATTAATGATGAGGCAGTGAGGAGAGTGTGTTCGCTGAGCTCCGTCAGCAGCTGTTGGAGTCTCAGTCAGCACAGCTCCTGCTGGAACGTATGGAGGGATGTCACCCTGCAGACAGCATGGCTGTGCACCGCTGTGTGGGGTGTAAGCAGTGGTGCTTTGAGGGTGCCACCGCCTGACAGGGAGCCGCTTTCATCTGATCCTCCCGGTGTAATCCGCACCTCCGTACCTTTAATTGACGACTACTCATCAAATACCTGCCTTCGGAAAATGAGAAACTTAAATATGTTTTTTCTCCCTCTCTTTGCTCGCTGTGCAAAAAGAATTCTTAATGCCACAGATGGAGGGGGATGCGCATTATGATGGAGGGGAGCGGCAGATTGAGTTTACCTTTTTTGATCTTCGCCTTTAATTGAGAGAGGAGGCAATATAAAAGGCCAGGCCTACCCCTGGTGTTCGATGTCGGATTATTTTTTATATATAATCATCTGCAGGAGGTGCAGTACGCTACGGAAAGAGAGTTATGGACTCTAGATGAAATAAATCAGCTCGTTAAAATAAAGCTTGTTAAGTTAAGAAGTTGGTCTTTACATGGTTCTTCAATGGATTAACGCACCTTCAGTACCTGCACTGTGTAGAAGTGTAGGAAGTGTATGAACTCCTTTAAGACAGTTGGAGAAGCATTTTAGGATCTACTTCATGAAGCCGACTGAGAGAATCAGCCAAGGTTGGGCAAAGTTGGCATCCATGAAAAAACTTTTACTTTTAAGAATCTAAAGTATAAAACATAATTTGGCTTGTTTAACATTTTGTGTTTACTTCATAATTGCATATGCATTCCTTCATAGTTTTGACATCTTCAATATTAACCTACAATGTAGAAAATAAATAAAAAACAGAAAAAAACATTAAATGAGAAGGGTTGTGTCCAAATTTTTGACTGGTACTGCACACTGACACTTTTGTTCGACAACTTTTTTATGACAGTTTTCCAAGCAATTTGAAGAATGTCTCTTTGTCACGTTTGGTGCTGTAGGCACTCCTGCTCCTTTCACACTGAGCTCCAACGGAGGTTTTCAGCCTAACAACTACACTACCCAGAACGCACAACACACCCAGGCACGTGACACCTCACCTGCTCCCGCCAGGAAGCCCGGAGTATTGATTACCCCAGGGTATTTAAGGACACTTCACGAACACTCAGGTGCCGCATATTGCCTGGTTTGTACCACTTTACAAAGCGTTACCCTACTGTGTATGTTTTTCTGTGTATGACCTTTTTTTCTTTTCTCGATGCCGATTTTTGGATTATCTCTGATTGTGGATTTTCCTGTGTATGACCTGGACTGTTTCACGTTTTTCGATTATTGGATTATCTCTGATGCTGGCTTCCTCGTGTTTGAACTCTGGACTGTCTCCCACTTATGGTATGGTTATTCCTATGTGGCTTCTGTTAACCGGTGCTCTGATTGTTTCTGTACGACTACCCCTTTCTCTGCCCTTCAACTCACTAAACAACCCATTTTACTGTATCTGCGAGTGTCTGTATTCTGTGCACACCATGACCATGGACTTGGTCCATTCATACAATTTTCACACACTGAAAACAACAGCTGAAATATTTTAATTATATGAAAACAAAAACAAAATTAGCTAAATTGAAAATAACAATACATATATGCAAATTAATTCCACTTGACACAACACTGCATCTGTTATCACAGAATATGTATCTCATATACACTGAAGGACCCAGAAAACAGACCTAGATCTGCTGTTTAAACAGGTTAAGAGCCTGATTGCCCACCAGATGTCACTGTGGTGGATGAAGAATCAAACACTTCACATAATTGATTTTTTTCCCAAATCAATTGGTTCATGTGATTCAAGCGTCTCACAAGATCGAATCTTTTTCCAAATCAGTTGGTTCATTTGATTCAGTCTCCCATAAGCACCACTTTTGCCATCACTTTTGTAACATTCACATTTATGCCATTCAGCTGAGTTATTCCTATTACAGAGGTGGGTCAATGTCAAAAAGTTAGGAGTCTTGCCCAAGGACCCTTGTTGGTGTAGTAGTGCAGCACCCAGTCACCCAGTCTCTCACATGATGTGCTAGCTCACTGGCAGGGGGTGGTGTTATCCACTGCGCCACACCAACCACCAAATGTTTAAAGAGCACTGAAGGCCAAAAAAAATGGTTTTGGTTCAACTACGTAAAAAAAATGCTTCTGTATTTTCTGTCCAAATGAATCAACAGTCTCTTCAGACTAACAGCTGAAGACAACAAGACCCATCATCGTTCATCGACCTTCTCCATCAAATCGAACACAATCAACTATTCTGTTTCGCCGCGGCAGAACAGAAGGCGCTGGTTGGCAAAACAAACGAACAAACAGAAAGGAGAAATGGAGTGATGAAAGAGCAAACACACGCTACATGCCCCACAACCATAACAGCCTCTAAGTAGGTTACCCTTCTAGTAACCTGATTTAGTTGGCGTTCCTGTTTTTCGCGGTGGCGTTCCGGGTTGGCGAATAACTTTCCGGAGCGGAGATTTTTCGCCCGTTCCTTTAAACCTGGGTGCGTTTGAGTGATAAAACCAGGGCGTATTCCTGCGCATGCAGCGAGCCCCCCAAACACTTCATTATAAAGAAAGATGATATTTAGTCAATCTATTGATGTTGCCCAACTAATTGTAAAGCGGGGGGACTCAAAAGCAGATGTTGCATTTCAAAGCACTTGTGAGCAAGGAGACAGGTTATGATTTATGCTAAGATGCGTGGCTTCAAAGCGCTGAATGAGGCTTCTAAACAAATTGAACAAGTCAAGCGTTATTCACCCAGGACCGCGGCTGTGCCTGCTGCATGCAGATCAGAGGAACGCGGCTGCCGCCTGTAATATCCCTCAATGGAAGAACAGGTCCACTGGGAAGAGGCAGCAGATAGTGGTTAGCACTGAGCTCGGTGTGTGTGTGTGTGTGTGTTTGAGTGTGTGTGTGTACAGGCACGAGAGCCTGGTGCCACCGCATCACCTGTGCAGCGAATCAAACCCGACTCATGTAAGGAGCATGATCATGTGGGCACGGGAGGGGGACGCACCTGGAGACTTGACACCCTTTCTTCACAGTGCCATTCTCTTCACCATCCGATAAGTGTATGTGTGTGTGGTGTGTGGGGGTGTATTTAGGGGGGGGGGTGATGTATGGGGGGGGTGTACACCCGGTCTGTGTCAACAATCTGATGCAATATAAGTAAACACTGATAATTATTTATGAAGCAGTGGGATACTGTACGGTGATGGCTGTTCCAGGCGTTGTGGAATATGCCCAGCGCTGTTGTCTTCTCAGCCTAATCCTCAAGTACATTATGGGCTTTGACAGCTTAGTTTGAGGAGAGCCAACATGTTCTGATGAAGTCGCCTAGTCTCAAAAGTAGAGCTTATTCTAAAAAAAAAAAAGCCCCGTTGCAAAGTTCTAAAGATCATTAAGTTAAGGTAACACACTGTCGCATTTTATCTTAAAATGAACAGCTTTAGAATAGTAGTGATGCTCTTCTAACTGTTACAAGGAGAACAGCATCTCTACAGTTTCTACTCTGGGCTCAGAACCCTGCAAACTGCACTGTGTATCACTGGTGAAGCAAGCAGGACAATGTTCGCAAGAATCTTATACAAATCAGTGCTTGTATTTGTATAAAATACTGGGTTTTTTTCTGTTCTACCACATCAGTTCGCATTCGTCTTTATACTGTATTTCAGTGCTGGTTCTGTATCTCTCAGCTTGTCCAGAAATGCACGTGTAAAGCATACACTTCCAGACTGTAGAGGAAGCTCAGGAGCAAGAAATAATAGTTCCTGCATTCAGTAAAAATAATCTTTTGTATTTATTTATTTATTTACTTGTCTGTGTTTATGTAATTTCATGTATTTGTCTGTCAGACTGTCGAAGACAATTTTCCATTTAATGTAAATTTAACGGACAATAAAAATTTGTCTTGTCTTGTCTTGTCTTATCTTATCTTATCTTCTCATAAAGGGCTCTTTTATTTATTATTTGATTTAATATTCAAGTTTCTATACAAGTTTTAAAACAAACCGTTTACTCTTCAGCCAGCTTTTACTGACGCTACAAAATGATTTGTTTTGATTTCATTACTTTTACTATGATATCGGAACAGGTACTGATCGTGATAGATGGGGTCTTGCTATTAATGTCTATTGATGTTGGTAGCCAGCTGGAATATTCTGGCAAAATCACCTCTGACCCCAGATCACATCCTGGACATCACCTCTCCCAGACTCTCCCCTCTGATAAAAGACTTCGGACCGTCAAAACCAGCACAACACGACATGCTAACAGCTTCTTCCCCAGAGCTGTAACACTCCTTAACCACAGTGGACACCTCTGAGTCTCAAACGTTACTTACTGAACTGTACTGACTGCATTCACAGTTCGCTCACTTGCACTTTGCTTATTTGCACAGCTCTTCTGTAATGTAAATTAAGATCATCTGCAACTTTCTTTAAACAATATTTAACATATTCATATGTGTACAGTTTGGAGTTTTTTTTTATTTTATTTCATTGTATTTATCTTTTAGCTTCTATTGCTCTATAATGCTCTTTATTCCTTTAGCACGTATAACTATGTTCTTATTCTATTTATTGTACCTTATTTCTTAGTGTAATGTTCGTCAATAGTCTGTGTAATTGTTACATGTCATACATGTGTTTCTCTCACCAAGCCAAATTCCTTGTATGTGTAACATACTTGGGGAAATAAAGTGATTCTGATTCTGATTCCAATATTAGTCATACAGGTTCCTGCCCCATAGCACAGTATATATCAGTAGGACACCCATTGTGGTCATTTTTTTTGGGGTGTGAAATGTTTTTTATAAGGATTTAAAAAAAAAAAAAAAGGATTTATAAAGGAGTTTAAATGAGTAGAAGCAGCACACAGAGAAACTACAGCACACCTTCAGCAGCTTCAAACCCGTCCTCCACACTCCAGGTAGCTCTTTATATTCCAGCGCAGATCTGAAAGTATCCAGACTGTTGTCTTATTTTCTCTGACGGCTGAAACATTGGAAGTGACAGGCCGCATGCACCTCTCTCAAAATTATTTCCGTCTGTTTTCTCCCATTTGATGCAACCCAAATTGGTGCTGAAGAAACGAATTGCTAAATTTTTAATTAACTTCATAACATCTGCACTTCAGCTTTGAGAGAGCAGGGAGATTTCCTTTTAACCTATTCCAGCACATTTGCACACCAAGGTAAAATCTTGATGCTGGCACTCTTACAGAAAGGAAGGAGGAAAAAAAAATTAAAAATGGAAATGAACCCGTACTTGTGTGTGCAGATCAAAGAGGCGGAATTATTCAACTTTTTGCCATTGCTTGATCTTCAAAAATAAAAGAGGAGAAACTGGAGTACATAGATGGACGGCTCAGTCTGAGTCGGATGCCATCTCGCTGTTTGTTCAGCGGCTTCAGAATTCATGCTTATTTTCACATTTCAGAGCAGAGAGAGCTGCAGATTCTGCTGTAGAGGAAAGAGAGGAGGACTGAACCTGCAGAGAGCTTCCTCACCCCAACACTGCAGCACCCAGCACTACAGCCACAGCTTAATATGATCAATATCTGTGTTCTTCATGATTACAGACCATCAATCAATTAATCAATCAATCAACCTTTATTTTGACTCGGATGTGTACTGAGGGCAACCCTCATTTTCAATGTAGCCGAGAAACAGTTTACAGAAACAGGGATTGACATGAAATAATAGCTAAATTTAATTATTGTAAAATAGCAGTAAATAAAATATCAAAATAGATACAAAAAATAAAAATAATGATTATAATAAAGTATGGTTTAATTGATAAAAAAATAAGAAAATAAGACTAATACAATTAGTTAAAATTAGCTAAAACTAACCTTTTTTTTACATAATACAGTAAAAATACAAATAAATAAATGATAATAAAACTAAAACAAAAAAATAATAATAAAAGCAATAAAAATAATAAAAACAATAGTAATAACAATAAAAGAAAATCAAAATAAGTTAAAAAGCAGTAATACAAAACTATTAAAAATAATAAAAAATATTAAAAATAATCATAATAATAATAATAAAAAAAATAATAAGAAGAAAATAAGAAAACAAATAAAAAAAGGAAATAAAAAAACTAAAAGAAAAAGTTCAGGATAAATAAGATTAAGTAAAACAGGTACAGGCTGTCAGAAGGTGGTTAAATATTAAATGTTTAAGATGAGATTTTCCCAATTCAGTAAAAACTTTTGGAACCTGGCAGCTGATCCAATCACTAGAGCGAGTCTGAAAATTACTGTTTTTTACATTCAACAATAAAGTGATGAAGTGACCATAATGCAGTACATTTAAGTATGTTAAAAATAATTATTTGCACAAGGATTCTGGTTCCATAAATAACTATTAACTATAAACAGTGTGTGAAACATTTCACATGATTAAAGAACACTTACATGAGATAAAATAAGATGGTTTTACACCAAGTTAGGGATTTTTGCTTTCATACCAATTTATGAAAAGGGTTTTTCCTAGAGTTATTATAACTCTTAAAGGTTTCTTCACACAACTCACATTCTAATTCTTCTTAAATTATATAAAAAAACCTTTGCATTAAGATAATGTCCTAGAACCTTTACATTATATAGATTCTTTACATTTTTAAGAGGTTCTTTACACTTCCACATCTCACACATATTTTAAATTCTAAACTCTATTCTATTACAATTCTATTCCAATTCAAGAGTTCCTCCTGCAACGTCCACAAATAAAGATGAAATATGATTATTTTATGATTAGTTTTCGAAATCTTTACAGTATGTGGACGTTTTTAAAACTTAAAGTATTCTTCACACTTACACATCCAAAAGATAAAAAGAAAGGTAATGTCTCTGTACCAACTACAATTCTAAAAACTCCTAAAAGGTTCTTCACATTCACACATCTCACACTCTTTGAATATTTTAATTCCATAAAGGAGAAATATTATGTAAAGTTCAGTTTGTATGTGTCTTTTTTTACACTTGGGTCTAGACCGATCCTAAAAAAAAAATCTTTTCATCCATTTTCTGTGAGTCAGCTGAAAGGGTTTGGTGTCAGAAATCATATGTTTTTGTGAGCTGTTTGAATGCTCCCTTATTGGGATGCCACAATAAGGAAATATACATAGAATATCCCCTGGAAACGCTTTCATATAATTAGTTTTGAGCTTCTGTTAAGCATAAACTAACTTTTTTGAGTTTTAAACAAGTGTTACAGTTTTACATGTGGTAATTTTAATACTAAAAATTATGAAAAAAAAATATTTATAATAAAGTAAATAAAATAATGTTTCTATGCTAATGTTAGGGTACTTAAAATCCATTACATGATGTGGAGGTTCTTAAAACTTTCTTATTTACACACTCATTAGAACATTCATCTATTTTTAGAACCATCACATAAACATAAAGTAAAGGGTCCTTACCAATTAAAGTGTTCCTTCTACAACCTTTTACATTATGTGGAGGTTCTTAGAACATTTTAAAAGATTTTTTTACCCTCACATCTCACACACTTCACATTTGTTTAAATATACAGGTACAGGTAATATACAGATAATATTTCAATTTTCTGAGAAACTGATTTTTGGATTTTTTTTTATTATGGCTGTAAGCCATAATCATCAACAATAAAAAATAAATAAATAAACACTTAAAATAGATCACTCTATTACTTTATTACTAAACATCTATATAATACATGAGTTTCACATTTTGAACTGAATTACTGAAATAAAGTAACTTTTCAATGATATTCTATTTTTTTTTTAAAGATGCGCCTGTAATTAACAGGTACAACCTTTAAGTATAAAATAAAGGTTCCATTTCAGTTAGAAAGCTCTCCCTATAAAATTTACATTATGTAAAGTTTCTCCACAAAGTTACTTTATTTCAGTAATTCAGTTCATTGTATGTATTACAAAGAGTGATCTATTTTAAGTGTTTATTTCTTTAATTGTTGATGATTATGGCTCACAGCCAATGAAAATTCTGATATTATATACTTGGTACTTGTGGGCAGTGTGCCAAGTCCTGCTGGAAAATGAAATATGCATCTCTATAAAATCTCTATAAGCCATAATCATCAAAAATAAAAATAAACACTTCAAATAGATCACTCTATATTACTTTATTACTAAATATCTATATAATATATGAGTTTTACATTTTGAACTGAATTACTGAAATAAAGTAACTTTTCAATGATATTCTTTTTTTTTAAGATGCACCTGTAATTAACGAGAATAACCTTTCCATAAAATAAAATAAAGGTTTAAATACAGTTTAAAAGCTCTTCCTATAATTTTTACATTATGTAATGTAATTTCTCCTCCACAAATCAAACGTTTTCTTCTT
The DNA here is from genome assembly GCF_023375975.1 of Astyanax mexicanus. Classification (NCBI taxonomy): domain Eukaryota; kingdom Metazoa; phylum Chordata; class Actinopteri; order Characiformes; family Acestrorhamphidae; genus Astyanax; species Astyanax mexicanus. The sequence goes on along the minus strand of NC_064420.1, from coordinate 42,217,609 downwards.
TTTTTCCAGGTGTACTGTAACTGGTTTGCCACCAGATAGCAGTAGTGAGTTAAAGACAAGCTCACCGGACGCGGTGCTCTGATAAAGTATGTGGGTCACTACATTAAACCTGTTGTCAGACCCTGATTTACACAGTTACACTGTAAACACTACAGTACAGCCTGAACTACACACTCCTATATTCACCTAACACTGCACACACACACACACACACACACACACACACACACACACACACACACTACACAAGGTGTAATGGGAGCAGTCTGGTCACCATCCCCCCTGCAGTCCACCTGCACTGATGAGGATGATGATACTCCAGCACACTTTCTTCAACAAGTCTCTCTTTGATAAACCCACACAATACTGTCTCTGTGCGCAGAGATCACCTGTCTACCTGTGGGAACACAGGCCACTGCTCTGCACAGAGCCCTCACACAAACAGCACAGTAATTACAACCACAGCTCAGACTAAATAACCATGAATAAGCCTGGCTTTAACTGTCCTTCTGTCATTTATCCTCCTCTCCACTAGGAGACACTGTTCACAGCCAGGTAATCAATCACCTTACAATCTGCAACAACAACAACACAAGACCCACAACTTCCATCACTCTCAGGTGTGTGAAACTGCTCAGATTCAGAATATTATAGAGTTCAGTACATTTCATTTCACAAGTCCTCAGTATTGTAGTGTTATTTCAGTAATTCAGTTAAAAATGTGAAACTCATATATTATATAGATGTATTACACACTGAGTGATCTATTTTAAGTGTTTATTTACATTATGGTTAATAATTATGGCTTACAGCCAATGTAAACCCAAAAATCAGTGTCTCAGAAAATTAGAATATGATATAAGACCAATTGGTACTTTTGGCAGTGAGGGCAGTGTGCCAAGTGCTGCTGGAAAATGAAATCCGTATCTCCATAAAAGTTGTCACTAGCAGAGGGAAGCATGAAGTGCTGTAAGATTTTGTGGGAAAACAAAACTGAACTGACTTTAGACTTGATAATAAAACACAGTGGATCAACAGCAGCAGATGACAGACATGTCTCTCCAAACCATCACTGATCATCAGTAAATTTTACATTTTATGTGTAAATCAAGGGATCAAAGTCTGGAGGAAGAGTGGAGAGACACACAGTCCAAACTGCTTGAGGTCTAGTGTGAAGTTTCCACCAATCAGTGATGGTCAGTGCAGTGTTTCCCCCCCCCCCCAAAAAAAACTCTGCTGACAACTTTTATGAAGAAGCAGATTTCATTTTCCAGCAGGACTTGGCACACTGCCCACACTGCCAAAAGTACCAATTGGTCTTTTATAATATTCTAATTTTATGAGAAACTGATTTTAGGGTTTTCATTGACTGTAAACCATAATCATAAACAATAAAAGAAATAAGAATTACACTGGAGAACTCTACCCAGAGCCACCAGGGTGTTTAAGGACGGGATGCTGCTACAGACTGGTAAATACACTATTTATGTTTACATTACATTTATATATTTACATAAACATATACAGTACCAGTCAAAAATCTGGACATGCCTTAAATTCAGTGTTTTTTCATTATTTTAAAATGCATTGTAGATTAATACTTAAGTCAAACTGAAGAAAGCAAAGTGTAAAACAAACTACTCAACTAAGTAAAGAAAAAAAAATAAGAAATGAAAGTCAGTTTATTTAAAAATGTATAAGAACCAAACAATACTTTTTTGGTAACTTTTTCTCACTTTTTCTCTTTTCTCACACACGTATTTATTTAACAGCCGACAAGAGTAATCTCATTCTCATACTGTCACCATGAGAGACTTCATCTTTTGTTTTTGTGGTGCTTTATTAAGACCAAAATCCATTGCTTGTGCTTAAACTACAAATATTATTCCTATACATATTACTCTATGCAATTCAATTTTTTTAAAAATATCAGCATTTCAATGACATTGACTTTTCATGCAAAGTATCGTAAACAGGCACCCAATATTTTTTTTTAGACCTTTCGATACACGGTATTACCGAGACATTAGGGTCGGTGCCTTTTTAGTATCGAATTTCGATACTCAGCCCTACTGCTAACTGCACTGTACTATACTAACTTTTTTGAAGGGATATTATATGATAATATTACCTTATCAGTCCTATGCCTCAGTCCACATACTTCTTTCTGTCTGTCTGTCAGCTTGTCCAGAAATGTGTGTTCTATAGTGGTGAGAGTTAATATCAACTCATTTTAAGTGTATATTCTTGACCATCAAATACACTCTATAACAGACAGTTGGCTTTTGAACTCTGTTCAGGAGTTAAATCTGAACTGTTGAGGAAGTCAAAATACGTATAAAACCCCATCTAGAGGAAACTACAGCTCTCAGCTGGATCTAATTTTACCATAAACTCCTTTACAGTGTTAACAAATAATGCAAAATGTGTGTGTTAATAAATTAATATTATTAAAAAAACATTGCAATATTTAAAAACCCTGCAGTTTTCAGTGCATTGACAGCACTGCACAATTTACAGTGGAGAAGATGGTAACTTGCTCTTATAGCCAACAAAATGTTAGCTAGGCAAACAACCACTATATAAAATATAATAAAACACCCTATGGAAGGAAGCCCTGGTGGACGAGACTTCACACTGATGGTGAGCTAGGATTGGGGGACACGCCCACTAGAGAGTTCAGTGACGCTGCTCAACACCTTGGAATAAACTCTGAAATACCACACCGCCAAAGAGTTCCCCTCAACTCAACTTGTAGTTTAAGTTGGAGAATAAACTCACACAATTTAACACTTTCACACATTTTTGTTTAACTCCAGATTTTCAAACTCCAGAAATCTGCTGTGCAGAAGCAGAAAATGCAATTTCTCTTATAATGCAGCTTTAATGCAAGCTAGGGCCTGTTTTTTTTTTTTTGTTTTTTTCATCGTATAGTTAATTGATGTTAGATCTTAGTCAGATCTTAAGCTCGGGGTTAACAGGGTCAGTGTGGTGATCCCCGTTGGCCTGGTCCACCTGCTTAAGTCAGCTTTGCTTTCAGTCAGCGAGCAGGGAGGAGGGACTCCCCAGGCACTTGGCTTTGTCTGCCTCTTGGCCTAGGCCATCAGATAACGGGCAGGACAATGGCCCTCCATTCTGCGCTCCGCTTCTTAAATGACCAGGAAGCGTTTGTGAGCGGCCCTGCTGGCCGGCTCCCTGGGGCCCGCTCAGCCCTGACGGGGTCCGGGCCGGGCTGAATGGCTGGAGTGCACGCGGGAGGAAATGAGAGGCTGGTGGCCACCCAGCCGGAGCCAGGAGTGCCCTTTGATGCTGGAAGCAGAGGGCGAAGGTTAAGGGTGGGCGCTGGATGACAGAAGAAGAGAGTCTTGCTCTGGGCCGCTGCCCAGTTACTTTTCAAGCTGAGTCCCTTTCAGCTGTTTTCTCATGTTCTTCATTCTCTCTGATGATAGAACCCAGATACCCAGACCCAGAATCTTTATGAAATGTATAAATTTAACTCAAAACATGTAATTAGAAGCTTCAGAAAGACTGGTCTTACCTCAAGTGTGATTTAACAGGTTATTGTCCAACAGTTGATGATGAGCTAGAAGTGACGGATGTTTGTACACTACCTGTTAGCATCATGAGCGTAAGGATGGCACACACCCAGCTAACAATTATGCACCCATAAAGTTCCATTTTCGAAGTTGTGCGGAAATTTAATGTTCATTAATGTTCCATGATTCACACAGTGTTTTGTTAAATGGGAAATACAGCACAGAAGGCATTATGGTACGTGTCCATTAGCACTTTTCTTTAGTGCATGTTGCAGTGCCGGATCTCTCGGCTAGCCGCGTGTGGGCGTGTCCGTGACATTTTTGAATTCAAATGAAGTAACAGATGTAGTCAATTATACGTTTAAGATTTTACATTTTTAGTAAACCTCACTGTAATCCATAGTACTATGGCCATTTTCAGCGTCTCTTCTGTGGTTAAAAGGCACCTGTTCTGTGTGTGAGAGGCTCATCTCTGTGTGGCGTGGCAGCCTGCCGTTTCCCTGATTGGCTGGATGCAGCGCGGCCGCCAGATTTATTTGAATAAAGTTGAGATCTGCTCAACGTTTTTGACGGAGGGCGGGGCTGCGCTCAGCGCAACGCAACCCAGCATGCACCGCGGCATGCGGCAGCTCTCTCCATTGAAATGATTCCTAAAAAAATCTCGTTCATTTAATTATGAAGCTTAAAGCACACAAAGTCCCAAAGTTGACTACTTTTAATGCGCCACAACACGCTAATGAAGGCACCATGTTTGACACAAAAATCACACCTAGTCATCTTCTCAAGTTAATAACTCAAGAAAAGAATGCATCAACACATCAGCATAAAGCATATATATATATATATTTTTTTTTAGTAGTTTTAGTCACTCTAATCCTCACTATAAATTAAGCTATTAAGGCCGTATCTGACCTGACCTGACCCTGTCTATGAAAGCGTGCACTTCAAGTACCTCCTTCATTAAATCCTCACATGCAGGATCCACTCCAGCGGTTCAGTGTCAGAGACCATGCCTGTAACTTAACCTGTAACTGTAAAGCATAACTTTATAAACTACATCACAGTTTGGACACAGTTTGTTGCTGTGTAACCCCATGGTAAATACTCTATACTCTAATACTCTATTGCTGCTGTTTACTGTAAGTAAATATTGAGAGCTTAGGCTAAAATCTGAAATCTGCTTCAATTCAGAGCAAATTTACAAAACACCAGTGTCAGCACTCTTACAATGGTGAGCCAAGAGTCCTTCAGGCCCTCTGGCCTGTTTACTCAATAGGTGTGTGTGTGTGTGTGTGTGTGTGTGTGTGTGAGCAGGAGTGTTGTAGTGATGTCTGTCGGGCACTGTATTTCATCGTTCCTCGCTGAGGGTCTCTGGGGGGCTCTGAAATGTAGTACAGAGTGTGAGGGCCACAGGGGTGGAGAGCACACTGAGCGATGGAGAGGTACACAATGTAGCCGTTCAAGGCTGTGTCCCTACAGTGCACTAGTGCAACACAATGCTTAAGCAGATGCCAAGAAGAGTGAGCCCAACATTTACAGTATATCCAGCTTTTCATATATATATATATATATATATATATATATATATATATATATATATATATATATATATATATATATATATATATATACAGCTCTGGAATAAAATAAGAGGTCACTTTAAAATGATGAGTTTCTTTGATTTTACCAAATTGAAAACCTCTGGAATATAATCAAGAGGAAGATGGATGATCACAAGCCATCAAACCACCAAACTGAACTGCTTGAAATTTGCACCAGGAGTGAATAGCTTAAAGTTAACCAAAAGCAGTGTGTAAGACTGGTGGAGGAGAACATGCCACGATTCATGAAAACATGTACATGTAATAAAAAAACCAGGGTTGTTCCACCAAATATTGATTTCTGAACTCTTTAACTGAACTTTATGAATATGAACTTGTTGTTTTCTTTGCACTATTTGAGGTCTGAAAGCTCTGCATAGTTGGTTGTTATTTCAGCCATTTTTCATTTCCTGCAAATAAATGCTCTAAATGACAATTTTGGAGGAAATGTTGTCCGTAGTTTATAGAATAAAATAACAATGTCCATTTTACTCAAATATATATATCTGTATATATTTACATTACTATGCTAAAAGCCATAGAATAGCATCCATCCAGGTGCCAGATGGAATAAGATGTTCCCTTAATTGTTTCCATCTCTTTGATATTAATATACTATGTAGGAAATACATTATATAAAGACATAAAGAGCAACATTAAATTAGATACTGGTACTGGTAGTGTATACAGTATGTTAAATATTAAATAATATAAAGAAGAACGTCCTCATCTTAAAATTTAGCTCCATATAATATCACAATGTTCTTATGTAAACTAAATAAAATACTATAATTTAAATTACATAAAGAGTATTTGCACTAAATAAATATAATTTAAACTTGTTTCCATCACATTTACATTCTTAGTTTCTTTGTTATTTTCTACAAAACTATTTCTCTTATCTGCTAAGAAACCAACCCTAAAACTAAACAAACAGGCGTCCCACTCGGCCAGACGTTTTATTGCTCTCCAGACGTTTAAAGCAGCGCGTTCCTGTGAGAGCGCAGCCTCTGAGAAACGCTCTGCTGTGTCAGGAGAGCAGCAGGACAATGCAAATGTTCTCATTGTTTTTAAAGCGCGGCAGCTTGTCTTGTCACTGGGAGAAATAGGAGTGTGACTGGCGTCTCAGGCCCAGCAGGGACAGGAAGTGGAGGGAGGGCGCGTGGCATGACCTTTTGTTCTGTGAGGAGGACGCTCTCTGATGGACACACCTTGACCTCTACCAAGTGTCCTTTTGTTTTTAAAGCGAGGTGAAGAAAATATACTGACTGAGTGCCATTAGCACATCGTATCTCATCCATCCATCCTCTGCTGAGGTCAGAACAGGGTTTAATGTCCTGATCTTTCATTTATCTACAGTACTCTGTGTGTTTATTACTGTTTATTACCTACTTTTATAATGATACATACAGTACAGCTACAGAAACAGTGCTTAGAAACAGATTATATCAATACAAACAAGACCATCTTCAGCTTTATTCAGTAAATCACATTTAAATGAACCAGTCACATGAATTTGTTCCATTACATCCATAAAGTGATTGTAGGGAAAAGTAAGTTACATGAGAATGAGGCTTTATATTAGTTTTGAATTGGACAGATGTATGTTAAGTTTAGGCATTCTTGTTTAACTACTGTTTAAATTTGATATTATATGAATACTTACACTAGCTTCTTAGTTCTCAGTACTCAGTTCTTTTTTAACATAGTTATTTACAAAATTCATTTAAGTTGGTTAAATATATAAACATGTTTTAAAAACATATTAAAAAAAACAATAAAATAAGAAGAACAGTTTCAAAAAATGTTTGGAACTATTTGAATTAGAAATCACTATGACTCATATATTATTATATAGGGGATATTATAAAAAAAAAAACACTTTTTGCATGTTTTTGTTTTCCCATTTGGGTTCAGACTGCTCCTATAAACACTCCAAATGCAAAAAAATCCATCCATCCATCCATCCATCCATCCATCCATCCATCCGTTTTCTGTGAATCAGCTAAAAGAGCTTCTATACACTGTTTGGATGCTCCCTTATTGTCACAGGTGGAAAAAGTACTGAAAAATTGTAATTAAGTAAAAGTACCTTTACTTTGCTAAAATTCTACTCAAGTAAAAGTAAAAGTACCCATCTAAAAATATACTTGAGTAAAAGTAAAAAAGTAATTTAAAATGCACTTTGAGTAAAAGTTACACAGTTACTTTTAATGATTTGATGTAGTAAATGTAATTAATTAAATTAAATTAAATAATTATTCAATTAAATAATTTGGACCTTTCAGGCAGTATTTGTTCAGACCACCCCATAAAACATTTTCAAGAACAAGTGCAATATGTTTCTGTGATCCATTTTTTTCCTTTACTGTTAAAAAGTTAAAAAGTTAAGGTCATATATGTGGCTATAAACCGTATTTTTATAGTTTTACAGTGATTATTATTTTTTAACTTGCCATTCCTATGCTTTAACTGCTATTTACATTTCTTTAACATCCAAGCAGATTGTTTAATGTTCCTAATAAAAACATGTTCGGTGCATCTGCAGTGCCGTAAAGAAGCACATATCGATGGGTTCCCCTGTGCCATGTGCACAGACCCCAGGCTACACAGCTGACTAACACAGCGTCTCTCCCGCTAACCGTAATAAACACTGCTGGGAAAAGTTCAGCTGCGCTGCCATGGAGAACAAAATTATTTTTTTTTATTTCAGACGATTTGTTTTTTTTTTCCCCCGCATTAAATTTTTTACTCAGTAATTTTTCAATGTAGCGAAGTAAATTACTTGTGTCAAAATGTACTTGAGTAAAAGTAAAATTACCTATTTTAAAAACTACTTTAAAAATTAAAAATTACTCATAAAATCTACTTAATTTCAGTAATGTGAGTAAATGTACTTAGTTACTTTCCACCTCTGCTTATTGTCACTTAAGGGAGCCACCCCTCTTTGGTTAAAAACCTCAGACAGTACACAACAGAATTAGCCAGCAGACTTTGTTTGAAGGAAGGATCTGTTCCTGCTGTCTGTGGCAAGGCAGCAAATAAGGGAGATGTAAGTACTTTCAAATAATTTTCTGCAAAGACCTTCATAATATCTCAAGAAAAGAGACACTTAAGGTAACTTAAGCATCCTTGAGTTGGTAATAGGTGCTATAGAAGGTGAACTTATGGTTATTTTTCTGTTAAGAAGTAATTCTCTGGTCAAAAAAATGATTATTTTAGGCAAACAAGCCAATTGCATGCACCTTCCAACAAACACAGCTTATAATATTTACAGTCCATTCTTTGACATGTGCCACTGCAACCACATAATCCATATTGTTCACTTAATTTCAGTTTAAATAAATGGTTTTAATGTTATGGCTGATCAGTGTATAACAGCGCAGTCGCATGAAAAAGATAAAATGAGAGGTAATGAACTGTGAAGGAAAACATTCATCTTAAGAGACAATATAAATGGATGGAGACACACACACTCACACACACGCACTTGAGGGGACGGGAAGGGAGAGGTGCTGGGGATGGAGACAGAGGGAGAAGTGCAGCACGAGTCTGGGAGACGAGGTCAGAGCCGTGGTTGGTCAGCAGCAGTAGCCCATTAAAAAGATTAGGAACAATGAGAGGAACTACAGTTTTAAAAGAATCTCCATGACCGCTCCCAAACGCAGAAGAATAGAGTGATGAAGCAAACAGAGACTCTTGACCCGGGGGACCAGGACACACACTCAGCATGGAGTGGAGCAGGGGGGCCGGGGGGATATTTTTGTAATGAAATGAATGTTTATGCAACGAGGAGAGTGATAAGACACGAAGGCATGGAGACAGAGATAATTAACTTTGCCATCTTTGCACAACCTTCATGACTCAGAGCGAATAAACACACATTTGCAGCCCCCCGGACCCCCGTCTCTATCCGCGTTCAGCTGCACCCCTGTTAGAAGTTTAAGTTCTTTGAGGTCTTCAGTTTGAACCTTTTAAACTGCTTTAAACATGCTTTAAGAAAGCACATTAAGATGGATGGATGGACGGATGGATGGATATATGAATAGATAATGTAGTTGGATAAATGTGTGTAAATATATAGGTGGATGGATGAACAGATGTGTGGACAGGAAGGATGGATGGATGGACTGATGGATAGATATATAAATAGAAACAGTATATGGATTGATAAACATATATGAATAGATGGGGATGGACAGATATGTGAACAGGATGGATGGATGGATGGACGGACGGACGGACATATGGATAGATTATTTGATGGAAATAAATATGGAAAGATACAGTATATGGATTGATGGATATATAAATATAGGATGGATGGACGGACGGACAGATGGATAGATTATTTGATGGAAATGAATATGGAAAGATACACTATATGAATCGATGGACCTATGGACAGATGAATGCAAGGATGGACAGACTGCTAGATAGATATTAATATAGGATGGATGGACGGACGGACGGATATATTATTTGATGGAAATTAATATGGAAAGATACAGTATATGGATTCAAGGACATATAGAAATAGAATTGATGGATGGATTGATGGATAGATATATAAATAAAGGATGGATGGATGGATGGATGGATGGATGGATGGATAGATAGATAGATAGATAGATAGATAGATAGATAGATAGATAGATAGATAAAAATAGAATTGATGGATGGATGGATGGATGGATAGATAGATGCAGTAAATGACCTACAAAAAGAAAAGGTCATGCTGCTTATTAAAGCACTGCAGTGTTTACTGGGTTGCCAGCTCACTTCATGTTATAAAGGAATTCCAGAAATTCCATTGTGAGAGAAAAACATGTACCGGGGTTCCATAAACTCCGTCCACTGCCCAGAGTCTGTCGAGTCTATGCAGTCAGACATGTAGATCGGACTGTATATACAGAGCAGCCGCAGCGAATCAGGCTGTCAGTGGCTTGTTTATATTGTCTTTGTTCAGGCTTTAGTAACCCATAGTGGAGTGCTTGGGCTTCGTCTTGCTCACGCGGGGTTAACGCTCCATATCCTCTTCCATTCAGCGCATTGTTCCTTTTACCGCTGATTAATATCTTGTTTAAACAGCCACCAGACGCAACGCGCCATCAGCGTGTCCATAAATTCTCCAGAGCTGATCAACACAATGGCCGCATTCCTGTACCGAGACCCTCGCGTATCGCAGCATCTCCATACCTCTGGAGAACGCAAGGTTCTAGGAATATGGGATCAAAACAAATCAAGGGACTGTGGCTCCATTGATGAAAAATGAGCCCAAAATAGATATATTTCACATTTTTGGAAGAGGCTCAGCACTACAAGATATTCTGTAATGCTCCCCTGCTGGCTTGTGCAATTTTGTCCACACTGATAAAATAGGTCACATAATCAAGACGTGTTATGATGTTTGGAAATGGAACGGCGATCTATGGGAACGCCGCGCTGGAGCGAGGATGAGATCATCGGTAATGAGGCCTGTTCTAATACGGTCACTTCAAGTCAAGAGAAATCCATCTCACACACTCGAGTGTTAATGTTAATGACTGTTCTGCATTACCTAAGACTGGAGCTGGCCGGAGAGTGAGTCATTTCAGCTTGTGTAATTCACTGTTTATTTACATCTCTTTCCTTTTTTCTGTCTCAGCAGTCCATCATTTCCATCTGAAGATACGGCTTCACTAGTGGAGAGCGGGGATGACTTTTCACCATACTGAAAGATTCAGGGCGGATGGATGGATAGACAGATGGACTGAGACGTCAAAAACATATCAAATAAATAAAATAAATTGGGTAAGCTAAGAGTGCAAAAATGTCCAATAAAGAATATACAGAGGTTGGACAATGAAAATGAAACACCTGTCATTTTAGTGTGGAAGGTTTCATGGCTAAATTGGAGCAGCCTGGTGGCCAATCTTCATTAAGAGCACAGTTTTGCTCTAAATATTGCAATGCACACAACATTATGGGTGACAAACCAGAGTTCAAAAGAGGACAGACCTAGATTTAACTAAGCTAACGATCTGGTGTATTTCTGCAGTTGGTCTGCAGGTCTAGGTTCAGCAACAGTATGTGCTGAAAGAATGAGGTCAGCTGACTACCTGAATATACTGAATATAGACCAGGTTATTCCATCAATGGATTTTTTCTTCCCTGATGGTACGGCCTGACAAGATTACAGTGTCAGGATTCATGGTGCTGGAATTGTGAAAAAGTGATTCAGGGAGCATGAGATCATAATTTTCACACATGGATTGAGAGAGTTCACCACAGAGTCCAGATCTTAACCTCATTGAGAATCTTTGGGATGTGCTGGATGAGGAAGACTTTGTGGACTGGTCAGACTCTACCATCATCAATGCTGCTGCAAGATCTTGGTGAAAAATGAATCCAGCAACACTGGATTGAAATAAATGGTGCTCTGCAGAAACAATGGCACAGTGAATGCGTGCTGCAATTAAAACTAAAGGCGGATATTAGAGTGTCAGTAATTCAGTTCAAACGGTGAAACTCATATATTATATAAATGTATTAAACACAGAGTGATCTATTTTAAGTGTTTATTTTATTGTTGATGATTATGGTTTACATTCAATTAAAACCCACAAATCTGTGTCTCAGAAAATGAGAATATTATATAAGACGGTACTTTTGGCAGAGTGGGCAGTGTGCCAAGTCCTGCTGGAAAATGAAATCCGCATCTCCATAAAAGTTGTCAGTAGAAGGAAGCATGAAGTGCTGTAAGATTTTGTGGGAAAACAAAACTGCACTGACTTTAGACTTGATAATAAAACACAGTGGATCAACACCAGCAGATGACATGTCTCTCCAAACCATCACTGATCATCAGTAAATTTTACATTTCATTTATAAATAAAGGGAGCAGATTCTGGAGGAAGAGTGAAGAGACACACAGTCCAAACTGCTTGAGGTCTAGTGTGAAGTTTCATAAATCATTGATGGTTGTTGGAAGCAAATGTCTAAGAATCAAGTTGGGGAGTCAAAAAGCTGTGTCCTAAAGCCAAGTCTGCATTTCTAGGCTGTTCTAAAGTGAAGAATCTTGATATACATCCGATAAACCAAAAGCCTGCCTTACCTTGGCTGCAGCTTAGGCTTTTAAATGCAGTTAAAATTTAAGAAAGCCTTTAGTAATTAACTTCCTACCTGACTTTAGCCTAGTTCCCTTAAGTCAATAACCCAGTTTTCTCCACAAAAAAAAACTACTGATCAACTTGGCTTTCTGCAACATCTGTAATGGTACAAGTAAAATTCAGTGTTTAATATTCGAAGACGAATACCACAATTTGACAAACCATTTTGAAAAAAAAGGACATAGTTTTGTTTCTGGTAAATTCTAATATTCAGAAATGTGAATATTTTTTTTTAAATGAGAATAATGTTGTATAACAGTATTATATTGTTCCCGACGTACCATATCAAATGAAGCTTGTTTTAATGCGTCACCCTGTATTAGCAGGTTGCTCCGCTAGACGTAAAAGTGATGCCAGACGTGACCGTCTCAGGCTAACCGCATGGCCTTCTGCACGGAGACCCGACCACATAATAATAATAATTGGGAGGGACTGTTCATTCACCAGGCCTAATGTTGGGCCATTAACAAAACAAGCCTTTCATTCACACTGAGTCACTCTTTGTTTCTGACTGGGTTGGAGTATATGTGAGATTGGTATCTGCAGATCGCTGGTGGACATTGTTTACAGGCAGGTTAAACAGGCTACTGGGTTTGTTGGCTGAGCTGGAGTTGTAGTGAGCTCCATCACGTTCACGCTAGCGCTCAAACGCAGGAGGAAAAACTGACATCATGAGCACTGGACCCACTGCTTCAGCAGAGTTTATCTCACACTCTTAGTTTATTGTACCGAATGTCCCTCGATTTCTCTGATAAGGATTTTAATGGAGGCGCCGATTTCATGCCATTATTTCAGCGCTCCGTGAGAACAGTCCGCTACATTAAATGTAAATTAAGGGTAAGCTATATAACTGAAGATTTTAAACCACATACTGTATGTTTCAGTAATGATTTATTTTTTATATATATATTTTTTTATTGTCATTCACAATCATACATGTGTCACTATGAGATATGCAGCTCAGAAAAAACATGAAGAGACCACTTTTCAGTTTCTGAATCAGTTTCTCTGATTTTGCTATTTATAAGTTTATGTTTGAGTAAAAAGAACATTGTTGTTTTATTCTATAAACTACGTACACCATTTCTTCCAAATTCTAAATAAAAATATTGTCATAAATGAGAAATGGCTGAAATAACAAAAAAGATGCAGAACTTTCAGACTTCAAATAATGCAAAGAAAACAAGTTCATATTCATAAATTTTTAAGAGATCAGAAATCAATATTTGGTGGAATAACCCTGTTTTTTTATCAGTTTTCATGCATATTGGCATGTTCTTCTCCACCAGTCTTGCACACTGCTTTTGGATAACTTTATCATCAAATCAAATCAAATTTATTTGTATAGCGCTTTTTACAACAGGTGTTGGCACAAAGCAGCTTTACAGAAACATGATTACAGGACAAAGAATCAGGCAAAACATTACACATAGAAAATACAGAATACAGAACCCCCAGTGAGCGCGGAGGCAAGGAAAAACTCCCTCACAGCTGCAGGAGGAGGAAGAAACCTTGGGAGGACCAAGACTCACATTAAAGGGGGGACCATCCTACCACTGGTCAAACGGCTTTTAAATAGAAATTTAAAAAGTCTTTTATACATCTATATAGGTTTTATGTACTCAGGAGTGTAATAGCGCCACTAATGGCTTGGATGTAATCTGTAGTGGAGAGTAAGATGGTCGATGAGCAGCTGATCTGTGGTGGTGGTGGAGAAGAGCTGACTTCAGAAACTTCCATCAGTCTGGCCGGACAGGAGACGCGAGAGCCTGAGGGTCCAACATCGGTATCGGGTCAGACAGGTGGGCAGTCAGTAACTCGGAGGAAGGCAGAGAGATGGAATTAGTTTTGACTGGATTTATGCAAAACTGAGAATATTAAAACATTATCAGAGTGTGGCAAGTGACTCCGGCAGAACTGAATAAAACAGCCTAACTAAAGGGAGAGAGCCAGAAGGTAACATAGACATGGAGGCACCCTGAAACACCAGCATCCACCCACTCCACCGTCCACAAACCTGAGTGACCGTGTGCAGTGGGAGAACAACAGCACCAGCATCTCAGTTTACCACAATTTCCTCTGTCCATGAACCCCTGAATCTGCAGCCTTATCTAAAGGGAAAAACATTAATTACCAAAAGCTAAACTAAACAAGTAAGTTTTCAGTCTAGACTTAAAGATTGAGACTGTGTCTGAGTCCCGAACATATTCGGGGAGATTATTCCAGAGTTGAGGCGCTTTATAAGAGAACCTGGTGCAAAAATTCAAGCAGTTCAATTCTGGCTTGTGATCATCCATCTTCCTCTTGATTAGATTCCAGTGGATTTCAATTTGGTAAAATCAAAGAAACGCATTACTTTTAAGTGGTCTCTTAATTTTTTCCAGAGCTGTATGTAAAGCCAAAAGGCCAGTGGTTACATATTATTTCAAAGTGCCATAAGTAAAAAAAGGTACAGGGAGCCTCTGTTTTCCATGATACACTCTGCAGATTACTGTACTATTTGGTAACTACAGGCAAATTGTGCCTGTGGGGAAACCTGCCTGGAAATCCTGCCATTGATAGAGCCAACATTTTAAACATAATGTGACCTAAGACATATAAGGCTTGTATACTAAATGTATAAAAGGTGTTTGGGCTGTTTTGTTGGGGGGCTGTGGTGTTTAATTTGTGTAAGTAATTCCAGTGTTTCCTCCTGTTATATAATATATTAAGATACCATTTCGGTTACTAAATCAGTTTCTCTGATTTTGCTATTTATAGGTTAATGTTTGAGTAAAATGAACATTGTTGTTTTATTCTATAAACTACAGACAACAATTCTCCCAAATTCAACATAAAAATATTGTCATTTAGAGCATTTATTTGCAGAAAATGAGAAATTACTGAAATAACAAAAAAGATGCAAAACTTTCAGACCTCAAATAATGCAAAGAAAACAAGTTCATATTCATGAAGTTTTAAGAGTTCAGAAATCAATATTTGGTGGAATAACACTGTTTTTTAATCACAGTTTTCATGCATCTTGGCATCATGTTCTCCTCCACCAGTCTTACACACTGCTTTTGGATAACTTTATGCCTTTACTCCTGGTGCAAAAATTCAAGCAGTTCAGTTTGGTTTGATGGCTTGTGATCATCCATCTTCCTTTTGATTATATTCCAGAGGTTTTCAATTTGGTAAAATGTAAGAAACTCATCATTTTTAAGTGGTCTCTTATTGGTCTCTAGACTCAAAACTGGACTCTGAATGAAAACCTGTATCATCCGCTCTATACAGCATCAGTTCCGCTGCCTCTTCAGACGACAGCCGAGGCTTCGGCCTTTCTGCTGATCAGACAGACTCATGTTGCAGTGTGATCAGCGAGGCACAGCCGGCATATATGATTACATCTCTGAAGGCTGCTTCGGTTGTGAAGAGCATATTGAGAGAGCAGACAGAAATCTGAGCAGCTCTGAGCAGCTCTGCTAAACACACACGGTTTGCGGTTACACCTTCACCCTGTAAACAATGGCACTTTGATCTCAGGGAGGGTCTGAGGGTCTGGCACAGAGCTTTACATTGTACACTTCTATACCGGGTATGACTCTTCCACTCAGCCCAGAGAGAGACACGGAGGTCAGTGAAGAGTTAAGAGGAGAGTTAGAGGATGGGGAAGGTCAGGCAGGCTCTTGTGTGTGTGTGTGTTAAAGATGAGCACTGAATATGCATGTCAATTGCATTGTTATTTCCTTTTGTTAACCCTTAGAACCCTACCAACGGATTTTCCATCCAAAATCGCACCTTGTGTTCTCAGCTTAATTACTCAGAAATGCCTTTACACATTAACATAATCCATATATGGTTAAAAAGAGCGGAACTTACTCTTTTAGAAATAGTGATGACATCCCAGTGCGATAAAAACATAAAAGCATCTACAAGAAACTCACTGGGAAAAACACCTAAAAAAGTGAAATATCTTTCCCCAACCAATATCATTTACCTTTAGTGCTTCAAACATATTTATATGATGTTTCAAACCAAATAATATCAGTAAATGACTTAAAAGTGTCCACAGAAAAAGTGTGAAACTACCTGCTTTACTCAAACTAAAGCTTGGTATGGTGTGTGCACTACCTTATATAGTTTTTATTTTACTCGCACATTTTACTAAGTAGTTATTTTGCACTAAACATTTTTATTTATTTAGACTAAAAAGTTTCCGCCTGATGCTGTCCATGTATTTTGTCAAAGTAATAAACCATGTAATGAACTATCATTAATATTCTTATGCTTTCAACTCATATACAGTCTAGTCTAATCATTTGTGAAAATATATCTTAGGTGTGAATATATATCTAAAGTCTATACATTCAAAAATAAGTAATAAAAAACTTTCTGAACAAACATGATCAGTTCCAGGAACATATATCAACTCTGCTTCCTTTTACATTTTAAATGATTACATTTATGAGCAGTCGTATGTCTTCTGGAGTAAAAGAGCTTATGGCTCATGTGTCTGTCTGATATACAGTAATTACTGTGTTATAAGACCTGAAAGAGGAACTGACAAAAACGAAGAGAAAACACACCAAAACAGCTCAAAGAGTTCAAAGGGATAAAAAACAAAACCCTTTCGCAGTAGGACCCTGAGGATTGCTGCCATCCATCAGCAATGAAGTTGAACAAGTACACCTTTATGGGGTCTCTGCCAAACTGGGTTGTCAAAAGGCTCCACCAGACTGTTCTTCCCAGTTTAAGAAGGAAAAAAGGCCCCCCTGCTTTCAGTCTGTCACTTGGCTCCAGGCACCTGACAGGAAAACACAATGGTTCCTGATGTCAGACGCCTGACAGCTATATATGAATGGGCAGGTAGAACATCCTGAAGAACAGACCACTATTTCTCTCTCTCTCTCTTCCTCTGTATCTCTCTCTCTTTCTCTCTCTTTCTCTGGATACAATCCACAGCCCTTCCAGCCCCAGTGAGGCATTCTGCTGAGTGGACACCATGAGCACTTCAGTGGCCGTGTACAGGAATATCTACACAGAGGACCGGTTCAGACAGACCTACGGTACAGAGGCTCAGCCCAGCGGGAAAGCTGGGCTCAGGGAGACGCTCTCCAGACCCTGCAGGTGTTCCCGGGATACCTGCCTCCACCTGCTGAAGGAACGGGTGCCCGTCGTCAGCTGGCTGCCAAAGTACAGACTCAGGAAATGGATTTTAGGGGACACTGTAGCAGGGTTAACTGTGGGCATACTGCACATTCCTCAGGGTGAGAGACTTCATTCTGATTCTTATACTGCTTTACAGATCTCTAGATTTATCTCTAGATATTAAATAGATAGAAAGATACTTTATTGATCCTAGATGGAAAAAGTCTGGACATCCAGTAGCAGCAGGTATACATAGTACACAGATGTTACAGGAAAGGAAAAAGGATAAGGTAGAATGATACAGATAAAAAAATACAATAAAAATAATGTGTAAAAGTCTTTTAGATGGTGTGTAATGGAAGTCGTGTAGTTAAACACTACAGTAAACAACAATATGCACCAATAGTTGTGCTGTTGTTAGCCATATAAACTGATGTCAGCCAAGTATATAATAAATGTTATATAATAAAAAATATTTAGCAGTGCAAAAGATGTAACCAGTGGACGGAAATACTTGGGAACTATTACATTCTATACAGTTTTTGTTAACGTTTCCCTTTGAACGTAAGTAAAAGAAAAAAGTAATAAACTTAATCTATAAAAACATCCAAAAACAGCAAGATTACAGGAGAAAGAAAGGTATAAAAAAGTATAGTAAAAGTTTAGAAATGGAAATAATGAAAATAACATTTAATTCCAAGTCATTTTGAAGCATTTCTATTGATTTGTTCATTGTTCATCATGAAATGTTAATAGAATATAAATGACAGCTGTAAACTGTACGATTAATATTGTCTGAAAAATATGAAAAATATAATATATAAAATAGTTATATTGGTTTAAAATCTCTGTACGGTGTATGGTAGATGCTGAAGAACTTTAGAAGGGAGAAAATAATGTGTGTTTTTATATCCGTCTACATTGTTTTAGGTAGTTTTTAATGTATTTTTAATTTCTAAAACTTTTTATCTCCAAAACAGCAACTTTAAAGGCTTCTTTTAAAAGTTTGTAAATGTAATTCTATATTATTAAGTCTATAATAAAAGATTATATTATTTTATTATGTCATTTTAGAGCATTTCTAATGGTCTATTGATTATGAAATGCAAAGAACAACTTTATGATTTATAGTAAGTGAAAAAGCTTTTTTGCATGACAGTAATATATATATAAATTATATGAGTGACATATAAGTTGATCTGTCCTAGTAACTTTTAAATAACTTTAAGTAACTTTTGTCTGTCATACCCATCATTATAATATTGCATCATATAATTAAATTATTATATATATATATATATATATATATATATATATATATATATATATATATATATATATATAGTACCAGTCCCAAGTTTAGACACATCTTAGATTCGGTCATTTGTTCCATTCTAAAACACTAAAGTCATCCAAACTATAAAGAAAAAACATATTAAATTATTTAGTAAAGAAAAAAGTTAAATAAACCAGAATTATAATTTATTTTATATTTTAGATTATTCTAAGTAGCACCTCTTGTTTAGATTAGACAGGATTTTCTCAGTCAGCTTTATGAGGTAGAGTCACCTGGAATGTTCAGCTTTCCGTTAACAGCTGTGCTGAGCTCATCAAGAGTTAATTACTTGAGTAAATTTCTTGTCTCTTAATGTGTTTGAGAGCATCAGTTGTAAAGTAGTGAAGAGGTAGAGTTACAGGTATACAGTGAACAGATCTATTTGAGTAATGTTCTAATCCATATTATGGCAAGAACTACTCAACTAAGTAAAGAAGAAAAAAGACTTGAAGGGTCAGTCATTCCTTTGAAAGTCCTCAAGTCAGTCACTGCAAAGACCATCAAAAATGTTATGATGAAACTGGCCCTCATCAGGACCACCCCGGAATAGGAGCAGGAATTGTCTCTGTTGCACAGGATAAT
Source organism: Astyanax mexicanus (assembly GCF_023375975.1). Taxonomy (NCBI): domain Eukaryota; kingdom Metazoa; phylum Chordata; class Actinopteri; order Characiformes; family Acestrorhamphidae; genus Astyanax; species Astyanax mexicanus. The sequence continues at coordinate 42,198,273 of NC_064420.1, read as the reverse complement.
TTTATAGTTCATAGTAAGGGTTAAGAGCACTCAAAAAGAAATACATGTAATCAGAAGGCTTACCCAAACTTTTGACTGGTACTGTATATTTTCCTAGATATCCTTAATATTTGTAAAATAGTCACACAAGCATTATGGACTGCTTTTCATAAATACAGTTTAAATAAAAAAATAATACAGAAAATGTACCTGTTTTAGAGTCTAATTACTAATATTTTTGAAGTTTCTTGAACTTATTCTACTTACTGTACTATTGCTATTGTTTAATTAGGTAAAAATACTCAAGTATGTCACTTAAATACTATGTCACAAATAATAAGTTCAGTTAAAATGTACATTTGATAACTATATCAAGATATTAGTTTGAGGTTATTAGTAGGGATTGTTGTATATAAGATAAGATAAGATAATCCTTTATTAATCCCACAATGGGGAAAAACTATAATTAACAATATTTAATTTAATTATATTTTCCACTATATTGTTTTTTCTTTCATTTTTTTCATTATATTTATATATTATTTTAGTATATTTAGAATATTTAGTACATGCATATAAACTGACACATAAACTATGGTAGACACATATATTTAACACTTTATAATAAACAGCAAAACTAATAGACTGCAAAATACCACTAATGCCATTCAACATTATAGCAATATTATTTTACACAATAGAATTTGACACAAATGAGTTAAACAGTGGTGGATAGAGTACCCAATGTGCATAAGTTAAAGTAGAGAGGGTGAAATATAACTCCAGTAAAAGTAGTAAAGGTTCTCCCTTTAGGCCTCCACTTAAGTAACAGTATAAAAAGTATTTAACTTCAAATGCAAAAATCAGAGCACAAAACACTGTGTTCAAACAATTTACATTTCAAAATCTATAAATAACTTTTTAAAAACTTTAAAAACTAAAAAAAAGTTTGAACACAGGTTTGCAAATGAGTTTTTTTAAATGATACTAAATCTATACATTTCATATATCCCATAAATTATGTAGGAACATATTATTGCACTGACAGGGAACCTTATGTATGCCTAACAGGCCAGATTCATGTTTTATTTCATTTACTTTGTTAGACTCCACCACTGAAGTTAGATATTTAATAAATAGTACTATTTTAAGAATATAAACAAATAAAATGACAACTTAACTTATATTTCTTTAGTAGAAGCTTCTTTTATAAATAATAAAATACTGTAGGTTGAGCATGTAATCAAATGTGTATCTGTAAATGTAAAAGGTATTGTCTGATCATGTAACTGTATGTAAAAAAAGTTTACATTATTATTATTTGTCTGTTTTATTAAACATGTATTGTGGGTTTTAAGTCCTATACTTATTGCATTACCTTATTCAGAGAGTCATATTCCAGTCAGGATCATATTAATCACACTACTATCGTTTTTCTCTCTGATAGGAATGGCGTTTGCTTTATTAACATCAGTGGCTCCAATTTATGGGCTTTACACCTCATTCTTCCCTGTAGTGCTTTACATGCTGTTTGGAACAGGGTGCCATGTCTCCACAGGTAATTAAGTCTCCTTTCAGTAGGAAAGTGTCTTAAAAATAATAATTATCATGTACTGTTGCATTGTGACACCGTATTCTAAATCATTGTATTGCGCTCTATCAAAAAAGTGACATGAGTAGAAGTTGAAGGTTTCTTTAAGCTCCGCACTTAAAGGTCTCATTTCATCGTTTGTTCATTCATTTTAAAATGTCTATTTGAGGTCTCCATTATAAATGAATAACACGTGAGCTGGTGATCTGGTGATCTGGTATAACAGTGCTTTAGTCCGGCGAAGGAGTGGGGGGCGGGAAGAATCGGTAAGATTTTGGCTCTTGCTCATTAAAATATTCATACATGCAAATATATCGCCTGTGCAACACCAGGAGGCAGCGAGACGGACTACAGATAGATATGTTTTAGAATAAAGACATTTTTACACTAATAACAGTCTTTGCAATGTCATATGTTACTTTACAACATGTGTAATGATACCCTGCTAAGTGCAGTTCAGCCACTCTGAGACCTAGTCTTAGAGTCTCTGTAAAATGCAGAATCCACCGGAGATCCTATTTAAACATAGTTAATTACACACAGATGTGTTTAGTCTAGGCCAGAAAGTACTTTTTTTTTTTTACTTTTAACTAGTGTAAACAGAACTGTTTTAAACATACACCTACCTATCCCAATTGTACTTTGCTGGTAGCGTTCCTCCATAGACAAATTCTCACTGCACTATTGTTTATTAGCTCTGAATTACTGGGCAAAGCATATATAACACTGATTTGTTATTTGCGCAAATAACACAGGAATAAACTTCCATGTTGTTCCTAGCACTGTTAGCTCCTATCTGATGAGATACTAATACTAATTCACGGGTTGATGTAGACACAATGCTTTTCCTGATCGACTCGTTTTTTTCTGAATACTTTCTTTTACTAGCTACTGCAGACAATCTTGAGGAGGTTGAGGAAAAGTTTTAGGTGCATCATGCATATGTAACTGAGAGAGACCTATAGTGTTTCACAAACAACAAGAAAAAGTGGATTTTGGCGGAAGGACTCCTTTAAGAAGAAGTAAAGAATATAAAAATGGGCAACGTGTTGAGATTAAATTGGGATTTAATTGAAATTATGGCGCTTCTTCTAATACTTTTGAGATGAGTTGGGGTAAGATAAGGTCGGGTGGTGATCATCCAACATCCTGACCTCACCAATGTGTTTTTGTCATTGAATGCAGTCAAATTGTCACAGCAATGCTAAAAATCCAGCATAAGCAGAATAAAAAGTCTTTTTAATATCCCTGATTTCAGAAAAAACACAGAATAATCCAGTGTACCAATACTTATATGTATATACTTACCAATATATATGTAACGTATGTTGCTGCACAGGTACATTTGCTGTGGTGAGTCTGATGACCGGCTCGGTGGTGGAGCAGCTGGTCCCCTCTCCTCCTGCTCTGAACTCCAGTAGCCCGGAGGCTGCAGAGTTAGAGGCTCAGAGGATCGGCGTGGCTTCAGCCATAGCTTTCCTATCAGGAGTGATGATGGTAAATTCACAGACTTAAGGAAACAGATTTTATTGGTTATATGATCTGTGTGTGTTATGGTGTGGTAGGAGGAGCTTGACTGTGGGGGTCTCTGTGATTACGAGGGTCTGACAGTCTGACGCCTGTGTTTTTACGGCTTTCTTCCCCAGCTCTGCATGTTTGGTCTGCAGTTGGGCTTCCTCTCCACATACCTATCAGAGCCCATTATTAAGGCCTTCACCAGCGCAGCCGCCTTCCACGTGACGATCTCACAGCTGCAGAGCATGCTGGGATTACGGCTTCCTCGCCACACAGGCACTTTCTCTCTCTTCAAGGTTAGAGGCCTATGAATTGAAAGTAATTATTACCCAGAACATAATAATGAATGAATTTACATGCTCCCAAAAATGTTTATAATCAGATTACTGCTAATATTTGAATATCCGAATAGTCATGTAGACAGCATACTCTAATTTCTTCTAGAATTTATTTGAGTCTAGAGATCTGATAAAGGTGGTTGATAAAGAGAACTGAATTTTAGCTCAGTAATGGTATTTTTTAATGCATATAAAATCTTAAACAGACATGTATAAAGTACTAGAGATCACAAAGGTGACTTGAGTAGAAGTTGAAGTGTTCTATACGCTCCACATTATTTAATTGGAGGTATTAAAGTATTTAAATTTTTTTGTATTTAAGTAATGTACGTAGTTTATTGTAAAATGTAGTTCTGAAGTACTGAAAGTAAAAATACAGTACTGTGTAATTAGTGTAGTTATTACAAAAAGCAGTTCTCAGAGTAAAAAGCAGAATGGGAGCAGCTAAATCTTCTTTAGGATCAGCTTGATCTCTTGATTCACTCAATGATGAGCAGCTTAATCAAACCCGGTAAAAAAGTACAGAGCATCTACCGCTCTGGGTTTAGTGATAATGTGGGTTTGGAATGATTTCAACATTTTTATAACCGTAACAAGTAATGATGCAGCACATAAAAAATATCAGAGTAAAAGTATTACACTCACCTAAAATATCTAGTGAAGTAAAAGTAGAACTAAAAGAAAAATAATACTTCAGTAGATACAGATACAGTATTTTAATAACCCATGTAAACAGATTAAACAAATTACAAACAGATTCAAATTGATGTTCTGCGGTGATTGGATTATTAATTATGTTTAATCCTGTATAGTTACAGGACAGAAAAACAATGTAACATGGTGGAATCAAATAAAGCTACTTTTAGTCTATTCAAAATGTTGTATGTAATTTTAGACAACTTCTGCTGAAATATTCATGTTATGGGTAACTGACATTAACTGACATTGACATTGTAAAGGGCTCCTAAGTGGTCCAGCAGTCAAAAGCGATGCAACTATGATCGGGAGATCACTGGTTCCAATCCTGGTCATGCAGCTTGCCATCAGCTGCCGGAGCCCCGAGAGAGTACAGTTGGCCTTGCACTCGGTGGGTTGGTTGATGGCGCTCTTTCCCCACATCACTCCTAGGATGATGTCAATCAGCACAAGGCATCTGTGAGCTGATGTATCGGAACCAAGTTGCTGCATGCTACTCTTCACCCTCCTTGTGTTGTAGCATCTGACTAGCAGCTGAATGGGTGGGACAATTGGCCTAGCTAAATTAGGTAAATCAAAGTAATTTTTTTCTTCATCCTCCTCCACAGACGCTGGCCTCAGTGTTGGAGAACCTGCCCCACACTAACCTGGCTGAACTGCTGATCTCTCTGGTCTGCTTAGCTGTGCTCATTCCGATTAAAGAAGTGAACACACGCTTCCGCCAGCACCTCCGCACACCCATCCCTGTGGAGATCCTTACAGTACGTTATTCTGGAAATCACTCATTAAAAATCTCTTAAATCTAAAATGAAGTGTTTTTAAAGGACTGTAAATACAAAGAATACTCCTTTCAGTAACAGATTACATGTGAATAGACTTTTGAAGGTTTTAATGAATTATAATTCAGGAACCTTTCACTTTTGTCTGTCATACATATTTTGGGAATTCTATTTGGTGTAATTCAGTTCTTTGTTACTCTGTAAACTGATGTAATTCCTCTGTTAATCTTTCTGGTTGTCCTTCAGGTGATAATTGCCACAGGCGTTGCTTATGCCTTCTCTCTGGATTCCACCTACGATGTACAGATTGTGGGTCACATTCCAGCAGGGTAATTATTATTCATAATAATAATTACCCAATAATTACCAATATATCCACTGCACATTAACAAATATATCCCTTCTGAAAGTAATTTCCCTGCAATTTGATTTTTGGTTTGTAGAACATTTTCTGAATGTTACAGTTAACGTTCTTGGAATGTTCTATCCGTAAAGTTTATTGATGTAATGTCGCTACCACTTCACTTGTGTCAACTTGTTGTGTTTTAATTTTTAATTTTGGAAATGTTAATTTTAACATTTTAATAATGTCAGTATCCGTCTAGCTGTAAAAGTTATGTGAGAAATGTTCTAATAACGTTGTAATGCAAACATTCCTAGAACTGTACATTTTGGAACATTACAAGCTAACCTTCCTGCAATCTTTTAAAAAGATTTCTAAACATTCTTATAACATTCTCTGTTAGCTGGGCCTCATACTCCTCTGACATTAGTTTACTCAATTAGTACTTATATTCCCTAAAACAGCATTTTTCTGTGGTGGCAGATACTTTAGTTCCAAAAACATTATTATGGAACTTGCCCAAAACTTTACAAGGCTGTAGTTTTATGTCTTCTTCCAGTCTTGCAGTATCATATTTCTGAATGTAATTATGGTTAACATTTAAACTAATGGCCCTATTTTAGTGATCTAAAGGCGAGCTGTCAACCGTGCACCATGCAGCTTGATTTAGGGCGTGTCAGTGTGTCTTTGCTATCATAAAAATGGGAAAAGTACAGCTTTTGGGAAAAGTGCATCTTAAAATGTGGAAAAGGCGTGTACTAAATCTCTTTCTTACTCATTGGTGTGTTTCGGGTGTAGCATGCAATAAACCAGTCAGTGTGTGACTCCCCGTTCCCTTTAAGAGCCACGTATGCCCTGACTTTGGAGCATTGCTATTTCAGGGGCGCAGTTACCTGGACATGTCCAACACTTCTCAGCAGGAAAAAAATTACCTGCTTGTTCATGTTCGTTCATTCTGTTTATTGTTGATGTAAAAGTTTATGCACTGCTGCGTGTCCATGTGTGCACAACAAGCGAAGGGGTATGCGTGTTGGGGATGCGCAAGTGTTGACAATTCACTGCCAAGATAGCAATAAACATCTGATTGCTGACGTCTGCCTTGCCTAGGTTGTATTCAGTCAGTGGTGCACCTGTGTTTTCCATTGCCAAGGTAGCAATAGGCCAGAAATTTACCAGAACACACCTCATTTCCAAACCACCACACCCATCTGCATAAATATATATTCAAATGAAAATAGACTGTTGGAGGGGTGTAAGAGAGCAATGAGCCTCCTATGGCACACCTTACTCAAAATTTAAGATAGGGCCTGAAGTCTTACACCTTTTTTTTCATGATTTTTTAATTTTTATTTGACAGGTTCCCTCAGCCTCGGCTGCCTGCTTTGCACACGGTGCCAGACATAGCTGGAGACACAGTCGCCATCACTTTTGTAGGCTATGCTGTGTCTGTGTCTTTAGCAATGATTTATGCTGACAAGCATGGCTATTCCATTCACCCAAACCAGGTAAAGCTATCCTCTTTTCCTTTACTCTGTTTTCTTAGTTAATTTTAGTAAATCTTAGTTTGATAGATTCATATTTTCTAGTATTTTATTTTTGCTAAATGTATTCATTTTGTGTTTTATTTGTATATTTTACTGACAGTTCTGCCCTCCCTACTAACTATATATTTACTAATATGTACACCAATTAGACATAACATTAAACCACTCTTAATTAAGGTGAATAACATGTGATTATCTGATGAGCCGTTTACACCATGTCAGTTTTATACAAATAAGCTGTTGCTGGCCACACCATTTTCACATTGGGGGTTTTCCACATGTTAGTGTTAGCATGTGCTAACTGGCTAAACACAAATAAGCTAGTTCATGAGAAAGTTACTTATTTAAAGGAAATTACATCTCCCTCCTCTGCTGTCTTGCCACGGACAGTAGTTATAGATCTCTCCTTTAGAAAAAGTCTGCTGGCTAATCTACTGTGTTCTGAGTACTCAGTACTGTGTACTGAGGGTCTCAGCGAGCAGACTGAAATTACATTTCTTCATCTAGTGGGTGATTAATTTTGCAATTTTGCATTTTGAGCATTTATAGGGTCAGTTGAGACCTAAGTGAAAATACAAAAGCACAAAAAGGTGAGTTTCGTGTAATATACCGCCTTTAAGTTGTTTTTTACTTGTTTCTACTGCAGGAGCTTCTTGCACATGGGATTTCCAACACAGTGTCTTCTCTCTTCACCTGCTTTCCAAGTTCAGCCACTCTGGCCACCACTAATATCCTGGAGAGCGCTGGAGGATACACACAGGTATGAGACCTCACACAGTGATGCACATTCATATCAAAATGCTTTATGTCTTTTTCCTCTTACAGTTTCACCTGTAGGGCTCTGAATTACTGTGATAAATGTCTACAATGAGAGGTTTTACTGCGGGAGGTCCTGTAATGTAATGTGCTGTAATTTAATATGTGTGATTTGACTGCCTTAAACTACCTCAGATAGTTTATTGTCTATTGTGAGGTTATAGCCCAGATGTTCATGTCAGGGCTGCACGGCAGACGCCACACTCAGTAAAATAAACCACAGCTGGGTCTGTCTGCAGGTTTTGTTATTAGATTACAGTGAAGTCAGTTCTTATAGGACTGTTATTACTGCAGGAGACACTTACAGAATGCCATTTACACTGGAATAATTACTGTGACACGTGTGAAAGTGACGCACAGTTCATATCCATTGTGCGCTAAAATATTAGATATGGTCAGAATCACTAATCCAGCTGAAATCAGGCTGATGTTTGCTGTGTGTGATGTGTTTGGTGTGTGATCCAGCTCTCAGGCCTGTTCACGAGTCTGGTGGTGTTGGTGGTGCTGCTGCTCATTGGTCCTCTTTTCTACTTCTTACCCAAGGTAAGGGAGTTTACAGAACTGTTATACAGGCCTAAACACAATCACAAAACCTGTAGATACGCTATATTCATTACTGCTCTGTAATAATGTGATGCTGTTTTCCACATTATACTGGTCTATACTATATACACACCTTAACAGCCTTTCTGTATTCGTCCATTTCCACACTTGTCCACCTGGATTTCCACTGTTCACCACAGTAGGGAACTGTCGATTTGTCAAAGACAGAAAAAACTGTCACTTTCTGCACAATGTGTACGCTTAACCCTCCTGTTATGTTACAGGTCAAATTGACCCGTTTACAAGTTTGAAGCTCTAGGAAAAATAGTTAAAAGTATTTTTTCAATATAAAACTTCTTCTGCTTGCCTTAATTAGTGCAATCATCATATAACCTCCTGCAATAAACAAAAGCAAAAAAATCAGTGTTATGTTTTTATCTTATGTAAAGCTATTGTGTCTAATATGTTGGTCTTTCAAAAGTAGTAAAATAGTGAAACATTAAAAAAGTTTTTTTTTTTTTTTTTGAAAAACAAGTGATTATCCTGATTAAACCATTACCTGTTAGTTAGTAATAAAATATTCATACTGCTTGTTAGGATTTTTTTTTGAATAATTATTATTATGGATCACATATTCACAATCTCCTTTTAGAACTATATTTGTTACAGTTGCATATTTATATTATATTTCTATGTCACATCAGCCACTTTCATAATCAATGTCATTGCACACTGCACTTTGCTCTGTTAATTATTTAATGAACATCAGCAACAACTGCACTGCTCTGTTTACAGATATATATCTTACCTTGTATAGTACGTTTTTGTATAGCCTTATATATATATATATTTTTTCCTCTCTTTTCTTCTTCTGTTTTAATTTATGTTTGAATCTGTTTCTTATTGTATTGTGTTGTTGCTGCTGGATGGCTAAATTTCCTTCGGGATAAATAAAGTATTTATCTATCTATCTATCTAATTATTATTTTGGATATTAATTGGATAATTAAACATGCACCGGATCAACAATTCTCTCTGCCCATTCAACGCTACCTTGTGGAGTACAGTCACCCTTTAGTTCACAGGAAAGAAACCTCCTATCAAGTACAGTATACATGGTGTAAACTGTACTTGATGTTGCTGTTGTCAATAAAAAACAAATCTAAAAATAGTGACCATTGGAGTTTCTGTTTGATTTAGCTGTGAAAACTATGACTAGTCAACTAGTTGATAACTTTTTGGAATAACTACTTGACTACAAAAATACCACTAGTCATGCAACCCCTATAACCCCTATAACCTCTATAACCCCTATAAGACATTATTTTTCACTTTTATTACTAGTACAGTAAAAGTAAAGTACAGTAATAGTTTTCACTTTGCTCACACAGGCTTTAAGCACACATTTACACATGAACATGCACACATTTGATTTATTTTGCATATTTATTATTGTCTTTTGTACTGTGGCCACCAGCACTACAAACTGTAAGCTTGTTTGTGTGAGACAAGAGGTCACAGGGAGGAGGGGCAGCGGGCAAAGGTGTCTATCTATCCCAACATGCACCACTGACCCACTCCACTCTACAAGCTAGACTAGTGGGCTATTTACTGTAATTACTGTTCTAAAACAATACGATATATTATAATATTTGGGTAGTGTTCAGTAAATTAAAGTGCCAGTAAGCAGTAAAGCCAATCCCTTTTTTCCGCTGTAGACTTAAAACATTAGAATTTAATATTAAGAGATGAATATGAGACAAAATATCAAATACTCAGCTTTTATTTTTTTCAGGTGCTTACATCTGGATCTGATACACAGTTCAGATGATATCACCTTTTATCTGAACTATCTTTTTCTATACTACACTGGAAATATAGCCTAACAGTGTTTCATTGTACTCTTCAACTTGAATTGAAATAAGTTTAATTGAGTTATTTTTACCCGTGTTCTATATATATATATATATATATATCCAGGCAGTGCTTGCTTGCATAAATGTGACCAGCTTGAGGCAGATGTTCCTCCAGTTCCAGGACCTTCCAGATCTGTGGAGGGTCAGCAGGATTGATTTTGTAAGTATTGCATCATTAGTGGGCAACCGTCACTTTTCTCCTGCGCATGAATGATGAATAATGAATAATCAATGAAGAGCCGTTGAGATGAAGCTAATTTGAAGTGTTGGGATGTGAGTGCAGATGGTGTGGTTGGTGACCTGGCTGTCCGTGGTGGTGCTCAACGTGGATTTGGGTCTGGCCATCGGAGTGGTTTTCTCCATGATGACGGTTATCTGTCGGACGCAGAGGTACTACAATCAATTAACCAACCTTTTTAATCGCTGTCCAATGAAAGACAGTCTTCAAAATCTCCAAAACAGCAACTTTAAACTTTCAACAGAAATCAATGTAAAAAGAGTTTATTTTAGGTCATTTTAAAGAGTTTCTATTGTTCTGTTCATCAAGAGATTCTGGCACAGTGTATGGGACAGTTTGTCTGTTCAAATTATGTAATAAACTAAAAATCAACAAAAATGGAGAAAAGTGTTTTTTATAGGACAGCGACGATATACAGGCTTGTAATTCTGTCTGTGTTTAGTTGGTTAGAGGTGTTATCTTGTGAGTGAGGCTAAACAATGGCCTCACATTAATTACTGAAATTTGAGTGAGATCTGATGGTTGGAAAAATCCATTTCTGAAGCTGTGGGCATTTATTATTCCTTAAATTTCTCAAAAACACTGTCACATGTGTACCAGGAATACACGACAGAAGGCTAATATTATTACCCACAATGCACAGTGAGCTCAGAGTGTGGTAATGATCGTGACAGGTGGTGTCTGGCTGGAATTGTCCATGTGTACTGATTTTGGTACTGAATCTGGAACATTCCACAGGTCAGTGTAGTGTTGTTTAGCTTCAGTGCTACATGGCAAAAGTCATGGGACACAAAAACTAGTTCAGTTTGGCATGTCAGTGTATGTTTAAATACATTAGCAGAGATCTTAAGATTTTAATGACAAATAATTTACATGTAAATGTAAATGTTTGGGAATTACTGGGTAATTCTTGATTTTCTAAGTTAAATACATGTTTAATATACAATTATTGTAATATATTAAACATATACTATATTAAGAAGGGATTAAATGTAAAATTTGTCAGTTAAGGTATAGTTATGATATTATATCATTATGTTTTACTTGTTCTAATGTGTTAATTAAGCAAATGAATTAAATGTGCTTTTTTGTTTGTCCTCTTTTAGGTTGTTTGTGTTTATAGATTTTTATTAAAAAAAATTCTACTCAAACATGCAATTTGATCAGACCTGCTTAAACTTTTGATTAATTTATGTTCAATAAATGATAATTAAATCAATATTTTTTTTTATCTTTTATCATAGTTTACTAAGAGTAATGTTAAAAAAAGAAACTTAAATTCATAATTTGACTGTAAACAGCACTTTGTGTTGTTACCTGTGTGAAAAGATAAAGAAAATATATAAATAAAGTAAAAAAAAAGCTATAAATAGATCTTATTTTTATTACTAATAATAATATTATATAACACTGTCAGCACTATTTTCTTTTCCAAGAGAGAACGCTCTTGGTCGGTCAGCGATTGAGTGTGTGAGAGTGTATTAATCGTAAATAAGTTGTTATCCTCTCGGCATCAGGGGACGATAGAATAAGCTCTCCAACTGGAGCAGCCCCATTGAAAGCAAATATCGAGCACATACAGTAATATAATTGCCGGTGTAAATAGAGACTGAAACGAGCTAATTAGATTTATGCATTTATCAGCTACAATAATCATGTTTACTATATCCTCTAATTATGCTTTCCAAAGCTCAGGGGCAGTGTGGAAAAATAAAGCGTGAACTGTGAAGTATCCCTTACTAAACCCCCCTGTTCCAAAACAACAGCTCTCAACAGCGCTCTCCTGGAGGATGATCAGTTTCCCTTAAGGTTCCACATAAGCAGAGTGTAAATAAAGTTGAAATATAAATATGTACAAGAACCTTTAGCTAACTGACTGTGTTTCTGCAGGGCTGGCTGCTCAGTTCTGGGCAGAGCGTCCAACACAGAGATCTACCGACCCATCAACAATCACAATAAGGTAATACAACGTTACATAAACATGCTAGTGATTCTTTACTGTTCTTCCTTTACATCTTCTGTTAAAAATAACGTTTTTTTCATCCACGACAGACACACGCTGATACCAAACACACAGTTTATTAATAAAGAGAACAAATTAACAGGGAAAGTCAGAGACAGGCAGGGTCAGTAACGAAATGGCAGCAATGGTAAACAACATACCAGGGAGAGACCAGGCAAAATAGGTCAAAAAGGACAAGGCAAAAAGAGTAGTCAAAAACATAAATAAGAGTCGGAAACAGAAGATCAATAAACAAAAGAAGAGCTAGTGATTAGATTCAAAACTCGGCGACGAAGAACAGAAACAAGGGAGTATTCATACAAACAGGACCAGGTGTAGACAATCAGAAATCTGGTGAGTTTGAAAAACAGAGTGATCAACAGAGTCCAGAAGGTCAGGTGTAGGTGCATGCTGGGAGTTGGAGTCTTTAGTGAGTGTATCAGAGTTCAGGACTGACACATTTAATGAAATTGTAATTTCTGAATGCTTGTAGGGCTTGCTCCTCTTTATTTTCATAGTTAAAGCAAATACACATTTTAATACAGTACTTAACATATAATATATTAGCAATATTTTGGGAAAAAAAGTAAAGTGTAGCACAATAAAGTGGTACACCATCCCAATACCATGCTTGTTACTTATATACTATATTATATTCTGTTCTGCCTTTACACTATTAAAACATTGGGCCTTACAACGTGCATTTTACACAATGTGTGTAAGTGATGCTCATTGCTATCTTACACCCCATCAACAGTCTTTTTTCAAACCTTGCGTCTCCATTGTTTAAAAAGCAAAAGTGCTTGTACATATATATCTATGCCGATGTGCGCATTGCTATCTTGGCAATGGAAAACACAGATGCTCCAATAACTGTATTCAATCTAGGCAACTAACACATGCTTCCTCTGATACTGTGGCTGTGAAGTCAGCCACCGCTTCTTTTCGAGCTGCTGCTGATGCAGAATTACCGAGTACGTCACAGCGTGCTCAGAAGAAAGCGCAGCAGCTCGGTTATGATACATCAGCTCACAGATGCCCTGTGTTGTGGACATCACCCTTGGAGTGATGTGGGGAAAGAGCTCCATCTACCCACCCGGAGGGAGCAGGGCGAATTTTCTCCCTCAGAAGCTTGATGGCCTTGTTATTTTGGGACCCATGTCCTTGCCCGATGTGTTGGAGATGTTCTGACTCTCCAGTCATCTGTCCATCACAGTTTGGTTCTTGTTAAAGTGTCTCAGATTGTTCACTTGCTGCCTAATATAAAGATCCCACCCTGTAACAGATGCCACTGTAGATAAAAATAATCAATGTCGTTCACCTCATAGTGGTGTTAATGTTATGGCTGATTGGTAAATAGCAGATGTCAAATAAGATTTTAAATGAATGCTGGTGATTTTAGTTAGCTCAGTTCTCCAGTATTTACTCTGACTTTTTTCTCCTCTAGTGTTATGAAATCCCCGGAGTGAAGATCTTGACCTACAACGGACCTATCTACTACGGCAACCGCAGTTTCTTTAAAGCAGATGTGAACCAGCTGCTGGGACTCACCCCGGAGCGCATCCGCAGCCGAGAGAAGGCCAGGAAAGCCCTGGAAAAGAGAGAGAGAGAGGCCATCAACACTGTGGTCAGATATTAACCACTGCATTTATTCATATTTATACACGTATTGTCAAAGATTAGGTTACAAAATGTGTATTTTCTTAATGGTTGTAGAGTTGTAGAGGTTCTTAATGGTCTACTGTGATAATCCTGCAGATTTTGTGGTTGAGGTGTTATTGGCATGTCCAACAGCATCTCACACATTTTCAAAACCCAAACATCAGTATCTCAGAAAGTTAGAATATTACTATCAATGGCCATCAGTAAATTTTGCATATCATTTGGAAATCAATGAAGCAGAGTCTGGAGGAAGAGTGAAGAGACACACAGTTCAAACTGCTTGAGGTCTAGTGTGAAGTTTCCACCAATCAGTGATGGTTTGGAGAGACATGTCTGTCATCTGCTGGTGTTGATCCACTGTGTTTCATTATCAAGTCTAAAGTCAGAGCAGTGATTTCCCACAAAATCTTACAGAACTTCATGTTTTCCTCTGCTGACAACTTTTATGGAGATGAGGATTTCATTGTCCAGCATTGTCCTGCCAAAAGTACCAAATGGTCTTATATAATATTCAAATTTTCTGAGACACTGATTTTTGGGTTTTCATTGCCTGTAAGCCATAATCCTCACCACAAAATAAATAAATAAACGTGTGTGTAATACATCGCCATAATATATGAGTTTTACATTTTGAACTAAAAATTTCAATGATATTCTAATGCCAATTACACAATAACTACACCCAAAATGTTTACACAATGTCTACATTATTTTCTTCTTCTTCTGATTTTTAGGAAAGAGGAGTAGCCAACACGTCGTTTTCCTCTGAGAATGAGTTTTTCAAATCAGGTAATTAATTCTCATTATTAAAATAATGATATTTTAATATTTTTAGACATCTTTGCGAAAGTTTGAGCATAAATACAAATGGTATTTGTCTGTGTTTCTACACAGAAATGTCAGAGAATGAGGTGCAGGCAGTTCTGATGGACTGCAGCGGTGTGGTTTTTGTAGATGTTGCAGGAGCCAAGCTGTTCATACAGGTGAGCTAAGAGTTGCTTTCACACCTGCACTTTTGGGTCTGTTTAAACTGTCTGATTAAACTGGTTTATTGTACCCTTGCCCCTCTCAAACAGCTGATAATAATATATTGCTTTTTTATAGATGTGTATTGAGTGTCAGAAGATGGGAGTAAGGATATACTTGGCAAACTGTAATGGTACGTTTTTTATTGTAAATATAATGTTGCAAACACGTGCAAATAAAATAAAATAACCTTCTCAAACTAATAATCTGTTTTAGATATCAAATTCAAATTTATGTTAAAAATGAATCCTAACAATCTAACAGTAGAGATCATTTATTTCTGTAGAGAATGTGCTGAAGATTCTCACATCGAGTGGCCTGATGAACTACATGAACCCACAGCACATCTTCGTCACAGTCCATGATGCTGTTATCTACATTGAGCAGCAGAGGGTAAAGTTCTTTTTACAGATTTATCTATTTTTTTAATCTATGGTAAAACTTCCTATCAAGAGGAGTTAAAGAAATTATCCAGTGTTTTTCTAGCTAATCCTCCATAACACTTTACAATAAGGGTACAAAAGGGTTATAGCATGAATTTATGCAGTATTTCATGAGTGAGTAATCATTAATTCATGCATATAATACATGAATAATGCATATGCATAAAGTAAGCATGTCTCAGACATGTGTTAATGCGTGAACAATATATTAGTTCACGTAGTAATTAAGGTACAAATGTCATCTGGTGGCATGAGTTTTTTTAAGATGTTCATGCAGGTTTTTATGTTTGTCATCTGGGTAATTTCCGTAAAAACCAATGGGTCAGCCAACACCTCAAAGTAAAGTGGTTTAATATTCAACATTACCTAAGTATTACTTCTTAACCCCTTAAAATGCCTTGTCCCGTATACAGGCTAAAGGTAAAATAACTTCTTTATATTCTAAAAATTGAGGGCTTTGAAATCTGCTACAGGACACTTGGTGAAGCTGCCTGTTTTCTCTCTACTCCACTTAATAATTCAGATCAGTAACAGAAATCAACCCAAATTCTACATGTTTGAAAATAGACGTAAAAACTAGACATATATAACAAAACTAAAGGTTTAGAGGACATGAAGTGTTTGATTTGTATTCAGGAAAATATTGATTTTAAAATGAAGTCCATGATTATATTCATTATATTTTGACGTTAACAGATTTTTTAAAAAAATATTTTTTTTATATTTTCTATTACAGTTACAATTATGATTTTCAGTCATTTTTAGTAATTGGATTTGATATGATTTTCATAATGTTCCTTATCAAACATAAAAGCTTTGTATGTAATGCTTGAATAGAAATTCCTAAGATTTATTGGTGTAATGTCAGGCAGACATTTGACAAAAATCCTGGCCAGTTATTAATGAGTTCATGATATTTGTGGCCCGCAAAGTACCCTTCTTGTAAAGTGTTACTCAAACCAATACAATGATAATGATAGAGCCAATATAGCTCATAGTATTGGTGTGTAGTGTCAGTATGCACACATTAGTGTAGATGGAGGTTAGACTAGTGAACACTGGATTATTCATTATTTTAATTGTGGTACAGCGCACCAGAGAGCTGGAATTCACTACAGGAAACTCTAAAGCTCACTTGTATCACTAAATCGTTTAAAACTTTTTAAAATTTTATTAAATTGTTTTGTCTTTTTATTTATCTGTTTTTATGTTTTACCTTTTAGACCCTTTATTTTATTTATTTTATTTATTTCATCATTTTATTTATTTTATTTCTGGTTTTATTTTTGGCCTTTTACCTTTTTATTTAATTTATTTCTTCCTTTTAACTGATTATTATAATTTATTTTAGTTCCATCATTTACTTTTTTATAATTGTGGTGTTATTTTAGTCCTTTATTTCTTTAATTATGTTTTTATTTTATTATTCTAATTATTTATCTCTTTGTTTTATTGCTTTAGATTGTAGCCTGTCTGCATATCCTTTTATTTTTAATTATTTTGTTTCTTCTTAATTAAATCTTATTTTGTTTGCTTGTTTTTATAATTGCAACTTATTTTTAGTTCCTTTTATTTTGTTAATGCTCTGCTGCATTGAAAATGAGGGTTACTCTCAATTAATTACTGAGTGAAAATAAAGTTTGATTGATTGATTTTTGTTTTTTTTGCTTTTTCAGGAGAAGCCATCAGAAAACGCCACGATTTGGGTGTGAATCGCTGAACCTTCACTGAAGTCATTCAGATGTCTTTTATTTGTAAAAGTTGGACACACAAATGGACATGGTTGGTCTAAGAGCTTCAGATTTCAGAAGATCTGTAACTACAAATAACTACATTTTAGAGGGAGGAAAATGCCTGAAGCCCCGCCTACTTATCTTACATTTTATAAAATAGAAAAATAGGATCCCTACCTTGCTCACATGTTTATGATGAGTCTTCGTGACCCTCCACCACAGCGTTTAATACCTTTAACTCCATCATCTCTCTTTCCTAACTCTCTTTCCTATCAGAGAAGGGAGGACTGGCTTCATCTGTTCATCTGGGAGCTACACTAGGTTTGCACTATTGTTCTGTATGAAGCACAAAACAAGCATGGACACACAGATGATCACCACTCTATGTGCTTGTGGTTTTTAATTTTTATTTTAGTCTAATTTCATATTTAGTCTTATTTTACTTATTTTAATGTTTTTGTTTTTGATGTTTGAATGCTGGAAAAAAGACTCTTAGAAGTATTTATTTATTTCATTTTGTTAATACTTTTTATTTGTACTTGCTTATAAATATGTGTTTTAATATGTCCTAAAAAAAAGATGCACTGAATGGCCAAAATGTTTTTCAACAGAAATAAAGTTCTTTTACTTGTAACTATATGAAATATGAAAGCAATATTCCTAATTCAGCATTAATTAATCCAGTTGTTAAATCATAAAGAAAGCATATAGTAATGAAACAGAAATTAATAGAAAACCATTATCAGTTAATTGTAAATATTTTATAATTTCCTTTTCTTTGTTTAAATAAGACAACAGACAATAAAGTCATTTGCAATAAAAAAAAGTTTATTTTTCCCAATTTAACTGTAATCCTTAATTTTTTTTTATTTTAAAAAAGCAAAGCACATATTAAATGTACTAAATTTCTCACTGTATAAGCAGCACAGTGTTTATATTACCATCACATTAATTTGACCGTACACATATAGCTGTGTATAGCTGTGTGTAATTGATCTAGAAGTGTGGCATCTGTATACAGGAAGTTGTGAGGTGCTATCTTGTGAGAGATGATCAATACTGGCCAGTGTGCTCATTGAAATGACTGTGAAATCACATCCGCATTCAGTTTAGAAGGTCTTAATTTTAAATGACCAATAACAAAAACAGCCTAATTTATTCTCACTAAGGCTATTAACTTTTAAGCAATAACACAAGTGATTATTTTGGAATCAGTAATGCGATTTTGCCTTTTTAACACAGTGAATTACACCACCAAGTTTGACCCCAAGTTCCACTGTATTCTGTAATTTCGCAGATTTTTTTTTCTGGAGCAGTTTGCTTGTGATGAGAACATGATCTGTTCTCGATTTGACCGAGCTATCAAATATGCTTTTTTTTTTATTTTGCTAAACTGCTGAGTAGTTTGCACAGATTAATCTGATATATTTTATGAGTATAATATATATATATATACTCATTAAATATATCAAAATTAAACTGTGCAAACTACTATATATGTATATATATATATATATATATATATATATATATATATATATATATATATATATATATATATATATATATATATTCTTGTGAAATGTAAAATTTTATTTGGAATTTTTTGCTGCTTTATACAAAAAAGTACTATTTTTATATTTCCATTATGGTTTATTTTATTGGATACATATTGGATACCCAGTGGATTAGTGATATTATGGGAGCACTGAGTGGTCCAGCGGGCCACTATGATCGGGAAATTGCTAGTTCGAATCCTGATCATACAGCTTGTCATGAGCCCTGAGAGAGCACAGTTGGCCTTGCTCTTTCCCCATATCACTCCTAGGCATCACTCCTGTGTTTTCCTTCGAGTGCGCTGTGATGCTGCATCAGCAGTTCAAATAGAGGCGGAGTCTGACTGACTGTGTCGGAGGAGGCATGTGCTAGTCTTCACCCTCCTGGTGTTGTGGCATCACTAGTAATAGGGGGATATACAGGAATGGGTGGGACAATTGGCCTAGCTAAACTGGGAGAAAAGTGGGAGAATAGTTTAAAAATCTGGTTAAAATCCCAATAAGTTGCAATAAATATTGCAGAAAAATATACATTCCAATGTTTTTTTTTTTCTAATAACATGCAGCTCTAGTACATAAGTTTATTTTTTAGTGAGATTTAGGAAGATGTATAATATGACCCATCAAATAAAAGTGCTGAAACCTCAGAAAAAGACTTAATTTAATTCGCTGTATCCTCTAACATTAAAAGATGTATTTATTCCTGATACATTTCATTAATTCAATGACAGACATTCCAGGTAAAGCATCAGTGTGTTTTAAATGTAAACACACATAATTTAAATGTGTGGGACAGTCAGAGCTCAGATTATAAATGTATTTAAGATTATTTAAGGAGTATTTGATTAGGCAGACAGTAATGGCACACTGCCCTCTGCTGGTGCTGTTGGTGATCAGCGTGGTACTGCAGATCACCTCCTCGTGAGCCATTACCTTGACCTGGTAAAATTAATGCAGAGTTCAAAACCGGGCCACAAAATTAATTATTTTTCCTGCTTGATGTTGGATGCCCATATTTTTTTTTTCCAGGGTGTATTTCAAAGAACTCCCCAGACCCTGCACCCTCTGGGCTTCGCTTTAAAGCTGAAGGAGTACTTTACTAATTGGCAGGATGGAATGTAGTCCACATCAATTACAGTGTCTGTAATAAGACCGTCCAACTGCTCCCCTCCACCACTCCTGCTGCACCAACACACACACACACACACACACACACACACACACACACTCTCTCTCACACACTGTATACTTTGTACTATTGATTAGGTCTGTCAGGGTAACTGTGTCTGTTTGAACAATATACTTTTTATCAGAAATAATTGCTGTAAACTATATTATTGTCATTTTATTCCATTAATATATTGATGATAATAGCAACATGTTGCAGTTAAACAATTTTTAAAAGTAATGAACTTATTTAAGAGCCATAATCATTAAAGAGCCACTAAAACCTAAACCATTTTTTCCATTAATAGCTGAAATGTGTTCCTTTGAAATAATAAAACATATCAGTCCTGCTTAAGATATTATAAAAAAAAAACATTTCCTAAACATTTCCTTTTTATTGAGGTCATTTCTGCCTCTGCAGCACCCTCTCCCTCTCGGGTTCAACCATCTGCGTCTCACTACATCTAGCTATCAGAGGCACACTGCTGCTGCTGCAGCTCAGCCAATTATCTCTCTCTCCTGCCCTGCCACCTCTAAACCCATACATCACTCAGTGCCACTCCCATTTATTTTATTTTTTTTTTTAGCATTTTTCAAATTTGTGCTGAAGGTGGAGTCAGCAAAAATCAGAGGGTTTAGTTCGCCTTTAAATATATGTATACATTGGAAATTAAACACATATATATATATATATATATATATATATATGTATATATTTTTTTATCCTAGCAATGACTTTATTACTGCACCTGTCACCTGTCATGTTAAGCAGGCTAAAGCTGTTGCCATGTGGGTCAGCCAGACATGACTCTTCCTCTAGCAGTTTTCTCCAGTTTCTAAGAGTCTTTTGAAGGTGTAGGAAACAGTAGTCAACAGTCTATTTTCATGCCGTAAAAACAGCTTCAGAGTTTAGGAATAAATCTACACTGATAGGCATTGTGGTCTGAAAGTGAGGTATGTTCAGGTAAATTTCTTGCGCGTTGCTATATATTTTGGCGGCGGAAAATACAGGTGCACCACTGAGTAATTAAAACCCTGACAACAGTCAATCATCAGAGTTCATTCCTATATGAATGTGCGCCTGTTGAACACACACACACACACGAATGCGCTACAGCGCACTCAAAGCACATCACTGTTAAGATACCAACGTGCCAAAGTCAGAGCTCACCTGCCTCTTAAAGGGAATGACAACGGACACACTGATTGATTTATTTCACATTACGACCAAAACACACCCATGATTAATTAAGAGAATTAGTACATGTCTTTTGCCCATTTTAAGCCGCTCATTGCCTTTTGCCATTTTTTTCACACTCACAATACCAAAGACACACTGACGAACCCTAAATCCAGCTGCGCAATAAAATAGGCCCTAGGACTTTAAATGTAGCTCAACCTAAAGCTCCACCTACAATTAGGACTGGAGGGAAGTTTGAATTCAGTCCTTTGTTCTCCTGTGTTTGTTTGTGACATGGCTGGTGATCTGAGCCGAGTGCATCTGTCAGTATGTAAGTTTGTGCTTTCTTATTTAAGCCCTTTTATTAGAATATGTTTAATTTGATTAAGTTTATAAGTGTATTAAACTGTAGAACTTTATTAATCTGTCTTTAATTGAAATGTTAAATTTTTTTATATATAAATTTGGGTTTCCTATTTGGCTTGCTGATGATACTTTTTTCTGTAGATTTTATATTTTATGTAGTAGCCAATCACACAGGAATAAATGGAAGGAATAAATGTTGTCATCATGGCATTAAATTGATTGACTTCATCCTTTTTAACCTGTTTGACTGCACACCATGATTGTTCACTTTTCAAAAAAGTCAACTTAATGCCATGATGTGGGTGGTAATGATAGTGACTGGCAGTGTCTGGCTAGAAGTGTCCATGCATTTCTATCCTAAATTAGTTTACTGCTTGTAATAAAATGTAAATGAAAAAATATTTAGAAAGGGGTGCACAGAGTCTTAGGGGACCTATTTTAGCAACATATATATAGGCAATCGGTCAATTACACTTTGAATAGCTGGATTTAGGGGTGTCCTGTGTCTTTTATATTATGAGGGTGCAAAAATATACCTCGCATGGCTCAAATCCAAGCAAAAGGCATGTACTAATTCTCTTAATTAATCATGGGTGTGTTTTGGGCGTAACATGAAATAAACCAATTAGTGTAACAGTTGTCATTCCCTTAAAGAGTCAGGTGAGCTCTGACTTTGGCACGTTTGTATCTTAACAACGCAATGCTTTTGTGCGTCTCGGCAGAGACAGATACTGACCTGTGCGTTCACACAGTGAAGATACACAAGCAGCTCATTCAAGAGAACAGCAATGTTATTTTATTCTTTATTCTGTTCGTTGTTGAGTTAAAAGATGGGTTTGCGGCCTGCATCACGTCTGTGTGTGTGTGTGTGTTTACAGAGTGTGCCGAGTGCACACGGCGCTCCTGCAAAGCTAAGATAGGAAGGGACTCTGATGAATGACTGTTGTCAGGGTTTTAATTAGTCAGTGGCGCTCCTGTATTTCCCGCTGCAAAATAGAAACACACCAGATATTTACCTGAACACCTCACATCCAGACCACCACGCCCATCAGTGTAGTATTATTCCTAAACTCTTTCATTATCTATATTATATTTTGATATGGGATGGAGTAAAGCAATAATTACTGGTGTTTCAGATGTACTTGGTTGTTGAATGTGTTTTACATGGAGTTTATAGAGGATGAATGAAGCTCTTTTTTGAATGAAAAACATTAACACATCTGCTCAATCTGTTTAAAACAACATTCTGCTTTATTCACACTGCCTGCAATTTTATCTGTAATACTTTCACATTTGAAGCATGCAAAAAACATTAATTTAACAAACATAATTTAGTATGAAAATGTACAAAGTTACAAAATAAATATTTGCTTATTTTTTTTTTTGTACAATAACAGATTCTGGATCTGATAACCTAGAGCAATGAACATTTTAACACAGTCACTGTACCCACTGTGAAAAGGGTGTATATTTAGTATTATTAAGTAATCATATTTATGTTATTCTTCTATTTGTAGGAATGATGAGAGCAAGGGAAATGTTTTTGCATTTGTGTTTGCATGGTAAGGAGTTCTTCTCCATGAGTAGTTTGAAAATCATTGGTCCTTAAAGGAGAAATTTAGAGTAAAATGGACTTTTGGTGTAGTAAAACATGATAAAAAGTACTTACCTTTGATGAATAGCACACCTCTGTTCTCCCACAGCGGTGCCAGGAGGCAGGCTGTGCGGAGTCTATGTACAGTATATGTATGTCTATGACATTATCAATACAAATATGGCGGAGCTCAGAGCAGAAGCTAGCATTATGGGATGTAAACAGTGGTTTTATTAAGCTTTTTGTGCATTTTTAAGTTATTAATGCCTCGTTTTAAGCCCTGAGGCTTTCCGGATTGGATGGTGGAGCTACTTTGAGCTGGATAACGGTGGAAAAAGCTATTTATCAGGGCAAATTATGCCCCGTGTCACCTAGTCTGAAGTGTGTCTGGACAAACAGTTAAAGTTTCTGGATCTTAGAAAGCTGTGGGAGAGAGGAGGTGTTCTATTCATCAAAGGTAAGTACTTTTTATCCTGTTTTACTACAACAAAAGTCAATTTTACACCAGAGTTCTCCTTAAAATCAGTCCTTAAATCAATGCTTAGCCCTGGCCACACTACTGATGGTGTAATGCCCTCTTGTGGGCAGGGATGGACATTGCTACAGGAAATAAAAGCAGCAACAACATAAAGGAAAACTTATAAAAACTATATATATATATATATATATATATATATATATATATATATATATATATATATATATATATATATATATATATATATATATATATGTGTGTGTGTGTGTATATATATATGTATACATATATATACATATATACACATGTATACATATATATACATATATACACATATGTGTGTATATATATATATATATATATATATATATATATATATATATATATATATATAAAGAAGTGCTTAACTTACAGTGCAAATTACTGCAAACTGCTTTATCATAAATAATAATTCCAGTGCAGAAAAGTCACTCATATCATCTGAATCTGAACATCTAAAAAAAAAAAGACTTTAGGCAGACAAAGTGTAAACAGGATGAAACTGGATTCTCCAGAGTTCTAGTTTCGTACTTCAGGTTCCTGAGTATTAAGTGCAGCTGAATTCTTCAGGTAGACGAGTGCAGCTTCCACAAGGCACTTGGTCCGTCTGTCTGTGCATCTTCATCACGATCCTCCTCACTATCATTATTAAAACTGATCCACTGAGTGCCTGAGTGAGGATCTAAATAAAACGCTGCAGCTCCTGCAGAGCAGAGCTTTATCGTGCTCAGTTGCTGGTCATGCATTTGAAATGGTTTTTGAAGTAGAACATGGCGTTCTGAGTGCTGGACTGAGCCGGATAGCGGAACTTGGAGTATTCTTTATCAGTCTTAGACTGTCCCCACGGCAACATCCCTTTGATCTTGGAGGCGTGGCTGACTATGATGTCGTCACAGGAACCAATGTGGAGAGAGCCAAGACCATCAACGAAAAACTCTGGAGACGGAGATGAGATAAAAGATATTATACGGTTAAAGATACTCTAGTAATACTTTTTGAGAGTTTGAGAACCCTATATAATTTTCTATATTTCTGCACACCCTGCTAAAAAAATATATATATATACTTAATTGTACTTTAAACATATTGAGAAGTGTCTAAGTGTGCTGTAAATATACCACCAGATTTATGTACATACTTAAAATATATTAAAAGTACATTAATATTATGCTTGCATAAAAACGTTCTTTGTAAAAAAGTACAATATAGTGTATTTTAAATAATAAAAAATAGACTACTATGAAAAACACTTTTAGTTTAATGTAATTCAATATAATTCTAAAATACTTATTTCCAAATATACTTTTGTACATTTTTAACAAAGTATGTTAAAAACAACTATTACAGTAGTTCACTTAAAGTAAAACGTTTAACTTTTTAGAAACTAAATTAAAATTACTAAAGTAATTACATATAAAAATTCTGAAGTAAATTTGTTAATGAAAAAAAATCTAAAGTAAATGTGTTGCTAAACATTGTAGTACAGTATATTAAAATATATGTTATAGTCAACAAAATATACTAGAATTGTGCTACTTACAAAAGACAGGAACAAGAAGCATATATGCACTCTAATGTAAATAGATCACATATATTTAACATCAATTCTTAGTACATTCCTAATATACCTGGTGTATAATAGTGAAACAGTTGTAATACGCATTAAATGTATTATAATTTTATTGTAAGCATATTTATTCAAAATAAGGGGTTACATACATGAAGTAGTTTAAATGTTTAAATGTTGCTTAAGTATATTTTAAAAAGTTTCATTTTAGTACAGTTAAGTTCACTTAGCACAATTTAAGTAGAACTTTAGTATTTTTTTTTTTAATTTACAATTAAAGTATAACAAGTACAAAAATGGTTGTTCGATTTTAGCACTCTTTACTTAAATCTACTTTTTGTATTTTCACTAGGGTAAATATGACTTAAAACATGATCAGATCAGTAGGTAAAGAGAACCCAGATAACCAAATGACACAAAAATATTAAACTTGGTTATTTATGTGTTGTATTAGTAAAATTAGTAAAAATAAGCATTTTTAATGATAGATAGATGGATGGGTGGATGGATGGATGGGTGGATGAGTATTTTTTCCAGTGCAGTATGCAGGGATAAGCTGTTGTTTCTTTGTTTTTATTGTGTATATATAAAATAACAGAAAAAAAAGAAATTATATGATGTCCATTGTAATGGACGAAGGGTCCGAAAGGTTTAAGTTGCAGTGCATGCTGGGAATTGTAGTGCAGCGGATGGGCTATTATTAATAGAATTTTAAAATAATTTCGCACGCAGGCCTTGTGTTCGATGCATGTGATTAATACAGTCATGGCTTTAAACCAGCAATACATCACAATACATCAGCAATACATCACAGCAGAGCTACAGTACAGGAGACTTTAAACTGCTCACCTAGATGTGCAACCCGAGCCAGGCGAGGGTCAAATCCAACTTGCCGCACCTTCTCAGTGTGAGCCATGAAGAAGTTAATGACCGCATCAGCGACCACACAGTTAGGGAAGCCCTCAATGATGTGGTGATAGCCTCTCCTCATGTGTAAACAGTCCCCCTCCTCTCCTCCATCTTCAGAGGAGATGGTGTGTCTATAGGTGGCGGTGTAGCCCGTTACCTCCCGCACTGCTCCTCCTACCTGCACACATGCAGTCACACATACGTACAGTTTAATATACGCATTATAAGCACAACTACACTAAAACATTTTAAAAGGATGCAAAGCATTACTTTATTATTTGTTTCTCATCAATTGTGAAAAGGAAGCGCCTAAAACAGACCTAGATCTGCTGTATGGGATCAAATATGTAAAGAGCCTGATTGCCCACCAGATGTCACTGTGATGGATTATTTGAATTTCTTCAAATAATCAAATCTTTTTTTCAAATCAATTGGAAAATCATGTTTAAAAAATCTGAATCTCATTGAAAAGTTACTTTATTTCAGTAATTCAGTTCAAAATGTGAAACTCATATATTATATAGATGTATTAAACACACAGAGTGATCTATTTTAATTGGTCTTTTCTTTGGTCCCTTAATTTCCAAATAAAATGTAGAATTTACTGATGATTAGTGATAGTTTGGAGAGTGGTTGTTGGTTTACTGTGTTTTATTATCAAGTCTAAAATCAGTGCAGTGTTTTCTCAGGAAATCCTAAAGCACTTCACACTTCCCTCTGCTACTGACAACTTTTATGGAGATGCAAAAAAATGCAAATTTTCTGAGACACTGATCTGAGACTGGATTCTGGTGCGTGTGTGTGTGGTTTAGCTTAGTTGTGGTGGTTCCCCTGATGGAGTGTTTTATTTACCCTCTTGCTGTTGGGTTGGATAAGGGTCTCCATCCAAGAGTTATTGTGTTATTATGGGAGAACCACTGATTTTTGGCAGTTTTTGATGGATCTCTTGTTCTAAATAAAGCTTGGATAGTATAAAAAGGTAATTTATTCTGTGTTATGGCTCACATTTTATAATGTTTTATATAGATACTCTGGTATATAGTTTTTTGGGTAAAAGTCAGAAAATACACAAAAAGAAATTCAAACCTATGTTCAAACTTAAAAAAAATAATCAACAATTGTTGTTTTACCCTGTTTAACAACCCTACAGTGTTAAATAAACTCTAAAATATTAACACTGATGAGAGTTACATAGGGTTAATATATGATTCCATACGGTGTTGAATTAACTCTAAAATTTTAACTCTTGTGGTAGAGTTATTTTAACACTATAGTGAGTGTTAAATTACACTGTCCTAAATCTAAATCTTACAGTTAATTTGACACTGTCATTTTTGCTGTGTAATATGAGTTTTACATTTTGATTTTTTTGAGCTGCACCTGTATACTACCTGTGCTCCAGTTTCACTTTGAGGTTTTTCTCCTGTGTTTACGGACGGCTCTTGCCCTCGGCAAGTACATTAGCTTGTTCTGCTGTGTGTGCATATATCTTTAATAGCAGAAACATTAACAGTGTACCAGCTGCTGACTTCGCCCAGCATAACTCACCGATCTATCCCTATTGTGAAGGTGCCAGCATAGTTTATCTTGCTTCTGTGATATTAGCATCATTATAACAGTGTTCGTCTTGCCCAGCACTGCTATCCCGGTGTTGGTCATAAGCCATGTTCATCAAAGCCCTTCATATCTAAACAGTACTAAATACATGCCATCATGCTGCCGGCGCTCAGAGGGAGCAAAATTGGCGCTGCTCCCTCCGGGTGGGTAGATGGCGCTCTCTCACCACATCACTCCTAGGGTGATGGCAGCAGCACAGGGCGTCTGTGAGCTGATGTATCGGAACTGACCTTGCTGTGCTTTCCTCTGAGTGTACTGTGATGCTACTCGGCAATGCTGCATAAGCAGCAGCTCGAAAAGAAGCAGTGGCTGACTACACATGTATCGAAGGAAGCATGTGCTAGTCTTCACCCTCCTGGTGTGTTGGGGCATTACTAGTGATAGGAAGAGTCCTAATGAGTGGGTTGGGTAATTGGCTGTGTAAATCGGGAAGAAAATGGGGGAAAATTAGAAGTAAAATGATTTTTAAAAAACAGTACTGAATTCATCTAATAGGGCCTTTATATATTTTTTGTTACACAGGTTCTGTTGGGTTTGGTGGACCCATTGCAGTTTGGGCTTATACTTCAAAATAATCAAACATTTTCTTTGTTACAATACTCAGCAGATGTTAACTTCATCCCAATTGCAATAATAATATAAACAGCTGATAAATAGGTATTTTTATTTTATAAACAATATAATCAGCAAATGTACGAATGTAGCAAGTTTAAAAAAACAAAACTATAATGTATTGTTTATTTAAGTTAAATGTAAAAATGTAGCCTACTCAGGTCAGTTTATACCACTACCACTATATTCTGGGAATGCCCTGTTATTAAAAAATATTGGAGAGACAATCACAGTGCATTAGAGGAGACTTTGGAGAGTTCTCTATAATTTAGATTTGATGTTTTAGATTTGGAAAATACCCTTATGGAAACATGGAGTGCTTCAGTTAAATAATTATTTAAAGTACTCCTAGCAACAAGTAAAAAGGCGTTGACTAAAAAATTGGCTTCAATCAAACTCACCACAACTAGGAAACTAGATTAACGTTGTGAAAGATGTCTTTATAATGGAAAAAATCCAAAGTGATAGATTTAATACCTGAGAGGGTTCAGACAGTGTTGGGTTTTGACTTATTTTTAGCACAGAAAATGAGCCACGGCCAATGAACCTTATTTATTACTTGTATCATTCTGATTATTGGTCCCAACGAACAGAAGATCTAATAAGAGTTAAGGCTCTTAGAGCAAGGCTTTAGTCATTTACCAGGAAGACTTACATGATATGGTTCATGAAACATAATAGATGTCATATTTTAGCACAGCACCTTTTTAAAATAAAGAGCATCCCTATTCTTGATATGTTATTGACAATTTACGGCAAACAATGTCAGTCTGTCAAAAACTTGACTTGACTTGCCTGTTTTGTCTGAAGTCTATACAACCTTGCTTTGTATATATATATATATATATATATTAGGGGTGTCACGATTCTCTAAATCCTCGATTCGATTTCATTTTCGATTTGAGGGTCACGATTCGATTCGATTCTCGATTTTCTTGTTTTTTTTTTCTTGTTATTTTATGCCTCATAAAATTTAAATAATATATTTATTATTATTATTATAAATATTATAAATAGTATTATTATTATTTATTAAGATATATATGGTAATGCCATCTAGTGACTTTTTTTGGTAGCAACAGTGTGCACTATTAAAACAAGAAGTTTATCAGAGCTGTGTGTAGATGGCTGGTGAAACTGCTCACTTACATGAAGCTGCAGTTCTTCATCCAACCACTAGTCGGAGCTGCAGCAGCAGCACAAGCTCCACTCTCGTCACTACTTCAGTACAGCCGTAAAAGACATTCAGACAAAGCAATCCAGACTGTTCTCATACAGAGTTTCCCAATGGTGGAACAAACTTTCTTCCACTACCAGATCAGGAGAATCTCTCACTATCTTTAATAAACTCCTGAAGACTGAGCTCTTCAAAGAGCACTTACTCTCCTAACACCTCTAACTAACTACCTTCTACTACCAGATCAGGAGAATCTCTCACTATCTTTAATAAACTCCTGAAGACAGAGCTCTTCAAAGAGCACTTACTCTCCTAACACCTCTAACTAACTACCTTCCACTACTAGATCAGGAGAATCTCTCACTATCTTTAATAAACTCCTGAAGACAGAGCTCTTCAAAGAACACTTACTCTCCTAACACCTCTAACACACTAACTACTTCTAACATAATTTCATTATTTCCCTTTGACCTCCTTTAGGCCCTGTCTAAAAATGTTTTACCTTTAACTTCTATTACTTTTGTACTTTACTATTGTGAGTCGCTTTGGACAAAAGTGTCTGCCAAATGTAATGTAATGTAATGTAATGTAAATGGCACAAGCTGATTGCCATATAATACGTGTTAACCAAGGTGTTGGCAGATGCCAGGTTAACCAGGTTGTGATCTGAGCATTTGGGCCTGCATTGGGCCAAGATTCAAACAGGAGCAGGGCTGATGGAGCTCAGGCTCGGCGTGGAGTATTCCAGTATTCTAATCTGAGTAATAACAGCTTTATTACAGCTTTACTGCCTGTTTTATTGAGCATCTGACAATAAAACCCATAAATCCTACAGACCAAGCAAACCTTGTGTTAACAGTTCATGCAGGTGGAGGTGGTTGTGTGATAGCACAGGGAATGTTTTACTAGGCACACAATAAGCCTGTTAAAACCAATCAATCATCACATGACTACCACAGCCTGTTAGAGAAACAAAAGAGGGCCCTACCCACATTTACTCCACGTTCAGTTCAAAGGCCAGCGGTCTTTAACAGTCTTAAAGAGGAAAAAATCAGTTTATATTAATATCATTAACTGTTATGAATAGACCAGGGGTGTCCAAACTACGGTATTTTAGAAATAGAATGAAAGTTGGCCCGCTGTTAAGCAGGTTTTTATAATATGAGATTCAAAGTTTGAACGCTAGGTGTCAGAAACGGGCCAAAGAGTCTAAAAGAGGAAAGGGTGCGCAGTTCTAGCGCAGAAAAATAGGCCAAAGAGTCTAAAAGCGAAGAGGGTGCGCAGTTTAAGCGCAAAAAAACGGGCCAAAGAGTCTAAAAGCGGAGAGGGTGCTCAGTATTAGCACAGAAAAACGGGCCAAAGAGTCTAAAAGCGGAGAGGGTGCTCAATTCTAGCGCAGAAAAACGGGCCAAAGAGTCTAAAAGTGGAGAGGATGCGCATTTCTAGCGCAGAAAAACGGGCCAAAGAGTATAAAAGCGGAGAGGGTGCGCAGTTCTAGTGCAGAAAAACGGTCCAAAGAGTCTAAAAGCGGAGAGGGTGCTCAGTATTAGCGCAGAAAACGGGCCAAAGAGTCTAAAAGCGGAGAGGGTGCTCAATTCTAGTGCAGAAAAACGGGCCAAAGAGTCTAAAAGCAGAGAGAGTGCTCAGTTCTAACGCAGAAAAACGGGCAAAAGAGTACAAAAGCGGAGAGGGTGCGCAGTTGTAGCGCAGAAAAACGGGCCAAAGAGTCTAAAAGCAGAGAGAGTGCTCAGTTCTAGCGCAGAAAAACGGGCCAAAGAGTCTAAAAGCGGAGAGGGTGCTCAGTTGTAGTGCAGAAAAACGGGCCAAAGAGTCTAAAAGCGGAGAGGGTGCGCAGTTCTGGCACAGAAAAACAGGCCAAAGAGTCTAAAAGTGGAGAGGGTGCGCATTTCTAGCGCAAAAAACAACGGGCCAAAGAGTCTAAAAGTGAAGGGGTGCGCAGTTGTAGCGCAAAAAAACGGGCCAAAGAGTCTAAAAGCGAAGAGGGTGCACAGTTGTAGCGCAAAAAAAATGGGCCAAAGAGTCTAAAAGCGGAGAGGGTGCGCATTTCTAGCGCAAAAAACAACGGGCCAAAGAATCTAAAAGCGGAGAGAGTGCTCAGTTCTAGCGCAGAAAAACGGGCCAAAGAGTCTAAAAGCAGAGAGAGTGCGCAGTTGTATTTTGAAAAATAGTTTACACAACACTGTCAAAGATAGATAAAGATAGTGAGTCAAGTAAAATGGTGTGTACATAAAAATAATCAAGAAAATGTATTATTTAAAGTGGTATATTTCATTATTTGTTTTATTACAGAGTCTGTGGCCCGTGACTTCAAATATATTTCTCCTTCTGGCCCCCAACAAAAATAATTTGGACACCCCTGGAAAAGACCAATCGATATCCACATACTGTAGATTACAGAACAATAAAATTAGACCAATACAACTTTGTAACAGAGCTTTAGCAGAGTCTTTTATTGTCTTTATGAGAAATTTATTTAATGTTAATGGTTCGATTATTTTAATACAAGAATATTAGATGAAGCATTCTGAATTTCTTATGGGCTCTATTCCAGAGTTTAGGGGTAATGTAAGACAATGGCCTGCCACCTGATGAGCTGTGACAGACCCTCATCTGAACAAAGTGCTCATCTCTATGGTTTATGGACATGGGCGGATCTACCGGGGTGGTATAGGGTGGCAGCTGCCACCCTAAAAGAAAGCCTTGCTACCCCTGCTTCCACCCCAGGCCAGAATTAAAAGAAAAGTTATTATGGCCAATTTGATGTTTACGAGAGCAAATCTCCGATGTCAGACTGCAGTAAATTATAATGAAAGCACTGTGTGTAGTTGCAGTGCTGATTTTGAGCTTATAAAAATCTTATTTTGCAACCCTAACATGTATTGTTTGCTAGGTCCAATGATGTCAGTTACTTAGTAACTGTGGTAAATATATATATATATATATATATATATATATATATATATATATATATATATATATATATATATATATATATATATATCTTCATTTAAAAAATGCATTTTGTGTTTAGTTAGATCCTCCCTGAAAACACCGAAATGAGGTAAAATTCAGCATCCACCCCACACTACAGGATACTGAGTCACAAATATTAAACATTTCATATTTATGATTCATACTCGGGGCATCCCCCACTGCTCTGGGAGAAGATCAGGGGACTGTATAAAGATTGTATTTTAGACACCACTCACTACGTGATAAGCTGAGAAGATGCAGTGTGGCCAGGTGTAAACCGGTTAATCATTTATAAGTAATTCAGGTCATTACAGTTTAAATGAGAAGATAAGGAACCGATATAACCGAAAGGTAACTGGAAGCCTCATAGAGCTAAGAGTAGAAGACCACATCAAGCTCCATTTACCGCAGACTGAAACAGAAAGCTGAGGCTACAGTTTCTTAAAGCACAGGCTTTCCACAACTGAACAGTAGAACATGGGAGAATTGAGGCCTGGTCTGATGAGGCCCACAGATGTAGGGGCAGAATTTGTCGCCAGTTTGGCTGCATTCTGGACTTTTGTTCTTTTGCATTCCTCCTTCCAACTCTACCTTCTGAAAGCACTTCATATTGAAGTAAATCTGCTCTTTTTTTGTACTTCTTTTACTTTAATTATATAATATAGTACAAAAGTCTTACTTAAATTGTGCTAAGTGTGCTTAACTCTACTAAAATGGAGCTATTTAAAATATACTTAACCCTTGTGCGGTGTTCATATTTTTGTTACTTGTTTACTTTGTTACTTGTATTTAATTCAGCAAAATTAAGCAATTTTACATTAAAATGCTTTACACATGTTTGCTTCACCTAAATCGCAACAATATAAACAGCTTACATGGTTAACATTTGCCCTTTACCTTTCTTATATTACTTTTTTTTTTCAAAAAGTGCTACTCTTTTTTTTATTAGTTTTTTAATAAAATGTAAAAGAAAATGAATTAAACTCAAGATATGAGTAGAAAATTAGTTTAGTTTCAAATTTACAAATGAAGCAATGTTTATTAACCCCTGGCCAAACATACTGAATGTAATATAAATGTGTGTGTGTGTGTGGGGGGGGGGGGGTGTAAAATGTGTGTTTATCGAAAATGTGTTTTGATATATGTTTTTCACAAAAAAATGAGCCAATGCCGATGAGTTAAAAAAATTTTTTTTTTAGTATCATTTGATGAAAAATGAAAACGGGTCCCACAGACCCGAACACCACACAAGGGTTAAGTAACATTTAAACATTTAAACTACTTCATGTATGTAACCCCATATATTAAATATGCTTACAGTAAAATTATAATACATTTAATAAGTATTACAACTGTATTACTATTATACACTAGGTACAGGGGTTGGACAATGAAACTGAAACACCTGTTATTTTAAAGTGGGAGGATTCGTGGCTAAATTGGAGCAGCCTGGTGGCCAATCTTCATTAATTGCACATTATTGCACCAGTAAGAGCAGAGTGTGAAGGTTCAACTAGCAGGGTAAGAGCACAGTTCTGCTCAAAATATTGCAATGCACACAACACAACATTACATTACAACATTACAAAGAGGACAAATTGTTGGTGCACGTCTTGCTGGAGCATCTGTGACCAAGACATTAAGTCTTCGTGATGTATCAAGAGCCACGGTATCCAGGGTAATGTCAGCATACCACCAAGAAGGACCAACCACATCCAACAGGATTAACTGTGGACGCTGTAAGAGGAAGCTGTCTGAAAGGGATGTTCGGGTGCTAACCCGGATTGTAACCAAAAAATATAAAACCACGGCTGATCAAATCACGGCAGAGTTTAATGTGCACCTCAACTCTCCTGTTTCCACCAGAACTGTCCGTCACCACAATAAATTATTGTGCTCTAAAACCAGGAGTTTCAGTTTCATTGTCCAACCCCTGTATATTAGCAAAGTACTAAGAATTGATGTTAAATATATTTAAATTAGAGTACAAATATGCTTCTCGTTCCTGACGTTTGTAAGAAGCAAACTTCTAGTATACTTCATTGGATATAAAAATATATTTAAATAAACAGTACTACAATTTTTGTGCACGTTACAAATTCACTTAAATTTGTAGAAATGTAATAATTTAATTTACTTTAAGTGAACTTCTGTAACAGTTGTTTTTAAAACACTTTGATAAAAATGTACAACAGTATTTTTGAAAATAAATATTTTAGAAATTGAATTGAATTACATTAAACTAAAAGTGTACTTCATAGTATATATATATATATATATATATATATATATATATATATATATATATATATATATATATATATATATATATATATATATATTTAAATACACTATATTGTACTTTTTAAAAAGTATGATAAAAGTTTAGCTTTCAAACATTTGACGAAAGCATAAAATTAATGTACTTTTAATATATTTTAAGTAATAAATATACATCTGTTTATAGCACACGTAGACATTTCTAAATATGTTTTAAGTAAAAGTAAGTATATATATTTTGTCACCAGGGTGGATCTGCAGTCCCACAACATGCATGAATGATTCAGTAAAAAGAAAACTCTGGATGTCTGGATAATGTCTGGATCTGACTCTCCTAATAAGTATCACTCTCACGGCCCTTCAAGGGACCCTTTGAGGTCGTGACTGCCAAGTTATGAAGCCCTGATCTAGAAGACGTAAAAGCGTAGACTAGCTTCTTAACATCACACAAGGAAGAAATATACTTCCTTGCTTTAACCACTGTTCTGTCGAGTTGTGCTGTCTTGTCAAACCGTGCTTCACTAGTGTTTATTTAAAGTCTCGATAAAACGTGGAATCAACCGGAGATCCGATTTAAACCTATTGTTTCTTACACAAGATGGCTAACATTGACTAGCTCTATAAAGAGAAGCTGTAAGCTCCACCTGTGGGCGGTTCTGAGCTGAGGTGGGCGAGGCCATGAAGTCACTGATTGACGTCGACATTTTGCATCTTTCTTATCAACTCGTATTTCTGAGGCTTTTCTTTTTTAGCTAGCAGACAGTGGAGGTTGAGGAACAGGGACATGTGCAGCTTCCATATACAACAAAGAGAGACTTATAGTATTTCACAAAAAAAAAACAAGAAAAAGTGGATTTTAGCAGAAGGAGACCTTTAATCATTGAAGATACTTTTTTTTCCTGACCACATTTCCTTCCCAAATTTGATTTTTCCCCACTTTGCTGGACAGTCCTTAGTCCTTAGGTGGACAGGAAGTGTATTTTTAAGATTCACATGCAAAAACCATGTTCAGAATATTCATGCCCAGAAAACTTGCACAAACAAAACCGTACACATACATTTGACTGTGCAAACACACGCTGTGCAAACAAACCCTTACACAGGTCTGTTGATTCAGTATGGAAATGCTTTGCAAATGTTTTTTCTGAAGCCTTCTCCACAGATAAAAATACACTGGCATAAAGAGCATAAAAAAAAATCCTAAAGCAACAGAAAGATATAAAACAAAAAAAAACAGTGGATAAGAGAGGTAGACGGGTAGAAAGAAAGAACGAAAGGTATAGGTACAGGTCCCCTGTCCCCTGAGGAACTGCGCTATTCAGGGCGTCGGCCTAATTGCACTGACATATGTTTAGGGTGTGCCCTGACCATTATTTCCATACTCAAACAAACTCAGTCACCTGTAGAGTTGGCTGTTTTGTAGTGAAGGCAGATGTGTTACACACAGAGAGCAGCACACTCTCTAATACTAAACTAAGACCTCCATACTTATAGTACACACTGGAGTATCACAGCTACACAGTGACATCTGCACTAATATGCATATATACATATCTATATATTTATCTATATATTGCATTTATTTCAAATAGATGTAAATACTGAATTTAATTTTAAAATGGGTGTAAATATTGAATTTTATTATTTAATCAAAATCATTTTACCATTATTATGAAAATAATAGCATTTATATTTTAGAATAGTATAACTACTACTACAGGCTACTTTAAACTGGCTAATTTAAACCCATCACACACACACACACACACACACTTCCTGAAGAGAAGAAATAATGCCAAGGTATAATGTGAAGTGGAGATCATCATCCAATATCCTGATTTGATTAATGCTCTTATTGCTGAATGCAATCAAATCCTCACAGCAATGTTCCAAAATTAAATTTTTGGATACTCTTGATTTCATGAGAAAAATGTATTTTGTCAACATAGAATAGCTTAGCTGAGAATATATTCTAATTCTAATTAAGTAAATTGAAGAATATTAAAAATGCTGTTTTTTAAAGTTGTTCGTTTCTGTAATGAACTCTAAATTACAGTGCTACTTAAAAGGTGTCTTAAAGTGAATGAAAATGTTAAGAATGAAAAATACTCAATAATGAATTCTTCGGTAATAAAAGACATTACATGTATGAAGTCATAATTAATAATAATCTAAAGAGACTAGCTCCATATGTGGAAATGCTTGACTATGAATGAAGCAGTCCAGGTGGTGTTAATGGGTTATACTCTTACCAGATCTAAAGTAGTGCTCTCAAGAACCTCCACCATCTTCTCCAGCTTGGTGTTGGAGGT
This sequence comes from Astyanax mexicanus, assembly GCF_023375975.1. Lineage (NCBI taxonomy): Eukaryota > Metazoa > Chordata > Actinopteri > Characiformes > Acestrorhamphidae > Astyanax > Astyanax mexicanus. The sequence continues at coordinate 42,161,261 of NC_064420.1, read as the reverse complement.
GAAGATGAAGTCATCATCCACCCACAGCACGTATTTAGTGGTGACCTGAGAGATGGCCAGGTTACGCCCAGCGAACCACCCCTGTGAAAAGCACAACGTTAAAAACACTAAATTAAACGTCACTAAATACAGAAAAGAGGCTTCATACCAGGCTACATAATTCTGCTTATTCTACTAAATTTCCTTTGGGATAAATAAAGTATCTATCTATCTCTATCTCTCTATATCTCTACATCTATATCTCTATATCTCTCTATATCTCTCTATATCTCTCTTTATCTCTCTCTAACTCTCTATATCTATATCTCTATCTCTATATCTCTATATCTATATCTCTCTATATATCTCTATCTCTCTATATCCCTATCTCTATATCTCTCTCTATATCTCTCTAAAGTATTTTTAAACCCTAATATCTGTACTTCTACCTGAGTAATGAATGTGAATACTATTGTCACCTTTGCTCGTTATATCCTCGATACACTTAATAAAAGAATATTACTGACTCAACAAGAATATTTATCACAATATGATACAATATCGTCATATTGCACAGCTCTTAAATAAGTTTACAACTGTAAACAAACCCATTACATTACACTGACATCTCTTAAGTGCTAGAAAACTGACTGTTCAAAAGAACTGATGTTGGAACATTGATCTAATAGAGCATGTGTATCTGTGAATGTGTTTGTGTATTGTGTGAATTATTTTTGGAGGGAGTTGTGTGCCCTTTTCTCTCTTCTCTCTTCTCTAGTTCTACAAATCCGTTTTTAGCTTCTCCTCCGTGGTTAAAAGGCAGCTGTTCTGTGTGTCAGAGGGCGGGCCTGTGCTCATGCAGCGGCTCTCTCTATTGAAATGAATAGGATGCGCTGTGCTGGTGGACGGGGAGAGGATGCATCTTTATTGCGGTCGCGCCGCACTTACACTAAAATTTTATTTCAAGTTGCGGGCCAAAAAATATTGTTTTGCCGGCCGCAAGTTTGAGATCCCTGATTTAAAGTGCTCACTACAGAATACTGTCTCCCTCTGAGGATGAGCCTGGGGACCCCTGGAGTGTGCTTCACGGCCCACCGGTTAAGAAACCCTGGTTTATCTCATCCTCCTCTCCCTTGTGACTCACACACACACACACACACACACACACACATGCGCCTTTGTCTGTATGCGTGAAGTTAAAAAAAAAAAAGTTAATTGAGCGGCTAAAGTAACGTGCAGTAACGGGGTGTCGAAAATGGTAATGGTGGGGCGCCGAGTGGTCCAGTGGTCTAAAGCGCTGCCACTATGAGCAGGAGGTCGCAGGTTCGAACCCCAGCTCATGCAGCTTAGCCATCAAGCTGCCGGTGTTAGAGGGAGCAAAATTGGCCCTGCTCCCACATCACTCCTATGGTGATGTGGGGAGAGAGCACAGGGCGTCTGTGAGCTGATGTACCGGAGCCGAGTCGCTGTGCTTTCCTCCAAGCGCGCTGTGATGCTGCTCGGTAATACTGCATCAGCAGCAGCTCGAAAAGAGGCGGTGGCTGACTTCACATGTATCTGAGGAAGCATGTGTTAGTCTTCACCCTCCTGGTGTGTTGGGGGGGCATCACTAGTGATAGGTGGAGTCCTAATGAGTGGGTTGGGTAATTGGCCGTGTAAATTGGGGAGAAAATGGGAAAAATTAGAAAAAAAGAAAAAAAAAGAAAATGGTAATGGCGTTATAGTTACAGTCAGAGTAATTAGTTAGATTACTTGTTACTGAAAAAAGTAACGCCGTTAGTAACACAGTTTATTTCAACGCCGTTACTCCCATCACTGACTGTAACCTATAATACATACATGATCACATAGTTACTGAGGTGAATAGTATACAGAACTTACAGGAAAAAGAAAGAATCTGCAGCAAATGTTGCTGATAGGGATAGAGACATTTCAGTCCCTGTGTGGTGTGTGTGTGTGTGTGTTGAATGTGTGCGTGCGAGTGTGTAGGGTGATGGGTGGGTTCAGTACAGTCTTTATGTGAGTGTAAGGAGTGTGTGTGTGTGGTGGGGGGCAGGGGGGATGAAGTACACTGGTATCAGAAAATAAACACTTATACATGAACTTTGATCTGCAGGAAGCTTGCGGTAGGAAGTGCAGAAGCTCTTAAACATCCGTTAAAATTTATGAGCACATACACAGAGAGAGAGCATATTGTTTTTAAAACACGACCAAAGAGAAAGATAGCTTCTTTTATTATATACTCTTTAACCAAGATATAAATCTGCTTCATTTCTCTCTTTTTTTGCAATAATATTGATACATATACACTACCAAACAAAAGTTTGGGGTCACTCAAACAATTTTGTGTTTTCCATGAAAAGTCACACTTATTCACCACCATACGTTGTGAAATGAATAGAAAATAGAGTCAAGACATTGACAAGGTTAGAAATAATGATTTGTATTTGAAATAACATTGTTTTTACATCAAACTTTGCTTTCATCAAAGAATCCTCCATTTGCAGCAATTACAGCATTGCACACCTTTGGCATTCTAGCTGTTAATTTGTTGAGGTAAGCTGGAGAAATTGCACCCCACGCTTCTAGAAGCAGCTCCCACAAGTTGGATTGGTTGGATGGGCACTTCTGGCGTACCATACGGTCAAGCTGCTCCCACAACAGCTCAATGGGGTTCAGATCTGGTGACTGCGCTGGCCACTCCATTACCAATAGAATACCAGCTGCCTGCTTCTGCTGTAAATAGTTCTTGCACAATTTGGAGGTGTGTTTAGGGTCATTGTCCCGTTGTAGGACGAAATTGGCTCCGATCAGGCGCTGTCCACTGGGTATGGCATGGCGTTGCAAAATGGAGTGATAGCCTTTTACCCTGTACAAATCTCCCACCTTACCAGCACCAAAGCAACCCCAGACCATCACATTACCTCCACCATGCTTAACAGATGGCGCCAGGCATTCTTCCAGCATCTTTTCATTTGTTCTGCATCACACAAACGTTCTTCTTTGTGATCCAAACACCTCAAACTTGGATTCATCCGTCCACAACACTTTTTTCCAGTCTTCCTCTGTCCAATGTCTGTGTTCTTTTGCCCATCTTAATCTTTTTCTTTTATTAGCCAGTCTCAGATATGGCTTTTTCTTTGCCACTCTGCCCTGAAGCCCAAAATACCGCAGCCGCCTCTTCACTGTAGATGTTGACACTGGTGTTTTGCGGGTACTATTTAATGAAGCTGCCAGTTGGGGACCTGTGAGGCGTCTGTTTCTCAAACTAGAGACTCTAATGTACTTATCTTCTTGCTCTTACTCTAAAATGGCATGAACAACTCATCCAGGGTAAACATATATTTTAAATATATAAAGAAATTAGTTTCAGTTTATAATTTATGTCCAATTTAAAACCTTTCATCGTTAGCGTGTATACGTACCTTCCCAAAAGGCATGGTGTAATGCTCGATGTAGGGTCCTGTCACAGGCTGAGGGTGCTCGCTGTCATCAGCTATAATTATAGTGACGGTGGGGTAGAACTGCCGAATGCTGACAATCAGATCCTGAAGTTTATCATAACGCAGAAATGTTTTGGTGGCAATGGAGACCAGGGCACTTATGTTGTATTCTAGAGAAGTAAAAATGAACACAAACACACATAAGAACCATTTTCTGAATACATTTCTTCATCAGTTAAAATGTAAGAAGGAGCTGTTACCTGCAGAAGGTCCGGGATCGTAGAGCTTAGGAGGAACTTCATGTCGAATTTTAATGGTAAAGGCCGCCTGGAATCCATCTGTACCAAATTGGACTAGTGGAAAGAAAAATAAGTTTTGATTGTGAATGAAATTGTATGTAATCTGCATTAATAAATGGAAAAACTAACAAGCAAAATCAATGCATTGATTTAATAGTCATATATTGTTACTGATATGCAAAAAAAAAAGGGTATAATATACAGTATTGGAAAAAAATAAAAGACCACTTCAGTTTCTGAATCAGTTTCCCTGATTTTGCTATTTATATGTACATGTATGTTTGAGTAAAATGAACATTGTTGTTTTATTCTATAAACTACGAACAACATTTCTCCCAAATTCCAAATAAAAATATTGTCATTTAGAGCATTTATTTGCAGAAAATGAGAAATGGATGAAATAACAAAAAAGATGCAGAGCTTTCAGACCTCAAATAATGCAAAGAAAACAAGTTCATATTCATAAAGTTTTAAGACTTTATGTTTGATGGCTTGTGATCATCCATCTTCCTCTTGATTATATTCCAGAGGTTTTCAATTTGGTAAAATAAAAACAAAAACATAATTTTTAAGTGCTCTCTTAAAATTATTAAGTGCTCTCTTAAAATTATATCCATATTACCAAAAAAATACATACACTGTCCAATAAAAGCTAGTTAAGACTGATTTAAACTCAGGTCTATACATACTAATCTAAACTATAAACACCAGACAATAGTAATGAGGGCGGGGCTTACAATAAAAGACACCTGGAGATACAGAGGACAGTTTAGGGCGGAGACACAATGCACAAGGTCAATACCAAAGGTTAACAGAAGGTAAACATGCAGCCAACAGAAACAGGGAATTAGATACATAAAGCAGACACAATCGGGCAGCAGGGCCAAGCCTAAAGTAAAATCAGCTATATATTTCAGCTGGACACTATTAACTACTAAATAAGTACCTTCTGAAGGCCGGTGATTGCACTGGAGTTTATTTAGGGGTTTTAAAGAAAAGAAGGCTGAATACTTGCGCGTCATTAAAATACATTTAAGTTTGTGGTTGTAAGGTGACAAAATGTGAAAAAAGTTCAAGGGGTATCAATACTTTTGCAAGCCACTGTTTATCCAACTGTCTATCGGTAAATAGCAATGTAAATGTATTGCTATCTTGGCCACGAAAAACATACATCATTCCTATCTTGGCAACACAGGTGCCCCTCTCGTTACACACACACACACACACACACACACACACATGGACGCGCAGCAGTGCACAAACCCAACTTTTACATCAACAATAAACAGAACATAAAATAAAATAGCATTGCTGTTCCCTTAAATTTCCTGCCTATTTTAACTGAAGGAAACTGGTTTGATCAGGTTTTACATTTGCAGTTTTTTTTTTGTTTGTTTTTTTTGTTTTTTTAACAAGAACACAAACCATCATTTCCGTTACCAAGTATATTTCTTTACACACCATCACATCTAGGTCAGACATTAGCAGCAACTGTCAAGTAAATGCTGGGCTGCTCTGTTCAGATGTACATAAAGTGAACAGGTTTACCCTCCTGTTCTGTTCCGGGTCAATTTGAGCCGTTTTAAAGTTTGGAGATCTAGGAAAAATAGTTAATAGTATTTTTTCAGTATTAAACTTCTTCTGCTTGCCTTAATTAGTGAAAATGGTTCAATGGTTCAATGGTTTACAACCACCCCCAGCTAAAACTAAAACTAAAACAAAATTGTAATGTTATATTTTAATGTGTAAAAAATGTAAAAAGAATATATATATGTTGGTCTTTCAAAAGTAATAAAGTAGTGAAACATTAAAAAAGTGTATTTTTCATGAAAAACGAGTGTATTATCCTGATTGAACCATGACCTGATAGAGGTAAGGAACTCCACTGCACTAAATATTGATAGAATAATTAGCAATGGGGTTAGTAAAAAAATAGTTACACTGCCTATTAGGATTTTTTTGGGTTTCAGATCATCTTTTGTATAATTAAACATGCACCAGTTCAAATTAACCCCCGAACACCATTACTGTTTCTGACAAACAAACATAATAGGAGGGTTAAACTGCTGTGTAGAGATGGAGAGAGTCGCAGCTCACCTACGTCTGCAGTGTTGGGGTGGAAGATGGTGTTGGTGTAGGTGATGAACTGCAGCTGTCGGTTGAGAGCAGGCAGCGCTCTGCTGGAGATTTCTATATGAGACGATCCTTCACCCCTCACCCTGACACTGTTCACCACCCCAGACACATCAAATGTTCCCATAATGGCAGTTAAATTCACCTGCAGAACACATGACAGTAAATAGCAAACACAGGGGTGAGTGTTGGGGGCAAATGTACTAAAGCTTGAACTTTGCATCAACTTGCATACAAACACTGTGTAATACGAAACGAAACAATGCATTTTTTAAAAATATACTCTGAATGAATTATGGTATTACAAATATGGACACATGCTAACTTTCACACTTTTTCCAAAAAAATAAATAAATAAATAATATATATATATAAAAAAAAAAAAATATATATATATATATATATATATATATATATATATATATATATATATATACATATATATATATATATATATATATATATATATATATATATATGTATATATATATATATACATATATATATATGTATATATATATGTATATATATATATATATATATTTTTTTTTAATGGGTTATTTAATAACTTTTATATTATTTTACAAAAAAAATATCAAGTTATTTTAATGTAACAAATTCATTGTTTGTCTCCACGAAGAATATGTTACTGAAGTCACTCCATAACAGTCTGGTACAACTACCCACCAAGTTTCATTCCTGTCTGTTTATTTATTCTGAGTGCAAATATTGTTTTGACAGTGAATGTAAATTTATTTAAATGATTTTCTGACTGTGGCCATTTACAAGTTTAATGATTATTGATTAAGGATTATCTATGATGTCATTAATTAATCAATATACCAAATATTAATAATACCAAAAACTAGGGGTGGGGGAAATGTTTGATTCTTGGATGCATCTCGATTCAGACGTGGACGATTCTGTATTGATTCACAAATGACAAAAATCGATTTAGACATTGTTGCTATGAATTTTGTGTAACGGTTATGCAATTGGACCTCCAAGTAAGCTTAAACGATTCCATGTTGTTTATTGACGCTGATTTATGGTCGATTAGCACAAATGCTAATCCAGCTGGCTACCTATGGTACCATTCACTACTTTCCTCTACATCATTTTCCTCCAAACTGTCAAAACAAACTGTCAAAGCTGTGATTGCTGTGAGCCATTATGATCGGGAGATCGCTGGTTCGAATCTCTGGCATGTAGCTTGGCATCAGCTGCCAGAGCCCTGAGAGAGCACAATTGGACTTGCTCTCTCTGGGTGGGTACTGTAGATGGTGCTCTTTCCCCTCATCACTCCTAGGGTGATGTCGATCAGCACAAGTCATCTGTGAGCTGATGTATCAGAACCGAGTCGCTGCGCTTTCCTCTGAATGCACTGTGATGTTACTCAGCAATGCTGCATCAGAAGCAGCTCGAAAAGAAGCGGTGTCTGACTTCACATGTGTCGGAGGAGGCATGTGCTAGCCTTCACCCTCCTGGTGTTGTGGCAACAGTAGTGATAGTGGGATAGTGGGATTACACTGGTTAGCCATAACATTATAATCACCTTCTTATTTCGTCTGGTTTTAATATTGTGGCTGCAGCTTTTCTAACCATTACCCTAACAACTTTCCCTGTAATCCTAGATTTTTCTGTTAATCTATTAATGGATTAATTGAAAAAAAAAAATGCTTTTGAATGGAAATAAGTGTCTATTAAATATTAGGATTTACTATGGATCATTACAGATACTTTACTTTAGAAGTACCTAGAGCTGGGCGATATGGCCCAAAAAAAAAAAATCTTATTTTTTTTTTTTTTAAATCCGATTTTCGATTTAAATAAAAATTTTTCCCCTAGTAAAATCTCCTAAAAGTCGCTAGAAGTCGCTAAATGAGGTCATCGCCTAATTTGCATAATACATGTTTTTGAAGCTGTAAAGGATTAACATTGTGAGAGAGAAAAAAAGTGAGTAAAAAACACTCTAAATATGTTAGAAATGATACAAATGAACTCCAACAAATGAACAACTTTTGTTGCTTTTTAAATAGGCAGTCACATCTCAAAATAACTTTATTTTACATAAATTACATAAGGGGGGGAGGGAGAGAGGGGCGGGGCTGTGCGCAGGAGAGAGGGGCGGGGCTACGCTCAGGGGAGCATCGGTGGTGAAAATTTTTCATAAAAACAGCTCTAGAAGTACCAAGTAGTTATTGCAATGAGGAAAAAGAACCATCAAGATGCATCGATAATCATTTTATAATTGTATCATAATCAAAATCTAATCATAAAGTAAGGTGCCTAACATTTCCTTCACCCCTACCAAACACCAGACAAAACTTAAGAGTGTAAAAGTGTGTAAAACCTACCGAATAAAGGCTTTTCGACTTCTGTTTCAGAGCCAAACCTTGAAACAAAAACAAAACAAAAGGCAAATGTGAAGAACAAACACAGATTCACACACTGTCCTGTAGTAATGCTCTCAGGATGTTCAGTATGTGTCACTTAGGAATGTATGAGTTAAACAAAGAAGGAAATAGAGTGCTGTAAGGAGCTTCACACACTTTCACTACAGGCTCTTCTGGGTTACGGTGCCAAAAAATGAGTGACTCAACATAACCAGAAAAGTGGTGAGCAGTGATTCAGACTACAGAAACAAGAACAGTAAGCTCAGCTATCTATTGTATTTACTTGTGTAGATCTCAAACCAGACTAAACCTGTTTAATCCTTTGCATAAACTCAGGCCTGATTAATCACACAGTTTGTAGGACTGTCTCTTACCTGGAATTACCACAGACTTTTTAGGTCGGACAGAAACGCCCTGGGTGGGGTACTGAAGTGGGCTGTTGGGTTTAGCCACAATGAGCAGGTCTGCTGCTGACTGAGTCCTACAAAGAGAGAAATATGAAAAGAGAGCTCAGAAAACAAGATAAACAAGATTTCAGCATGTTGGCATGGTGCTGGGGTCTGGGGTTCAAGTCCCGACCTGTGTAGAGTTATCATACATTCATGTGTCTGTGAGGATTTCCCACAGGCACTCTGGTTTTCTCTCACAGTTTAAAAACATGGTGAACTGGATACTGTAAATCAGGGGTCGGCAATACTATAATGAACGATTAGTGCTGGGCGATATGGGAAAAATCATATATCACAATATGGAATTTTTTGTGTCACGATAACGATATATCATAAATCATGATATACCACATTTGAGTATGTTTTTAGTTATTCTTCAAAAAATATGACAAAATAATATAATTGCTTGCTTTTTTTCCAACTTTATTTCAAAGTGACATTAAACCCAACTTTCACAAATGAGAATTACTACATTTTAGTGCAGCAATATATATATATATATGTGTCAAATGAAAACAGATGAGGTGGATGCAGTAGCTATTTTTTTCAAAATTATACAGGTATTTAAATTGAGTTATCAAATGAACAATTTAAAGTGTCCATCAAATAACGTAAAGCAGTGTCATGTCGCACAATCACATTATAAGGCTTTTTTTAAAAAGAATACTTTATAATCACTTATATAAACCGAGTTTGTACAAAGTGACCACACCAATACATGTCATCGTAGCCTACTTTATATATATGCATGAATAATTGATGAAATTACTGTAGAAACGATAGGGACGATAGGTAAGCAGCACGATAGACACTTTTCTATTCTCCCCATGATATTTATCGTCATATCGCACAGCACTATGAACGATAATGAAAAAAACTTTTGTTTACATTCCTCCCCTGTCTCTCTGTCGTGCACTGCGTGACTTTAGTTTCCGTTTAGTATCCTCTTTTTTCTGCCCATTCTTGGGCTCCCTATTTCCTTATAAGGGCGTTTTCTCCCGGCCGTGTCCCAATTTACTAGCCGAGGCAGCAATGGTTTATTGGATTGCGACCCTGAAGACACAGGTTTGATCCCACGTAAGGAGCAGTGTGTTTATTTATTTTAAATGTATTTTTCTTTCTTATTGGGGTTACCTACTTTAAGATCAACTGTTCTGCAATTGGGTTCAACAACCCTCTGGGCTGGAGAGCTACTAGTCTGCTATAGCACTCCCTCCCATTACACTTCATTTTACAAAACTGATTTTTTTTTTTTTTTTTTTTTTTTGTGGCCTGCCACATAATGGCTTTGAAAATATCTGGCCCACAGCCAAACTTTATTGCCGAGCCCTTCTGTAAATTGTCCTGGAGTGGTGTGTGAATAAGTTTATGCATGAATGTATGCAAAGATATGGATTAGCATTTTGGTCTTTTGATCTCTGGATCAATGGGCAATTAGCTGCCGTTTCTCACTGTTGTGCACTAATTGAGTGCTGAATAGTGTGTGTAGGACTGTGTAGACCAGGAGTACTCCAATGTGTCTCTTAAAGGTCCACAGGTTTATTAGGTACATAGAAGACAAGAAATATACTAGTGCATCTAAAAAAAAAATTATATCATTAAAAAGTTACATTATTTCAGTAATTCAATTTAAAATGTAAAACTAATATATTATATAGATGTATGAAATACACAGAATGATTTATTTTAAGTGTTTATTTTTCTTTTATTGTTGGTGATTATGGCTTGCAGCCAATGAAAACCCAAAGATCAGTGTCTCCAAAAATTCGAATATAATATAAGACCAACTGATACTTTTGACAGTGTGAGCAGTGTACCAAATCCTGCTGGAAAATGAAATCCACATCTCCGTAAAAGTTGTCAGCAGAGGGAGGCGTGAAGTGCTGTAAGATTTTGTGGGAAAACAAAACTGCACTGACTTTAGACTTGATAATAAAACACAGTGGATCAACAGCAGCAGATGAAATGTCTCTCCAAACCATCTCTGATCATCAGTAAACATTACTTTTCATTTATAAATCAAGGGAGCAGAGTCTGGAGGAAGAGTGGAGAGACACACAGTCCAAACTGCTTGAGGTCTAGTGTGAAGTTTTCACAAGTGGTTGTACAGCTATGAAATTTATATCACTTCCCATTTTCTAACGACTCGTGTGAACACGTTAAAGCCCTGCAAAGCTAAATAAGGTCCGAGACATTTGTAAAAGTTATTAGAATTTAATATTAGAATATATAGAATATATAGAAGGGTGTCCAAACTTTTGCATAACACTTCTTTAATTTTTTGCTACAATGAAACAAATGCCTTTTGCAATTTACCTTCCGCTGAAATACAGATATTTTGAGCTTGGTACCCAAACAAGGGTTTGTAATATACAGCTTTAAAAAAATTAAGAGAACACTTCAGTTTCTGAATCAGTTTCTCTGATTTTGCTATTTATAGGTATATATTTGAGTAAAATGAACATTGTTGGTTTATTTTAAAAACGACAGACAACATTTGTGTGGACAGCAAATTCCAAATAAAAATATTTTAATTTAGAGCATTTATTTGCAGAAAATTAGAAATGTGTAAAAAAAAAAGATGATTCAGGCTTCAACAAATGCAAAGAAAACAAGTTTATATTTATAAAGTTTTAAAAGTTCAGAAATCAATATTTGGTGGAATAACCCTGTTTTTTAATCACAGTTTTCATGCATCTTGGCATGTTCTCCTCCACCAGTTTTACACACTGCTTTTGGATAAGTTTTATGCCTTTACTCCTGATGCAAAAAATTCAAGCAGTTCAGTTTGGTTTGATGGCTTGTGATCATCCTTCTTCCTCTTGATTATACCAGAGGTTAAGTTTGGTAAAATCAAAGAAACTCATCACATTTAAGTGGTCTCTTATTTTTTTCAGAGCTGTACAACACAACTTCTTGTTTTGGCCAACTGCCAATACCCTTACAGTTTAGACTTGGAGGCACAACATTTATTTAAGACACAAGGACAAATAATCCCTTCAGTTAACTGGACCTGCGTTGATGTAAATATTAACAAGGTGCGTTTTATGGAGAGTTGATCAGTAACTTACCTTTTGCGTAAGTTGTTAAACTCGTGCTGTCGTCGCTTCTTTACCTCCTCCAGCTCTGAGGGTCTAAATGCAAACTTTAATTCCTCAGCTGAAACCCGAGAAAAGAGGACATCCGCCAGAGGAACTTTAATACCCTGTGGATCTCCTTCACATACGCATCCATTTCTGGCCTGGGGTCTGTTTAAAAATGGAATAAAATAAAATAAAAAGCCAAAACAGTATTGTTAATAATAGTAAAAAAAAACAACAACAAAAATACATGCCTGTGGTTTAAAAGCTAACTAAACCATGTATGAAAATTTCAACCTTTATAGATCAGTATTTTATTTTATTTCTTTTTTTTTGTTTTTAGTTAACTTAAAAATATCTAAGAGCTAATCTTTATTTATGAATATAATTATGGACATCAACTATATTACTAGTAAAACTAATATTTTGGCAAATCTAAAAATCACTATCTACTACAATAATATTATTTGTATTCATATACAAGCATTCAAGCATACTGTGGCTGGGTGGTAAATTTGAATTAATTAGGTTATTTATTATACTGTTTTAATGTGATTTTTGATTTTTTTACATATAGAAGCTGTCAGAGGGAATCTTAGTAGATAGACTTGTGCTTCTGTCAGAAATATGTAAAGATTTTTTTTGTGTGTGTGTACGGTAGTGATTTTCAAAACAAGAAGGTTATTTTTGCACCATGTTCAATATAAAAGCATGTAAACTTAGAAGAAGCTGCTTGCTATTCTTAAACTTGGAATACCAATAAACTTATTTTTCATTTTTAAATAAATCAAAATTGTAACAAAGGATCACTCATATATTTGAATATCAAGATTGTATTTTTTTACAGTACACCCAGGCCTTATTCATACAGCATTCTCGAATAGCATCACAGCGCACTCGGGAGGAAAGCGCAGCAACTCGGTTCTGATACATCAGCTCACAGATGCAGCCTTGTGCTGATCCACATCACTCTTAAGAGTGATGTGGGGAGAGAGCGCCATCTACCCACCCAGAAATAGAAAGGCCAATTGTGCTCTCTCAGGGCTCTGTTAGGCCTCCGATGGCAAGCAACATGAACAGGATTCGAACTAGCGATCTCCTGATCATAGTGGCATTGCTTAGCCTGCTGCACCACTCAGAGCCCAGTGCTGCTTGCTATTCTTAAACTTGGAATACCAATAAACCTTTATTTTTCAGTTTTAAATAAATAAAAATTGTAACAAAGGATCACTTATATATTTGAATATCAAGATTTTATTTTTAACAGTATTGCCCAGGCCTTATTCATACTGTCCACATAAATACTTTAGCTTTTCGTTATTTTAAAAACATAACCTTTTTTTTATAATTTTATTTCTAAGCCCATTTTCTCCCCAGTTTACATGGCCAATTACCCAAACTCACTCATTAGAACTCCCCCTATCACTAATAGTTCAACCCAACACACCAGGAGGGTGAAGACTAACACATGCCTCCTCCAATACATGTGAAGTCAGACTCCGCCTCTTTTAGAACTGCTGCAGCTGATGTGGGGAGAGAGCGCCATCTACCCACCCAGAAAGAGCAAGGCCACTTATACTCTCTCAGGGCTCTGGCAGGCCTCCGATGGCAAGCTGCATGAACAGGATTCGAACCGGCAATCCTATAATCATAGTGGCATTGCTTAGCCCGCTGGACCACTCAGAGCCCAGTGCTGCTTGCTATTCTTAAACTTGGAATACCAATAAACCTTTATTTTTCAGTTTTAAATAAATGAAAATTGTAACAAAGGATCTCTCATATATTTGAATATCAAGATTATATTTTTTACACTATCGCCCAGGCCTTATTCATATTGTCCACATGAATACTTTAGTTTTTCATATTTACAACATTTGCATGTAAAAACACAAACATTACAATTATGCAGATTTAAATAATCTTCTACATTGCAGATTAACTTAAAAAACATGAAATAATTAAGGGACACATATGGAATTATGTAGTAAACAGTAAAACATTGCTAATCCTCCACAGTCCCACAATAGAGATAAGCTGAAGCTTTACAGCCTTAACTGTAACATTCATTAACATTATTATCTGGGATAGCCTTTAATCCTTTAACTTCTGCTTGGCTATTTGGTAGAGCACATTTGAGTCACTATGGGTGCAAACTAATTCTAAACAGTGTCTAAACTATAGTTTGTAGCTTAGAAAAAATGGTTAGTAGTAAGTAGAGTATACTCAAATATCCATGTAAAACAGACAGGGAAGAGCACATACACATACATAAAAAATGTAATACACTGTTCTCAACACATATACAAAGGAAAAACATGAAGAAAATAAATAAATGGTTAAATTAATAAATAAAGAATAAATACTGCTAGAGAATGCTGCATGCCTCATCACTTCCTGTTAGTAAAAAAAACGAGTTAATGTTAATAATTTGTGTACAAACACACAAGATTACTATACAGTCTATACCCTATAGTATTAGTGTGTAGGGAACAGCCCTGATCTTATAATAGTCGTTTTCTATGGTAGAGACTATTATTATTATTAATAGCCATGATTTGGCAACAGAGCTTCAAATTTTCTTATTTTACAATTTGAGAAAAGTCAGAGTTTCTCAACATCATGAAAATAAAATGAACTGGTCGAATGTGTGTGTGTGTCTGTGTGTATGTCTTTGTGTGTGTGTGTGTGTTTTTGTTTGTGTGTTAATGGCAGGGCGTTGGCATTTGTATTTGCATAGCTGCGTTAAGGGCTTGAAAACGATCCACCACTCAAGTAATAGCTGCTCTGTAGTGAAAGAACAGATGAAAGGAGAATAATAATAAAGTATACAGATAAACAGATACAGGACTACAGTCTGTAATTATAGAACTACAAATTGCTCTTACATGGTAAATAGAGCTTTTTTAAATTTAAATTTTAAATTTTTAAAACAACTAAACAAAGCAACTTTTAAAATGAAGTGAGAATGTGAGAAAATGATCAGGCCATTTCCGACCCTACAGACACTGATCGTGTCAAAACCACATAAACATATTCTTGGCAGCAGACGACACTGAAAGAAATGGTCTGTAGTGGCTGCTGGGGGGGTTACATAAAAGAAATGTTGCTGAAAATGCTGAAAATATGCTATGACCGATTAATTAGGTATCTGACTATTCATTAATGCATAGTGTGTTTTCAACCCAAACAAATATATATATATATATATATATATATATATATATATATATATATATATATATATATATATATATATATATATATATACAAATATAGTTTCTACAAGTTCATGATGAATTTATGTTTAGGAAGTGCAACCTGTATGCATAAATCTCTCACCTTTCCTATTGGCTCCTGCCACCATCTATGTGTAGTCATTCCCCCTTTGACTATGTATGTGTACCCTTTGCCTGGCCTCAGTGTTGAAGGCTGTCAGAGCAAGTTACAACATAAATATCTTTAAATAGTATGCTGCTTTCAAGACGTACTGCTCTAAACACAATATGTTTTTTTAAATGATATTATTATGTGTACAATAGAGAAAGAGAGAGCCTAAACTACATTTTTTTTTACTCCCAATGACCGATTAGTTATGAATCTGACTTATCATTAATGCATAGTGTGTTTTTCACGCAAACAAATCCCAAGCTTTCCACAATACTTCTTGTAGATATAATGTAATAATGTGTTTACTTTAAAATATCTAAAACAAAAGGCACGATCTGGCATGGCCATGCCCAGCTAACTCTTTCTAAGACTTTATAATAATAATAATAATAATAATAATAATATATTTTATTTATATAGCGCTTTTCAAAATTCTCAAAGACGCTTTACATACAAAGATAAGGCACAAAGTAAAAAAAGGCAAAATTACAACAACAACAATAATAAGGGACACAGTCTTTAAATTGAACACAAAAATAATATAGGCAGTTTTACCAGTGATAATTTATATATATTTATAATATATTTTATGATGATTTTTTGTTTATATAAGTGCAACCTGCATAAATAAATCTCACACCTCACCTTTCCTATTGGCTCCTGCCACCATCTATGTATAGTCATTTCCCCGGCTACCTTTGTGTACCCTTTGCCTGGCCTCAGTGTTGAAGGCAATAAATAGTTAAATAGTATGCTGCTTTTAAGACATACTGCTCTAAACACAATATGTATTTTTATAATATTATTATGTGTACAATAGAGAAAGAAAAAGCCTAAACTTTCTCCAAAAAAAACATTCTTTTTAAAAGTTACTAAAAGTTTCCAGCTCTATAGGTCTGTTGTTTGTCACCAGAGTGTGGGTGTTTTGAAGCAGACCACAGGGCTGAGAGCACAGTTTGCAGCAACTTCCTCATACTTCCTCTTTCTGAAACTGCTTTACACGTTATTTGAAACCGAGAGTCAGTAAAATTGTGTCACCAAAGATGTTTCCATGTCATGGGGAAAATACAGGGGGAGACAAAGTGATAACAGTTAGGGGTGGAAGGGTACATTTAACAGGGTTCCCGCAGGTCCTTAAAAAGTCTTTTTTAGATGGTGTGTTTAATGCCGGTGGGAAAACACATACAGCGAGTTACTGGGGGGAGAACTAGGGTTAGTGTAGAGCAAGCTAACATTAGCAGTGAGTTATCTAACATTATTGGGGAGAAAACTAAGGTTAGCGTAGAGCAAGCTAACATTAGCAGTGAGTTATCTAACATTACTGGGGAGAGAAATAAGGTTAGAGTAGAGGTAGCTATCATTAGTGGAGAGCTATCTAACATTACTAGTGAGAGAACTAGGGTTAGCATAGAGCTAGCAACCATTAGCAGTGAGTTATCTAACATTACTGTGGAGAGAACTAAGGTTAGTGTAGAGCTAGCGAACATTAGCAGCGAGTTATCTAACATTACTGGTGAGAGAACTAAGGTTAGCATAGAGCTAGCAACCATTAGCAGTGAGTTATCTAACATTACTGGGAAGAAAACTAGGGTTAACGTAGAGCTAGATAACATTAATGGCGAGCTATCTATACATTTTTGGGGAGAAAACTAGGGTTAGCGTAGAGCTAGCTATCATTAGTGGAGAGCTATCTAACATTACTGTGGAGAGACCTAAGGTTAGCGTAGAGCTAGCTAACATTAGCAGGGAGTTATCTAACATTACTGGGGAGAGAACTAAGGTTAGCGTAGAGCTAGCTAACATTAGCAGTGAGTTATCTAACATTACTGGGGAGAAAACTAAGGTTAGCGGAGAGCTAGCTAACATTAGCGGAGAGCTAGCTAACATTACTGGGGAGAGAACTAAGGTTAGCGCAGTTAACATTAGTGGTAAGCTAGCTAACATACTAACGTTAGCGGGGAGTTGGCTACGTTACCAGGGAGAAAACTTGGGTTAGTGGAGAGTTAGCTAACATTAGTGGGGAGCTACATAATGTTACTGGGGAGAGAACTAAGTTTAGCATAGAGCAAGCTAACATTAGCGGAGAGCAAGCTAACATTAGCGGAGAGCTAGCTAACGTTAACGGGAAGAGAACTAAGGTTAGTTGAGTTAACATTAGCGGCGAGCTAAAAACTAGTTTTTTTTTCCCCAGCTTTTTTCTGCAGCTTAGCCAATCAGCTCTCCCTCCTGCCACCGCCTCTAAACCCATACATCACCCAGTGCCCCTCCCAAACTACCCCTTCCATTTTTTTGCCTTTTTTCAAATTTCAAATGTCTCTTTAAAAGTTTATCTCACTGCCATCTAGATTTCTATAAACAACTATTTCTAGAATTGATTTTAAAATAGTTAATACTGTACAAAAGCACCAAAAAATAAATTAATTAGATTTGTTTCATGTGAAATTCAAGCTAGATGTGTAAATGACCCCACCCATCCCTCACACGAACTGTTCTCCCTCCTGCCTTCGGGAAGAAGGTACCGCAGCATCCGGTCCAGCACGACCAGATTCTGCAACAGCTTCTACCCCCAAGCCATCAGACTCCTCAACTGCAGAGACTGAACTGATGGTTTTCTGTACATGCACACACACTCTTACCCCACTTACCCCAGAAAATGGAAAGTACTAAAAACACTACTACCTCACTGGACTCTATTGCACACTGTGTAATAGAGGTAATTACTACCTCACTGGTCTTTTTTGCACACTGCATAATTTGCACACTGTCTTGTTATTTATTATTCTTTGTCTGTATTGTGTTGTATTGTCTGTCTGCACTTTGGTCCTGTTGCACTTATTGTTCTGTCTACACTGTGTTTATGTGCACCATGGTCCCTGGAGGAACGTTGTTTCGTTTCACTGTGTACTCTGTATATAGCTGAAATGACAATAAAAACCACTTTGACTTTGACTTTGACTTTTTTGACTTTGAAATTAGGGGGTAAAAAAGATAGCAATTATTATTAACTGTGTAAACAATATAAGTATTATTCCTCAAAACAGATTTAAAAAGACAAAAAAAAAAGGTTAATGTGGGCGATGCTAAATATACCCACAAGTCTAGAATGAATTAAAAACAACAGCAGAATGCAATAAAAAAATAAATAAATCTGTTGGATCTATACGAAAAAAAAGTACATCAACACCAAACAACACCAAACACAAGATTACTATACAGTCCATACCCTACTGAATTAGTGAGTCATTTTCTGTGGCAGACGGTTGATAAAAGTAAAGAGGAAGCTACACAATGGTAGACATTGACCTGTCCCAATTTTTGTGAGATGTTCTGCTGCCATCAAGTTCTAAATGAGTTAAAGTTTTCCATGAAATGGTAAAAGGTCTCACTATCTGATATGTGTCACATGTTCTGATATTTATATGTATCTTCATTGTACACAGCGTACTAACGCTGTTTTAGGAATTTGAGTTGATAATGTCAGAACTTTGTGCTTCGCAAAGACAACACTAAGATCTAAGATCTTAGATCTAATCAGGAAAGTGCATAACATACTGCAAAAGCCATCCATATAAAGAAATCCAGATTTCTTTTTTTCCATTATATTTACCCCAAACACCCCAAACTTTCTCTACTAAAGACTAATTTTTATTCTCTTGCTTTAAAGACATGAACCTTGATGATTTGCTTCTTTTATTTGTTATTTTACTTGCTATTTTGGTTTGTTCTGTTGTGTTATTTTGTTTACTTACTGCTCTAGAAAGGTGCAATATAAATAAAGCTTACTTACATACTTATGTCTTACTATTACTATTGTTTTTTTTTTTCCTCTAACAGGTAATGCTTTAATTAGGATAATTCACTCGTTTTTCATTAAAAAAAATACATGTAAAAATACTTTTAAAAGACCAACATATAAAACATTAGTTTTACATTTACACTGAAAAATAACATTTCAATTTAGTTTTAGATTTAGTTTTTGCAGGGGGTGGTTGCAAATATGTAAGATGAACCATTTTCATATTATATGTTTATTACACTAATTAAGGCAAGCAGAAGTTTCATACTGAAAAAAAAATACTTTGAACTATTTTTCCTAGATTTTTAAACTTTAAAATGGGTCAAATTGATCCGGAACACAACAGGAGGGTTTAAGAGTATAAAAAGTATATGTGATGTTTTCTGTGAAACAGCGTGTAAGTGGTAGCTACTTGGAAATGTAGGTCATATGTGTTTTGTAGTCTAAAGTGTTTGAGAAGCCCTGGTCTAGTAGATGGAGAGATAAACGTGTTGCTAAAGCTCAAAGATGGAGTGATTAAATTATAATGTGATCATAAGAATGTAACTCAATGGTGTAGGAGTGGGTTTGACGTTGGGGGGATACATTTGTTAAAATTAATCAAAGCCCACCCAATAGGGAATTACAACATTTGCGAAATTACAGTTAATCACCAAAAAACAAAATCATTTTTTTTCTGTACTTCATATATATATATATATATATATATATATATATATATATATATATGCGTGCAATGTCTGAATTACATACATATGATAAATAAATACACATGTGACAAAAAAACTCATTTGTTTAATTACTATTTTAAATAATATAACAGATTTGGTTATTATTATTATTATTGCAGTATATTGTCATTGTTGCAATTCATTGCTCTCATCACTGACCTGACGAGTAAAGCCAGTGTTGTGCCAAATTTAGCACCCTAAGCCGAGCATTTACAAAAACAGGGATTGACATGACAAAGAAAATAATAATGATATTTAATAACTTTAAAATGAAATAAAATAAAACATAAAAACAGAATTAGTATTAATACTACTACTACTACGACTACTATTACTAATACTACTACTACTACTAATAATAAAGCTTGGTTTAATTGATTAGAAATTAAGGTCAAAAGAAGATAAGATTAATACAACAAAAATGAGTTAAAATTAAGCTAAAACTAACTTTTAAATAATACAATAAAAATACAAATAAATAATTTAACTAAAAAGAATAAAAGCAATAATAATAAAATTATAATAGTAATAAAAGAATATATAACAAGTCAGAAAACATTTAGGCAGTTTTTTTTCCATTTCTAGGTGAACAAAAAATATAACAAACAGCCACATTTAGAGCTGTAAAATATCCAAACTACCGGTAATATTTTGTGGGAGTAAAAATTCTTTAAAAAGAACAAATATGAAAAGAGTTTCTGACAGGAACACAAGGCTGATCTACATCTACTGAGGTTCCATCTGGCAGCTTCTACCTGTTATTCACTTTATCAGCCTTAAGCTCTATAACTCTATATTTGCACTAATGTTTATATGAGTGCTGTTTACAATGCTACTGTTATTCCCTCTTTAATCTCTCTATCACTACTAAACTACTGTCTTGTGTCTCATGTATGTATATATCTGTGACCTTGTTATATTGTACATATTTGTTATATTTAGTGTCTCTTATTTTTTTTTAATATTTATAATTTTTATTTTGCTGTACCTGTTGTAACATTGGGAAGGAGAGTAACATGATTTTAATTATCTGTAGGTCATGTACATATGCAGTATTGACAATAAAACGTTTTTACTTGACTGTAAAATGTAGATTATTCAATTTAAAAAATCATTAAAACGGTAAATTTGACCAAATTTTGCAATAAAAAATAATGAAGACCCATAAGCTCATATTCAACAGCAGTGACTAAATGCAAAATAATATGCAGGTAAATAATAAGTAATATATTAATGATTATGAAGGTCATTATTATAATACTTTGCTCTCTGCCCATATATATTTTTTTAACTGACTGATAAGTTCAGGTAAAGTTAATGTAATTGTCAGGCCCGTCCAGCCAAGCCAAGCACTCTATGCTCAAATAAGGACATTCCCCTAATTAGAGCACACACACACACTCTGAGAAGCATTCCATGCCCAAATAAGGACTTCCTCTAATCAGGGCCCGCACGCAGCCATCCAGCCCTGATTAGAGATCAGACTCACCTGGGCAGAGGTGCTTAAAAGCACGCTGTTTCTCTCTGCTGTCGCTGAGTATTGGTCGCTCACATGGTCTGTGGTTCCAGCCTGTTTGCATCTCTACAAAGCCTTCTTATTCCCAAGCCTGTTTCGCCCTAGTTCCTGGTGTTTCCCTGGACTCCTCCCTGCTTAAGTAGCCCTGTTTAATTTATTGTGTTTGTTTGCCCAGCTTACTTTTTAGTCTAGCCGTTTTCCTAAGCTCTGCTTAGCAGTTTTCTGTTTGCCATTTTCTAGTCTAGTGCTCCCATTGTTTTTCCCCATTCCCCATACTACTTCCTGGTTATATTGTTTTGGCCGTTTCTCTTATTCCTTGTTTCTTTAGTCCCTGTTTCTTTTGGCCCAGTCCAGTTTGCTTTGTCAGTTTTTATATTTGTTTCCTATTTTGCCCAACTTTAGTGTGTTGTACGGTGGCCGAGAAAGCCCAGCGCAGTGCAAATTGAAAAGCGCTGCAAAAGCACAAAACACATCCATCAAAATTACATCACAGGCGCAGCAAAAAGAAAAACGCGCTGCAAAAAGAAAAACGCGCTGCAAATAGAACCACAACACAACGGAAGTGAGTCACAACACAACGGAATTTTCCCGGGGGACCTTAAAAGATGCTGTACCAGCTGTATACAAAGGACAATAAGTGGCAAACAAGCTTCTGAAAAGTAAGTTATGTTTATTACCTGTGATTACCACGGTTGTGTGCATATTATTAAAAGCTCTGCTTCACAAAACGCCTTGTTTGCCACTTATTGTCCTTTGTACATATAGTGAAGTCCGAGACGTTACTGAAGACGCAGCTTAGCTGGCATACCTGTCAAGTTTTGGACTTAAAAATAAGGGATTTTTTCCGCCGCCCCAACAGCCCAAACGAGGGAAAAAAAAATAAATAAATAAATATATATATATATATATATATATATATATATATATATATATATATATATATATATATATATATATATTTTTTTTTTAATATATATATCTATTTTTTTATTTAATAGATTTAAAATTGAAATTGAAGGGTGCACAAATTTACAAAAAGGACATGGATCAGATATATTCCATAAGTAAATAATAGTCCTAAGGGGCCTACACAATTACTAATCTTTCATTAATACTTCTTTCTATCGTTCAGTCCACTCCTGATCAGTTCAGTTAATTTCAGCCCTCTCCACATTTTCTCTCTCTCCAGCTCAACCATCTCTTCTACCCCTTCTAAATAATACATTACATTACATTATAATACATTACCACAATACTTGAGATTTAAACAAATTCTAACAAACCCTAAAACTAGCCCTGAACTAATAGAGTTTGGAAATGATAGTTATTGGCTGATCAGGCACATATGGGCAGGGCATTATATATATATGTAGATTTTTCTCAAACCCTGAATATCTATCTAGCTAATTCTAAAGTTAAGCTTACTGAGTCACAAGCTGGATTTTATTAAACACACAGTGGGTTTAATTTATGTTTTGATTCAGAGAAGAGTCTTTTTAACCAGCTATCAGAAACAATCTCATCACATTTTACATGGTTAATTACCTTTCTTTTAGAAAAATCTCCGTATATCCAGATTAGTTTTAACGACAGCTGCTCCGACTAGCTGCCTGAACTCACAGCGAGGGGAGGGGCGGGGTTTCCCGCACACTAAACTGCGCTCCGCAAAACCAGCTAGCTGATTGGCTGTTTCTGCTGAAAGGCGGGACTTTCTCCTTGAACCGGCACCACGATTGGTTAAGAGACACACAGCGGTCAGTGCATTGTCGCCTGTGGCCTATATATTTTTTTATTTAGTATAATACGGGAAATTTACGGGAAAATACTAATACGGGAGGACGGCGGGACAGAGGAGTAAAATACGGTAGTTTCCCGGCCAAAACGGGAGACTTGACAGGTATGAGCTGGTACAGTATCTTTTAAGGTCCCCCGGGAAAATTCCGTTGTGACTCACTTCCGTTGTGTTGTGGTTGTATTTGCAGCGCGTTTTTCTAGTTGCAGCGCGTTTTTCTAGTTGCTGTGCCTGTGTTGTAATTTTGATGGATGTGTTTTGTGCTTTTGCAGCGCTTTTCAATTTGCACTGCGTTGGGCTTTCTCGGCCACCGTAGTGTTGCTCTATTCTACTTTATTTTTGTAGTTTTGTTGTTTATTTTTAATTAAATTCTACTGCTTCGTTTTTTCATCCCAGCAGTTGTCTCTTATTTCCTTTTTGCCTGTTAAGTCAGGCATGACAGTAATAAACTGGCAGATTAGTATAATATGGGTTATTTATCCAGACAGGGATTAGGCCTAATTGTACACTATAATTTCCTATTAATAAAAAAAAAAATCTCCATTCTAAATGCTGTGTCTAAACTCTAATCCCTGTGTTAGAAACGGTCAGGCTGTGCTCACCCTGCCCTGTGCTCCTTCAGGCTGTAGGGAACACTGCTGTAACTGTTCTCCAGGTGCTGGAAACTCCTCTCCACCAGTTTCTCCATGGAGTCCAGTCTTTGCTGAACATCAAGCACAGTCGATTCACTCGCCGTCCAGTTATACATCAAAACAGCTCCCGTGATTAAAATCACACAGAAAACCGCTCTCTTCTTCTGCAGCCGCATCGCTCCCTGCAAACAACCAACACAGAGCACAGAATCAGCTCTAACCCGCGCTGCTCCCTTATCACTATCTGCACCTGTGAAACTTCACACACCTCGCTTCAGCATCCTATTCTCAGACTGCACACACACACGAACAATCTGGAATTTTACAGTCAAACAAAAGTGTATTGTAATTAAAATTACATTACATATTAAACTAAATCAGTAAAAGTACGTAACACAGCAAGAATATATATTACTAGGGCTGTGCCATATCGTATCGTATGCAATAATATCACCTACATTCTTTAATATCGTGAACGATATCATAGCCTGAAATATCGATCCTGATTCACCCAACCTTAATTATCACATCAGGGTACTACTTTTTTACTGTTTTTAGCAAAAGAAAAATATCACACGGTTCTCATTTCCCATCATATATCTACTAGAGACTATATATAGAGATTATATCTGTCCAGTATCATTTATTATTTTATATTTGTTGTGCATTATTAGTATAATGACATTCTGGAACACTGACTTCTGTTGCAAATATAATAAAATTCTCGCATTTTAATATATCAGTTAGAGATGTGCCATATTATATCATATGCAATAGTAAAATGTATTTTTCATTTTGTTACAGTACTGTATTTCTGAAATACATATTTTTTTATTTCGATGTTTTCTCATATCGGCAAGAGTATTGTTATCGCGAAAATACCTTGAAATATTGTGATATTATTTTAGTGCCATATCGCCCACCCCTATATATTACACATATTAATACTTTCATATTATTTTAGCATTGACTGACATAAAAAGTAAAATAGTATGCAGGTAAATATATACATTTTAATCCTTTCAGACTTGAATTGTGTTATATATATATATTATACTAGACATGATAAAAAGTGTTTTAAATGCCCCAAAATTAGTAAAAATTAGCTTATATTACTTTGCCTTATTTGTTCTGTAATGCTGACATGCCCCAATATCTCATTTGTCTTTTTTTTTGCCCAGTGCAAAAAGCTAAAAAGCTACAAAA
Organism: Astyanax mexicanus; assembly: GCF_023375975.1. NCBI lineage: Eukaryota > Metazoa > Chordata > Actinopteri > Characiformes > Acestrorhamphidae > Astyanax > Astyanax mexicanus. The sequence goes on along the minus strand of NC_064420.1, from coordinate 42,136,422 downwards.
GCTACTGTTTCATTGTCTGGTTTATGATCTTATGATCTTATGATCTATAATAAAAATGTCCAGCTTAAATGACTTTTTTTATTTTTTTATGTCTGACATGCTAAATAGTTCATGACCTTGTTCTGTCTTAAAAAAAAGATGCACTTTAATTTCCTACAATTATTTTTATTACTGTGATTAAGCTTTATATGGAGTAAGGAGACAATATGCTGTAAAATAAGATAAGATAAAATAAGCCTATAAAAGCAATATCAATATTTGTTTCTGCTGTATTTAAGTCTAGTTAAAGCTACAATCATATACAGATCATCCACACTCCAAACTACTAAAGTTGTGTGCAAAAAGAATAAAAATTGGGAAATTACATTAACTAGATAATTAACATTAACTAAATAATTTCAGATACGCAATATAGTATAAACAAAAAGTATATATTAATTCTCAAAGTTCAAGCTTTCAAAATGCAATAAAAGTAATACAATACAAATATATACATTACATGTATATCTGTATGTATTGGTAAATGTAAAATGAAAATTTTACTGTAAACAAAAATAACTGGTCCAGTGAACTGTAGTCTTTAGTGTGGTAAGCGTTTGTGCTGGTGACACCAGAAACACCGCTTTCTGTTTTTTAGGAAATGGCTGTTGATTTTGCACAATTTTGATTGCACATACTGGACAGATCTGCTTTAAAGCTTGATGAAATCTACTGGACATGCTTCCACTATAACCCTAAAAAAACATTCTGTGTTTTTCATTATTTAAAAAAATATTTTGCATTGTAGATTAATACAAAGTAATCCAAACTATAAAAAAATATATATATGGAATTATTATATTACTACACAAAAAAGTGTGAAACAAACCCGTTTTATATTTTAGATTCGTCTAAGTAGTGTTGTGCTGTAAAGAGGTAGAGTTGGTATACAGTAAATAGCTCCATTTGCATAATGTTCTAATCCATGTTATGGCAAGAACTACTAAAAAACTAAAGCAAAGAAAGTAAAGAAAAAAATACTTCCATAATACTACAATTCAAAATGTTATGTTGAAACTTTTAACCGTTTGTATAAACAAATACAATAAAAAAAAATAAAGTAAAAATATTTTTGTATAATTTTTAATATGTATTTTTAACGAGTTTTCAGCTAGTTTTAATGATTTTACAGCAAATTCTACCAGGCTGTGTATTGACAAAAATGTGGTAATATTATATGTATCAAGTTACAGGGAATCCCATTCAGTGTAATGTGATACTGTACACAAGGAGATATATTGCAATGGTATAAAAACACACTATTATATTTATAAAATCTAAATAAAAAAAACGTTTCCTTTCTTTAATCCAATCAGAACAGTGGGATCTAATGACAGAGTACAGCACTGCTATCTAGTGTATGGAAGCCCATTCCTGCCACCTAAAAAAAAATCTAAAAATATATATATTTTTATTATTATTAAGTAAACCGCTTTCTCAATATTTTGACAAACTAAGTCATTATTTTGAGATAGTAAGTCATTGTATGGAGATACTATCTTATTATTTTGAGATACTAAGTCATTATTTTGGGATACTATCTCAATATTTTGATATACTAAGTCATTATTTTGAGATACTAGAGATAGTATCTCTATCTCTCTTTTTGAGATACTATCTCTAGTATCTCAAAATAATGACTTAGTATATCAAAATATTGAGATAGTATCCCAAAATAATGACTTAGTATCTCAAAATAATAAGATAGTATCTCCATACAATGACTTACTATCTCAAAATAATGACTTAGTATCTCAAAATATTGAGATAGCAGTTTACTTAATAATAAAGAAAATTGCTGGATAATTTTTTTTTTTAGGCGGAGGGAATGGGCTTCCACTATAACACTTAAACACTAAAAAACACTTTATATATACACCAATCTTTATGTAATACTGTGTTTCTAAAAATCTATACAGTATTAGAAGAAAAAAATGCTATATTTTAATGTATCTTTTTTTCTCACAACAAGAACAAAATAAAAAGAAAGTGTGATAATGAAATAAAAAATGTTCAGAGGTGTAGCTTCCTGAGAGCAGACTGACTCAGTACTTGAACAAACTACGCAAATCTAAACCTGAACACTATAAAACAGGAAGAACTGTAACTATAAAACATCACATTCTGTAAGGTTCTGTAAATCAGATTTATGTGAGTCCAAAGAACTTAAACATTTAAAGAACGTCTATAGTTCAGGGTTCCTTCCCAGAATCACACATCCAAGCTTAGAGTCACTTAGACAATCTACCACAGAGCAAATACGAGTCCAAAAACTGTCCACGTCTGTGTGGAACATTCAAAAGACATCTACAACCAACTCGCATTTAAATGTTTAATCAGTATCAGGGTTAAATCAACACTGGATTATGATTGGATTCAAAAGGCAGTCAGCATTAACCTTGACCTTGTTTCAACACCCCCAGGCTGTTATTGTAAATAAGAAGGTGTTCTTAATGACTTGCCTGGTTAAATAATAATGAAAATAAATAAAAACCTCACTGTTCAACATTTAATAAACTGTAGATTACATTTCCTTTTCATTTATTTTGCATTTTTAAAGGTATAGATGTTTGTTCATAAAGAACTTTTACTTTCTAGTTAGTATTTTCCTATTTTAACACAAACTAAAATAATTGAAATGGTCATTTTTTTTCCTACATCGTTTTTGAACACTTTGTAGCAAGCTAACAATTTTTGATTAGTAGAACGTTTTCTGAACCTTAAAGGTAACGTTTTATACTGTTAAATCTTTCAATTTTCTGGCTGTTTTTAGACTGCTTGTATTTATGAAACATTATTTAAATAGTTTTCATTTCTAGTTTTGGGAATCTGAATGTTCCCTTCTACGTTCGTCTGTGAGAAACCTGTGTGAGTAACAACGTTGTAATGCAAACCATTATAATGTCACAATTTCAGAAAGTTCCTGGAACATTATTTCTGTAACAGGCTAGGCTAACGTTTCTGGGACCTTTTCAAAACGTTGCTAAACATTCTTATAACGTTCTCTGTTCGCAGGGTAAACGTCTAACGTTATTACCCTGACTTCCAAATGACGTCTATAAAGGACGTTTAAAAGACACTGAAACAAAATTGTTTTTTTTTTTGTCCCTTCGTAAAAAAAACGTAAAATTTGGATTCTCTGTGGACGTCTTTTGAACGTTTGACACGGACGTCAGAAAAACGATTTTTTATGTCTTCAATAAAGGTAAAAAAAAACGTTAAATCTGCATTCTCCGTGGAAGTCTTTTGAACGTTTGACACGGACGTCAGAAAAACGATTTTTTATGTCTTCAATAAAGGTAAAAAAAAACGTTAAATCTGCATTCTCCGTGGAAGTCTTTTGAACGTTTGACACGGACGTCAAACGATTTTTTTATAAGTTCTTATAAAAACGTTCGCTATACATGACCAACTAATGTCTGAAACTTAACATGGTTCAGAATTACAGTCCAAACTGTGAATCTCGGATACTTAAGTATCAGTTACAGACTTCCAAACATCAGCTTCATCCAGCAGACGTTTATAAGAGCAGTATAATGAGATAAATGTTTTCTCCTCTTACCATCAGAAAGGTGGTCAGCAGTTTCCCAGTGCTCTTCATGTCCTCCTCTGCTCACCTGTGAGTGTCTGTAATGAGAGAGCTGGTTAAAATGTGGAGCTCGTGCTGCTAGTGCTCGTGCTCGTGCTGCTGCTGCTGAGAGGAGGTGGAGCAGCAGCAGGCAGGTGTGGGTGGTGTTCAGGCTGTCTGTTGCTGCTGCTGCTGAAAGCTGAAGGTTGACATTGTGCTGAAGGTTTAGCACTTTACTAAGTTACTCAGTTGTTACTCAGTTGCTCCTAAGTGCTCCAAACCACTACCAAAATATCATCTAATTCAAAAGGAGGAGAGTCTCCGCATGCAGCCCACGAGAACTACAGCAGATCTCGCGGTGTGACTCTTATAAAAGAATAAACGAAGAACGTCTCTGATATTACAGCATTACATACAGTAATAGAGCACTATAGAGCACTGCATCACAAAACTCCTCTCAGCCAATCACATTGCAGGGTCAAAACTAACTGTGGTATAACGTAACATATAATATAAATCTATTTAACTAAATAATGCACATTATAATGATCTTGTGATCATCTTTGTGCCATTCGTAATTTTTACTGTAACGCACTAAAATTCCTTTTGTTTTTGTATTTTGAACTTTTTCTCTCTAAATTCTTTGTAAAACTGGTGCTGTGTTGTTTTAAAAAGAAACAACAAGAAAACAAGAAAGCTTGTTTTATGATCATTACTATTATTATTGTTATCGTTGTTGGTATAAATGAGGAAAATACAGACCTATATGCATATACAGCTCTGGGAAAAAAATAATTATAATGACGAGTTTCTTTGATTTTGTCAAATTGAAAACCTCTAAAATATAATCAAGAGGAAGATGGATGATCACAAGCCATCAAACTAAGTTGAACTGCTTGAATTGTTGCACCAGGAGTAAAGGCATAAAGTTATCCAAAAGCAGTGTGTAAGACTGGTGGAGGAGAACATGCCAAGATGCATGCATGCACTATTAAAACTATTGAAACTATGAATATGAACTTCATCTTGTTTGTTATTTCAGCCATTTCTCATTTTCTATAATAAAAACTATAATAAATACTAACATTAAAATATTAGGTAGGCCAGGTAGGTTTTTAAAAAATAATATTAAATCTTTAATATTAAATATAATTTCCTTTCTTATCATACATAGTTCTCAGTGCTTAAATTAGTGACTAGCTGTTTTCCATAGTAGTTATTCTAGCTCATATTATTGCAGTTTAATGCTGTAATATCAGAGGAAGTTCTACTTTTATTATTTTTATAAGAGCCACTACTAATGAGAGAATTCACTGCACTGTAAAATGTAAAAAAAAAAAAAAAAGTTAAATAAAAAAACATTCTAAGAGAGCATCCAGAAAACCTGACAGGTTGAATGTTTTAAGAATGTTGAGCAAAGTTTTGTAAATTTGCAGGAATATTAGACTGTAACATTACAGAAATAATGTTTCAGGAATGTTGTGAAAAACGGACAAATAATAAGGGTTTGCATCACAACGTTACCAAAACATAAAAAAAAATGTTAAATAAAAAAAAATATTATAAGAGCATCCAGAAAACCTGATGGATTGAACATTTAAAAAATGTTGTGCAAAATGTTGAAGGTTAGATTGTAACATTACAGAAATAATGTTTCAGGAACGTTGTAAAAAATGTGTGATACGTAATAAGGCTTTGCATCACAACATTACTATTACAATTTTTATTTACAAAATGTTCTAAGAGCGTCCAAAAAACCTGACAGATTAAACATTAAAAAAATGTTGAGCAAAATTGTGAAGCTTAGATCGTAACATTTACAGAAATATTTCAGGTACATTGTAAAAACATATGATTATAATGAGGGTGTGCATCACAACATTACCATTACATTTAAAAAATGTTTAGTAAAAAAATGTTCTAAGAGCATTCAGAAAACCTGACAGAATAAACATTAAAAAATGTTGAATAAAAAAATTTTCTAAGAGCATCCAGAAAACCTGACAGATGTTTAATATAGAGGGACCTTTATTTTACAAAATATGCAATTCTGTGATCATGCTTTAAATAATGTAGAATATTTTACAAACAAAACAAAATTAAATTTAAAAACTCTTTCAGTTTTTCAAGTCTAAAATAAATTCTAAAAGGTTAATAGTCTTAGTGCTGCCAAATAGTTAGACAGCCTAAACATTTTCTCAGCATAATATTTCCCAGAATATTCTTATATTCAGAAGCTCATATGACGAGAAAATGCTGACTATAAAATGTCAATAAAATGTTAAAAATCTGCATCATGCCATAACAAGACATTAGAAATAAACATTTTTAAAACAAGCATCTAAGAAAATTGTAACTAAAATGATATTGACTTAGCTCAGCGAGTTTTAATGAAATCTCTGTATGTGTGTATTTCCACAGGAGTTTCAGTTCTTCTTTAGACGAAAGGCTGTTCTGTCTGAACTCATATGAGTTGATGACACGTGACTTTATTACACTGCACTTGGATGAAGCTACAAATGACCACAAATTACACAAAACTGATCCACCAAAACAAACTTTATTAAAATAAAGTAGAGCATAGCCCTTAATTCTATGTGCTAGAGTGAGTTTTGAAAAAAAAAATTATACATATGAGCTTTTCTGGCTTAGACTAGGGTTCCAACACTGGAGATTTGGTAGAATAACTTGTTAGGATAAAATGATCATGATATATGGGATTTTACAATTCTTCCTCTTTGTTGTTGCTGTTCTTTTTGTGTGTATATTGTTGTGAATATACATTAAACCTTACATAAGTGAAAACAGGGTTCTTGTTTGGGTGAACAAAATATTTGCTATAGATAAAAACTCGGAAGAGTTTATTAAAGGAAGTGTTTCTGTGCACTTTCAAAGCCCTCAGTTCCTCAGTTTAAATGTCCTTCAAAGGGGCCTTCAAAGGGGCCTTCAAAGGGGCCTTCAAATCTTTGTTAGGGTTAGGGTTAGGGTTAGGTTAGGGTTAGGGTTAGGGTTAGGGTTAGGGCTAATGCTTTGAGTTTATTAATGATGTAGAAATAGTGATTTCTTTGCATGGGCAATGCTATGCCCCTATCACTAGCATTGTAAGGCTAAAAGGCCTGTATTTTGGAATACGGTGGTATAAACGCAGGTGGGCTATTTGATAAAAGCGTGTACTAGTTATCACGTTTTACCACACCCCAAGTCTATTTTACACCGGATCCTCTACGGCAGGGGTGTCCAAACTTTTTTTGTTGGGGGCCAGAAGGAGAAATATATTTGAAGTCACGGGCCACAGACTCTGTAATAAAACAAATAATGAAATATACCACTTTAAATAATACTTTTTCCTGATTATTTCATTTAAACACCATTTTACTTGACTTACTATCTTTATCTTTGACAGTGTTGTGTAAACTAAGATTTTTCCAATTGATGTTTAATTTTATGATGTCTCTAAATATTAAACTCCTTAATCACGGCAACTTTTAGACTCTTTGGCCCGTTTTTCTGCGCTAGAAATGCGCACTCTCTCCTCTTTTAGACTCTTTGGCCCGTTTTTCTGCGCTAGAAATGCGCGCCCTCTCCGCTTTTAGACTCTTTGGCCCGTTTTTCTGCGCTAGAAATGCGCACCCTCTCTGCTTTTAGACTCTTTTACTCCGTTTTTCTGCGCTAGAAATGCGCACCCTCTCCGCTTTTAGACTCTTTGGCCCGTTTCTGACACCTAGCGTTCAAACTTTGAATCTCACATTATAAAAACCAGCTTAACAGCGGGCCAACTTTCGTTCTTTTCTAAAATACCTCGCGGGCCGCTCCAAAAAAGGAAACGGGCCGCAAATGGCCCGCGGGCCGTAGTTTGGACACCCCTGCTCTACAGCATAGAGTTGCCCTCAGGCCACAAACCACATTTTTGGATATTACACCTTTCCACACTGTATTCCATACCTTATTTTTGTATGTATTTATTTATTAATCCATAATATATGTCATATCTACATCAAATACAATATATATATATATATATATATATATATATATATATATATATATATATATATATATATATATATATATATATTGTGTACATACATAATATGTGTGTGAGCAAGAATATGCAAATAAGTATATTTGGTTGCTTATATTCTTACATTCTAGTTGTAAACTTACTAGGATCAGTATTTTTTTCTATTCATTGTCTTGTGCAGTTAGACAGCTCCTTTTCTTTTAGATTAATCATGAAGAAGCAGTGATTGTCTCTCATCTCGGGTGTTGTGCATGTTTTAGGAGTGTCTTTGCTCTAAAACACCTGAATCAAATGATAAGTTTGTAATCAAAAGCCAAAATCTAAATTTAAGTTTGCTTTATCCACAGGGACTCTCTTAAGTTTCCAAAAAATATATATTTTTCCTGGTAAAAATGTCAGTGTAATGTTTATTAATTTATTAGACTGATTGAGTCTAAATACAAAATTTGAAAATTGGATGTAAAAACTCATTATTACATTTTTTTTTAATGTATTTCAGTGTACAAGAAATATGCTTTTCTCCATTTTTCTGCCCCTCACAATTTTATAAATGTATCTTTTTTCTTTATTTTCTGATTTTTCCATTTTTGCATTTTTCAAGTTGGATTATATGTTCAGACTTTTGTTGCAAGATACGAAATGGACAAATCGGAAAATCAAGAGAGGATTTAACTTTTCATTTTTCTTGAAATCCTCTTTGTGAAAGGCTGAAATAAAAAACTTTATCATTGAAAAATTGTATGAAAACCCATTTTTCTTTGCTATACTCAATAGAAAAAAAATAAATAAATGATAAGGTAATGTACCCAATTTTCTGTTTTCGAATTTAGCTTGATACAGTCAGAAATTTAACTGCTAAACATTACATTAACCAGAAAAAATGCCTGGGAAATATAGAATTTATTTAATGTTAAATGTTTCACTCTTTCACTGATGTGTGGATTTGTCTGAATTGCAATAAATTCAATTCTGAATTTTGCTCAATCCTGCTTCTTCAGGAGCAGAGCATCCTTGGGTGGGCGGGGCTTATGTGCGCCTCCTCCAATCAGAGGGCAGCTCTGTGTGATGCTGTGCAGAGAAGCTGCAGATCAGTGCAGAATGTAAATACACAAAGAAGGCCTCCATGTTCAGCACAGCCTCAAACCCACGCTTTTACTGTGCTACACTGTGTTACACTGTAGCGCTGAGGATGATACAGGGCTGTGCGGCGTTGCTGTGTGCGGTATGAGGTAGCTGTGCTGGTTTTATAGCCGGTTTATACAGTGTTTCAGTTTAGGCAGGTTGTGGTTCCGGCATGGGGAGCTGCTCAGAGCTGGCGGCGGAGAACCGCAGCGGGGACCGCGGGGAGAAATCACCCAAACCGAGCCCTGCAGTCCCGCAGCGCGCCCCGTCTGCTCACCGGAGACCCGGGACCACAGCAGCAGCAGGTCGGTGCGTGTAGTTAAGTTACACAAAATTACACCTATAGACCAGGCGTGTTTTAGCTTTTAGCACTAAACAACCCACCTTTATGATAAAAACAAGTTGAAGTTTAATGTCAGTGTAAGTAAATAACGTTAAAACAGCTTTATTGCATGTTAATTTACTTAAAAGCCCTTTACTAATCCCCCTTTAATCACTAATCTTTAAAAGTGACGGGTCAACAGGCCTGGCTCTGTGCTTTGTAGCATGGCCTGATCCCAGTCAGAGTGCTCACTCTGCTAGCAGGGTTGCCAGGTCCAACAAAAATATCCAGCCCAAACTCAGTCTAAAACCTATGGAAGCCCATTCCCAAAAGCTAAAAAATATATATATAAATAATCCAGCACATTTTTTAATTATTATTAAGCAAACTGCTATCTCATTGTTTTGAGAAAGTAAGTCATTATTTTGAGAGAACAAGTCATTATTTTGAGAGTACCTCAAAATAATAACTTGCTATCTGAAAATATTGAGATAGTATCTCGAAATAATGAGATAGTATTTCAAAATAATGACTTAGTATGTTAAAATATTGAGATAGGAGTTTAATTAATAATTTAAAAGAAATATGCGGGATTATTACATTTTTTGTTAGGTGGCGGGAATGGGCTTCCATGATAGATAGATAGATAGATAGATAGATAGATAGATAGATAGATAGATACCAATTGATGTGCATAAAGTGAGGATAATCAATGGCAGCCATACAGACAGTGCAAGTACAATTTAGTAAATTTAGCACTGCAAACATGTAGATGTGTAAACAGTAACAATAGCCCAAAATATCTGTCACACATTTGAATCGAATGGCAAAACAACTATGAGTATACGACTTAGTATTTGGTTTATAAGGAATGTCTTATCAGTATTGCTATTTATCATAAAGTAATAAATGATATTGTAACGTTAGTGTTTTATTAGTTCTTTTATAACAGTTTTATATCCCAGTCAAGAGCATTTTATGGTAACATAGTTAGCACAAAAACAGACTTTTTTATTCAAATAAGCCCAATTTGGCGGGAACACCGCGAACCTGGCAACTCTGTCTGCTAGATAACCTTCACTGCACTAGGGCTGCAGCGATTAGTTGATATAATTGTTGATACAATGTTGATTTTATAAATTTGTCGACGACATATTCCTTTTGTAGACTAATCGTTCATTTGTTACAGTACCGCATTACACAAAGTGCTGAGGACAGAAGTGCACTGAGAGATGGGTAAATGGCTCACTCATACAGTTTACACTCAACTTAGTCTGTGTCTCCAAAAGTGCCCAAACTATACAGATTACATATTTAATCTCTATATATCGGTAATTTCCATGTTTTAACAACATCTAGACATTTAAATGCCTTTTAAATCTCATGTTCAGCTGTTTCTATCTTTTTTAGAAATGGAGGACATGACAGAAATAATTGCTGACTAATCGACTACCGTATTTTTCGGACTATAAGGCGCACTTAAAAACTTTTAATTTTCACAAAAATTGACAGTGCGTCTTATAATACGGTGCGCCTTTTGTATGGATTTTACTCGTCAGGTTGTAAGGAGCAGTAAACACACACTCCGTGCAGCGTTATAGAGAGTTTCAGTGCTATACAGAGTCCAGAGCCGTGCAGCTCCGAGGCTGAGCAGCAATAGCTTTAGCTAGATGCTAACCGCTAAGCTAGCTAGCTTATTCACTGAGATCAGTATTATCTAAATTTTACTCGTCAGGTTGTAAGGAGCAGTAAACACACACTCCGTGCAGCGTTATACAGAGTTTCAGTGCTATACAGAGTCCAGAGCCGTGCAGCTCCGAGGCTGGAGCAGCAAATAGCATTAGCTAGCTTATTCACTGTTCAGAGATCAGTATTATCTAAATTTTACCCGTCAGGTGTAAGGAGCAGTAAACACACACTCCGTGCAGAGCAGCAATAGCATTAGCTAGATGCTAACCGCTTAGCTAGCTAGCTTTTTCACTGTTCAGAGATCAGTATTTTCTAAATTTAGCACTTTTAATACTGCTGGAGCAGTATTATTAGAGTTAGATGCTAATCGCTAAGCGTTCACCGTTCAGAGGTGAGTTATCGGCCTGTAAGTCTGTGCTGCTTTGCCTGGCTAGCATTAGCTAGATGCTAAGCGCTAACTCTCTCAGAGGTGAGTTTTATCAGCCTGTAATCTGCTTGTTTACAGTGTTAAAACAAGCTACGGGGGACGAATCGCTAGCTAATATCTCACTGTCTTACCAGAACACGCAGGATTACTCAGTGTAACACTGTCGTTTAAGTTTGGGTTAACTTTACTAGTTTAGGTGACTAGCTAGCGTGCTAGCGGATAGCTATGCTAACGCTGGTGCAGCAAGCCTTAGTGGACATCTGGAAATCTAAGCTTACTGTAAATAAACTGAAGCACGTTACTCACCCAAATAAACAGTTTTCAGGAGAGGAATCTGTGTAGATTAATATCCAGCACTCGTTTGACTTTGAAAGAGCTAGATTTATATATACTGAGACGCTCCACCGGCAAGCGACCACCCCCGGTGGGGGAAGGGAAACATGGCGCCACCCCTGTTCACTTTGATATAGGCACCCTTTCTAGTGTCACTTAATGCGCCTTATAATGCGATGCGCCCTATGTATGGAAAAATAGCAGAAAATAGGCGTTCTTTGATAGTGCGTCTTATAATACGGTGCGCCTTATAGTCCGAAAAATACGGTAATCAAAAAAAAATATCATTAGTTGAAGCCATACACTGCACATGTCCCAACTGCATCATATTTAACTAGCTTGTTAACGATGGTTTATTTTCTGTTTCTCTGTATCTGTTTTTCCTTTTATCCAGCTTACTGACTTTCCTAAGGATGGTGTGACAATGTGACTGGAAGCCACTCAGCAGCAGCAGCAGCAGGTGTCTGGAAGCTAATAAGCCAAATACCAAGATTGGTCAGTCATCCAAGGTAACCAGCTTAAACAATCACCCTTCAACCTTCCACCTCAACTAATGCTGCATTTGTGTGCTGTTTGAAGTTTCCAACCTGAAAATCACACATGAACACCCCCTAAAATTATTATAAAAAACGTTTGATTGATTTTGATTTACTCTGAATGCAGTGATGCAGCATTTAAGTTAAGTTAAACAATAACTTAAAAAATAATGCAAACTTGTTTTGTTGTTTAATTATATTTTTTGCACTATAAGGTTCATCAGATTATAAGGTGCATTTTCAAAGAATGTCTATTATCTGGTCTATCTTCAAACATTAGGCGCATTGGATTAAAAGGAACATTATGCGACACTAGTAAGGAACAGGGGTGTCACCATGTTTTCCTTCTAATTCAGCAGGCCTCACTGTTGGGGGGGGGGGGTTAGCTTAGTCAAGTAACTAAGTCAAGTAAAGCTAAGCAAAAAAGCATTTTCTTGCAAAGTAAAACCAGCACTGTATGTTAATTCACACAGAATTCTGTCCTTAAAAACGTTAATTTGGGTGAGTAAAACGCTTCTGTTCATTTACAGTAAGCTTTGATTTCCTTATCTCAACTAAGGCTAGGTGCAGCAGCATTAGCATGAGCGGGTAACCGAACTAGCTACTGCAGCACAACAGCATTACTCTGAGGAACTCGGAACTCGTGTTCCGGGAAGCCAGGGCAATATTAGGTATATTCATCCCATGTAGCTTGTTTAAACAAGGCAAACACCCTAGACCAATGTACTTGCCTCTGAACGGTAAAAGAGCTAGCGCTTAGCGTGGTTAGCTAATGCTGCTCCAGCAGTGCTAGTCGGGGTAAGCAGCAGGCAACAGGCCGATAATTCTCACCTCTGAATGGTGAAAGAGTTAGCACTTAGTGCGATTAGCGGCTAATGCTAATATTGCTCCAGCCTCGGTGTATGAAAAACTTAACTAAAACTGACACTTTTTTAATGCTGTACTTCAGCAGAGTGGCTTTACTGCTTCTTATAACCTGACTGGCAAAATTCATACATAAAGCGCACTAATGATTTTTGGGAAAATTAAAGGATTTTAAGTGCACGTTATAGTGTAAAAAAATATGGTACTAAAACAATTACATTTATAACAAATGTTGTTACAAAGCTTCTTATGAGTAGCACCACAGTGATAGTAAAAAAGAAAAACTCATTCACACTAATTGAAGGAATTTTTTGGAGGAACCAAAACTTCGTAAGAGGAACCATTCCCCCTGGCAGCAAATACATATAACAGATCAAATACAGAACAGAGAGGTAACCTGGAGCTATAGCGGATGTAGAAACAGGTTCTGAGTTATGAGTGTGAGTAGGTGATGGGCACATGCTTAGTGTTAATGTTAAAGAAATAATGGAGAGTTAAAGCTCATGTAGAAACAGGTTCTGAGTTATGAGTGTGAGCAGGTGATATGCACATGCATAGTGTTAATAATGTTAAAATCCAGGCACTTTAAACATCCATATTTACAGCTATGAAGTGTAAGAAACAAACAGCTTACTTGGCTAGTTTATCAGGCTTTAGTAAAAGCTTTTTCACCCCTGCACCTTTTAGTCTTGAATATAGCAACCACACTTGAATCTGGAGTAAGATCTTTGACAGGAGGTGAACTTGGTCCCAAACTGAATTCTCAATACTCAAAATCTCAGGAGCAGTTGATTTTAGATAGAACATGGTCTGACCACAAACTGACTCATCTATGAGGTGTATTTCTTCTGTATCATGTTTAACCAGTTTTATTTTCCAGATAATTACTAGGGGTAGGAACCACAGGGCATCTTACAAAACATCTGTGTGATTAAAGAAGATAAAATACTCCTAAACCGCAGGTTTACGCTTTTCATTTTCGATTAGCACCAACAAGTGGAGTAAGGAAGCTGTAAGTTTAATACGTCAGATTGGGGGATAAGTCTTTATTTGTCATTATTTGTCGCCACCTATTGATAATTACTGTAGCTAGTAGGGGTGTGACGAGACACTAATATCACGAGACGAGACGAGACACGATACTGGGTTCACGAGAACGAGACAAGACAAGATTTAAAAATAAAATTTTAAAGAAAACGTCTAAAATTAAAAATGGCTTCAAAACTAGAGTTTTATTTGACAAAATCATGTAATGCAAACTTAGACTGGTTTCTCTCACACATTGATTCTATAAGAAATAGAAATAAGAATAAAAAATAAAAATAGAACTTGTCTAGGTCTTATATAGTGCAAACAATAAGTGCAAACCACAACCAGTCATATTAAGCCTAGGGTTTGTGTTTTTTCTCCTAAATCTCTTGTAATTTAACTATGCACAACCATACCCAGTCATATTAAGACTATGCTTGAAGTGCAAACAGAGACAGAACATGTTTTTAAATACAGTACAGAGCTAAGAGATTAGTACAACTGCCTATGAAACAGTCACGTGTAGGATTTACTTACAGTATTTACATATGTTTTGTGTCTTGTTGGTCACTCTGTTACCGATTATTGTTTCCACTGGAGCCAAAATGCAGCCAGACATACAACTTAAAAGTAGCCATCATACTCTATCGCTATCGCTACTGGGTTGCCAGATCCCTCTTAAAAAGTCCACACTTAACTGTTTTTTTGCCCCGCTAGACAGGTTTAAGCTTGACGAGAAATATCGTCCGTTTTAATCTCACGAGATCTCGTCACACCCCTAGTAGCTAGGGACTAATGCTAATGCCATCTCTGCTGTTGCTGCATGTTAAACTGAACTGGAACAATCAATATCTACATCATCCTATATTTACTTTCCTGCTCCACCCCAGAAAGGTTTGACCAATCAGCAGAGAGAATATATCTCTACAAGATCCAGAACAAAGCAAATGCAGTTTCAGACCAGCAGTGCCAAGGCTCGCTGTAGCCAACTATAGGTGTGAAAATCCACTAAAGCTAGATCGAACTGCTGGTCTGAAGCTGCATGTTTGAAACTGTTGCTGTTGGTCTGAAACTGTTGCTGGTGGTTTAAAATTGATGCACATCTAAAACTTATGTTGTGAAACTCTTGTAGTGAAACTGCTGATCTGGGCTTTCTGCTGCTGATGGTGAAGCCTGTGGTTGAAAATTCCTATTTCTTATGTAATATTAAAAATGGAGGGTATTTACCAGATTTGTGGCCATTTTTATATAAAGAAACATATAGCTGCTCTTCTCTTCTGGTTTTGAATTTGCTATTGTGAGATAACGTACACTTAAACTCGCTCACAACTGCTCTAAAGTTGGACTAAAGGAGAGTCGAGTAACATTTCCTGATCTTTCTGTCCAGTTTTTTAATTATTAAATTTACATGGTTTATTTTATTACTTTAATGTTCTCATAATATTTTTAAGACCCTCATAAAAAGGGTGGGTTTAAGTCCATCTTCTCGTCTTTAAAGCTCAGTTCTGCCGTTTGTTGCTCAGTTTCTCTGAATACCTTTGCTACTTTTGAAGCTCCCCAGTTAACTAACATGACAATCCACCATCTACAATTATTTCCTTTAGGGCCTTTACCTACTCTCACTCTCTGTTATCAATAATATATCTCAAAGGAAAAAGAAGTATCACAATATTGATATTTTGTCCCACCCCAATATACAACAGTTATTTAAACAGTTCTACAAGAGGTGTTCTATGTAGTTGAATACCCATTTTGGTATGCTTAAAAATGGTGTATGCATTTAGATTTTTTATATCACTATTGTTAGAAGTTTTATAAAAATAAATAACAGAACCAGGTGCTTTCCACCTGCAGCACTTTCATTAGTGTTAAATAGGGTATTTTATGGTTTTTGTGTGTGTAAGTGTGTGTATCTACACCTCACCACTTGCCTGATCTTTAAATTACCTAAAATCCCCCCACTAATCCTGACTGAGGGAGGGACAGAGAATCTTATCTGATCTTTTTGCTGTTCTCTAGACAGTCTGGTCATTGCATGGTTCCCTCTCTGTGAACGCAGATCACTGATGAACTATTAGATACAACAGCACCACCTGCTTTCAGCTCACAGGAGTGCTGAATGCTGCAAACAAAATGAGCAGCACGACTACTTTATTTAATCTCCAACAGCACAATCCAGTGCAGTTTACTGAGTCTCAGTGTGAGTATAAGGGTTATTTTTTTGGTGTTACAAATAAATAGTGATACTTTGATATGGTTTCATCATATCATATTTATTGTAAATCTTGAATTTCCATAATTTCTCTGTTTCTGTAGTACTTACACATGGACTAAAGGTCATGTTGATAAATACAGAAATATTTAAACAGTTGTTTGTCAATATAATGCAATAAAGGTAACGCAATAATAGTAATGGTAGAAATAATAGTAATTTTATTGTTATTATTTTAGTTTTAGCTTTATTTTAGTTTGCTTTTATCTATTTCACCTTTTTATTTTAAATCATTTTATTTCTTAGACTTAGGCCTGTCACAATAATTCTAATATCGATTTATCGTACAATAGATGAGTATGAACTCAATAATTTTTGATAATCGTGATATCGTCCATTGTGTTTATTTGTAGGTTTGTTCACATATGTAGCAGTTAACAGTATTTAAGCCAGCCATGCTTCAATAAATGACTCCATACACACAATGTGGACTAAAGTAGGTAAAAAAAAAATCTTAAAAAAAAAAGAATTCTTTAAAAAGTGTATAATTGCTTTTTTAATGCTATTCTGTAATCATTATGTCAGTGGCTTTTAATAGTATTAAAATTACAGAAATATCGTGTATTGCAATAATTCCTGGGACAATAAATCGTCCACAAAATTTTTTTATTGTGACAGACCTACTTAGACCTATTAATTTTTATTTTTATTAACTTCTTATCTTCTGTTTTTATCCTATTTTCTTATTAATTCAACCTTTCTTAATTATTTTAGTATCATAATAATTTAATTTTATTTAACATTTTATGTTTTTTCGCGACTTAATTTTCTCTATTGTTCTTACTTAATATGTTTAAAGTCTGTTATTGCAATTGGCTGTATTGAACATGAGGATCAACCTCAGTGTACCTCTGAGTCAAAATAAAAGTTGATTGGTTGATTGAATGTTTGATTATAAATTTATTAGTAGTGTGAATGTTGAAAACTCAAAAAATATGTATTAAAGGATGAGTGAGAAGGCTTCATTTTTATTATTTTCAAAACATTTTGTAAAACCTTTTTTTCATTTGACACAATTTTAATGTTCCTAGGCCTGTCACAATAATTGCATTATCAACTTATCGTTCAATAAATGGACATGACCTCAGTCATTTTAATAA
Organism: Astyanax mexicanus; assembly: GCF_023375975.1. Classification (NCBI taxonomy): domain Eukaryota; kingdom Metazoa; phylum Chordata; class Actinopteri; order Characiformes; family Acestrorhamphidae; genus Astyanax; species Astyanax mexicanus. Next base: position 42,119,100 of record NC_064420.1, on the reverse strand, counting down.
TCGTGATATCGTCCATTGTGTTTGCACTTACAAAATGACGCAAGGTCTATGCCAGTCCAACGCGGGCCAGCTGGGACAGAACGGGGCTGCACGTCATGGTGCGGGGTGGACCCGTGGAATCTCCGCCTCTGCACTTAACAATGTGTATGTATATACACTGTATATATGTCTTTATAGTATACTGTCTTTAAAAGGGTTTAATTCCTTTATGATATTATGTTATCATTATATTAGTGGCATTTAATGGTCTTAAAATGCCAACAATATCGTTTATTGCAATAATTTCTGGGACAACATATCGTTCGCAAAAAACTGTTATCGTGACAGGCCTAAATGTACCACTCATTTTTTTATCTTTTGCTGTCTTATTTTTCCTTTTTTTAACTTTGTGTACTGATTTCATCTTGAATAGACCAATAAATGTGTTTTTTTTTTATCTTAGATTGCAATTTTGCAAATACAAGATTTGCATGACTGCAACAAAATAAAAATGTTAAAGCACATCTTACCACACAGGAGCCTCATTATTCGTTCAGTGTGGTAAGATGTGCTTTAACATTTTTAATTTTGTGTTATAAGAATAGAATTGGCTGCTGTTTCAGTGTATTTTCTCTAACTGTGTGTAGTTTATCTTCATTCTGGACTTGCTGAACCCATGTATAGTGATTATTTAGCTTTTAAAAGGAATTTATGGATTTAAGTGAGACATTTCGCTTATCCTAAACTCAGCAGGCAGGTCAGCTGTGTGTGATTTCAGTGTGTTGGTGATTATCACTTGATGAGGCTTTTTGCCGAGGGCCTCTGCTGCTCCTGATCTGAAATAAACAGGAGCACAGAAAAATCAATCAGCCGAATTTAATGTTGATGACAAATATATATATATATATATATATATATATATATATATATATATATATATATATACATTAAGCCTTTAATTCTGTGAGTATAAAGCACAAGGCAGATACCCACACATAGACTCCACACCTAACCCTGATGATAGATGTAATATAGAGTATATATTAGGGGTGGGCGATATGGCTCTAAAATAATATCACGATATTTCAGGGTATTTTTGCGATAACGATATACTTGGCGATATAGGAAAATACAGTATAAGAGTATAACAGCATAATCATAATGTGGCAAAATAAATTGTAGGGTAATTTACCACAGCATGACTTAGATAAAACTCGGATGTGAGAAATCTCAGAACATGAAATGATGACCAATGAGTCAGAGCTTAGAATTTAAAATATATTAAAGTTTACTTGAAAAATAGTTTCAGCATTACAGATATATAAAAGGAACAAAAATTAATAGATATATATTAGAAAAGAGTAAAAGTACATCAACGAATACAATCTCGATAGATCAAGACATTCGCAACCCAGAGAGAGAGAGAAAGAGAGAGAAAGAGAAAGAGAGAGAGAGAGAGAGAGAAAGAAACTAAAGCCAGTCGAGGGACAGAGAGAACTCCTCAGACTTCATCCAAGCAGTTATACATTTTGCAAATGACATGTGATTGGACAGAACTTATCATATGATTACGTCAGCAGAGTCCAGTAAACAGTTTGTTGTCCAGTTCCAATGACGTGATCCGCTCCAGCCTGTCTGAGCAACAGGTTCTTATCATGATGTTGTTCAGCACTGTGTCCTTCATGAACACAGCAGACAGTCCTTAAGTGTCCTAAAGTCTGTGAGAAGAGGAAACAGAGAATAAGAGTGGATGGAAAGATCTGGCCTGTGTGACTTTACGCCGTGTAGAACAGGCATGCGCTGGCTATCTGAGGAGAGGTTCCCAGCACTTCACTCAGAGAGCTTGTTGTCTCCTAGTTCATATGCAGGTCAAACGAACTGAACTTCATTGACAATTTCAATCTGTTTTTTGGGAAGAGAGAGTTTTTCAGGAGAGGTGGACTGCACACCAACAAGAGGGGAGTCAAATTCCTGTCAGAGAACTTAATTTTTTCTCTGTGCAACTTCTCTGTTCCCACTGGTGAAGACACGTCAGCTTTAACACCCAAGGACACTGTCTGCACTACAGAGACACAACATCCTCCCCCCACAGAGACTGCGGAGTTATCGGACGGGAGCCATGTTCTGCTGTATCAGCTGCCGGAAACACCGCAACTGCATGAACACTCCACACCATCCTCCATCTCCACCTCATCATCATCATCCTCCATCTCCACCCCATCATCACCCCACCTGAACTTCCCAGCAACCATGGAGAAGCTGGTATCTGCAGGGACAAGACTGACGCTTTCTCTGTCAGCGAGTCCTCAGGTACAGCGGAAAATCAGCACAACTTCTCCTCCACAGTCACCTACTGCCTCACGGACCCAGCAACCCCCATCCTCACCACCACTACACTCCCCAATCAAGGAGTTAGAAAAGGGGACCAAAATGAAGCCCAGTGAACATGAACTTGAGGAAGTATTAAACAAACTCCCCCCACAACCCAAAAAGAAGAGACAAGCTCCTAAACCACCGGACAGACAGCTCTGCTCTCGACTTCTTCACCAGCAGGAGCCCCTCCCACCTCCCTCCACCATAAGGGAAGAGGCCGCCACAAGTAATCCAGCAAACTGATATATTTTGGGTCCGTGCTGCTACAATGGTGAAGTCAGCAGTACATGTTTTCAAAACAAGTACGGACCCTGTGTGCCAGTTATCTCCCCCATTCCAGTTCTTATCAGAAGCAGAAAGAACAGAGAGTATAGGTCACATAATGTGAATATATCCAACTTGCAGTATATAAATTGTAACCCACAGTCTTTGGAACAAAATGCACAGGTTATTAAGTTAGCTCTACTAAATATCAGATCTCTTACAAACAAGTCCTATCTAATTAATGATTTTATTACAAATTATGGGCTTGATTTTCTGTTTTTAACAGAGACATGGCTAAATTCTTGTAGTGCTGAAAGTGTATTAATTGAGTCGGCTCCACCAAACTTTAACTTTTTAAATGTCTCACGTACCGGCAAGAAAGGTGGAGGTGTAGCTATGCTGTTTGATGATACTTTCCAATGCAAGCAGTTATCACTTGGTGACTTCACATATTTTGAATATTTAGGTGCAGTTTTAAAAGGGACACCAAGAATATTACTAATAATTGTCTATAGGCCTCCAAGGTACAATGCTGATTTTATTGATGATTTTACAGATATGCTGTCTTTTATTTCTACTGAATTTGATCATTTTATTATTGCTGGTGATTTTAACATTCATATTGATAATTCCAAGGATAATTATGCCAGAGAACTCTATGATGTATTTGACTCTTTTGAACTCTCTCAGCATGTGACTGGAAGCACACACTGTCATGGTCACACCCTGGATTTGGTTATTTCGAAGGGTCTCAACATATCAGCCTCTATTAAGGATGTTGCACTGTCAGATCACTACTGTGTCTTCTTTGAAATGTGGACTTCAATACACAGTGAAACCAGACAGATTAGGTACAAGAAAAGGCAGATAAATTACATGACAGCTGAACTTTTTGTGAGCAAAGTGTGCTCTGCACCATGCAAACCATCAGACTCTGTAGATACTCTGCTGGATAGTTTTAACTCAAAAACTGCTAGAGTTTTAGATGAGATTGCACCAGTTAGAGTTAAAACCATGCCATGCAAGCAGAAAGCACCATGGAGAAATGATGCTGCAGTTCAGCTCCAAAAGAGAGAATGCAGAAAGGCTGAGCGCAGATGGCGTAAAACCAAGCTTCACATTCACAAAGAAATTTTTAAAGATAGACTGCGTGATTACAATAAAATAATGTGCACATGTAGACAAACCTACTTCTCCAGCATTATTAACAATAATATTAACAATAGCAAAGTTCTTTTCACTGTCGTTGACAGACTAACTAACTCACCTATATACAGTTGTGGTCAAAAGTTTACATACACTTGTAAAAAAACATAATGTTATGGCTGTCTTGAGTTTTCAATAAGTTCTACAACTCTTATTTTTCTGTGATAGAGTGATCGGAACACATACATGTTTGTCACAAAAAACAGTCATAAAATTTGGTTCTTTCATAAATTTATTATGGGTCTGCTGAAAATGTCACCAAATCTGCTGGGTCAAAAATATACATACAGCAACATTAGTATTTGGTTACATGTCCCTTGGCCATTTTCACGGCAACTAGGCGCTTTTGGTAGCCATCCACAAGCTCCTGGCAAGCTTCAGGTCGAATGTTTGACCACTCTTCTTGACAGAATTGGTGCAGTTCAGCTAAATGTGATGGTTTTCTTGCATGAACCCGTTTCTTTAGCACTGTCCACATGTTCTCAATGGGGTTTAAGTCAGGACTTTGGGAAGGCCATTCTAAAACCTTAATTCTAGCCTGGTTTAGCCATTCCTTTACCACTTTTGATGTGTGTTTTGGGTCATTGTCTTGTTGGAACACCCAACTGCGCCCAAGACCCAACCTTCGGGCTGATGGTTTTAAGTTTTCCTGCAGAATTTGGAGGTAATCCTCCTTCTTCATTATCCCATTTACTTTCTGCAAAGAACCAGTTCCACTGGCAGCAAAACATCCCCAGAGCATAATACTACCACCACCATGCTTGACAGTAGGCATGGTGTTCCTGGGATTAAAGGCCTCACCTTTTCTCCTCCAAACATATTGCTGGGTGTTGTGGCCAAACAGCTCAATTTTTGTTTCGTCTGACCAGAGAACTTTCCTCCAGAAGGTTTTATCTTTGTCCATGTGATCAGCAGCAAACTTCAGCCGAGTCTTAAGGTGCCTTTTCTGGAGCAAGGGCTTCTTTCTTGCACGGCAGCCTCTCAGTCCATGGCGATGTAAAACACGCTTGACTGTGGAGACTGACACCTGTGTTCCATCAGCTTCCAAATCCTTGCAGACCTGCTTCTTGGTGATTCTTGGTTGACTCTTGACCATCCTGACCAATCTCCTCTCGGCAGCATGTGATAGCTTGCGTTTTCTTCCTGATCGTGGCAGTGACACAACTGTTCCATGCACTTTATACTTGCGTATAATTGTCTGCACAGTTGCTCTTGGGACCTGTAGCTGCTTTGAAATGGCTCCAAGTGACTTCCCTGACTTGTTCAAGTCAATAATTCGCTTTTTCAGATCCACACTGAGTTCCTTTGACTTTCCCATTGTAGCTTTTGTAGCTGAGTCTAATCACTGGGTCAAATGAGCCCTATTTAAATGGGCTCATGAGAAGTCAACAGCTGTAGTCAATCAGAATCACTTACAAGAAGTTTAGAGGCCATGACATGAAGCTAATTTGATTGACACAACTCGCTACATCACCAAAATTGACAAATTTTGTTGCTGTATGTATATTTTTGACCCAGCAGATTTGGTGACATTTTCAGCAGACCCATAATAAATTTATGAAAGAACCAAATTTTATGACTGTTTTTTGTGACAAACATGTATGTGTTCCGATCACTCTATCACAGAAAAATAAGAGTTGTAGAACTTATTGAAAACTCAAGACAGCCATAACATTATGTTTTTTTACAAGTGTATGTAAACTTTTGACCACAACTGTATATGACCCCTGAGCTAGTTTCAACTGAGAGATGTAATGAGTTTGCTAAATTTTTTAATACTAAAATCCACAATATCAGACAAGCCATCAGTACATCTCTATCCACCAAGGAGCCCATGTGCTCTCCAAAAGCATCATAGTCAACATGTGCCAGTTTAGCACTATTAATGAAGAAGTTTTAATTGATACAGTGAGTCACCTCAGATCATCCACTTGCAGTCTTGATACATTACCAACCAAGTTTTTAAAGAATGTTTTTTACTCAATATCAGAAGACATTCTTCAAATTGTAAATACCTCACTCATGTCAGGTGTTTTCCCAAATGCATTAAAAACAGCCGTTGTGAAGCCTCTCTCAAAAAAGAAAAATTTAGATACAAACTTATTGAACAATTACAGACAATCTCTAATCTACCATTCATTGGAAAAATAATTGAAAAAATTGTCTTCAAGCAAGTTATGCACTTCCTGTCCATAAATAACTGTCTAGACCAATTTCAGTCAGGTTTCAGGCCCAATCATAGTACTGAGACTGCGCTAATTAAGGTTATCAATGACATTCGCTTAAACACAGACTCAGGAAAAATGTCTATTCTACTACTGCTTGATCTCAGTGCTGCTTTTGACACCATTGACCACAACATTCTCATAGATAGACTTGAGAACCGGGTTGGAATTTCTGGAACTGTCCTAAAATGGTTCAGTTCATACCTTCAAGGAAGGAAATGCTTTGTGGAAATGGAAAATAATGTTTCTGAGACTGTGCCAGTGACCTGTGGTGTACCCCAGGGTTCAATTCTTGGGCCACTCTTATTTAATTTATATATGATTCCTCTGGGGGAAATCATGCGTGACTATGGGATATCTTACCACAGCTATGCAGATGACACTCAGATCTACATGGCCCTCTGCCCAAACAACTATGGTCCCATTGACTCACTGTGTAAATGCCTTGAGCAGATAAATAAATGGATGGGACAGAACTTTCTGCAATTAAATAAAGATAAAACAGAGATTATTTTATTTGGGAATAGTAATGAGAGGCACAGACTAGCTGCCTATCTGGATTCAAAAAGCCTGAAATCTAAAGAACTAGTGCGTAATCTTGGTGTACAAATGGACTCTGATCTCACTTTTAACAGTCATGTCAAAGCAGTCACCAAATCAGCATTTTATCACCTCAAGAACATCAATAAGATCAGAGATTTTCTGTCTAAATCAGACCTGGAGAAACTCATCCACGCCTTTATTTCTAGTAGGATTGATTACTGTAATGGACTCCTAACTGGACTCCCAAAAAAGACCATCAAACAGCTTCAGCTGATTCAGAATTCAGCAGCCAGAGTTCTGACTAGGAGTAAAAGAAGGGAGCACATCACCCCATCCTTAAATCCCTGCACTGGATACCAGTATGTTACAGAATAGACTTTAAGGTACTGTTACTGGTGTATAAATGTGTTAATGGTGCAGGACCAGCATATTTATCTGATGTGCTCCAGCAGTATGAGCCGAGCAGAACTCTCAGATCATCAGGAACTGCTCAGTTAGAGCCGCCTAAAGTAAAAACTAAACACGGAGAGGCAGCGTTTAGCTACTACGCTGCTCTTAAATGGAACCAGTTAACAGAGAGCATTAGAAGAGCTCCAACACTAAACATGTTTAAATCCAGACTGAAAACCTACATGTTTGATCAGGCTTTCAGCTCAGCTTAAAACACTGCAGCTCCACACACTTTTATTCTGTAACGGCACTTTTATATTATGTTTTATTCATGCTTTATTCTTATTAATTCCTTGTTGTTCTTTTACATGTTTTTAATTTAATTCTCTTTGTTTTAATCATGTTTTAATCAATCATGCTTTATTCTTATTTTAGTTTTTATTTCCATTTTTACTGTTAATCTTTTACATGTTTTTTTATTTGATTTCTCTGTGTATTTTCTAACTTGTAAAGCACTTTGAATGACCGTTGTGTATGAAAGGTGCTATATAAATAAACTTGCCTTGCCTTGCCTTGCCTATGCACTGGTCCCAGAACAGCAGAAAAGCAGTGAAGCTTCTCTGCCACTCAGGGTCACGTTCTTCTCACAGCTCTCATTGTTGATGAAAACACTCTGACCTTCCTGATTCCTGAAAAAGTAAAAACAACCTCCAAAGCCTTGTCATAGTGACAGTTAAAAAGAGAGCAGAGATCATAAGGTTATTAAGTGAATTATAACGTGAACAGTAAAAATAATAACTGTATATATAAATGTATAAAACATTTAAGAATAAGAGTGTGAAGGTGTGGTTATCTCCAATCACACCCTTCAAAATAATATAGCATAAAATAATATAATGCAGCAGAATATTTAGTGCATGCATATAAACTGCAAACTAAAACAATTATACAATAAATACACCTAAAGCTTCACAGTAAATAATAGACTACTTTTAAGACAGAACAGCCCTATTATCACGATATGGATTTTTAATATCACAATATTTCTGTATCACGATATATTGTATACGATATAATATTGCCCACCGCTAGTATATATATATATATATATATATATATATATATATATATATATATATATATATATATATAGTGTGATATAGATGATGATATCAAATTATTAGCATGACTTATCATGCTTTGTATCACAAATAAATTGGCTGTTTTTCAGCTGAAAGGTATGAGCTGTACAGGGCTAGAATAGTAGCACTAACCAAGGTAATTTAGCTTAAGCATTTTTTTTTTTTTTTTAACCAAAAGACTGTCTGCCTTTCTCTGTATGAATTTCACTCACGTGATCTACTATATGGGTTGTTTTATTGTACAATTAAATGAACTAAATGTAAAAATCCCCACCTCTTTTTTTAACTGTATATAACTATATAGTTGAAACACTGTTGTTATTGTTCCAAAAATAAAACATGCACATGCATTTTGTCATATTTCATTATTTGATTAATTTGGATTGGCCTTTTTTTTTTTCAAATCAATGACATAAAGTTTCATAATTGATCTATTTTACAATATTATTTTAAATAACTGTTTTTTCAACATATATATATATATATATATATATATATATATATATTATTTTTTTACTTCTTATCTTCTCTTTTTTAATTTTAATTTCATATTAATTCAGCCTTATTTCTTAATTATTTGTGTTATAATAGTTTGAACTTAATTAAACATTTTATGTTTTTTTTAGCTGCTTATTTTTCTTTGTTGTTCTTACTTTAGGTAAAAGTCTGTTATTTTAATTGCTCAGCTGAGTTAAACATAGGGATCAACCTCAGTGAACCTCCATGTCAAAATAGTTGGTTGGTTGATTGATTGATTGATTGATTGATTGATTGATTATAGACTAATTGGTAGTATGAAAAATATTAACAGACGAGTGAGAATATTTAATCTTAAAATTTAGTTTAAAATAGTATATTGCTGCTGTTGTGTAATCATTTTTTTAAATTATTTCTTTAAACATTTTTAAAAACTTTTTTATTTTATAAAAAAAATAAAACAACCAAAAAGTTTCATAACTTGTTATGTTCTAAAAACAAAAACCCCTCCTGCACACATTGTTTGCACATGGATTTTGATTAATTCACTCTTTCTGTAATCTGCCTGGCTGTGTGGGTGTGGACTGGCAGTAGGGTTGATCCAGGTTGGGCATGTTTGTGGAACTGTATCCCTGCTAAAAGGAACACTGATTCATTAAGGCTCTTATAATTGTTTGTAAAACATGAATTAAAACTGGATAAAAATGGAAAACATCTGAATTATTCCAGACTAATATTAGTATCAAACCTGCTGGTGAGTAAAATCCATTTTTTAAACTTGTTCATTTTTCTTAGATTAGATTGTATATTAATGTGAATAAAATGGATTTAAAGATACTAAAATTAATCAAATCAGTGCTGTGATTGCACCTTAAAAAGGGGTGGGGGTTGTCTAAGGTCCATTTCAGCACAGTATATACGATTTTTAGAGTTAGGTTCAACGCCGTCAAACAGTAGTTTGGAGCAGGAGCAGGGTAGCACCATGATGTAGATAAGCATATCTTAAACCACAAGCAGAAAACCTTTCAGTACAGAGTGATTAACTTCTCTCTTATCAGCTGCTTTTCTTTCCATGTTTTAAAATCATTTAAAAATGTATACTGTGCACTGTTTATTCTCATTCTTTTGTGTGTGCATTTATATTTTAAACTGTTTATGGATACAGGATAGCAATTCTATAATTATTTACTTCTTCTCTACTGTACTTAAGTACTAAAATAATGTATCTGTATCTACTGGAGTATTATTTTTAGTAATTAAGTACTTAAATACTGTATCTGTATCTACTGGAGTATTATTTTTACTCCACTACTGTATTAAAGTACTAAAATGCTGTCTCTGTATCTACTGGAGTATAATTTTTACTCCACTACTGTATTTAATTACTAAAATGCTGTATCTGTATCTACTGGACTGTATTTTTTAGTACTTAAGTACTAAAATACTGTATCTGTATCTACTGGAGTATTATTTTTACTCTACTACTGTAATTAAGTACTTAAATACTGTATCTGTATCTACTGGAGTATTATTTTTACTCCACTACTGTACTTAAGTACTAAAATACTGTATCTGTATCTACTAGAGTATTATTTTCACTTTACTACTGTACTTAAGTACTAAAATACTGTATCTACTAGAGTATTATTTTCACTTTACTACTGTACTTAAGTACTAAAATACTGTATCTACTGGAGTATTATTTTTTTCTCCTACTTATACTTTCACTTCACTACATATTTTGGGTGAGTTTAATGGTTTTACTCTGATACGAGCTGCATTGTTACTTGTTACAATTATAAAAATGTTATGAATCATTCTAAACCCACATTATCACTAAACCCAGAGCTGTAGATGTTCTGCACTGTCACTGGGTTTGATGAAGCTGCTCCTCACTGAGTGAATTAAGACTCAAAAAGAAGATCTTCTGCTCCCGTTCTGCCTTTCACTCTGAGAACTTTCCACTGCTTCCTGTAGTAACTACACTAATAACTACAGTACTAGAGAAGGCACCATCTACCCACCCAGAGAGAGCAAGGCTAATTGTGCTCTCTCAGGGCTTTGGCAGGTGATGGCATGCTGCATGACTGGGATTCAAACAGGTGATCTCCCAATCATGGTGGCAGCGCATAGCTGATCTTAATAGAAGATCTCAATGCTCCCGTTCTGCCTTTCACTCTTTCTGTAATAACTACACTAATAACACAGTACTGTACTTTAACTTTCAGTACTTCAGTACTACATTTTACAGTAAACTACTTAAGTACAGAAAATACTTAAGTACAGAAAATGTTCAATACTTTAGTACTTCTACTTAAGGGTGGAGCTTAAAAACACTTTAACTTCTACTCAAGTCACTTTTTAATAGAACACTTGTTCTTTTACTCAAGCCTGGGTCTCTAGCACTTCATACACATCTGATTATCTGATAATGATAATATCTGATATTGTAGCTAGATATAATCCAAATTAAGAGTAGAACTGTTGCAGAACTGTTTCCATGCCTTCATTTGTTGGAGGTGTATTTCACTCACTTTCAAATGGTGTGCATCAAAGCTGTAAGTTTCTCTTGCTGAGAAACTGCTAAATTATATTTTTTGGTAAATAGATGCACGGGTGTGCAATTATTATTATTTTTTTCTTCAAATTTTTACCTTTCAGGAGAAACAGCCAATCAGCTTGCTGTTTTTGCGGAGCGCAGAGAAGGGCCACCCCCCCTCCTCGCTGTGAGTTCAGGCAGCTAGTCGGAGCAGCTGACATTAAAACTAATCTGGATATTCAGCGATTGTTCTTAAAGAAAAGTAACGTAGCTAACCGTGTAAACTGTGATTACATTGTTTCTGGAGCTGTTTCTGCAGGTTAAAAAGACTCGTCTCCCAGTTAAAACAGACAAATCGAACCCATTGTGTGCTTAATAAAATACAGCTTGTGATGAGTCAGTTAGCATAACTTTGGAATTAGATAGGTAGTCAAAAAATATATGTATGTGTTGTGGATAGCCAGAATTTGGTACAGTACTTTATGTTGGTAGTTTAAAGCAGTTTCTGTTTTTCACCTGATCCAACTGATCAGCTAATAAACAATCATTTACTGAGTCTAGCTGTTAAAATCCCTTAGCCCACTGTGGCCCATAACTCAATCACTATGTAAATCCAGCAGTGTATTAGACACATCCTACCGCCACCGCCCGAGCTGTTTTGTTGCCTGCTAGAGGAATATTAAATAAAGATATTTATTTTGTAGGCCCCTTAGAACTGATATTTATCAATATTTATTTTAATACTTTGGGAAAGGTAAAAGAACAAATCAGAAACAAGTGAATTGTTTACATTATTACATTGCTACATGAAATCCATTGTTGATGTACTGTTTTGCATACTTTATTGAGGAATGGATTTATTGATGGAATATATCTGGTCCATGTCCTTTAGTAAAAGCTCATTTTGCAGAATTTTGTGCACCTTTTGTTCAATTTTAAATCCATTGAATAAAAAGAGAGTGCATTCCTGCCACAAAAGTGAAGACTTCATGTAAATATCTAGAAAAGGTTTTATTTAGGCTGTATTATAAGAATTACATATGTAGGAATGTCCACAACATTTCAGTGTCGACAAAGGTAGGCCTATCAGATTCTAATCATTTAATTGTAGTTTGTAAGTGGTTCACATGTTGTTATTTTAGATTTCTTGTAAACCTGTCTTAAAATGTAAGGGATACTGAACCTCAGTTGGGCTGGTGGGACGGCTCAAACCGGGCGGCGGAAATTTCCCTTATTTTTACATTTAAAACTTGACAGGTATGTCATTACTGCTCCAATTCAGTTAAATAATGCCTGTGTTATTGTTTAAATAACCTTTTTGTGACCTTTATTACAAAGCTCTTCATCTGAAGTTCTGAAAGCTCTGTGTGTTTGGTCATTTTCCTTCTCAAACACACCTGATTCCACTCTGAGGTTAAGTACCAGGTTTAATAGGCGTGTCCTCCTCCAGGAAACAGAAAGGGCTCTTTTTTAGGAGTGTGTGGTAGGAGTGAGTGTTGAAACTTCTGTTCTGTAGGCGTTTCTCTTTTATGAATCATCGGTTTCAGTTGATGTTTTTTTTTTTTTTCAACAGCCGTTCAGTAACCGTGGCAAGCAGGAGGACTGAAGCAGTGCCATGAAGATGGTGAATTCCAGATCTGCCTTCTTCCTGGGCTTCCTGGTGGGCTCCTGCACCCTGTACTTCTTCCTGAGGCAGGTCTCGTTTGAGCAGAATTTCATCCTGTGGCACGGAGGTCAGCGGGATGGAGCTGCATTGATAACGACAAATAATCCAAACTGGAGGATAGAAGGATCTGCACTTATCAACCTGAATCATCCTCATCATTCAGGTGCGTCACTGCTGCTCTCTAGTGGAGGATGTATGCTATAAACAGAACACACGACTCAGATCACACTGCATAACAAGGGTGGGCAAGTTATACTACATTACATTACATTACATTACATAACGTTTGGCAGACGCTTTTGTCCAAAGCGACTTAAAATAATGGAGTGCAAAAGTAATAGAAGTTAAAGGTAAAAACATCTTTAGATCTTTAGGGCATAAAGGAGGTCAAAGGGATAAATAAATGGGATAGAGGAGTAGAGAAGGGGACGAAGGAAAGGAGGTTAGAACTAGGCAAGTAGGCCAGTACTTGACTGCCCAACTCATGAACAGTTTTTAGCTTTTTCTGATTAAAAACTAATCTAAATTAGCTATTTTTTTATTATCAGGCTTAGTAGGTTAGGCTGTGTTCGGACTGCACGCCCAAATCTGAGTTTAGGAATATCTAGATTGTATCCAGATTGATTTTTGGAGTCTGGACAGCCAGACACCACATAAATTGTACAGATATGTCTCAGTCTGGATGCTTAAACCAGATTTCTGTTTGCCTAAATTGACAGAAATGCATGGATCCAGAAAAAAGGCACCACACAGGTGCCTTTGTGATGTTCAGACATGCAAATCCAGTCCAATCACTTGCAAATAGGAGCCTGAACAGTCATCCTTACACACCTGCTTTATAGACATTGCACTGCAGTGCAATGAATTTTAGTATTCTGCAGTTAAAACCCATCCATGGCCATGAACATGAACATACGTAATGAGTAATTAGAAATAATAAGGAAAAAAAATACATTATTGCATAAGAAGTAAATAATTTATTTAATATAAAAAACGAATAGTTGTAAAAGTAAATGGTAAAATAATGATAAGAAATGCTCAAATGAATAAAAATGAAAATTATAAAATTTAAAAATAATCAGAGAAAGGGTAAACTGAGTTTAAACAGTCACAGGCTTTCTGGTGGTGATTTATAAAAATTATAAAAATTTCAAATGATTCAGTGATCCCTGCAAGCTAAAATTCAGAGTTTCCTGTAGTGAATTCCAGCTCGCTGGTGCTCTGTATCTAAAAGCATATTTTCCCAGTTCACTAAAAACTCTAGGGAACAAAGGATCAAGCCACTGGAGCGAGTCTGATATCTATTGTTATTTATTGAGATCAGAAAAGAGATATAACTGGCAAATTGCCAGAAAGTGGTTAAAAAAAAAATTGGCCAATGTGATTGCACTTGTGATGCACTGTCTGAGCTTTTGTCTCCACTATTAGCTATTAGCATCATCCAATAAAACTTCGATGTAGACATGACTGGGTGTCTTCCTGCCTCAGAATCTTGTCTAAATAGGCTGTATTTTTTTTTTACAATTGAGACACAGCCTGAGGCTACGTTAGGTCAGTTAATATTCCTATTCCAGTCCTGTACAGCTTGTGAAAGTATAGTAAACTAATACCAAGCATACCGAAGTGATACTGAAGGCTTTATTTAATTAAATTAATGCAAGTAAAGATTAAAAGTGTAAAAATGAACTTACCTACTCTGTGTTTGTGCTGCTGGGGGAGGGAGGAGGAAAGTGGGTGAGGTGCTTCAGCTTTAAAAATCTTTTCTGAAATAGGACTTTAAAATCAATGTCATTTTAATAGTATAAAAAGTGTGGTCTTATCACTAATTCATTTTCTACTATTCAGTTGAATATTTTCAGTTGCCAAATATTTTTGGTTGCCAAATATTTGGATGCATCTCTGGTAGATTTCTTTTTTTTTTTTTTTTTTGCAATGCAGCCAACAGAGTTGGCTCCAAAGGAGTTTCATATTTCACCCAGCCTTGAAACAAATTCTATAGCTTTTTTCAAATTCTCTGATTAATGCAAGATTGTGTGCGGTTAATTCTGCACCTCATTCACCAGTGTAATTTTCTCTCCTATAGAAGAGGACAGCAGAGTTGCAGACGAGCTCTATAAAAAGGTGCGTATCCTGTGCTGGGTTATGACCGGGCCCAGCAACCTGCAGTCGAAGGCTCGTCACGTGAAGGCCACGTGGACTCGTCACTGCAATACTGTGCTTTTCATGAGCTCTGTGGAGGACCACAGCTTCCCCGCCGTGGGCCTGGGCACGGGGGAGGGCCGGGACCAGCTGTACTGGAAGACCATCCGTGCCTTCCATTACGCTCTGAAGAACCACGGAGAGGACGCGGACTGGTTCCTCAAAGCGGACGATGACACCTTCGTGGTGGTGGACAACCTGCGCTGGGTCCTGTCCAACTACTCGTCCGAGGACCCTGTCTACTTCGGCAAGCGCTTCAAGCCCTACGCTAAGCAGGGCTACATGAGCGGCGGTGCCGGCTACGTGCTGAGTAAAGAAGCTCTGCGCAGGTTCGTGGAGGGGTTCAGCACTAAGGTGTGCACTCACACTACCTCGGTGGAGGACCTGGCCATGGGTCAGTGTTTGGAGAAGATGGGCGTGCTGGCAGGAGACTCTCGAGACTCTCTACACCGTGAGACGTTTCATCCGTTTGTGCCGGAGCATCACCTCACTGGCAAGTTCTCCAAGAGCTTCTGGTACTGGAACTACTGCTTTTATCCTATTGTAGAGGTAAGACTCTAAAGCTCAGAGGGTGTAAAATTGTTCTGTAGTTTCTGAAGAATCTCCTGTATTCTAATCAATCTTGGATATATAGAGTGCACTGTTGATACTGTGACATGTAGGATCATTGATGTCTGGTTAAAATCTGGTTAAAATTCCTAAAAAAAATTGAAATCGCAATATACAGCTTTGGAAAAAGTGAGACCACTTAAAAATGATGAGTTTCTTTGATTTTATCAAATTGAAAACCTCTGGAATATAATCAAGAGGAAGATGTATGATCAAACCATGCTGAACTGCTTGAATTTTTGCAATTTCTTTGAGTGGCACAAAGTTATCCAAAAGCAGTGTGTAAGACTGGTGGAGGAGAAAAACATGCAAAGATTCATGAAAACTGTGATTAAAATACAGGGTTATACCACCAAATATTGATTTCTAAACTTAATGATTATGAACTTGTTTTTTTGCATTATTTGAGGTCTGAAAGCTCTGCATCTTTTTTGTTATTTCAGCCATTTCTCATTTTCTGCAAATAAATGCTATAAATGAAAATATTTTATTTGGAATTTAGGAGAAATGTTGTCTGTAGTTTATAGAATAAAACAACAATGTTCATTTTACTTAAACATAAACCTATAAATAGCAAAATCAGAGAAACTGATTCAGAAACTAAAGTGGTCTCTTATTTTTTTTCAAAGCTGTATATTACAGACAAAAAAACTGTTCCAGTGCCTGTTTTTTCCAATGCCTTTCAGCCTCGGTACACAATGATTATATAATAATTTGTGGTGTCAATCAATTGTAAAAAAAAAAAAAAAAAAAACTAATCACAATCAGAATCTAAATGCTTAGGAACCCCTGATTTAGATGATTTTTGATTTAGAATCTCGCAGTCTGCTGAGTAAAGGTTTCAGGGAGTGCATTCGCATCAAACATGGCAAAGCTCTGACCCAGAAGCCTTAATAAAGAAAATGATAGCTAACAGCTCACAACTCAAACTGTAAAACTACTTATACTGTTAAACACAACTTTAACAGATAAAAGGGTGCAGACTGACAGACATACAAACATACAGACAGACAGATGCAAAATGATTAGAAGAGCAGGGAGGGCTTAAAGATTGAGAGATAGTTATGAGATATTATCCAACGTAACTCGCTAATTAATCATAAACATTTCATGTTTTAAACATTTTTTCTTTCTTTCTTGGGGGTTAATCTAGTCCAGGGGTATTTAACTAGAATTCAGCACGGTCCAGTTGGAGAAAATTTCGTCAGTCCAAGGTCTATACACATATACATACAGGATATAGCACTGAATCATAACACAAGTTAACATCTGACCCTTAAGGTTGTTTGAAATATGCTGGAAAAAAAATATAATAATAATAATAATAATAATAATAATAATAATAATAAAATGCCTCTCTGGACAGATTCCTCCGCTGTCTCTCTCTCGCGCTCGACGTGTCTTTAATTTCCGCCAGTTTTCGGGCAGGAGCCAATCAGCGCCATGCGGACAGGGCCTCAGCACCACACACACCACAGGCTGAACTACAGAGTGAGAAAATAGAGGAGAGGCTAATTTCAGGCTTTTTCAGGCTTTTTTGTGCTTTAAAAGACAACAGAGACGGAGGAGCAGCTGGTCCTGAACTTAATGTTTTAGCAGCGTTCACCGGGTGATAAAAAAAGAACCGCGTCTCGTTCATACACAGCACTGAACTACAACTCTACACATTCTTGCTGGTGGCAGATAAACTATTTGCTCTTTCAGGAGACACACCCCAAAGCAGCGAGAGAAAGGTGGAGAAAGTAATTGGTAGCAATGCCGCGTAGCTACAAAGTGAACGAGAAAAGTTACACTGCTTTAAAGGGAACACTGTCAAATTTAAATCCTTTTTCGGTTTGGGTCCGCATTGGACAATGTCTGGGTTTGAACCCGGACCATGGTCCGCCTATTACTGACCCATGATCTTGACCAGGGGTGTCCAAACTTTTTTTGTTGGGGGCCAGAATTAGAAATATGTTTGAAGTCACGGGCCACACTCTGTAATAAAACAAATAATGAAATATACCACTTTAAATAATACTTTTTTGCTTATTATTTTATTTACACACCATTTTACTTGACTAACTATCTTTATCTTTGACAGTGTTGTGTAAACTAAGATTTTTCAAATTGATGTTTAATTTCATGATGTCTCTTAATATTAAACTCCTTAATTACGGCAACTTTTAGACTCTTTTGCCCGTTTTTCTGCGCTAGAAATGCGCACCCTCTCCTCTTTTAGACTCTTTGGCCCGTTTTTCTGAGCTAGAAATGCGCACTCTCTCCGCATTTAGACTCTTTGGCCCGTTTCTGACACCTAGCGTTCAAACTTTGAATCTCACATTATAAAAACCTGCTTAACAGGGCCAACTTTCATTCTATTTCTAAAATACCTCGCGGGCCGCTCCAAAAAAGGAAACAGGCCGCAAATGGCCCGTGGGCCGTAGTTTGGACACCCCTGATCTAGACCGTAATAGTAAACACAGCTTATAGCGCTGTGTTCTTTTATGAAACCCCCATGATGTCCAGGCATTCTGCAGTCATTGGTCTAAAGTATACAATAGCATTGTGTATCACAGTATCACTTATTACTTATTGTTAGTTTCTTGCCTCTTATTTTCTATAGGAGCTTTTGAAATCTCCACTAATGAAAGTATCAGTCAAACATCATCTGCTTCACAAAACTCAATATCCCTGCAGTGTCTTAAGCTATTGCTTTATACTCCAGGGAAATAAGTTCACAGATGCATTTGTCCAAGGCACTCATCAATGACATGTGTATGAATATTTTACATCATTTGTCCCCCCACCTGCAGAATGAAGTCTGGACAAGAGAGCTGCTCTCACATGCTCCACTGTTATTCCCCCACTGACACCAATACATTATTTCACAGCATCTATAACGTCTGTATCTTACTGAGGGGATTTCAGGGGGGCGGGGTGAGTAAGTGTCCTTTAGGGGTGTTCTGTCACTCTCTGTCTCCTCTCTCTGTGGCGGGATGAGAGTATTTCAGTGTCCTGAAACTCTGGTTTGTGAATGACGAGAGCAATGAGTCACAGCGGACCAAAGTATTTGAGAAAGGAGTGCTGTAAAATGACGGATCATTATAACTTCCATTGTACACAGCCATTGTTGCTCTCCCCTGTGATTACGCCAGGATTGTTTGATTTATAATGATAATAGCAGTATCATCAGCACTTTTTGCTTTTGTCAGTCTCTTTGTAATAACTTGAAGGGGAAATAAATTGAATAAATAAATAAATAAATAAATAGAAGCGAAAACCAAAGAAAACATAAACCAATCGTAATTATGAACTTAAAAAAAAGAGCATATGCAGTGGTTAGTAGCCTATTACCTGAATTATCTCGGCTCGTTGCAA
The DNA here is from genome assembly GCF_023375975.1 of Astyanax mexicanus. Taxonomy (NCBI): domain Eukaryota; kingdom Metazoa; phylum Chordata; class Actinopteri; order Characiformes; family Acestrorhamphidae; genus Astyanax; species Astyanax mexicanus. Next base: position 42,100,128 of record NC_064420.1, on the reverse strand, counting down.
TTTTTGTAAGTTTTCAGTAACAGACAGTAGTTTTTATTCATTAATCTCCTCAGGAACGTGAAATAAACAGCAGGGTGAAAGTATGTTGAATTGGTATTGATGATTTCACTTCTCTACAAAGTCATTAAAACATTCCTAATACACAAGTTTATTGTGTGCCTCCAAATTGCACATTCCGCTCAAGTTACGGACATTCGAAAACTGAAGACACAGAAGCCTCAATAACGGAAAAAATATCAACAGCTTCAGTTTTAATAAGTCAGGAAACATTTTTTGTTCTGGTGTTTTTGTGCCGGAAGATTTTTTTGTTTAATTGTTGAAATTGCAGCATTTTTTGTTTCTCTGCCTCTGAGTCGTCCCACACACATTCAGTGATTAAAGTCTGCACTCTGGGGTCAGTCCACTTTTCTGAGACTGCTAGTAGCTTCAGCATCCATATAGATTTTTTGTTTTTCAGTAAGAGCTTCATTGTTTCCACATTCCTTTCAGACCCACATCCTTCAGTCAGTTTCTCGCTGTAGATGGATGAACAGAAACATATCTAGATTTTTATTTCCAGCTATAAAACAAAAGTATAGCTTTGATGGGGCTTTACATTTTGCTTATTTGGGACAGCAATTAGTTTACCAGATCTTTTGTAAGAATAAAGGTAAAATAAAAAAAAATAACTTTTGTTATTTTTCTCACTTATTTTTTTCTTCATTGTTACCTTATTTATACACAAGGATTATCTTTAAAAACTGTATCTTTTAAAAATGACAAGGTTTGACAAACACAATTAGGCTATTTAATTTATGCATTGGTAAAAATCAATGAAAACCTACAAAAAACTATGTTTGTAATTTAGCCATATGTACAGTTTCATATTCTGGTTCATATTCATGTCAGGTAAAACATGAATGCAGATCTGCTTTAATTTTATGAAGCATTTATTATATAGTGTCATGCCAAAAGTCCTGGGACAGGCACTAGTATTTAGTCTCTTTATCTGTCTCCATTATCTGTCTCCTCCTGCTCTGTCTGTTCACTGTGGGTGGCACTTTGGGTGTTGACTTTGGGTGGCTAATCTTTCCCCCAAAAATAATTTTACGTTATTTCAGTTTTTTTTAGCAATATTCTTGCATTTCTGTTACAAATCTGATACCATTCTTGTATCTCAGTTAGGGGTGTGACATATCATATTGTATGCAAAAATAAAATGTAATTTTAATTTTGTTGCAGTAGTGTATTCTTGAAATATATATATATATATATATATATATATATATATATATATATATATATATATATATATATATATATATATATATATATATATATATATAATTCAGTGATTTGTCATATTGCCAAGAGTATCATTATGGCAAAAATACCATGGAATATTAATTTTAGGGCTTACTGGCAGGAAGTGGAGTTATCCACTGCACCACACCAACCACACTCATAGTATATACAGGTGTGGTAAGTGCTGGGCAGTATACCAGTTCATGCGGTATCGTAGGGTAATTTTGAACCAATCAGAACGCTCCACTTACCAATTACCAAGCACTGGCACCACCTGGATCTGCTGCGGTGCAGAGTTGAGGAGAAGCAGGAGTGGAAGGATATTAGTGGAGAAGTTTTGGATGGTTCAGGGCTTTATAACAGACATTATCATTTGTTTATCGTTTGTCCATGAGACTGTAAGTGTTTATTAATGTGTTTGGATCTGTTTAGAGGTGTATGAAGTGCTGGTGTTTGCTTTGTCGCCGCGTATCCTACACCCTACTTTACACTGTAGCTCGACGTGCGACGCAGACAGCCGCAGCTATGATTGGTCTGCTGGGCCTCAACCCCACCACTCTGTTTAAATATATTAATACTGTAGCTTGAAGAATAATATTAATGCACACTGAACTGTATGTATTTTTTAACTGGAGAAAGAAGTGAATTGTGATTTATTAAAATATTTAGTTTTGTAAAGAAAGTCGTGTTAAACTCGTTGGCATATTTTTTTAAGGTCTGGTTTTTACATTCTTTAGCTGTTTTTGTTGGGTTTTTTTTTTGCTAATAAAGTTTGAATACCTCATATATTGTGTAATTTTGTGGGGCAAAGTAAACCCAATAATAATCAAAGCCTTAATTTAAAGCCTTAGTGTTTTATGTGTTATATGTACTCCTAACAGTACAGTAAGTGACACAGACCGATAAAAAAGCCCAGTCATGCAAAAAATATATATATAAATAATAATAATAATAATAATAATAATAATAATAAAAATACAGTGATATACCTTAAAACCATCAGAATCTTAAAAAATACTGAGATATACATTTTTGGTCATACCGCTCAGCACTAGGTGTGGTGTTCCTAAGCCATTCCCTGAAGTCCCTCTTCCTGACCACTTTATTTACTGCTATCTCTTGATTTTTGGCATATTGATGTAGATTGTTGTTGACATTTTTCATATATAGTATATAAAGTGTTGGTAGATTATTTTTTTACATGTTAATCAGTAGAATCTCCCCATGATCCTGCTCACTGTTCTTTCACAGGGTCCTCAGTGCTGCTCTGATCTGGCCGTGTCCTTTCATTACGTGGACCCGGAGCTGATGTACACTCTGGAGTACTACAGCTACCACCTGCGGCCCTACGGCTACCAGCACCGCTACCAGCCCCCAGCTCCCCTCATCCTCAACAAAGCAGCCCAGACTGAGAGGACAGTCCTGCCCACTGTGAAAATACCTCCTCCACTACCAAAGGAGCCTGAATCATCCAAGTTACACGGACGAGCGGAGACACAAACTGTGGCTAAAGCTGTTCCGGAGAGAAATCCAGCAGACAGCAGCCCCGCTCCCGTTCAGGAGAGCCAGGGCTAGCCTGGAAGAGGCTGATATGATTGTGTGGGACGTGGGCGACGGAGAATGTATGCATGGACGGTATACTGAAACAGACCATTAGCCTTCTGTTAGTAGCACCATATTAATACTTATTGTCTCTGGAACAATAAGTTCATATTACTTCAGTATGACCAATGGTTTTATGGCTGTTCTGCGTTTGTGATAGCTCTGCTGATTCAGGGAGAGTAAAGCCAGTATGAATTATACTGTGTAGCTGATGATGCTCACTGTAGCCGGATGTACCGCAGCCTCCTACACTGCAACATGAGATTTACAGCAAACCACTGAGATATTTTTGTACTGAGAAACTGGTAGCAACCTACAGTGGAAACCACACTGACCACACTGTTTCTGAGCATATTTAAAATATTTTGCTTAAAGTTTGCAAATCAAGTCCAACACACGTTTTGCTTTCTGTGTTTTTGGCAAGAGCTGTATTAATAAATAGATTGCAGTATAATTTCCATACTGTAAGCAAGCCAGTACAGCTCTGGAAATAATATACAGCTATGAGACCACTTCAGTTTCTGATTCAGTTTCTCTGATTTTGCTATTTATAGGTTTATGTTTGAGTAAAATGAACATTGTTGTTTTATTCAATCCTTTATTACAAATTCCAAATAAAAATATTGTCATTTAGAGCATGTATAAAAAAGAGCTTTAAGACCTCAAATAATGCAAAGAAAACAAGTTCATAGTTCAGAAATCAATATTTGGTGCAATAACCCTGCTTTTTAAACACAGTTTAAATCATGCATCTTGGCATGTTCTCCTCCACCAGTCTTACACACTGCTTTTTGATAACTTTATGCCTTTACTCCTGGTGCAAAAATCCAAGCAGTTCAGCTTAGTTTGATGGCTTGTGATCATCAAGCTTCATCTTGATTATATATCAGAAGTTTTCAGTTTGGTAAAATCAAGAAACTCATAATTTTTTCCAGAGCTGTATATTGGGTTAGTTTACCCAAAGTTTTAACCAATCAGAAAAGTGGCATCTATTGACAGAGTACTACACTGCAAATCTAGAGGTCAGGGTTTAAACACAAGACAATAAATAAACCGATATGAATTAAACACCAATCTTTACAAGTAAACAGGAGATTTGATTGGTCAGCAAATAATTAATGCATTTGACAACGCAGAAATCAAAACCATTGAAATCAAAATCCAGTTAAAACTTAACACAGTGTAACAGTTCATCAGTTTCAGACTTGGTGTGAAAGGGTCTTTAGTTTACTGAGCACCAATTTCCATATTAACTAATTTATGCAAACTTTCTTTGTTGTTTCTTTTCCTCTTTCTAAAACATGAACACACTTAATTGTGCTCCCCAAAATGGGGAAGTTCTGGAGTTTAATTCACAGAGAAGAATTTCTTATTCCTCCTATTGGACAGGCTGGACTTTAGGCTTAAGTTAGGAGGCAAAACTAAGAAATCCTGCATTCTTACCACTGCTTTTTTTTTCCTTTTTCAGGAGCATCAATCTAATCATCTTTAATTTAATTAAATTTAAATAAATTCTCAATTTAGTCACTATATTATAAATCCAGTCCAAAAAACTGTCCAGCATTGTATTTTGCTATTGGTTGCAGGCTTTCTTAATTTGACTTTTTTGCACTTTTTACCTCTCTAAAGGATCAAAACTGTGTGTTTGTTTCTGTGAGATGCATTAAAGCTGATGGATTGTAAGTGTCAGAGGAAGATTAAGCTGTCAGTCTGTCTCAGCCTCTGTAATTCTGCAGATCGGTGTCAGTTAAAGGTACGGTAAGTAATTTAGTTTCGTGTCAGTTGTGTGATAGTTTGTGTTTTGGTGGCTTGGTGCTGAGCCACAGGGTCACAGGGTGGGTCGGCTGGACTGAAGATGCAGGAGGCCTTTCCCCAGTTTATGAACTGAACGTATACGTCTTAATATATCATTTATACAGACTGTCACAAAAATAATATTTACTTGTATCCCTTTTTTAAGGGCTCTTCTACTATTGTATGTTTTGCGTGTTACATCTGAAGCCTTAACCTGTGTGAACTGGCTGTGCGGAGATGTAGCTAATGGAATAAAAGCGGGTTTACAGTGCTTCACTTGTGCAGTGCTTTTTAAAATGAAAGATTCATCCGTGCAGTATGTAGAAAAGGTGCATGTGTGTTAAGTACCCCTCTTTACTTATCTCAATCCCTTTTATTACTCCACCTTTTTACTTATCTCAATCCCCTTAACCCTTATTACCCCACCTTCTTACTTATCTAAATTCCCTTCACCCTGATTACTCCACCCCTTTACTTCACCCCATCTCCTCAACACTCATTACCCCCCCTTTACTTATCTCAATCCCCTTAACCCTTATTACTCCCACATTTACTTATCTCAATCCATTTAACCCTCATTACTCCACCCCTTCACTTTACCCCATACCCGTATCTCCTTAATGCCCCATTACTCCACCTCATCTCCTCAACACCCCATTACTCCACCTCATCTCCTCACACATGTCCCATTACTCCACCTCATCTCCTCAACACATGCCCCATTACTCCACCTTATCTCCTCAACACATGCCCCATTACTCCACCTCATCTCCTCAACACATGCCCCATTACTCCACCTCATCTCCTCAACACATGCCCCGTTACTCCACCTCATTTCCTCAACACATGCCCTATTACTCCACCTTATCTCCTCAACACATGCCCCGTTACTCCACCTCATCTCCTCAACACATGCCCCATTACTCCACCTCATTTCCTCAACACATGCACCATTACTCCACCTCATCTCCTCAACACATGCCCCGTTACTCCACCTCATCTCCTCAACACATGCCCCATTATTCCACCTCATCTCCTCAACACATGCCCCATTACTCCACCTTATCTCCTCAACACCCCATTACTCCACCTCATCTCCTCAACACCCCATTACTCCACCTCATTTCCTCAACACATGCACCATTACTCCACCTCATCTCCTCAACACATGCCCCGTTACTCCACCTCATCTCCTCAACACATGCCCCATTACTCCACCTCATCTCCTCAACACATGCCCCATTACTCCACCTCATTTCCTCAACACATGCCCCATTACTCCACCTTATCTCCTCAACACATGCCCCGTTACTCCACCTCATCTCCTCAACACATGCCCCATTACTCCACCTTATCTCCTCAACACATGCCCCATTACTCCACCTCATTTCCTCAACACATGCACCATTACTCCACCTCATCTCCTCAACACATGCCCATTACTCCACCTCATCTCCTCAACACATGCCCCATTACAACAAACACAGTTACTTCACACTGCTCTTGCTGTGATGTTTATTTTGGACATGCAGTAGAAATTAAATGAGAACAAGATCAATTAAATAATGTCTTTATTTACAAAAAAATCATGTTTTTTTACATTAGAAAGCAAAAATAACTGGTAAACAAATATACTCAAATACAGAGAATGTATCTGGAGACGTCTGTCTACTGGTATATACAATCTATATCATTGGTAGTTGCAGGTAAACGTAAATCAAAAATCATCTTTGAATAAATTGGATAAATCTCAGTTAAATAATTGCTTTAATTAAACTCTTTTGCTCTTTTTCTGCACCAAAGTGAGGCATGAAAAGGATTCATCTTGTGAGAAAACGGTACAGATGGTCCAAAGGGGCGTGGAGGAGCGGCTCGGTCTATAACCCACGACGAAATCTGAAACAGAGCAGCAACGTCAGAATCTCATCATAGTTTACTTCTACATCAAATACAACATTAAATGAATTAAATGATACATTAAATCATTTGGAGCACCTGTTTATTTGTTGTTACTTCTAAAATAAGGCTTCCTACTAAGGTCAGAATGATGTTGGTTGATCCCAACCTGACCCCACCTCCTCCCCAGCTTCCCTATTCATGCCTACCAGAAGCGCTGAATGAAGCACCATCATTCCAGAGAACACAGTTGGGAAAAAAAAATCCAGGTAAAATAAGATTTTTTTTTTCTGTTCTAGCATTTTTGTTTGTCTGATTATTAGGGCTGCACGATATTGGAAAAAAATTACATTGCAAATATTCTTTTTTTCGATTATATATTTCACGATATTGAACAATGCAGCAAAACAACAGTAATCAGCATTTTAATCAGAAAGCAGCTAGGTTTTCTTGAAGATTATACTTAGAACTTAGTAGAGACATGGTTTATGAGAGGGGAAAACAGTTACTTTACACATGAAAGAACATTTCCAATGCAGGGCACATCTACCGAGGTCTTCAAGAGCTGATATTTATAAGTAAATATCCAAATATTGCATTATAAATAGATTATTCTATACTTATGAATGTGTTATTAAGCGTCTATATAGGTAGCTGTCAAATAAAGGGTAATATTTTACTTTGTTACTGTAGAATAAGTGGTTAAAATTAAATTAAACAACTAATTTCTGTCAAAATAGATAAATAGCTCATATATGGTTCCTCATTGGAAGGTCTTGTTTGTTTATAATGTGTTCATTTTTTAGGATTAAGGAGAATTGTGGCATCACTCCAAATTCCACGCCTCTATCTATAGGAATGTGCTGCAGTTCTGGAGCTGATATTTATACATAAATATCTAAATATTGCTTTATACATACATTATTCAATGCTTATGAATGTGTTATGAAGCTTAATATAGGTAGCTGTCAAATAAAGTGTAACATTTTACTTGGTTAATGTAAAAAAAAGTGGTTTAAATTAAATTAAACAAATTCTTTCTGCTAAAAGAGATAAATAGCTGATATGGTTCCTCATTGGAAGGGCTTGTTTGTTTATAATGTGTTAATTATTGGGATTGAGGAGGTTAATTGAAGCACAAGGGTTTTATATGGTATTACTCTAAATTCCATGTCTCTGTCTGTAGGAATGAGCTGCAGTTCCGGAGCTGAAGGATCACTAACCTCAGTCTGCACTTGTTAAAGAATAAGCCTCTGGTCTCTGGCAGCTCTCTCCTCCACGGACGCCCAGTATCTGTCAGGGTGAACACGGTACAGATGAGCGGATGTGACACTGTCTGAGTGAGGATGAGTAAAGTGCTGTCAAATGAAGCCTCAGTATAGATGCTGACGCTTGTCCACTTAGGCACAAACCCCCCTGATCAATCAGAATCTGATCAATCTGATTGATTACCTTAAGGGTTAATATGGATTAAACACATAGAACATTTTGTTCATCATGAATATTGCATACAGTATATGGACAAAAAGTATTGGGACACCTCACTTGCTTATTCATTGTTTCTTCAAAAAATCAATTGTATTGAAAAAGAGTTTTTTATCTTTTATCATTTGTTGAAGTTTTTACTGTTTCTACTGTTCAAGGAAGGCTTTCTACTAGGTTCTAGGTAAGGGGTCGGCTATTAAGTTTAGCTGCAGGCCAGATATTTTCCAAGCAATTACGTAAAATTTCTGTTTTGTAAAATGAAGTGTGATGGGATGGAGTTGCTACAGACTAGTAGCTCTCCAGCCCAGAGGGTTGTTGAACCTAATTGCAGAACAGTTGATCGCAAAGCAGGTAAACCCAAGAAGAAAGGAATAAATAAATAAATAAACACATCGCTCCTCACGCGGGATTAAACCCGTGTCTTCAGGGTCGCAGTCCAATATGCTACTGCTGCTACTGCTAGTGAATTGGGACATAGCCGGGAAAAAATGCCCTTATAAGGAGTTAGGGAGCCCAAGAACAGGCAGAAAAATGAGAATGGGCAGAAACTAAAGTCCCACCGAGCAAGAGAAGCATTTTTTTTTTCATTATTGTTCATTATTGTTCAAACAACCTCACGGGCCAGATGTTTCATGCCTATTGCCGACCCCTGCTCTAGAGGATTGCTGTGGGAATTTGATAGTATTCAGTGACATAAAAGCATTTGTGAGGTGAGGACATTGGATGATTTCCATCCTACCACATGCCTTCTACAAAATAGTATTGGACGAAGAACCATCATTCCAGAGAGTTGGTCCCAAATGCTTCACAGCTCAGTGCTGAAGGGGGGCTCTATACACCTGACACCTGGACACCTAGCCCACAAATGGCTTTAGCTTTTAGCTTTTGGCATGGTTCCAATGGGTCTGTTTCCTGGACAGGGATTAGACCTGATCATAAACTATACTTTTTTTCTTTCTACGGAAAATCTTAATTGAATCTCCATCCTTAATCTCTGTTTGGGAAACAGCCCCAATAAGTTCATGTCTATCTGCTATAAAGAGTCCAGTATGAGCTTTTTTGGCAATACTTTGTTTTTAAAGACTAAACCTGTGTCTTCACAGTGTGTATGTAACCCTTTCAGACTCTGTCTCCATCACAATAGAGATGATGTATTTTCTTTTTTTTATTGTTTTGTTGTACATAACACTAATTGAGACACGTAGTCCATCAAAATAGACCATGAATCCGCTGCTTTTAGAGTCTTCTTTTGCATATATTACAAACAACAAACAGCATTCTTGTATGTGTACTCATTAGAATGGGTGTCCACAAACATCTGGGCATTCAGGGTTAGTTTCCTGCATAGGGATTAAGCCTACACACTAAAAAACAGAGGTATAATAGAAGTAATTTTGGTACTCTAAGGTACACTTTTCAGAATTGTACCCTTAAAGGTATAATATATTTTTACAGGGTCAGATATTTTCACCAGAAAGTACAGATTTGTAGCATTTAACCAGCCAAAAGGTACATTCTGGATTCTGTATTACTGTACTAATAAACAATATAATTATTTTTATTATATATATATTTTTGAAAGCCAGACCATTTTGGATCATTATGTTCTTGACACATATTCAGTTGCTGATAATGTTTATCATCTTTATAATCTTTACTGGTACAAAAAACATGGTTACAAAAAAAAGACATTCACTGAAAAGTACTCTATTGTAACTCAATATAAGGTAAGGTACAGACCCTGTAACAAGCTGTATACTCTTTTATGTACAAATCTGTAATACTTTTTCTTACTGTGTAGCACTGGACTACAAATCTCTTTCAATGAAGAATCTCCATCCAAAGTGCTTCATAGTCCAGGACTAGACTTAATCCTCATCTATAAGAACCCTCAAATTCAATACTCATTAAATCCCATCGATTAAAAGCACTGCATCTCTGCAGAAATGCTCACCAGCATCGCTGCTCCGCCGCCCCATCAGCCCCACGAAGATGTCGTGCATTTCTCCTGTAAGAGGCAGAAGATGTGGGCACTGCTGGGTATCTGAGAGAGGAGAGAGCTGAGAGGAAATGAGAGGAGAGTACAGGAGTGCACTTACGTTTGCGTGGAGACGGCACATCATCAGCATCTGGAAACAAGAGTAACACACTGCTTTCAGCTGGGTATAAACATCTGTAATGCAGGCACTCAGACACGGTCATGTGATGGAGGTGAGGAGTGTGTTTGGTGTATGGGTTCTGGTTAAAGGGTGACCTCACTCACCTGCATTCCTCCGCCCCATTAAACCCACAAAACTGTCGTAGTCGATGTCGTTATACCGCTTGGGGAAGTTCCGCGACGAGAGACGAAAACTGGGATCCTCCTGAGTTTAAATGAGAACAGAAGAGAACTGGATTAATGCAGTTAGTACATTTAACTAGTACAATTAACTATAGAGCATGTGACACATTCATACACATTTTTATACCATTTTATACTATAATATACTATATCATCTGTACAAACTAACGTATGATCTACTGTCTTCCAAAAAGACTTACTGCAGTCAGTGCATAGTGCACTTTACCATATATTATACACTTTTGCATACTTAAATATAAATTACACTTGGTAATTTTGTATTTTGTATTGTTGCTTGTTGTAACACCTACATTGCACATAACTCATTGGACTTTTGTGCGTGTACTCTGATTCATTTTTCTTAGTCAAATTTGTGCTCATATATAGTTTAGATTTTTATATCCATTTTTATCTATAAATACATTTAAATGTTGATACCTGCACCAAAAAAATTCCTTGTACCTTTCGTATTTGGCAAATACAGATTCTGATTCAGATTCTGATTTTATATATATATTAATTAAATTTTTAAAGATTTTTTTTTAAATATCAAAATGTTTTAAATTAAATTCCTTAAATATCAGCAAAATATGGCAATATTTGAGCACCACTGCTGCCAGAAAGTTTTTTTTTTTTTACAGAAATTTTAAAATTACAAAAAAAGAGAAGTTATGCTATATTTTGTGATTTTAAATTATTAAGACAATAGAGTGCTCCCATGATACTTAGTGGTTTGCTTGGGGTTTGTATTTTGTTATAAAAAACTAAATCTTTTTTTTGTGTGTGTGTTCCCTAATAATGTAAGAGATGTTTTAATTTGGTGATCTGGATGTTAAAGGGTGGTTTTAAGTAATCAAGCTCAGGTAATTAAGGGGGGTCAGCATGCACCTCCCACTTATAAGAACAGACTGTTCTTTTTGTGATGAGAGTTAATACCTTTTGCGGTTGAAGAAAGCTCTTAGTAATTTTTTTTCTTATGCTGCATTTATTTTATATAACTACTGCAGTAGCGTATATTGAAATGTAACCTCAGTGTGAGCTTGATTTCTGCAGTTTATAATATATATTTATAAAATATAAATAATATATATGGCAAAATATATATTTTGACAGATACTTTAATACACTTTTTAACACTTTTAATAGTTGTTTTTTTACTTGATCAGTACTTCTTTTGTTTTTATATGCATACATGTATGCACTGTAACTATTTGATCATTTTGTAACTTAATTTACTGCACTTTTTCAGGTGAAGAGGAGTTAAGTGAAGGCAGGTCACTCACATCTGAGACTGCTCTGTGCGTTTCCTCATCCTGACAGCTGGATTGGGTGAACCGAGGTTCCAGCACCAGAACCAGGACCGCGAATAGTAAAGCTCGGTACATCCTGGGAGGCAGTCTGAGGGAGGAAAGATGGAGGCAGTAAGTGAGCTGTGGGCGAGTCTCTGTACAGCTGATGGAGAGAGAAGATTCTGAGCCATTCAGTCATAAAGGAAACTGCTTAAACTGAAAAGTAATTTAATGCGAGTCAAATTCAATGATATGATGAATTTAAAGCAATGGATACAATGATTTGATCAGAACAGGAATGGAAAAGAAAAATATAAGAGAAAGAAAAACTACACGAACTCGTGCATTACGCGTTAAGTCGTGCGTAACCGCATCTCCATTATTCACACTGGAAATAAAAATAAGTTTAAAATGTTTAGATCATTTTTTTTGCCAAATATGAGTATCGAAACGGCTGATTGATTAGAGTTATGCTAACCCACTCATTCGTGAAGATAAGACGTGACAATAAAATACGTGAAAATAAAACGTGCGTAAAACATGTATGTGCACAGATTTATTTAGAAAAAACATGTTAAGTTGATAGAAGAAATGCAATACTTTGATGTAATCGTTAGCAATCATTAGCAACAAAAATACAAAACAAAATATAATCCTGAGTCAACTTTTTGGTTAAAATCAATTTAAAATGTTTAGAACGTATTTTTAATATATTTGGTGTTTTTTTTAAAGATGCAATTATTTGATGCTAACTTTAATGCTTGTTTGATCATAACAGTTATGGAAAAGCTAAATTATATATATTTAAAAAATCCCTGAGGGAAATTTTTGAAGTCTTGCCTAACTGCTTCTCCTTTGGGCAAAGCGTCGATTTCTTGGAATTAAAATGAATTAAAAAATGTTTACGTCGTTTTTTTAACGATTAAACAATCGTTTAATACAATTCATCATGTTGTGTGGTCTGTATCACTTTCGTGCTCTTGCGCGCGCGGAGATGTCTGTCTCAGGAGTGGATCTCTGTGGTGAAGCGATCAGTGCGCGAGCAGCTCTCTGTGAATTCCACGAGCTCCATGTAAAGTCCACAGACATGCACACTAAACTAAAACACACGATAAGGGATTAATCCCGGTTGTATTGAACAGGTGAAGCGCTTACCTGGGTTGGAGAAAGTGCAGTTTGCAGGTAAAGCGCGCGGCTCGCTGGTGCGCGAGGGGACAGGAGCTCCAGCTGTGTGCAGATGAGAGTTGGAGCAGAGAGACAGGGCTTCTCTCTCCTCCCTGATGGTTAAATGACAGACACATGTGCGTAAGTCCAATCAGATGCTGCTCTGTAGGTGTGGTTTAAGGTTATGGAGCCTCTCCATCCGAGATGACCACGCAAACCAAGACCCTGACATCATGAGCGCGAGGCTTTCCTTAAAAGGAGAAAAGCACGGCGCGCGCTTTGGAGCATATGTCCTCTCCTAGAGTTTTATCAGAGTTTGGCAGGAAATCTTTACAAAGTGTGTTTAAATTTCAGCAGTGTGTGTGTGTAGATTTGTCTGTAATCAGGTTATAATATATACAAACAAACAGTGAAACAGTGGTCCAGGTTGGATAGTGGTCAGTGGTCCAGTTTGGATAATGGTGGTCTAGATTGGGTGCCAGACGTCCTGGTAGGGCTGTAGTGGTCCAAAATGAATAATTGTTGAATAGTTGGGCTACAGTGGTTCAGGTTGGACCGTAGTGACCCAGCTTGGATAGTTGTGGTCTAGGTTGGACTGTAGTCCTGGTCCTGGTTCAGGTTGGGCTTCATTGGTTTATGTAAAGTTACAGTGGTTTAGTTGAGCTACGGTTATAACTTCTTTTTATGACAAAAAAAGGAAACTCAGATCAAGTTACTGACTTTTTATTGACAGAAATATCTTACAGAGCAAAAACTGAGGACATACTGTTTTCATTGGGATTTTCCTCTACAGCCTCTGCCAAGTTGTACTTCAGGGTAACATATATCAAAATTGCGTAACCTTTCTACATATACCACAGCTACGTTGGTTCATATTGAGTTACAGTGGTTCAGGTTGAGTTACAGTGGTTTAGGTTGGGCTACAGTAGTACATGTTCAGTTACATTAGTTTGTGTTGAGTTACAGTGGTTTAGGTTGGGCTACAGTAGTACATGTTCAGTTACATTAGTTTGTGTTGAGTTACAGTGGTTTAGGTTGAGTTCCAGTAGTTCAGGTTGAGTCACAGTGATTTAGGTTGAGTCACAGTGATTCAGGTTGAGTTCCAGTAGTTCAGGTTGAGTCACAGTGATTTAGGTTGAGTCACAGTGATTCAGGTTGAGTTCCAGTAGTTCAGGTTGAGTCACAGTGATTTAGGTTGAGTCACAGTGATTCAGGTTGAGTTCCAGTGGTTCATGTTGAGTTACAGTGATTCAGGTTGAGTTCCAGTGGTTCATGTTGAGTTACAGTGGTTCAGGTTGAGCTACATTGGTTCATGTTAAGTAACAGTAGTTTAGGTTGAGCTACATTGGTTCATGTTAAATAACAGTAGTTTAGGTTGAGCTACATTGGTTCATGTTAAGTAACAGTAGTTTAGGTTGAGCTACATTGGTTCAAGTTGAGTTACAGTGGTTCAGGTCGACGACAGTGGTTCAGGTTGAGCTACATTGGTTCATGTTAAGTAACAGTAGTTTAGGTTGAGCTACATTGGTTCATGTTAAGTAACAGTAGTTTAGGTTGAGCTACCTTGGTTCATGTTAAGTTACAGTGGTTCAGGTCGGACTACAGTGGTTCAGGTTGAGTTATAGTGGTCCAAGTTTGGCCACAGTGGTCCAAGTTTGGCCACAGTTGTCCAGGTTGGGCTGCAGTGATCCAGGTTGAATAGGTGTGTTCTAGCTTGGACTGTGGTTCAGGTTGAGTTACAGTAGTTTAGGTTGAGTTACAGTGCTTTATGAGCTACATTGGTTCATGTTGGGTTACAGTGGTCTAGTTTGGACTGCAGTGGTTCAGGTTGAGTTACAGTAGTCCATGTTGGAAAGTCATTGTCTAGGCTGGGCTATACAGTTGTCCAGATTGGGCTTGAGTGGTTCAGGCTAGTGGTAAAGTGAGTGATATGGGAACTAGAAATACTGGGTTCGAGTGGTAACCCATTTAAATAAATAATTTAATAAATTACTGTATCTAAATCATATGTCAAATCTGAATTAATTTGTATTGTGTTGTTTGTGTCTATTCTAAACAGCTTTTTACATCATATTAATTATTTAGGATTATTTAACCATTTTAGCCATATATACCCAATGTAGTCTAACACTAACACTAAAAATGTAAAGTAACAAATGTTTTGACTATTTTTATTGAGTTGATAAGCAAAAAGCCTAAAAAAAGTTCTAAGCGACAATACGTTATAAGTTGTGCTTTTAGTTTTGTAATACCTTTTACAGTGTATGTATAAAAGTAAAATCAGCAACATAGTAACACAATTCACCTGTGATAAAATCTATAAAAATTAAGTCACAGTTTGCTGAATATATTTCATTAAAGTAAATTATTCAGCTTTGTTAATTTGGTTAAATATTTTTCTTAATTGGTTTATTTCTTTGAATGTACAGACCACCTTTGAGTAATTACTTTACATAAAATGGATTAAAGATATTTTAGAACCATGGACAGCTCTAAACCTTACAAACAGAAGCTTTGTTCTAAAAAGGCTGCATATATATATATATATATATATATATATATATATTTATACACACCCACACACATACACATATATAGTTATTTTATTTTTATTGAACCATGCCCACATCGAAATTTGATTATATTTTACATTCTCAGAAAAAAAAACGTGTTCAGTACCTTTAGTTAAGCACTCTAAAAAACAGAGGTACGGTATGAGTACTTATTTGTACTCAAAGGTACACTCTTCATAATTGTACCCTCAAAGGTACAATATTGGTCTTTACAGGGTCAGATTTGTTCCCTCTGAAGTACAAAGTCATTATAATAAGTACAAATTTGTACCATTTAACCAGCCAAAGGGTACATTCAGTATTCTGCATCACTGTACTAATAAACAATATATATTTTAATTGCACATTTTTTATTTGAAAGCCAGACAATTTTGGATCATCAAGTTTTTGAGCCATATTCAGTTGATGATAATGTTTATAATCTTTATAATCTTTACTGGCACAAAAACCAGGGGTACAAAAAAGGACTTTTACTGAATGTTTCACCTCAATATAAGGTACAGCCCCAGCGACAAGCTTTGTACTCTTTTAAGTACAAATCTGTATTTACTTTTCTTAGTGTGGCCATATTTATACTATACTTCTTTACAGTTGTTTTTTTTCCTAATATTTGAGGACCATAGTTGAGACCAGTATCATACTGTGTTTGTGCATTGGTGAACAGAAATGTGCCTGTGTGGAGTATTCCTGCTTCATCATTAAAGTTGTGATAGCTTCTTGAAAGTGTGCTTTTGCTTGACAGTGAGGTACACTTATATTAAAATCCATGTGTGCATATGTATTAGTACATTTATTATGTAAGTAATGGAAAAAAAAATTATTGTCTTTGGGATCACACTGACAATATATTCTTAAATTCTGATTCTATTTAGACATGTTACAAATAGTATGAAGATTCATACAGATTAAAGATTAAAAACATGTAGATACAAATACATAGAAAGGTGCATATTTCTGTTTTTAAAATAGAAAAATAACTTAAAACAAAACTACAGAATAGTAGAAGAGAAAAAAATGAATTTTTCCTCAGAGAATCCCCCCTCCTCTTCCTTGACAACCAGAGAACAGTCCCAAAACATTGGTTGCATTATACTGTATATATTGCATACGTGTTAATGCACCTGTATATACAGGTCTATAATGTTTATATATCTAACCTGCCGTGAGATTGGTCATAATACTGAAATGTCATCTCTGAAATGTCATCTCCGTTCACTCAATCTGTTTGAACTCCTCTCTCTGCTAAGTAGGTCTTATTGTCCTTTTTTCCGCCTGAGCGTCTAATTGACAGAGCCATTGGCGAGAATGTAATCTCTCAAGGAAGCAATTACACAGATAGCAGTTCCACCAGTGTCTCACAACCTACACGGACTTCTTCAGGGGAGCAATTCTACTGGCTGGAGAAATGGACCGATGAGTGGTGAGAGCTTTAGTTACCACCCACCTCATATTACACCAACATATTACATTTAAAAAGACTCACTTAGTCTTCATCATTGTCATCATCCTCATCAGCAATTTTACATTTGTCTTTTTTAACATATTTAATCATATCAATTCATTTCAATTCATTTTAACTTTATCATTATTTTACTGATATTGGTTTCACAGTACAATGAAACACTGTTCTTCGATGCAGTAATAGAAGGATATTAGTGCAAGACAACAGACAATAAATACGATAAATGTGAATGTACAGCACATGTGTAGCTTAAATTTGGTCAATACTAAAAGAGATATTGAGCTTATATACTGTATCTAAACAAATAAAACTTAACATTAGTTGTTATGTAGTAAAATGTAATAAAACAATATGCAGCTGAAAGAATTCTGCATGGAAGAGTAGGAAATCAGAGTTTTTTGGGGGGATCAATAAAGTATCCACCCACCCATCCTTTATCCTATCTATTGGAAATATCTAATCGGGGTCATTTGAGGATCTAACTTGTTGGATTTTTCACAAGAAAAAAATACAACTGGACTGGATTATTGTTGATTACATTTATGATTGATCACAATTGTTTAAAAAAATGTTTTTTTTTTCAGTTTTATTTGTTTAGCTATATTATCTCTTAAATAACACTTCAAATTAAGCTCAGGTGTCCATATGACTAAATATGCAATACATGAGTGTATAAAATTATTACTGCTCATTTGCTCATTTTGTTAAACTGAAAGCAATGTACATTGATGATTGCCAGTTCATATGCTGCATCAGCAGCCGAAGTCTGAGAGAGCGAAATTTGTCTTGCTCTCTCTGAGTGGGTAGATGATGCTCTCTCTTTGCTCTCATCACTCCTAGTGTGAGGTTGGTCCGCACAGCCATTTGATAGCTGATGTATCGGAGCTGGAGTGCTGCGCTTTCCTCCAAAAAGACTCTATCCGGTGATGCTGCACCACCACTAGCTAGAAAAGAGGCGGTGGTTCAGGATTTTGAAATGTATCAGAGGAGGTGCTACCATTTACCTTCCCAATGTTGGCGGAATTGCTTAATCAGAGTCCTAATTAATTGGTGGGGTTGATTGACTTTCCAAATGAGTTAGAAATTGAAGTAAAAGTATTAGAAATAAATGATAATGGTGCCAAACTAAGTCTACATCTAATTAGAAAGCTAAATTATAATATGAAAAATAGAACAGGGCATACTTCCTGTGGTGAAAATGAGTGGTTCTATATCACTAAATGTCCACAGATCTCTTTCTAAGAGTTTTTTTTTTTTTCATTTTCACGGCTGCCAGGATGAACAAAAAGCTTGTGACAGCTGTTGCTAAAAGCCTAACAGAGCATTTATTATTTTTAAACAGTGGCTGCGGTCCTTCACAGATTACGCCCGCTGTTGCTCCTTACACTTGCCAAGATATGGGAATGCAAATATTTATTTTTCTAAATGTCACAGAAGGAGATGAACTCTCTAGCGAATTATTATGTTCCAAATAGAGGGCATCTCTCATATGATCCCGAATAACCGCCTCTGATGAGCTGCGTTCACAGACCTGCTTTGTAAACTGCGAGAAAGCCCTCGTGCAGCAGAGGAAGCAATAGAGCAGTCGAGGAGGTGTCAGGCATATTCATAAGGCCTGATCTGGAGAGTTGCAGCACTTTGAATTGGTTTCTGTATAAACATTCACACGGCGTCCAGGCTGTATTATGACCGTCCTAATGGATACGGAATTATGTGGGCAGGTTAGATGCTCATACATTAAAGCTCTTTCTCCAAATGGCTCAGGCTTTATAAACCAGTAGTTAAAGCAGAGCAGAACATACTGAAACCCGCAGCAGCCTATAATCATCAGTCATCCCAATTTAATGCTTTTAGATGCCAAAAACATCTGCTGATTTTTACCTGATGAACAGTCTCAATTTGTTGCCTTTCAGTTGAAGGATCTTGTAAAAAAAAAAAAAATGAATGGGATGTGTGCATTAAAATAAGCTTTTGTGTACGAAATGGAATACAGAATACAGAAGCTGTACTTCACTGTAAAATAAACAATTCTAAAAATATATAACTTTTCTACAGAAGTAAAGTATCGCAGTTTCCAGGCTATATAAGCCTCTACTTCAGGGGTGTCCAAACTTTTCTTGTTTGGGGGTCAGAGGGAGAAATATATGTGCACTCACTAGCCACAGACTAATATGTTATTATTATTATAATATATTATAATTATTGTATAATATATGTCTATATATATGTATAATATATGTATATTATAATAATGTCTATTAATAATTTATACTCATTACGTCAACTGATTCCTGACATATTTTCCCTTGCTTTGGAGCGTTTTAAATTGGGTTTTTGTCTGTCATATAACACGCATATCATGCTTCACAGTATATTTGATCTTAATATGGTTTATATGACACACAGATAGTCACCCAGCATTAGTAAAATGTTAAAAAAATAAAGTACAGCAGTGGCACACCTCCGAGAACCAACGCACCCTCTCCCGCCTCAGCATGTCGCAGCAGGATGCCGAAGCTAGGCTGGGCTATCTGTAACAATAGAGCATTAATAAGCAGCAGTTTATAAATGTAGATAACTAATGGTAATCACAGCAGCCCTGTAACAGATCATGAGCAGAAAATGCTCCATTGCCACCGAGCTCAAGTAGCTCAAGTAATTAATCTACTTTTCCTTTATAATCTATGTTTTTTTAATCTTTTACCATGCAGCTGAACATTTACAGTATAAAAGGGATTGAAAACATTAGATAGAAAATAAAAAAAGGGAAAAATAATATTAATAATAAATAAAAGAAATACATATTTTAGATAAATACATATAATTTGGATGAATAAAATATAAAAAGAAAAAATAGAAAATCTAAATAAAATTACAATAAAAAGAAATATATAAAAATATATTATATATATTTTAAATAAATATAAAATATAAAATAAAAATATTAGTAAAATGTAAATGATAAAATAACCTGCTAAGAATGATAAGAAATTATAAAATCAATAATAATGATCTAAGATTATAAGAATAAAAAAATAAAAAAAATAAATAAATAAAATGCATTTATAAAAAGTAAGAACAATAAAAATTAAAAGAAGAAACTTACAGTTAAAACAGTTACATTCTTTCTGATGGTACTTAGAAGCTTAAAGTTTAAAAATTATTTCAGGGTTCTTCCTACAACATTTATGTTACGTATTTAATTATTTTTATTTTTAAATTTAAATTCTAACAAAAAGGTTCTTGAATTGATTTTTCTCTATTTTTTTCTTTAGGGAACCCAAAGGAATGCAGCAAAGGAGTGAAGTACAGTTTTGGGACATACTGTGAGGTAAAGGCTCTTTACCTCTATATTAAACTGGGAGGAACTTAGGAACTTTTGGAAAGGAGCAGTAAAAAGTCTTGTGGCTGACTCTGACTCTGAATGTTCAGCAGAAGAAGACCTGCTAGCATTCCCTAAAGGAAATAAATAAATAAATAAATAAATAAATAGATGCTAGCTGGGCATGCTTGGTTGGCCTTTCAGTGAGTAATGCTCTTCTGGACATCCTGAAGATAAATATGGTCATTTTGTTGTCCAGCACTGGCAGCATCCCGGAGTAGACGGCTATATGGTGGCATTAACCTCCTCGGCACGGCTGCAGCTTCACGGACAAATAAGGATAAGGACAAATAAGTCAGGTCAGCCTGAGCCTCTGCTGTTATGTATACAGCTGGACTGGGAATTGCACTGTTTTACTGCTGTTAGAAATAGAAAATGACTTAAGATAGAACTTCCATATTTAGCTGCTTATTGCTTGGACAGTAGAGAATAGAAGAGGCAATATCTGCCCTGCCTTTTTTTCCACTGGTCATAGGTGTTCACTGGCTGTGAACTGTGATAAATCACACTCATTTGGAAAGTGTTGGCCTGCGTTTATAGGTGTGGAAGGTCTATAAAAGCCTGTAGCAGCCTGTAAGCATGCGTTAATGCGTGTGAGGAAGCATGTGCTGTATACTCAACAACAAAGGGCAGGCAGAGGTCCAAACAGCGAGTTTACCCCAAAGGTTAACATATTACTATTCTGATGTTTTAGTAATGAGCACAAAGCCATATTTGTCTCTTCCTGCGCTGTGTGGATCACAGTGGGTCAAGATGAGCCGAGAGTCAGGGGTGACAGGAGATCTGACAGAAGCGGGGGCAGGAAAAATAAATTAATCGCATTCTTCCATAATTGATGACTTCTTCTTTCCCTTAATCAAAGAACCACATCCTGGGGCTATCAATGAGGACCCATGGGAGAACGCCATAAGCTGTTTATTTAGAGCATGCTGGAGAGTAGGAGGTCCCCCACTACTGAGCCGGCGAGGACAGGAAGAGGAAATCCGCACGTGTAGGTGCGTAATAGCATCTGCCGCTATATTACACTATAGATCACTTCAGTGGATTCTATATAGAGTGTATGAAACATAAATATACTAACGCCCTGAAGAAGATAGGAATTATCAACTAATCTGTATAAAACATTGGTACCACTTTAAAATAAGACTACCTTTATAAAGGGTTTATAAATAGTTTACAATTGGTTTATTAATGGTCACTATCTAGGTTGTAAATGCCTTAAAAATCATTAATAATCAGTTATTATATATTAACGTATGTGTTAAAACTGATTATTAATGATTTTTTTAAAAGGCATTTACAACCTAATTAGTAAACATTAATAAACTATTTGTAAACCATTTATAAACCCTTTATAAAGTCTTATTTTAAAGTGGTACCAAAATATTTAACACAAATATTCTTATGTGGAGTTTATGTACCAAAAACATGACAATTCAGTTTTAAATTACAAATGTTTTACGAAGCTAATGTTTTGTCACTTTTTATTTGAATGCAAAGAAATCCTAATCGTGTGCTAATTAGTACACTGACATGCCAAAAGTCATAAGATAGCAGCATTTAAACCAATCATGGCATATAAGTTCAGGGAACAGCTCGGGTTATCTTCAGAGTAAGGTTAAATACTGGCCAGTGTGCTCATGGAATTTTAAGTAAAGAAAAAGCTTCTGATATGAGCAGTTAGAGTTTATTAGCTCAGTAAAACACTTATAGCATTACAATAAATACAAACAGCATTTTTGCAGAGCTTTTACAGCCCTGTTTACTTTAAGGCATCTCCTAATCTTAAAACTCTCTCCTAATCTGAATTTAATAGAGTTATTTCTAGTTCTCATCATATCAACAACTGGTTTGGTAAATTGTTAAATTTGCTACTTACGGAACTGAACATAATATACACATGCTGGCTGAGGAGCATCCAGGAGAAATCTGGAATCTCTACACTTTGTTCTTCAGCTTGACTCAGGATACAACCTACTTACCTAAAAATTAGAATTTCTTGTTACTTTTTACTGTATTTGTGTTTATTTGCATATGTTTAAATCATATGTGGTTCTTTAATAGACGATGGGCTTCTTTGATATTTCTCTCATTCTTAAGATTCTTTAAGATGTATGTCTTTTAGTATGGGTTCCCAAAATGTAATAATAAACACTCGAGAGCGAGGTTTCTGAGAGTGTAATCACTCCTTTGAAATCAAATTATACATTTCTATTAGTCAATTTTGGAAAGAAAGAGCTAAGGATCATTTCCAATGTAGCAGGATCTATTTTTTTGATGCTATCATAGTGGCTATCACTATTGGTTGAATTATATATGAAAATATAGATAATGAAGTACAGCCACATATTATAACTATTATAAGTTTTAAAAGTCCCTTTAAAAGTAGCATGCTCAGTGCAATTAATCATTCTCACCTCATTCACTCTTTAAGCACTGCCCCTTTAACTTGTTTAGAATTGATTTTCTTTGAGCCGCAGCTGCTCTCTTCTTAAATGAGGACTTGGAACAGTCATGTTTTTTGACGCCTCATTTACACCTATATATCTGCTGTATGAACAATTAAAGGCCACTCGCACGTTTACACCACACCTCATGGGATTATTTTTCAGTGACGTAGATTTTAAGTTTCCGTCATGATTTTTTTGCTCTGCTGTATGAGCACTGTTGTGAAGTGCCTTCGTCATATTGATGTTCAGTAGAGGTGATGAAGGTGCTGGGCCTCTGGAATGTTCCGGCTGTAAAGTTTGGTCACTACTGTGGGCTTTAAATAGCTAGGAGGGGGTTTGCACCTTACTAACTTCATTTGCTCAGAGATGTTTTGCTTTCCACTGAGAGAGAAAGTGAATGAGATATGACACCTGATGAGATAGGGCCTGACATCTCAGATTGATGGTCACAGTGCTTGGCTCAATAACAGTGGGGTGCTGTTAAGGGATCTGCAGCACGGGGAGGACTCTGACGTCGTCTGAGTAAAACTATACAGACATACATAAAGGAATGACCAGGATGTAGACTGGTGAAAAGAGGTGCTGTAGGCTTTTTTTAAGCCTGTGTCACCAATAATTGAAATTATATTAGGTATTGTATCAAGCAAAGGCATAGAAGCGGGTTTGACATTGGGGTGTACACATTTGCTAAAATGAATCAAAGCCCTTATATGAAAAAAAATGTAACTTTTTACGTTTTATAGAGACTTTTTTGCCAGCAGTTAATAAAAACTTTATATAACCCAAAACCCCCCAGTGTGTTAGAAAAACAAAACATTGTCATAAAGCTGTACTCATTGCAGTATATTGTTATTGTTGTGATTCATTGCTCTCATGACTGACCCCACATGTAAAACCAGTGTTGTGCCGAAATCTGCACCCCCGCCAGGAAAAGCACCCACTCTCGGGATTGTGCACCCATGTCTTCTTGATAAAAGCAGGGATAATTGCTTTAGCTAACTTTAATTAGAAACGTGCTCCCAAGAGTGGGTGCTTTTCATTGCAGGGGTGCAGATTTTGGCATGCTTTCAAAATAAAAGTTTATTTTAAAACAATTATATAATTGCACTTTTCTGGTTTGCGCTATAGACTGATATGCCAAAATGTGTGGCATATCAGTATACAAATTCAAAGAACAGCTTGGGAAGGCCTACACATATATAAGTTGTGAGGTGTTATCCTGTGAGTGAGGTTTAACAGTGATTAGCATGTCAATGGCAAGGTTAAGTTTGGTCAAGACACTTGACTACAACAGCTATACACTTCTCTTTACAAAAAATCTCCAGATTCTCACGGTTTCGAGGATATCGATTGGCAACTTAAAGTTTGAACTCCCTTCACAAATTTTCTATGTATTCAGGTCTGGAGAGTGGTTAGACCACTCCAGGATGATAATTTGCACTCCTTTTTGCCTTGGCTGTATGTATTTTGGGTCACTGTCATGCTGGAAGACCCATCCACAACCTCTCTTCAGTATTTTGGCTAAGGCTGGGATGTTCTCATCAAAGATTCTACAGTATATGTTCCAGTTTATTGGCCCCTTAATGAGGTGAAGTCTTCCGTTGCCTTTAGCAGAGAAACAGCCAGAAAGCAGAAAGTTTCCTCCTTTATGTTTGACAGTGGGAATAGTGCTCTTGGGGTCATATCCAGCTTTTCTCTGCCTCCAAACATGGGTTGAGTTGGTTCCAAAGATCTCCATTTTGGTCTCATCTGAACATGTCATGTTCTCTCAAGCCTGGTAGTCTAAAGGTCTACAGTCTTGTCCCTGATGTCCTTTGACAGCCTTTGAGTGTTGCCCATAATGGTTTTCTTTTATAAACATACAGGGCTTGGACAATGAAACTGAAACACCTGTCATTTTAGTGTGGGAGGCTAAATTGGAGCAGCCTGGTGGCCAATCTTCATTAATTGCACATTGCAGCAGTAAGAGTGTGAAGGTTCAATTAGCAGGGTAAGATCACAGTTTTGCTCAAAATATTGCAATGCACACAACATTATGGGTGACATACCAGAGTTCAAAAGAGGACAAATTGTTGGTGCACGTCTTGCTGGCGCATCTGTGACAAAGACAGCAAGTCTTTGTGATGTATCAAGAGCCACGGTATCCAGGGTAATGTCAGCATACCACCAAGAAGGACCAACCACATCCAACAGGATTAACTGTGGACGCAAGATGAAGCTGTCTGAAAGGGATGTTTGGGTGCTAATCCGGATTGTATCCAAAAAACATAAAACCACGGCTGCCAGAACTGTCCGTCGGGACTATAAATTATTGTGTTCTAAAACCAGTTGTTTTGGTTTCATTGTCCAATCCCTGTACATAACAAGGTGACATTAAGAGTACTTTCTTTAAGGGACAGGACTAATGGATCATCTTAATATTGGGGGGGGGGGGGGGGGGGATATGTGTTGCAGGCCTAGAATGCAGGAATTGATTTATGTAATGTGCGAAAACTGTCCTAACATTTTTCTGATTTGGGGTTGTAAATGAAACCACTTCCACTTATTCAAATGATTTGAACTCTTGACACGTATATAAAATGATTTTTTATTTATTAAGCCTGCCACTTATTTCTCTAAGGCTTTGCCCACGAAATCCTGCCCTATTTCTGTGAGAAGCTTTATCACTATTTGTAAAAGCTCTTTATCGAAGTGGTGAAAAAGGAAAGTAACCTTGATTGCCAGACGTTGAGAAAAGGAATTTGCTGGCAAATGGAAGAAAAGCAGGTTGGCCTCCAGGTCTATGTGTTGATAATGTGTGTACATCAGCAGCGCAGCAGAGGCAGAGAGCCGTTGTGCTCCTCTCCCACACCGGTGGCATCTGCAGCGGAAGACCTCAGAACCCCCTATCGCTGCTACTTTGTGTTCTACTTGAACATGGATTCATGACAGTTCAAAGAGTTTCACCTATTGAGGGATTACAATGCAGTGTGATTGAAGGACAGGATGACGCTCATGTGGCCTTCCTTCTCTTTATCTTCTCACGGGGATTCATGCTGGCTTTTACAGACAGCTGGAGTGAATAGTGAACTACAGGAAGCTCTATTCTTAAAGCATTATTATTATTATTATTATTATTATTATTATTATTAGCATCAAGTCAGTGGGTCACATAAAAGGAGCACAACACATACAGTAATTTGGGAAAGAAGAAAGCAAAAAGAAAATACAGTAGATAAACACACACATATATGAGTTAAATATAAATCTGTCGGCACCATATCTAATGATAGACATGGTCTACAGGAGTGAATTCTGGGATTATGGTGCACCATGCTGCATTTTTAGTTGTGGAGTTGTGGAATTGAGGATTAGGTAAAGTGTTGATCATCTAAATCCAGAACTACACTATGTGGACAAAAGTATTGGGACACATACTCATTCATTTTTTCTTCAATATTCAGTGTTTTCTTACAAAATCAAGGGTATTAAAACAAGTTTTCCATAAGGAGACCCCTTCCAGCTTCTTTAAAAGACCTAAACTCTGGTCCTCAGAGTTTCTCAGAGTACCTTTTCTCCCACAGTCCTCAAACATAAATCTCCCACACCATAATCTTATGCTAATGATACAATTAATCTTTGACTCTTTTCCTTCAGGACCAAATGTGTATTAAAGCTGCGCTGTACCGACTCACGCAGGTGTGGAGTCATTAGTTCGCTTACAGTTTCTTTTTCCATTTGCTGTGCTGATTAATCAGGGTCAGGAAGGCCACAATGTCTCATCAGTATCTGATGTCGGATGTGTCCGATCTCATTCCTGCATGATAACTTGCAAAACAGAGCATACTAGCTAAATGCATTTCAATATTGCATCCAAAATTGCTACTGTTGCGTTAGCATGCTGGCTACAAGCCTGAGACCTCATTACTTGCAGTATTTTCCAACACTGTTACTGTGGTGTTAGCATGCTGGCTACAAGCCTCGTTCCCAGGGGTGGCACTAGCCATTTTGGTTCCCTAAGAACCTTAAACTTTAGCCGTTCAATGAATTTATGAGATTAGTGTAATGTAAACTCAGTATTACATAAACTAGTATGTATCTGAAGCTCTATTACTAATATTACTAATAATAATATTGTGACAGGGATTGACTTATTCTTTGTTTAGTGCATGGTGTTTGTGTCAGTGATGGCAAACAGCACAATGGCAAATGGCTGAGTTCCAAAAAACCCTGACTGTTTAAAACAGTGTGACCTCTAGTTCTCTTATCCTATATTATTGCATGTTGAATATGTCACCAGAAAGTGTACTTTCAGGGGCAGTGCAGGGTGTAGGGGGTAATTTGGGACAGGGCTGTAAATGCTTATGTATAGAAGAATGAGAATTGGATTAACTAAATGTAGCAGAAAAGTGGCAGCTTTGCTACAAACATTATGTTCAGGGAAAAAAGTATATTATGATGATTTTTCACAAGCCTGAATTTTTGGTGCCCCCCTCCCAGGCAATTATGAGTACCCTATACCAGTGTGTGATCTGCATGGACGGAGAGTCTGTATTGTGCCAAATTCAGCACCCCTGCCAGAAAAAGCGTATTTTTAAGTAAAGTTAAAGCAGGCACTACCGAGGGAAGGTGTTTTTCTTGTGCAGGTTTCGGCACTACTGTGGTGCTAAATTCAGCACCCCCACCAGGAAAAACACACCCGCTCAGGAGAGGCTGCAGGTGACATGGTTATTTTTCATTATTTGAGTAAGCATAGCTTAGAACAGTACCTAGAGTATTTCCATTGTCTAAGTAAAGTTAAAGCCAAGAAGCCAACATTGCTACTGTGGCATTAGCATGCTTCCACAGTAATAATGGTCTCATCCAACATGGCTACTGTAGACCTTCCTTGTCTAACATTGCTACTGTGGTGATAACACACTGACCACGGCCTTGCCCAGGTTTACTACCAGCCTACCAGTCCAACATTGCTAGTGCTGCATTAGCATACTGGGTGCAACCTTGTTCAGGCATTAGCATGCTGACTATAGTTCTTATCCCACATCGCTATAGCAGTGTGAGCACACTTGCTAGTGGGCTAGCCAAAATTCAAACTCCTTTGTCTTCAAGCCCTCTCAAAGTCAGGCTCTGGGCCCAAACTTCAGCCCAGTTTTTGAGTGTTTTGTGCTGAACCACGTTGAACAGTTAACCTCCATGCTCAAAACCATTCGGCCTTGGCAGTGAAAAAGCAGATTTTGAAGTGTTGAAGTCATTTTTAAAGCATTATTCGGCATTAAATCGTCAGCCTTGAGTCTCCTAACAAAAGCTTTTTTACCCATTTACAGGAAGTGAGGGCTGAGTCTGAGGACAGGCTTCTGCAGGACAGCAGGGGATCGATGGCCAGTATGTCCTGAGGGGGATGCGGTGTGTAAGGGATGTGTCAGATGGGCAGGGAATCTCGCTGAGCGACGCAGGGACTCTCACGCTCTCTCAGCTGCATGCTGCTCACCGCGCCCGGTGGCGACACGACAGGGCCAAAAATAAAGCCAATAAAGAGGAAGCCTAGTCCTCCCCACTGTACGTGTAAACCTCACACACGCTCTGTGCTAATTGGATTAATAGGCTGTGATGAGCTGAGGGACTTTACAGGCACTTTTGGGCTTCTGGGTCTGGCTCCCGAACTGTCTTTTCCTCTTGCCCCTTCCGAACAGTTCACTCGCTTCAGAACCTGGATGTCACTGTCATCTAAATGTTAATTTGGGTCTGATAGCATCTCCCACAATGACAGATCTTGGAAAGCAGAAAGTCAGAAAGTGCCAGGATGCATCAGTGATCTCAGAGAACCAGCATCAGCACCAGCAGCATCACCAGCACTCGTCTTCTGGACATGTTGTGCTGTTGTGCTGTTAGGACAACATTAAACGCCATTATATCTCCAGTCTGCTTTGTATTCCACTCCTCGCTGCTCATCATCCACAATGTTCTGTGTTACATCAGGATTCAATCTGTGGACACCTCGTCTGTGGAGGGTGAAAAACACCACTCACATTTTGATTTGGCTCTTCAGAATGAAATAAATAACATTGCCTATTCAAGATCTGTCACATCAAAGCTAAAAAAAAAAGGGTCTTTGATTTGGACAGAGCTTTTACTATTTTACTGCGTCTTTAAAAAAAAAGAGCTAATCAGCCTCACTTTGCTTTTATTAATTTACTGCGTCTTTAAAAAAAAAAGAGCTAATCAGCCTCACTTTGACAGATCTGCCTCCGTTTGTCCCGTTCTCGCTTTTTTATTTACATTTAAAAGCAGTTGCCCGTGACATTTGCTCCCTGATATTACTTTTGATATTACTAATATTACTGAATATACTTTTGAGCTGTTTGTCCTGCCTGTAGGTGGTTTGTTGTGTGATGCCATTTTAGTTTTCAGGTATGGAATCAAAGCATATCAATCTAAGAATCTAAATCATCTTAAAGTCCCTATAGGAAAGTGATCACATTCCTTAAAGATGGTAAAAATGAACACAAGCTACAAAACACCAGGCTGGAATGCCAGACCGTTGTTTCAGACCTCTAATTCTTCTCTTCTCTGCAGAAACTGAAACAAAAGCCTTATCTGGACAAGATTAGTCCTCTGAGGGCTCTCAGGCTGAATTATCTACTGTTTTTCACTGTCCGGATGCACATCTCTGAGTTTCATCACCTCACATTTAATAAAATAGCTATTTGTACACTTTGGTCGCATGTTTCCACAGACATCCACGTAAACACAACAGCGAGTGGAAATGGAGGAGCTACTGAACATGATGTCAGGTGACAGAGAAAGCCAAAAAAACTCACTGGCCCTCCTTTTTTTAACTGCAGTCCAGATGCAGGAGTTTTATCACTGAGTAGAAGAGTGAAATATTTTTCACAGACACCCCCTGAGAAACTTTAGTCCAATGTTAAGCTGAGCTAAAGGCTAAAGCTGTTGCCATGTGGGTCAGCCAGACCTCACTCTTCCTGTAGCAGTTTTCTCCAGAGTCTTTTGAAGGTGTAGGAAACAGTACTCATTTAATACAGACAGAGGCTGTATGAATTTATGTTTTTAAAATCCATTTCTAAAGCTCAGTTTATTTCTATTGCGACTTACCAGCTGTGAGCTGTTAAATAATTAATTGTTTTTAAAAGTCAAACCTCTCTATGTTAACCAATATATGTTTTTTCAGTTTTTTTTTCAGTACTAAAATGACCTTTTTTGTTTTTAGTTTATTTGTTTTACTTAAAGGCCCTGTCAGTTCACTGCTAAATTTTGTATACTGGATTTTATACCATTTCTGGTTATTGATTGGACTTGAAGAGCTTAAATTACAAAAACAAAGGGAAAAGACTTTGTCTTACTTTGCTTAGCCGTAACACTGCACCAATATATATTTTTTATTTTGAACCATTACATTTTTGGGTAATTTGCTGTTCATTGAAATCCAAATTTATTCAACTGCTGCATCCAGTGGGGTTGCTAATATCAGATTAGTTAAAAGAGATGTCCGGAGCCATGCACTGACGTCATACGGTCGTTCACACTAACTAATTCACCATGAAAATAGAGACGATGCTTAGATGCTTTACACATAACTGAAGTGTTGAAGCTCTTTAGGCGATGGCTGTGTGTCTGTGCAGTGTTGATTAAGGCAGCGACAGTGACAGCGATCTGTCCATTAAGCTGGGCTTCTCTTCTTCGCAGGATGCAGGCACTGACAGAACTTCCAGCGGCTTACTAGTGCTCCAAAAATACACAGAGCCTCGGGGGAGAGATGCTAGCACTATTCAACACACTGTAATGCACACTGAGTAGTGCTGCGCATCAGTGGAGTGGTAATTAATGACTGTGGAGAGCAGCACACTTGAGGGTTTAAAACAGTATTTTTGGCTTAGCGTTTGTTCGTAGTGAAAGATCTCAATGTCTCAAACGTCTTAATGCTTTTATAATGTCATAAACACAGAAGACGAGAGAAGATCAGGTAAGCAGCTCATATTCTGCTGTGCTGAATGAAATATTCAGGGCCATATCTGTGTGACTGAAGGAGTCCCTTAAGAGAAGCTGAGATGTGGTTAAGAGTCGGTCGCAGCACTTACTGTTTAAGGGTCTGCTGCAGGTCGGTCTCAGCGCTCACTGCTTTAAGAGTCCGCTGTAGATCTGGGCGACCAGTAGAGTTATAATTCTGCACTCTTTCTGCTTTACTGGAGAATGTTCTGCTTGTGATTAACACATCATTGCAAATACAGAGGAATAATTGAGTTAACCTTCACTTTAAAAAAACTTTTTATACATTATATTTTATACATTAAATCTATTTCCTTTGATTTGGGGGGTGGGTTTTTACCATGCCCTCAGTGCTGCCTGGTTAAGGGAGAAATCTGGTGTGAAATGGACTTGGGGTTTAGTGAAACATGACAACCAGTATGTGTTACATAAGTGAGGGGATGGACGTAACTGCAGAATATAATATTTTAGTAAATAAACAAACTAAACAAACAAACAAACAAGATAAACCAAAGTTACACTGAATACAAAACTACAGAAGACTTAAACTAGAAAACAGGAATCTAACAAACAGCATGAAACATGAAACAAACCCGACCACAGACAGCAAACAAACCAACAATAAGACTAGACCAAGAAGGCTTGAAACAAAGGGGCTTATATACAAAGGAGGGAACAGGAAACTGGAAACACCTGAGGATCAATCATGAGGGGGCGGGGTTACAAATAACTAATGACAGGGTGGGGCTAGGGCGGAGACAGGACCAAAAACACAACAGAAGCACATGGCTGGAAAACACAGGACAGGTAAACAGAGGGGAGGAGTACAAGGGACCAAGTGAGGGAGAAACACAAGACAGACATGGACTAAGCTGTGACAGTATGAACTTTTTTCTTTAAATAGCGCACCTCCATTCAACCCTAGCATTCAGATATAAAGCGCTTTTAGCCGATGTTCCAAACAGGCTTAGAATACTAGTGATAGGGGCATAGAAATAACATTTTTTACATAATTACCAAGCTCGAAGTAGCTCCACACTTCATTGGTAGAATTCTGAGGGCATTGACATTTAAAACGAGGCACTGAGAACTTTAAAAGTGCATTAACAGTTCATTAAATATGTCTTGGAATCTTGAAATTAAGTCTTGATAAGGCGACTGATGAGCACAGACGAATAGGTAGGACAGAGGAACAGATTGCAAAATTGACTCCACGAATAAAAATTATAGAGATATTTTCAGAAGCAGCTAAAATTCATGCTTTTTTCAAAATAGTGATTTCTTTGCATGATATTGCAAAATATATATATTTTTTTACAATTTAGACCAGGGGTCAGCAATAGCATGAATGTGGCCCGCAAGCATGAAACATCTGGCTCGTGAGGTTATTTGACTTATAATGAAGGATAATGAAAACAAAAGGTCAGCATGACTTTAGTTTCTGCATGTTCTTGGGCTCCCTATCTACTTATAAGTGTGTTTTTTCCCGGCCGTGTCTCAATTCACTAGTGTATTGGACCACGACCCTGACGAAACGGGTTCTATTCCGCCTGAGAAGCGGTGTGTTTATTTATTTACTTTTTTGAGATGTTCTGCAATTGGAGAGCTACAGAATTTTTTTGTGGCCCACCACGTAATGGCTTGGAAAATATCTGACCTCCAGCCAAACTTAATTGCCAACCGCTGATTCAGACATTTCAATTATTATAAAGAAAAAGAGGAGAAAACATCTTTGACATCAGTGGCATTACAAGTGCAGCCTTAACACTGCTAAATGTTGAAGGGAATAAAGACTCTGCTGCCTGATCAGCTGTCAAACCCTGTTAAGGTCAAATATCACAGTAATTAATAATAATTTTCTAACATGGTCACCGTAAAAAATTCTAAACCTTTGCAATTCTAAAACATCCACCTCTTCTTCAATTTTTGACAAAAATGATCCACCTTTTCATGCAGCTTGCCATGACAGGGTGGACAAAAGCATGCATGTGAAAATATAAAGTGATTAAAACGGGAAACATGATTTCACAGTATTTGATATAATAATCCCATGATGTCTATATACACACTCATTTTTCCTCATTAATCACCAGCTCTATAGAAAGTGAATTGCTGCATTAGGCCTACTTGTGTGTGATATACAGCTGAACAGACACACAGATGCTTAATCAGAATGGGTTTAAAGATGCGTCTCAGGACTGGCCAAAACACGGTTAATTAAAAAGCAAGCTAATGAGGGTTGAATGTATGTTTATCTCCCACAGATTTGGATTCGTATTCGTGTGAATTAGTCTAGATTGGCATCAGCTGAAGCTCTCTTCATTTTAGCGCACACTCTTCAAAAATAAAGGTGCTGAGAAGGATTTGTTGGAGTGATGCCAGACGAGAATAACTTTTAAAATCTTTCAGTTGCTGTTAATGTGATGTATGAGTGAAAGGAACTTTGTAAAACAAATGGAAAATGTAATTTCTTGGTCCAGAAAATCTACCACCCTGATACCTGATTCAGGTAATGCAGAGTTATCACTATTACCTCTTTTCCACCAACAAAGTGCCAGAGCCGGAGCCGGTTCCTGCGAACCTGCAAACCTTTAAAAACAGCCCGTGCTTCCACTGCTTTACGTATGTGAACGTGGGCGTCCACAGAAGTTGAGGGACGATTTGAAAACAACATGGCGGAACCCGAGCTTCTTTCAA
This sequence comes from Astyanax mexicanus, assembly GCF_023375975.1. Lineage (NCBI taxonomy): Eukaryota > Metazoa > Chordata > Actinopteri > Characiformes > Acestrorhamphidae > Astyanax > Astyanax mexicanus. Next base: position 42,066,729 of record NC_064420.1, on the reverse strand, counting down.
AACTTTTGCTGCGATCCTCGGTGGAGCACTGTTGATTCATTTTGATTCATTTAGCTGCTTCTGCTGCTTCTTAGCTGAGAATGGAGGTGAGGTTTGTAAACAACTTTGCCCCAAAGACGCTTCAACGCCACGCCCTTTGGCAGCTAGCATCACAGGTTCACTGGTTCCAGACCAGCAGGATTGTGGGGCCAGAACGGCACCTGATTTTCTGTTCGAGAACCTGTGATTTTGTGGTGAAAAGCAAAGAATCATTCGAGAATTTGGCACCAGCACCACCCCCATGTCGGTGGAAAAGGGCCGTATGCAATTTCAGCCCAGTTTTTTAGTTGTAGATTGATTTTTTGTAGATCACCATTGAAAATCTCTGCAAATCACGAATAAGCGATCACTCACTTAGTTAAGTGATTGCCAACTAGGCACAGACATCCAGCAAACATCTAGCAGGTTAATTATCTAGACCAATCGGCAACTGTTGCACTATACTAACAACAACCTTCAGTCAATGTGATCACAGTATCTTCTGCATTGCATTGCTAGTTCTCACCTATGTTTTTAGTTCTTGTTGGTTCTCTGGTCAAAATGTTTTTGGAGATTATTCAGATGAATCAGCGATTCACCACGGAGAACAATTGTGTAATTTGTGACTCTGTGTCGCCAATCAGTCATGTAATATGAACAGCACAGTGACCTAATGACTTAAAAGGCTGTGTAGTGTGAAACCGGCATAATGAAGACCTTCAGGGATGCTGGACAAGGCTGGCAGCTAGCACGATGCTAATGTTGTTGTTGTTGAACTGCAGCATGAGTAGCAATGTGCTAGCTGCCACTCTTGCCCAGCATTGCTACCACATTGTTAGTGTGTTGGATCCCATCCTTGGCCAATATGGCTACTTTGGCATTAGCATTGCAACAGCCTAATTAGCATTGCCATAGCCTAATTAGCATTGCTATAATATTGTTAGCATTGCTACTGCACTAGCCTTTGACCTTTCTGACACTGCAAAGCCTGTAGCAGTCCTGCAAAACTAGGCTTATCTGCTTTTTTTTGGTTATTTTTTATTGTTAAAAAATCCAAAGCCAAAAAAGCACAGTGGGAGCAAGCATACGGTAAAAGCTAGCTGGCTACAATCTGTGGAGCTTGCTAACAAAACATTTAGTTAAAAGGACACAACAATAAGACAGCAAAACTATCTGGTAAGACACAGGAATAATTTGTTTTTTTCCATTTTTGTGTTAAAACTATTTTAGCATATAATATGCGTCCTGTGAGCCTGTTGTAGTGCTGCAATTCAGCTAATAAAAGCAGACTTTATATATATATATTTTCATCTCTAAAACAGAAAACACTGTGTTTCAGCCTGAGGCAAAATAACAGGCTTGTAAATAGACTTGTAACCTTGTGTCTGATCATTGTTGGCACTAACCAAAGTCATATACTTTTTTTTATATACAAAATAAATTAAAATACCCATTAATTTGCAGAGTCTAGTTACAGATCACATCCTCCAATCAGCTGAAGAGTGTCTTCTTTTTGTAATTCTAATGTTGTCCAATCACAAAATCACACAGGAAAGTTTCTCCACACCTCTATTAGGAAATATCTGAAAGTGATATTGTGTGGTGGATGTTTTGATGTTTTGTAAAAGTCTTTCTGATGGAGGTGCAGAACTATGAGGCTTTATCACTCGGTGGAAATGTCTTCTCCTGTTTGTCCCCCGACCTTTCTCCCTGCCGCTGCTTTCATCTGCATTTATCAGAAATGTTTAAGGGAAATTGCAGCACGACAGGGATCAGGATGGGCCAGGCAATAGCAGGAAGAGAGATTGGAGAAGATTTAACTCTTCTGACTGCATTACGTGTTTGCTGATTGCAGAGGAGGCAGCAATCTTTAGCTCATTATCATTTTTTCCTTGTTTCTCTCTTTCCTCGTGCTGTGTGCAGAGGGGCTGTCAGAGGGGACAGTTGGATGCTGTTTGACATTGCATCGCATATAGTATCTGACCATGTAATGCTGAAAATGATATACTGCAAGCTAGCACATGCATGATAATGTACACTGTATCGTTTATATAATATATTGTATATTATAGTATAGTATATAGTACCTCAGAGTCACTGCTGGTATTAGTTTTGTTCATCAACCAGAAATGTACAGCAAGAATTTGGCATTTGTCCTGTGGGCAGTGTTGTCCTGTGACCATGTGACTATTGGTGAAGGACTTGAGGATGACCAATACAAACTGTGGAGCAACAGATAAGCTTCTGTTTTTGATTTTACATCTACAAGGTGGAGCAGCTAGATAGGAATGTTTCATCCAGTTTCTGGATTGTTTCCTGATTTGATTTTAGCCACATGCTTTTAATGTTTGTGGACAAATTCATCTGCAGTAGGGCTGCACGATATACTATTTAAGCATCGTCATCACGATATACACATGCACAAAAGTCACATTGCAGGACGTGCGATGTCACTTAAGGCAACTAAATAGGACACGTCATGTTGCAATGTTTTGATTCTTTACAAAAGAAGTAAATACACAGCACTGTCTCTGTGTCTGTGTAAGTGACAGGCTGCTGCTGCCTAAGAAGCGTGAGAAGAAGGGAGGTTGGGTGCAGGAGTGCAGGGGTGCAGCTCGGCGCTGACACAGGTCTTGATCAGTTTGGATGCGAGACAATGCGTGGGTGAGGGCAGGGCTGGTGATGTCATGGGCCCTGCATTGTTTAATATTGCGATATATATCACCGGAAAAAAATTCTAATATCGTGCAGCTAATCTCAGTTAGACAGACATCTGATTGCTGTATGCGATATAACATTTATTTTGGCTACCCATGCATACACATCTTTAAATATTGTGTCGTTTAAACCTCAAAAGATCTCTTCCCACCCAAGTCGTTTCTTGCTTTTCTTTTTTTTGCAAATCATGCAAAGCGATTTTTGAACCATGATTAACAGAGTCTTTGACTTTTCTCCCCGATAACTTTCAAACTCACACCAGAACGATTGTTTAATCTGACATAGAGAAAATATGTTAGGATTAGAGAGACAAATGTGTTTACACTGCTATAAGATGTGACTCAACTGAATTTCAGATCACCCAAGATCATATGGGTTGTACACTGCCTTAGACTTAGGTGGGCTGTAGTAATGGAGCCCATTTGGGAAGTGCAGTCAGTGCTCGTGCTCACCTGGAACCCACCTCATCTATGTTCCAGCCATGAACTCCAAATGAGACTGTTAACTGGCTTTACCTGAATTATTATTTGAATTGGTCTTATCACAACATATAATCCTGATGCTTAAAACACATGATGTGACCAGGTATAAAGAGGATCAAAGTTAGTCAGACCTTAACGCTAGCCAACTTTAAATAAAACAAACACCAAAAAAATCCTTATACAATTCCTTCTCTGCCTCCACCAATGATACAGCCTGAATCTCAAATATCTAATGATCAAGTGTGTGTTTTTAATGAAAACCAGAGGGTTTGATGTGTCTTTAAGAGGAATGAGCATATGCATCCACAGGTGCTGTGGCCAGGCTTTTGCATAAGCAGTAGGCCTTCCGGCTCTATAGGATGTGATGTATCATCAGAGCATCACGCTACCTCTCCGGGGGCAAAGGCCACGGGTGTAAAGGTAATTTCAGGAGCAATAATCTAGCTCTGCCTTACTCATCACAGCTGACATTTCTCTCTTTTGTTTCCTTTTTGGAGGAAGACAAAAAGAAATTGAAGTCTATTAAACACATTATTCATGTAGCTCCCTCCACTCCAGCTCCATTACACCCAAATGGGCATGGTTATTGCTTCCCAGGCCTTTTGGAGACGGTGCTTAATGACTTTTGACAGAGCACAAGCGAAGGTTCCTTCTAAAGCTTTGCTTTTAAATTCTCTTATTAAGCATGTCCAGTGAAGTCAGGGCTGCTATTGGCTGAAATGGTAAGAAGTGGTCAGTATTAGATTGTTCCAGAATAAGGGCTGCCTTTACAAAACAGTATTTCAGACTTGGTTAAACTGTAAGACTAGAGTTTGAGGTGGAGTTGTCAAAACCATTAACCCTCCTGTTAGGTTACGGGTCAAATCCACCCGTTTTAAAGTCTGAAGATCTAGAAAAGAATGGTAAAAGTATTTTTTCAGTATGAAACTTCTTCTGCTTGCCTTAATTAGTGTAATCAACATATAATATAAAAATGGTTAACTTCACATATTTGCCTGTGAAAAAAAACACTAAAACGAAACTGCTATTATGTTTTAATGTTATGTGAAACTACTGTGTTTTATATGTGTCACGCCCTCGTTTTCCCGTGTTTCTGCATTTCCTAGTGTGTTTCCCCAGTATTTTTCCGTCATGTGTGTGTAATTTGTAGCTCCGCCCTTTCCCCCAAGTGTTCATTGTTTTATGTTAGTATAAATAGTACCTTTTAGTCTATGTTTGCTGTCGGTCTTTGCACCTTCCCATGTTGTCTGTCTCGCCATGTTATTGCTTATTCCTGGTTCCTTGGTTATTTGTATTTACACGCCCTTGTTTGTTGTTTGTCACGTTTATTTCCTGTCACGTTTATTTTCAGTCTGTTTCCTTGTTTTTTTCCTGTATATATTTACGTATTAATCCCTTGTATATATCCCTAGCTCAGTTTAGTTTATTATCTGTTTAGCTTAGCTCTTTGTTTGTTTCCCTGTTTGTTTTCATATTTTCTCATTATTTCCTTATTTGTTTGTTTGTTTATTTGTTATTTATTAAAGTTTGTCTTACCCGCATTTACGTCCGCCTCCTGTCTGCTCCCTACGTCACAATATGTTGATCTTTCAAAGGTAATGTAGGTCCTTACCAATGAACATAACAGGAGGGTTAAACGTATGGACCAGAATAATCCGTAATATAAAATATACTCTATATTTCCAATAGTCTTTGACTACAGTATTGTATGGTATGTCATTGAACTGTATGTCAGAGATATACAAGTATTTCTGAGATACTTGTAGGAAATTTTAACGGGAACTTTAGGAGAGCCTCACAAACCAAGATGGCACCACACATCAGTAGTAACAACAGTAGTAAAAGCAGCATTTCATTTATTGAAAGAAAATGTTGGCTATATCTGAATCGTTCAAGTAGAAATATGACTTAAAGTAAGGTTATAATTGTATAATATAATAAACTGCAACTAAACCATTCCTATGTCTGGAGATTAGTCTTTTACATATGCGAAGGCTGGTTTACACTTCTTTGTTACTTACCCTGACTTGCCACAGATCCCTCCCTCAGATGAAGTCTTCTGGCTAATCCTGTCTGAACTGTCTGAACTGATTTAGTAGGTGTTGCTCTGGTGGGGGTTTCAGCTGATTCACAAAAAAAAAACAGATGGATGATTTTTTTTTTCACTCTTGGAGTGTTTATAGAAGCTGTAGAGACCCAAGTGCAAATACAAAAGCATGCAAAAAGTGAGCTTTGCATAATATGTCGTCATATAAGTGATTTACAATACTAAGCCCTTAAAAGTGTACTGTGTGATCTGCTGCTGATGAAGTGATGTACTGATTAAGTGTAAATGATTGCGCTCCTTTCAGGTCACACAAATGTAAAATGCCTTTCGTCTGATGTCCGAGTTGCTAGGTTACTCTGGACGAGGCCCGAACGCGCGGTTTTACTAAAACGCGGTGTGTTTACCTGTAACCACACATTGCCCTTTGCGTTCAGTGCAGCTGTTCGGATGACTAAAGCTTTATGCAGCAATAATGTCACGTTTCCATAAAGTCATTTCAGTCTCTCTGATTCTGTAATGCATCAGATAAGCAGATCTACATGTCAGCACAACGGACGGCTCTCATTAAGCCGTCTGTACAAACACACAGAAACAAATGCACTCTGGATCTGCTTTCCATTTGCCTCATTAACCGAGTTAAAATATCAATTAGTCTCATCCAGGTGGGTGATAATCTCCTCAGCACCGCGTCGTATCTCAACCCCCCGATACACAGAGATAGGATGACCGTTCCATTTCATCACTGGACCTCACATTATCCATCTCTAAAGAGCTTGATATGAAGAAATAATCTCAGCCTAACTTGCTTAATGTGTCTGTGTGTGTGTGTGTGTGTCTGTGTATGCGCAAGTAACCAATTCAAATAATAAAAAAGGACTAATGATGCAGAATTGTGATGTACAGTACAGGCCAAAAGTTTGGACGCACCTTCTCTTTTTCAATGCATTTTCTTTATTTTCATGACTATTTACATTGTAGATTCTCACTGAAGGCATCAAAACTATGCATGAACACATGTGGAGTTTTATGTACTTAACAAAAACAGGTGGAATAACTGAAAACATGTTTTATATTCTAGTTTCTTCAAAATAGCCACCCTCTGCTCTGACTACTGCTTTGCACACTCTTGGCATCATTCTCTCAATGAGCTTCAAGAGGTAGAGTCACCTGAAATGGTTTTCTAACAGTCTTGAAGGAAGCAGTTCCCAGCGGTGTTTATTAGCACTTGTTGCCCCTTTGCTATCTTCACTCTGTGGTCCAGCTCACCCCAAACCATCTGGATTGGGTTCAGGTCCGGTGACTGTGGAGGTCAGCTCATGTTTTGTTAAGTACATAAAACTCCACATGTGTTCATTCATAGTTTTGATGCCTTCAGTAAGAATCTACAATGTAAATAGTCATGAAAATAAAGAAAGCACATTGAATGAGAGGGTGTGTCCAAACTGTACTGTACAAAGCCATCCCTATGTTATAAATTACAGTTACAAATAGACATTATGGATGCTCAAATGCATTAAAAATCATTTTTTTAGTAAAAACCTCATAATCTTATAATAATCTCAATGGATTCATGGTATGAGTTCTGTTTTTAACTTTCAGTTTATCACAGTGGTCTTTAATCCTGGTCCCTGAACTCCCCTGCTCTGCATTTTTATTATCATTGATCATTGATCATTGATTTTTAATGCAGGGAGGCACAGGAACCTGGACTGAACAGCCCTGGTTTATCAGGAACATATTTCTTTGTGTTTATTTAGAGAACCTACTGGGACTTTTTTGTCTAAAATATTAATGTAAAATGCAAGATATTTGATATTTGATTTTGATTCTAAAAATGAGTTTTTAATATTAAACCCCTCAAAAAGGGTTCTTATTTAAAACCATTCCCTGTGCTGTCTACTGTGAGTGTAATATATGGGTTCTTCTCCATTTGGGTTGGGAATTCAAGTGGATACATTTAAAAAATCAATTTAATTTGTCCCAGAAACAAACAACACATATCCAAAATGGAGAGCCTAATTCCAAATAGATTTTAATATATTTGAACATAAAGTTCAAAGTTTTGGTCAATTTGTCACGGGTGTTATCCCATCTTGAAGAATTTATTTTGTCATCAATTTATTTATTTTTGATTGAAATTACAATGTGGCTGAATCTGATAAAGAAATTCCATTTAACTTAACATGTTACCAGAGTATGATGCTCTTTTTCTGAAATGATGTGTTAGTTTTACCCCAGATGTAACGGGAAACACGCCTTCCAAAAAGCTCCACTTTTGTCACGTCAGTCTAAAGAATGTGTTTTTGTTCCTTTTGTGAATAATAGCTCTCACTGTGGTTCGCTGGAGTCCCAAAGCCCTAAAAATGACTTTTCCAGATCTAACAGATGATCAATGACTTTATTTTCTCGTCTATTCTTGAATTTCTTCAGATTGGGGATTCTTCGGATTTTGGAGATCTTTTAGCTGCTTCATTTGGTCAGACAGATTCTATTTAAGTGATTTCTTGATATTACAGGTCTGACAGTAATCACTCTTGTTTGTGGTTAGTAGTGAAATTTAACTCAGTTTGTGATTAATCACAGTTCATTTATGGGGGATTGGTCTGGATAGTTTTTTTTTCCTTTAATAAATAAAATTAGCATGAAAAAAGTGCAAAAAGCAAAAACAAAAGAAATCTATAGGGGGCAAATACTTTTTCACGCCACTGTATGTAATGAATGTGTGTGTGTGTCTGTGTGTGTGTGTCTGTGTTTTTACATATTCCTGATTGCGGCCTTAATGTTAATGACATATAGGAGGATGGAGTTTGACTTAATTTAATACTGGGAGGCAATGAAAGAGGAAGACACAGAGAGCAGAGAGAGGAAAGAGAGAGATAACAAGACCGCCCGTCAAACTGTCTCACTGTCTCACACTCACAATTTATCTAGTTCTGTGTCAACTATGTAATATAATTAAAACTCAGCTAATTTAATTTGTCATCTTTGTCAGCCTCTTACCAGGAAACATACAGTGATGTCTTCTTCACTGCTCTGCAGAAACTGGAGCGCTTTTCTGCTGGAGATACATGGAGGAGTTATCTGGAGCGGTTAGTTTACTGTAATTAGTTTTATAAAGATATTTTGATCGAGCACTTAAACTACTCAACTTAAACTACTCAACCATCTGTTTATTTATGTAGGAGAGACTAAATCACATATGGGGATATAAAAAAAACACAAACTTTGAACTAAAATGGAAATCAATAGACAAAGAAATAAAGCACAAAAAGAAGATGTTGGAATAAAATAAATGATGATATAAACATAGGTATGTGATTACAATAGTACAATAAAACAGAAGGATATAAGCTTTGGAAAAAACTGTAAAACTAAAAGGAGGCTTTAGTATTTCTTTTAATAAGATGAGATACAGTTGGATATGGAGTTAAACAGGTTCTGTATTGAGTCCTGCAGCACATTTGCCCACAGATGTTGCTGCTGGGTTTGTAGATCCTGTTGAACACTTGTAGTTTGTCATTTAGCATAAACGCTCAATTTTCCCCCGGTGAAAAAAAATGCTTAAATGTACTTAAAATATATTGAGAAATGTCTAAGTATGCTGTAAACATACTAACAGATTTATGTACTTATTTAAAATATTTTAAAAGTACATTCATATTATGCTTTCATCAAATGTTTGAAAGTAAACTTTGATAATATAGTGTATTTAAGAAAAATACACTACTGTGAAGTACACTTTTAGTTTAATGTAATTCAATATATTTCTAAAATACTTATTTCCAAATATACTTTTGCACATTTTTAGCAAAGTGTGTTAAAAACAACTGTTACAGTAATTCACTTAAAGTGCAATGTAACATGTAACTTTTAAGAAAGTAAATAAAATGACTACATTTTATAAAATTTAAAGTGAATGTGTAACACGCTAAAAGTTGTAGTACAGTATATTCAAATATATTTTTATACCAAAAAATGTATACTAAAAGGAACAAGAAGGAAACAAGGAGCAAGACTATTGTACTATTTTTATACAAGAAAATGTTGTACCATTTCAGCTCTCTTTAAATATACTGATTAATAATGTGGCAACAAGAACACTTTAGTGCACTATAGATAATAAAGCTTACTATACTTTAATCTACTTTTTCTTCACTAGGGTGTGAAGGCATTTCTGGGAAATCCTTGCAGTGTGTGGGTGAGCATTATCCTGTTGAAAAATGTCAGTTTCTAAATAGTATTAAAAAGCACTTTAAGATGATTCCCACTTATAATAAGATATCAATGAAAAAAACACACTCAAATCAATAAATGATTATTTAAGTATAAGTAGCAAAAGGCCAATGAAATGGCACAGCCACAGCTCTTGTCACAGCGCTATAAATGGGCTTTTACTTTGTTCCAATTTGATTTGCGCTCTTTGCAAAGGTCTCTGAAGATCATTGCTTGATAACCCTTTATAAAAACATATGAAATGTTTCTGTAAATATAAAATGCGTTCTTATTTCAGAAACTGAATCGGACAACGTTGAGTCATTTCCCTCTGCTTTCAGACAGTCTTGTGAGAAACAACCTTGACCTCTGATCGCTCTGCGTATTACAGGTACAGTGGATGGTAGTGTCATCGTGGCCTTGTGGTTAGAAAAGCAAATCCGTCCACCCATTCAATCATCCACCCATAGAGCCATACCTACACACATACATTATATACAGTGATATATTAATACATCAGTCCACAAACGCAGTCAGAAAATGGAGCAAGAGGGTCGTCACTGCCGCGCTGAAAAGATGCCCACCTTAATTGTAAATGCAATTAAAAGTAGAAGTGACAAACTTTGTATCTGCAGGGTATTCTCATTCTATGTTTATCTGAATGGAAATGTAGGGCGTAATTATGCTTTAACAGTAACTTATGATTGAAAGTATACATACATTTTTCATCCAGATAAAGTCAAAGAAGCTAATGGAAACCTATATGGCCTATTATATGTAAAGATTTGTACTTAAAAGAGTATAAAGCTTGTCGCTGGGGCTGTACCCAACAGAGTACCTTTCAGTTAAAGGCTTTTTTTGTACCAGTAAAGATTATAAATAATTATAAACATTATCATCAACTGAATATGTGTCAAAAACTTGATGATCCAAAAATGTTCTGGCTTTCAAATAAAAAATATAAAAAGTAAAATAATATAGTTTATTAGTACAGTAATACAGAATACTGAATGTACCTTTTGGCTGATTAAATGGTACAAATATGTTCTTCCTGCTGTTGTAAGAAAGACTTTGTACTTCAGAGGGAACACATCTGACCCTGTAAAGACCAATATTCTACCTTTGATTGTACAATAATAAAAAGTGTGCCTTTAAGTTCAGTAAAGTACTTTTTTTTTATCGTACCTCTGTTTTTTTTTAGTGTGCAGAGCTGCTGTTTTCTTGCTGTGCCTTTGAAACTGATCCCCTCTTTTTTTAAGTATAAACAAAAGTCAAGTCAAGTAGTTTTATTGTCAATACTGCATATGTACAGGACATACAGAGAATTGAAATTACGTTACTCTCCTTCCCAATTTTACAGCAAGTACAGATAATAGATATAATAAAAGAAAGAACGGGAGACACTATGAGTACAATACAGCAGGGACACAAATAGACATACATGAGACAAAAACAAGGTGCAGTAGTGTGGGGGAGAAATAGATATATAAATATAAGTAAACATAAGTAAGACGAAAGACAGTAGTGCAATATTGATGGTGATTGGGATGGAATGACAGTATAAATACTATATAACAGTAGTGCAAATATGGTATATAGCTTAAGGCTGGTAAAGTGAATGAGTGTGTAAAGTTCTTAAAGTTCACAGTTTTGGGGAATTAAAGTGCGTATTGACAGTGCAAGTATATCAGTAGTGCAGGTATTGGGTGTGTAGTGCAAGTCCGTTGGAAGGGACCAGTACTTTGTGTATTGTAGTGCAGAGTTTCAGTACTGTATTGGTGGGGGGGGGGGGTGCCAGGATGCTGAGTGAGTGTGTGCTGGGGGCAGGATTGGGATGGGGGGTAGAGCAGGAAGAGAGTTCAGCATCCTCACAGCCTGATGGATGGGGCTGTCTCGATGGGGCTGGTCCTTGCCCCGAGACTCTGCAGTCAGCAAAAAAGTTTGCTAAAGTTAAAAAAAAAATCTACAATCCAAAGAATAAATTCACTAGGATGCTTTTTTTGTGTTCATATTGTTCTTTAAGTTGCCAAGACTCTATAAATTATAATAATAAAAAAAACTTTAATTAAGTTTCATAAGCAAGTTCTCTCCTGACCTGCTCTGGTTAGATGGAATTCAACCACCAATGAGAGTCCTGGCTGCGGTGATTGAGGGAGGAGCTAAGTTTTTAAATGAAGGAAACAAGTTGGCGGCTTAAGGAGAGGTGACTGCTTTCATGTTGTGCTGTTGGGTTTTAATTGTGTTTGGTTGTGAGTCTCTTTTGTTAGAGCTGCTGTGTTTGGGTGTTTGATCTGCAAACCACCTACCTTTGTTTTAATATAGATTTAAGAAAGGTATGGTATGGTTTTTTTTGCTGTAGTTCTTAAACTGGTTTTAAAAGTGGTTTGATTGTGACTCTTGGCATGTTTGTATATAATCCACACGATTTAGGACTGTTTAGTTTAGTTTATTTAATTTTTTTTTTGTTTGGAGGGCAGAATCCACCCATTTCTCTGATTTTTTTTTTGCAGGAAAGTGTAGACTAGATGGTGTTTTTTGTTTTCTGTATTTGTGCCTGCCTGTTTTGTGGTGTGGAGTTGGGAAGTGTGATTTGATTTGTTCAGTTTTAATTCAGTTTGATCTCCCCTTTATAGTACTATAGAACACAGCAGCTTTAGAATGTGATTTCTTGGGTTTAAGTAAAGTTTTTACCCATTTTCCCTCCAAACCTTTGCCTGATTTCACTTAGATGTAAAAAAAAAATCCATGTATTTATATACATTTATATTGATCGTATGACACAAGGTGGGATTAAAAAAAAAAGCATCCTTGACCCCCTGTATTCAATGGTAAAACATTTAGATAACACTTTTTACAATAAGGGTTAAAAAGAACAGTGCTTATAACAGTAATAAATCTTATGGTTAAGTAATATCTTAGCTAATTGACACTATTTTGACATTGCCATACTTTGTTAAATTTTAATGCATAAAAATATTTTAAATAGTAAGGAATTGAGATATTGGTTAATAAATGTTGCAATGATTAATAATGTCTTGACTAGTGGCAATAATAGTTGAAAAATTCTCTGGTTGTTTGTTAGTTATATATGCTCTTGCTGAAAGGTTTTATCCACTTTTGCAGCTCTGGAAACAAATAAGAGATCACTTAAAAATGATGAGTTTCTTTGATTTTTACCAAATTAAATTTGTGCACCACGAGTGGCATAAAGTTATCCAAAAGCAGTGTGTAAGACTGGTGGAGGAGAACATGCCGAGATGCATGAAAACTGTGATTAAAAACCAGGCTTATTCCACCAAATATTGATTTCTGAACTCTTAAAGCTTTATGAATATGAATGTTTTCTTTGCATTATTTGAGGTCTGAAAGCTCTACATCTTTTTCGTTATTTCAGCCATTTCTCATTTTCTACAAATAAATGCTCTAAATGACACTATATTTATAGTGTAGTGGGCTGTATTTTGGACTATTTAGTTTATAGTTTTTTGGTTTACTTTTGTTATATAAATACAACTTTTGTACTGATTTAGAGTTTAAGCATTCATTCTGCTTATTAAAATATATTAAGTTAATAAATGTCAATTTCTTTGATGCTGGTTTGATACAGTCTGGTTGCGTATTTGCTGGTTTGCTCTATTCTGCAGTTTTGAGTCAGACAGTTGGAGAGAATAGAGTAGTGTATAAGGGGAACAGACTGGGATATAATATAAGATATAATAAAAAGTAAAAATAATTTTAAAAAATAATAAAAATATTCCAGCGTGAGATTTGAATAAAATGTTCATGATATACTTTCATTTCACATGCAGAGAAATGTTTAGTGAATGCTGGGATTTTTATTCAGAATTTTTCTCTTTATAGAATTAAACATTAAACTAATTACACTTTCTGCCATGAAATTTGGCCTGGGGTATTTTTATTTTTTATTATTTTTTTATTATAAAAGCCTAATTCTCTCTGTAATCTGGTAGTGTGTATTGGCCAGTACACAAGTATAATTTATTTATTTATTTATTTATTTTTTACCTAAGCAGCTTTTGTTTTTTTACTTTTACTCAAGTTGTTTTTGACAGCTTTTGGTCACTGCATCTACACTGCATTGGCCAGACCTTATTTGTGGGACTACAGTTCTCTCACTTTCTTTAATCCATCTTCCCAGTAGCTGAGAAAGTGGTGCAGCGCTGAAGGACGTTATTTGCCTGCGTATTAGACTATTACAGGCTGACTCATCGGAGGGTACGGGATGAAAAAGGGCAACAACTGTTGGCGTCCCGCTGTGGGGCCTCTTCTGGAGCAGAGTGTGTGAAGAGGTTGGTCTAATTATCAGTGTGAGGAGCTCACACCTGAACCTGCCAGTCTGTATTGTTATGCTGGAGGGGAACCTGGGGAGAGTGCGTGGGATTAATTCTTCTGTCTTCTGTTATCTGCATATGGGGACATATATGCACACAGTTTGGAGAAAGAAGCCTTACTGTGATGTATAGCTTTTCTCATAAAGACATACACAAGAAAATGGGCACATTAGCTTTGATTTAAGTTGTGTTTGCACTGTAATAAAAAATAAATTTTATTGAGCTCAAAATATTAAGGGGTCATTCTTAAGACACTTGTTTTAGCCAACTTTTTGAATTTGTTAATGCTGTTTTAAGAGCTTTAGTTGTACAAAAAGACTCAGACAGCAATTGTGAATGTGAAAATGTTTTAACAAACTGATAACAAACAATAATTAAAGCAATGTTTCTTCATCAGGTTTAAAGAAAGAGAGTCAAAGCTCCTGTCATACAGGAAAGCAGGGGCAGAGCCAACTGCCCAGCAGACAAGCGGACCAAACTGGAGGTGGTGAAGAGAACTGAGCGAGAACCAACATCACCACATCTGAAAGAGAGCAAAGCAGGTGAGTAAGTAGCAGTATTTTAAATGCAGATGGAAGCTGGTGATTGGCTAGCTTATATGGGATATATTATTTGATTGTACTGTGCTGAGCTTTTATGTTTAAAATATTTTTTCTTTTCATTATTGAACTAAAATTCTACTTGCATAACAATACATTTTTAAGTTTAGTTCAGTTTATTATTATTATTTTTTTATATATAGATCTCCACTGCAATAAAGAAATTGTTAAAAGAAGACTAATTTTATGACGACATGATGTATTGGGATTTTTTTGTTGTAAAATGAGATTTGCAAATTGTAGTTTTACTTTGGGTGTATACAGACATCCCAAGGTGCAAAAGTTGATTTCAGGGAGGTTACCAAAAAAAAAAAAAAAACTTGCACACACACCAATGGATAACGAAACTTTACTTTTATATTAATTAATTTTACTTTTTTTTAAATTAAATTTAGAGTATTCAGAGGTGAAATGAGTTTTATCTTTTTTCTTTTTGGAAGGCCCTGCCTCTGCTTTCCTTTTTTTTTTTGGGGGGGGGGGGGGGGGGGGAGCCTTTATTTGACAAAAATTGACACTTACAATATCACAAAAAATTATCATATTACAATTACTATTACAATAATTATTAATATTGCCTCCGCCATGATCTGCTTTCTCTCACTCATTGAACAATTCCCGTCCGGGAGGGGGGAAAAACACTGCCCGCCCACACTAAAAACTGATTGTCTGTCTCACAGACTCTTTGCAGAGAACAGGCCAATCAGAACCCTCTCTGTTTTCTCTCTCTCCTTCCCACACGCGATTAGAGAAAAAAAGTCTGTGGCCTGTGTGCGCGTTTGTATGCAGTGCGCTCTTGGGGCACTCGTTCTGAATTCCTGGAGATTATATGTGACTCACGGGCATCAGGGAGCCACTACTGAAATGCGGGAGACTCCCGACTCCCAACTTTTTTGGAATTGGTCTTTAATTCCTTTATATCAGCAGTTCTTAATCTTTTGTTAGTAGTGTTATAGCCAGAGTCAAGAACAATACTTTGTTTAATAGTGAAGTCTGATTCAAGACCAAAGGGGGGTACTGAAATACAGTGAAGTATCTTCTCTATTTTTTTAAATTATGCTAAATCTTTGTCTCTTGCTCACAATACACCACACAAAGGTTTTTATTAAAAAATTTGAAAATCATAATTTCCCCTCGAACATAAACCATTAAAAAAAGTATGAAAAGGAAGCACAACCAGCAGCAAACAAACTTCTGAGCTCATTGCTAAGGTTAGCTAGCTTGTTGCTAGCTTTAGTTCTCTCCCCCATTAAAAACATTAGTGGGTTAGCTAGCTTGTCGCTAACGATTGTTCTCTCCCTGGTAATATTAGTGTGTTAGCTAACCTGTAGCTAATGTTAGCTAGCTTGTAGCTAAGGTTAGCTAGCTTGTCGCAAGCTTCAGTTCTTTCCCTGATATCAGTATTTTTTAGCTAGCTTGCCACTAATGTTAGTTAGGCCATTGCTAAGGTTAACTAGCTTGTCGCTAGCTTTAGTTGTCTCTCCGGTAACATCAGTGTTTTAGCTAGATTAAAGCTAAGGTTAGCTAGCTTGTTGCTAGCTTTAGTTCTGTATAACATTAGTGGGTTAGCTAGCTCGTCGCTAATGATTGTTCTCTCCCTGGTTACATTAGTATTTAAGCTACCTTGTAGCTAATGTTAGCTAGCTCATTGCAAAGGTTATTTAGCTTGTCACAAGCTTCAGTTCTTTCCCTGATAAGTATTTTAG
Source organism: Astyanax mexicanus (assembly GCF_023375975.1). Lineage (NCBI taxonomy): Eukaryota > Metazoa > Chordata > Actinopteri > Characiformes > Acestrorhamphidae > Astyanax > Astyanax mexicanus. The sequence goes on along the minus strand of NC_064420.1, from coordinate 42,050,598 downwards.
CTAGCTTAATACTAATGTTAGCTAGCTTGTTGCTTATGTTAGCTAGCTCAACGCTAGCTTTAGTTCTCTCCCTGGTAACATTAGTGTGTTACCTAGCTGGTAGCTAATGTTAGCTAGCTCATTGCTAGGGTTAGCTAGCTCGTCGCTAGCTTTAGTTCTCTCCCCGTTAAAAACATTAGTGGGTTAGCTAGCTTGTCGCTAATGATTGTTCTCTCCCTGGTAACATTAGTGTGTTAGCTAACCTGTAGCTAATGTTATCTAGCTCATTGCTAGGGTTAGCTAGCTTGTCGCAAGCTTCAGTTCTTTCCCTGATATCAGTATTTTTTTTAGCTAGCTTTCCACTAATGTTAGCTAGGTCGTCGCTAAGGTTAACTAGCTTGTCGCTAGCTTTAGTTCTCTCACCGGTAACATTAGAGGGTTAGCTAGCTTGTCGCTAATGATTGTTCTCTCCCTGGTTACATTAGTATTTTAGCTACCTTGTAGCTTATGTTAGCAAGCTCATTGCTAAGGTTATCTAGCTTGTCACGAGCTTCAGTTCTTTCCCTGATAACATCAGTGTTTTAGCTAGCTTAATGCTAATGTTAGCTAGCTTGTTGCTAATGTTAGCTAGCTCAACGCTTGCTTCAGTTCTCTCCCTGGTAACATTAGTCTGTTACTTAGCTGGTAGCTAATGTTAGCTAGCTCATTGCTAGGGTTAGCTAGCTTGTCGCTAGCTTTAGTTCTCTCCCCAGTAACATTAGTGGGTTAGTTAGCCCGTCGCTAATGATTGTTTTCTCCCTGGTTACATTAGTATTTTACCTAGATAGGTAAGGTAGGTAAGGTTAGCTAGCTTGTTGCAAGCTTCAGTACTTTCCCTGATAACAACAGTATTTTAGCTAGCTTGTCGCCAATGTTAGCAAGCTTGTTGCTTATGTTAGCTAGCTTAACGCTCGCTTCAGTTCTCTCCCTGGTAACATTAGCGTGTTAGCTAGCTCACTGCTAAGGTTAGCTAGCTTGTTGCTAGCTTTAGTTCTCTCCCCCGTTAAAAACATTAGTTGGTTAGCTAGCTTGTTGCTAATGATTGTTCTCTCCCTGGTAACATAAGTGTGTTAGCTAGCTTGTAGCTAATGTTAGCTAGCACATTGCTAGGGTTAGCTAGCTCATCGCTACCTTAAGTTCTCTCCATGGTAACATTAGTGGGTTAGATAGCTGGTTGCTAAGGTTTTAGGCACACAGAGAAAGGACTACTGTCTGTTTGAATTAAATGTTGATGTTCACTAATGCTAGAAAAATTCCAACTCAGGCTCATGACCAAGCGATTTTTTTTAACAGACACCTCTTTTAAGATTTTTAAGGCCAAATCAATAATGATAAATATAACTGAACATTATATATAGAAGAGATACAAATATTCTAATATTTTTGAGTGTCCCCCAAGCACTCCTCTGCTGCCATCAGTTTGACAATCTCCATCTTAACTGACACACATTATGCAACTCGATACTTAAATATGCAAGTAGACGATTGCAGGCAATGGGAAACATCAGGGTGAAATCTGGTGGGCTGAAATGTTTTTGCTTGTTCATGAAAAGTAATTCAGGTTTCTTTCTCTTATCTTAACTCATAACAGTACATGTGTGATATAAGGAGGTGTTAAAGAAAACATAAAGCTGTATATTCCCATTCTCCACCTCATTATGATACAAAACAGTTGACACATCAGAAGTGCAGACCACAGGACCCAACCTCTATTGGGCTCTGTTTTGTTGAGAGGCCGTTGCCTTTGTTTATTCAGATGCCTTACACACAATGGCCAATTGAGGCAGAACACAAGTTGCAGTCTGGGACATTAATTCTTTTGGCATGTGATGCTGAAGCACCTTTTTATGTCTATTATTTGTCAAATTACACCCTCTCCAATTATCAGCATGGGTCATTCTCCTTTGAAGTCTGAGGCCTTAAGCTATCTTCATGATTCAAAACAGACACACAGGCTAATTTACTCAAACAAAGCTGACCATAAAACTAGCCAGTGTTCTCCATAGTCTGTAAGGGATAGCCTTCATATAGAGTTCTACTGCCATGGCTGTGCTGCCGTCTCTGAATCACCCACACACTCTTCATCAGGCGGAGAGGTGGAGGTTTTGTAGCTTTTTCCCAAGTTGAGTGTGGTGTGTTATCTCACAGTGAGATGAAACATTAAACACAGATGTTAGTCACCATTAAATATGAGCAACTAACTGCATGATGTCAGCATTTTTAATAGATTAGTTTTGGCCCCAAATCAAAAATAGGAAAATGCAAAATGTGAAAAAAATAGTGTTTTAGTTTTATTAAAAACTTTTATTTGATTGCAGACGTATGAACCCAATATTAATTTGTTTATATACATCCATTCTTCCATTTTAGACCTGTAAAATGGTTCAAAAAGTCATGCAAAAAAAAAAAAAAAAACACAAAAAAACAGAGGTGCAATAAAAGTATTTCCACGGCCACAAATCAAAAATAGGACATTATGAAAAAATGCAAACTGTGAAGAAAAATGGGGTTTAATTTTATTTTAGACTTTTATTTGATTGCAGACAGTATGAACCCAATATTAATTTGTTAATATACAGCCATTCTTCCATTTTAGACCTGCAGAATGGTCAAAAAAATCATGCAAAGAAAATGCAAAACACACAAAAAAACAGAGGTGCAATAAAAGTATTTGCACAGCCCCAAATCAAAAATAGGACATTATGGAAAATGCTAACTGTGGAAAAAAATAGTGTTTTAGTTTGATTTAAGACTTTTATTTGATTGCAGACAGTATGAACCCAATATTAATTTGTTAATATACAGCCATTCTTCCATTTAAGACCTGCAATACAGTCCAAAATTCATGCAAAGGAAAAGCCATACACACTTAAAAAGAGAGTGCAATAAAAGTACTTTCTTGTACTTAAAGATATACTTTTCATAACTGTACCGTCAAAGGTACAATATTGGTCTTTACAGGGTCTGATGTGTTCCCTCTGAAGTACAAAGTCTTTTCTATAACAGCAGGAAGTACAGATTTGTACCATTTATCAAGCCGAAAGGTACATTCAGTATTCTTTACCAGTGTACTAATAAACTATATTAATTATATATATATTTTTTTTTCATTTGAAAGTCAGACAATTTTGGATCATCAAGTTCTTGAAACATTTCCAGTTGATAATGTTTATAATCTTTACTAGTACAAAAAACATGGGTACAAAAAAAGACTTTCACTGAATGGTACTGTACCTCAACATAAGATGCAGCCCCAGCAACAAGCTTTGTACTCTTTTAAGTACAAATCTGTATTTATTTTTGTTAGTATGTTAAAATGATGAAGCTCATTTCATTTTTTAAATTAATCTGAACACAGAACAATTTTCCATTTAGCCTCAATCCATGTTAAATCAGTTTCTGCCCAAAGAAGACAACACTGTTTATGGATGGTTTTGACATTTGGCTTCTTCTTGAATGATACAGCTTTATCCTGCATGTCTGGATTTCACAGTGAGTTCAGATTTCTTGAAGTATTACTGATCCCATGCAACGATTTCCATTACAGAATCATGCCTGTTTATAATGCAACACCGCCTGAGGGCCTGAAGATCACCAGCATCCAATACTGACCTTTGCTTTTGTCCCCTGTGCACAGGAATGTCTCCAGATTCTCTGATTCATTCGCGGATACTGTTTAATGAAGATGGTGGGATATTCAAAGCATTCACAGTTTTTACGAAATGGTGTTCCATTGTGAATACAATATGCATCTGTGAGGTTTGGAAATCATTGCAATCATTGTTTTCATTTAGTTTTAGTTACACTTCCACAGCATTTTTCCATCAGCTTTTTGGAACTGCTGTTATAATATCCTTAACTATACATAAAAAACAGTGTTCTGTTTTAAACATGTATATTTTAAATAGTAGACTGGAGACTGGAGAATGGCAGGCCTTTGACCAAAGCCGAAACTAATACTCTGTATTAACCAAGAGACTGACTGAGATGATAACATGACTGTTATCATCACCTTATGTGGTGATATGCTTTTGTTTGTTTCTGATCTTCTATCTTTTGTGTGTCTGGTTTTTACAGTGTGCAGTCCTGCAGTCTCCAGAAGATGCTTGACCTAGGAGAGATGTTTTGGCTCCTCCCCTTTGCTGACCTGGGAAAATATCCTGCATAGACACATCCGCTTTAGCTGTGTTCCAAAGTCTAGGCTGTAGTTGAGGTAGAGCGGGTCCTGTGAAGAGTCCTGCTCCATAGCCTGTGGGTTGCACATATGGAACAGTCTAACTGTGGTGATGTCTTGTGCAAACATCACATGATGACACTGAGGCACGAAATTCAGCCTACACTTTGGAACGCAGCTACTGACTGTTCTCTTGCTAGTACTGTTATATATTCATCATTCATTTTTGGGCAGCATTAGTGCTGGTTTGATTGATCTGTTTTTAGAGCATGTAGCTTTTGTATATTTTTTTTCTTATACTTTCAGTTTATTAGTTTCTAAATTTGTTTGATTTGTCTGATTTTGGCATGTATTCACTATATACAATTTCCCCATTTCTTGTGAATAAAATCATCCTGGTTTATTACATCAACACAGTGTCCAGTGTTTGGTCTGGAAGAGTGTCTGGGTAAGGAGTCCACTTAGATAATCTGTTACAGAAACGAATTAACCAAAACATAAGCCTATAGTCTTATGTAATTCCTCGATTTTGGTGAAAAATAAAAATATTTCTTTGGGGCATATTTTGATTTTATCTGATGCACTGCTCTCTGCACAGGGATATTCCGAAATGTTTTAAGGTACTTTAATGAAAAACTATTTCAGAATGGTTCAAAAATCCACAAAAACATAAGGCTATAGTCTTATGTAATTAATCGATTTTGGTAAAAATGGAAAAATTTTATTTCTAGCTTGTTTGAAAAAAAATCATCACACAGACATTTTCCAACTCATTTGAGTTATTAAAAAAAATTCAGAATAGTCGAAAAAAAAAAAAAAAACACGTAAGGCTAAAGCCTCATGCAATTTTTTTTATTTTGGTAAAAACTTAAAATTTAGATTTTTAGCTTATTTAAATGACATTTGAAAAATGCTGCATCACACAGGCCTTTCCAACTCATTTGATTTATCTTTAAAGAAAAACATGAACTTTTCAGAATGGTTCAAAAATCCACAAAAACGTAAAGCTATAGTCTTATGTAACTCATCGATTTTGGTGAAACATAAGTCATTATTTTGTGGTGTATTTTGGTCATAATAGTTACACTGCACCCTGCACAGGGATTTTCCAAACGTTTTAAGGTACATTTAATGAAAAACATTAATATTTCAGAATGGTCCAAAAATCCAAAAAAACATATGGCTATAGCCTTATGTAATTCATCAATTTTGGTAAAAATGTACAATTTTGATTTTCAGCTTATTCAAATGATATTTTCCAAATGTTTTAAGGTATTTTTAATGAAAAACAAGAACATTTCAGAATGGTCTAAAAATCCACAAAAACATAAGGCTATATAGTCTTATGTAATTCATCGATTTTGGTAAAAAATTTAAAAGGTTGATTTCTAGCTTATTTGAAAAAAAAATCTTCATCACACAGACATTTTCCAATTCATTTGAGTTATTAAAAAAAATCAGAATGGTCTTAAATCTTTAAAAAAAAAATCTTAAAAAAAAAAAAAACGTAAGGCTATAGCCTTATGCAATTTGTCGATTTTGGAAAAATTGTAAATTTTAATTTTTAGCTTGTTCAAATAATACTTTGAATTTTTTGCATCACACAGGCCTTTTCCAACTTATTTGAGTTATTTTTAAAGAAAAACATGAAAATTTCAGAATGGTCCAAAAATCCACAAAAATGTAAAGCTATAGCCTTATGTAACTATCAATTTTGGTAAAAAAAAAAAAAAAAAATCATTTTTTGTGGTGTATTTTGGTCATAATTGTTACACTGTACCCTGCACAGACATTTTTCAAACGTTTTAAAAAAAATTTTACGAAAAAAACATGAATCTTTCAGAATAGCACAAAAATCAATAAAAATGTAAGGCCTTATGTAATTAGTTCTGATCTGTTACAGCCTGACTGTAGAACAGTTCATAAGAATGACATGAAAAATTACAACAGAACATACAGTCACCCAATACAGTAGGAACTGATAGTACTGACCATATTAAATGTAATACTGTACAGTGTAATTAATAAATAATTATTAAATTTTCCATAAATATATAAAATGCCAATCACACGTGCAGAGGTGATTTTATGACACGCAATAAATATGAATGATTAAATCAAAACGAATCCAATAATGAGTCACAACCGCACACAAAAAAGCATCGATTTCCCGGCAGTTGTTTTACTTCCAGTGGTTTGAATGGATTGCAATCATCATTTAATCTCAGCCTAAACAAATTATCATGACATGATTGCATTTGTGATCTCATGCTCATTCCTCATTGTGGTTGACTGAGTTTAATAGGTGTGGAAAGAAGCCTCCACAGTCCTCTCCGTCACTTTTAATGAATAATTACAAGCATTTATGACAGATTAACAGTCAGTAATGTATCATTTACATAACATGATCCAGTGAACTGTTGTGTTACAAGCACTGCGTGAGAGTGATGGTGGAGAATGTGTTATATTGATTCATTGATCTGATATTATGGATGAGTTTTGGCACTAATATAAATATTACAAATCTACACTACAGTCCATCAGATCACCGATCTCCCATATATTTCGTGGCTGCCCCTGTTAGAAACATCAATCTATGGACTTTTATAAAATATTCATATTTCATAAGGAACACTAATAATTTCCAACGTAGGTGAATTTTTGGAATGTTCTTGTAAAAAACAACTTTATTTAAAATTCATGAGGATTGTATTAGATACACTGCACAGTTTATCACAGGCATTTTCCAAATGTTTTAAGGTATTTTTAATAAAAACCACATGAATATTTCAGAATGCTGCAAAAATCCACAAAAGTAAGGCTATGGTCTTATGTAATTAATCGATTTTGGTAAAAATGACAAAGTTTGATTTCTAGCTTATTTAAATGATATTTAAAAAAATGTGCATTACACAGACATTTTCCAACTAATTTGAGTTATTTTTTAAGTACAACATGAATATCACTCAAAAACATAAGGCTATCGATTTTTGTGAAAATTGAAAAGTTTGATTTCTAGCTTATTTGATGAATAAAAATTCATCAAACAGACCTTTCCCAAATCATTTGAGTTATTTTAAATAAAAAGCATGAATATTTCAGTATGTTCCATAAATCCACAAAAATGTAAGGCTATAAGCCTTGTGTAATTCATTTAGTTTGGAAAAAAAAAAAGGAATTATTTGGTGGCGTATTTTGATCATATTTGATACACTGCACAGACATTTTCCAAATCTTTTAAGTTATTTTTTAATGCACAACATGAATATTTCAGAATGGTCAGAAAATCCACAAAAACGTAAGGCTATAGCCTTATGTAATTCATCAATTTTGGTAAAAAAAATAAAAGTATTTTTTTTTGCACTGTATTTGATCCTATTAGATACACTGCACCCTACAAAGACATTTTCCAAATGTTTTAAAATATTTTTAAGGAAAAACATGAATATTTCAGAATGGTCAAAAAAATACACAAAAACGTAAGGCTATAGTCTTATGTAATTCAACAATTTTGGAGAAATTAAAAGGTTTCATTTCAAGCTTTTTTATGATATTTGAAGAAATATGCTTTACACAGACTTTTTCCAACTTATTTAAGTTGTTTTAAAAAAAAAAAACATAAATATTTCAGACTGGTCCAAAAATCCACAAAAACGTAAGGCTATAGTCCTACGTAATTCATCGATATTGGTAAAAATGTAAAAGTTTGATTTTTGGCTTTATATAAATATTTTTTAAAAAAAGTCTGCATTACACAGACCTTTACCATCATACATAGAGTTATCTTTAATAGAAAACAAGAATATTTCGGTATGGTCCAAAAATCAGTAAAAACGTAAGGCTATAGACCATATGGTTATATATCCCTATGTAATGTATCATGGATTTTTGGTGAAAATTGAAAAGCTTGATTTCTAGCTTATTTAAATGTATTTGAAAGATTCTGCATCACACAGACCTTTTCCAACTAATTTGAGTTATTTTTAATGACATAAGCCTATAGCCTTAGCTTTTTGTGGATTTTTTTTGGACCAATCTTAAACGTTTTTGTTTTGATGTAAAGTAACTCTAAAAGTGCAAAGTGCCTGTGCATGGTATATAGCAGGGGTCACCAACATGGTGCCCGCGGGCACCAGGTAGCCCGCAAGGACCTTATGAGTAGCCCGCAGACCTGGTCTAAAAATAGCATTTTTGTTGCTATTCTTTTTTTTTTTAAATCACAGTTGCATTGATGTAATTTTAGATTATATTAGATTAATATTAGCTTAGAGATAGCCTATAGTTTATATATTATACAATATAATGTAATATATGTAATATTATATTAAAATATAATATAATATAAAATGTAAACAATTGCAGAGATTTATAAAAATAGTGTTGCATATTGATATGTGTCTTCACATAGATGAATGTCATTAATTATTAATAATAACATAATTAAAGGTAAATTGAGAAAAGTTGTAATTTCATGAGTGTGTATCAAACTGGTAGCCCTTCGCATTAATTGGTACCCAAGAAGTAGCTCTCAGGTTCAAAAAGGTTGGTGACCCCTGGTATATAGCATCCAGTATCACCCAAATAAAAAATGTTTTTTTAATTCTTTGAAATTCTGATCATTTGATTATTCTTGTTTTCCATTAAATATAACTTAAATGATTTAGGAAATGCCAGAGTAATGCACACTTTTAAATATCATTCAAATAAGCCAGAAATCAAACAAACTTTACATAAGGCTTTTATTAATTAATAATTTGATTGGATTATTTTTAGTGAATTTGTTATGGAAAATAACTCAAATCTGTAAGAAAGTGTTCATGCATAGTGCATTGTATCCAGTATTATACAAATAAGCTACAGAAAATAAACATATTTTTTATATAAAGATGTAAAATTGCATTAGGCTATTGCCTTTGCTTCATGTACTGTACATTTTTGATTATTTTAAAATATATTTCAATTTTTATTTTTTTATTATTGAAGAGTGTATGTGTGTGATATCAGTAATATATGTGATGAAGGTGTATTTGGCTGCTGACGCAGTTGTTGATTATCTAAGAGAAAAGCCTTTCAGAAGCTCCTCTCTTCATAAGAGACGCTGAAAAACACCTTCTGCTGCTTCTGCTTCTATCTTCTCTCATCCTCTCTATAAGTGACTTCCTCCAGCCCTCTATCTCTTTCAAGAGTCTGAGAGGAGCACTATAGCTCTAATAATACTCCCATCTCAACAAGCATCCCTCCATCACACGCTGCTCTCCCTCCATCCCTCCATCACACGCTGCTCTCCCTCCATCCCTCCATCACACGCTGCTCTCCCTGCATCCCTCCATCACACACTGCTCTCCCTCCATCCCTCCATCACACGCTGCTCTCCCTCCATCCCTCCATCACACACTGCTCTCCCTCCATCCCTCCATCACACACTGCTCTCCCTCCATCCCTCCATCACACGCTGCTCTCCCTCCATCCCTCCATCACACGCTGCTCTCCCTCCATCCCTCCATCACACGCTGCTCTCCCTCCACCCCTTCCATACCTGTCAAATTTTAGATAAAAAAATAAGGGATATTTTCCTCTGTCCGCTTAAAGCCGTCCCACCAGCCCAACGTAGGTTCAGTATCCCTTACATTTTAAGACAGGTTTACAAAAAAAAATCTAAAATAACGACATGTGAACCACTTACACACTCCAATTAGATGATCAGAATCTGAAATGTTGCGGACAATCCTACATATGTCATTCTTTTAATACAGCCAAATTAAAAACACTTTTCCAAATATTTTTTAAAAAGATTTCATGTCTTTTTGGCATAAATGCACTCTTTTTTATAATATATTTTTTATTTATTTAATGGATTTAAAATTGAACAAAGGGTGCACAAATTCTGCAAACTGAATCTTTTGATCACTCCACCCCTGATCAGTTTAGTTAATTTTTAACATTTCTAGTTCAAGCTGTATTTTTTTTTTTTTTAAGAGGTTTAATCTGTGTGTTTTATTTCAGAGACGAGTATTTTTAAGCAGCTATCAGAAAAATCTCATCACAGTTTACATGATTAGCCTACCGTTCCCTTTCTTTTAGAAAAATCGCTGTATATCCAGATATGTTTTAACATCAGCTGCTCCGACTAGCTGCCTGTGGCTTCCCCACACTGACCCTCCTTTGCAAGCTGATTGGCTGTTTCTCCTGAAAGGCGGGACTTTCTCCTTGAACCGGCTGCACGATTGGTTAAGAGACACAGAGCAGTCAGCTCCCTGTCTCCTCAATAATATATATTTTTGTATTTAGTATAATACGGGAAATTTACGGGAAAATACTAATACGGGAGGACAGCGGGAAAGAGGAGTAAAATACGGTAGTTTCCCGGCCAAAACGGGAGACTTGACAGGTATGCCCTTCATCCCTCCATCACACACTGTTCTCCCTCCGTTCCTCCATCCCTCCATCACACACTGTTCTCCCTCCGTTCCTCCATCCCTCCATCCCACTGCTCTCCCTCCATCCCTGAATCCCTTTGTCACACATTGCTCTCCCTCCATCCCTCCATCCCACACTGCTCTCTCTCCATCCCTCCACACACTGCTCCATCCCTGCATCCCTCCATCACACACTGCTCTCCCTCCATCCCTCCATCCCTCCACACACTGCTCGCCATCCATCCCTCCACACACTGCTATCCCTCCATCCCACACTGCTCTCCCTGCATCCCTCCATCACATGCTGCTCCCACTTCGGTGCTAAGGTGGTGTAATTTTAGTGAATAAAAGTATTAAAAGTATTGCTGTACATTTTTAAAATACTTTTAGCATTTATTATAAGTTTTAACAAATAAATGCTACTTTTTATTGTACATATATAAATACTTTGATATTTTAATTAAGTTAATTTAAACATGTTATGCTTTAATTATTACAGTACATTTGCTTATATCCACTGTTAAAAAATATATTTACCTTTGTAACTCAAATATCAAAGTATCAAAATATCATAGTCTTACATGAGGCTATAGCTTTACCTTGTTGTGGATTTTTTTGACTATTCTGAAATATTCTTGTTTTTCATTAAAAATATCATATAAAATGTATATGTATAAAATGATTTGTGCATGTGCAGAGTGTATTGTATAAAATATCATCAAAATATGATGCAAAAAAATAATTTTATTTTTCACCAAAAATAATTAATTACATAAGGCTATAGCCTTACGTTTTTGTGCATTTTTGATCGATTCTGAAATATTCTTGTTTTCCATAGAAAAAAAATACTCAAATGAGTTGGGAAATGCCTCTGTAATGCATAATATTTCAAATATCATTTAAGAAAATCATAGAAATTACACTTTTTACCAAAATTGACTATAGCTTTCTGTTTTTTTTTTTCATTCTGAAATAATCATGTTTGTTTTTTTAAATTAAAAATACCATGAATTATTTGGAAAAAAATATTAGTAAGTTTTACTAAATAAATGCCACTGTTTATTGTAAGTACATAAATAGTTTGCTATTTTAAATATTTAATTTCAACATGTTGTGCTCCAATTATTACATTATGCTTATATTCACTATTAAAATATATATTTAAAATTAATAGTTGAAGGTATTAATTATTGGGAGCAGGCAGCAGGTTGTGCAGAAAGCACAGCGCCCTCTAGTGCCTGTAAACCCAGGTGTGAAGCTTCAGAAATGCAGCTCATCAATGAGAAATCATCTATACCTGATCCATATCTGATAAAAAGCTCTGTAATGATGATTTACCTTGGCCAGCTCTTCTGAGTCATGTGTCCTGTGATGTCTGCAGAGGTCAGGTAAAGGAGATAGAGGTTATTTACTGACGTGTGAGGAGGTGTATCTCTGCTGCATGGATGAGCAACATCATCTCCCACCCTCAGTGACAGAATGAGGGCTGCTCACCACAGGAAACATAATGCATCCGAGTGTAAAGCAAAGGTAATTGGGTTTTAGCAGTTAATGTAAATGACATCTGTTACACACTGACACATATTAACATACGGTATAATGATACTACTGTGCAGAAAACTCAGAAATAAGAGAGTTTTTAATTGTAAAAACGTCAGGCAACCCCCCCAAAAAAATCTTAAGCTTTTACACCTTTATATTTGAACTAATATTTATACAGGTTCTGTTTATACTGGTACTATTAATCCCTCCATCATAACTAACTGGTACACTCTCACTCTTATATTGCACTTATAAGGAGTGTAACACAATTTTAATCTTATGTATGTGCTGTACATATACAGCATTGACAATAAAACTACTTGACTTGACTTGAAATCTGAAAGAAAGTTGGGACAGTGTGAAAATAACATGTATATAATAATAAATGCAGTGTTTCTTACATTTACTCTAATTTATTAGGAAACAATATGAACCCAAGATACTTGTAATGTAATATTGTGATTAAAGAGGTTTTGACACAGAGGATACTAAGCAATTAAGTATTTCAGATTTTAACCCTCTTATTATGTTACAGTTTGCTAGTATTTCCCCACTCCCTTGACTGAAAGAGAAGGAAAAGAGAAGGAAAAGAGAAGGAAAAGAGAAGGGGGGGTTGGGCGAACTCAGATGATTGGGCAGGGGCAGTAAAAGCTGAAGCGTGAAGCTGAAGCCCCCACACGCAAAGAGATACGGGAAGAGAAGGGGCGAAAATAAATGAAGGAGGAAGATGGGTGCGAGGTTGTTTGACACACAGGTAGAGAGGAAGATGACTGAGGAAGTGATGGTTTATATAGGTTGGAGAGTGGGAGGAGTAAGGGCGTGGATCAAACTCCCAAATTTACATTATAAAACTCCACCAATAGAGTTCCAGGGTCATTTTAAACCGGTGCATGTTTAATGATCCAAAACATAAATATTTTTTTACTCCATTACTATTATATATTATTATTCTATCAATATTTAGTGCAATATTGTCCCTCATCTCTAACAGGTAATGATTAAATTAGAATAATTCAATCGTTTTTCATAAAAAATATATGTTCAAACTTTTTTAATGTTTCACTACTTTATTACTTTTGAAAGACTGACAACAATGAAACTGACAACAATAAAACAATAGTTTTACATAACATTAAAACATAACATTTCAATTTTGTTGTAGTTTTTGCAGGGGGTGGTTGCAAATATGTAAGATGAACCATTTTCATATTATTTTTTTCATACTGAAAAAATACTTTTAACAATTTTTCTAGATTGTCAAACTTTAAAACGGTTCAAATTGATCCGGAACATAACAGGAGGGTAAAGGTGTACAAAATTATTATATATTATAGGGTTGACGTGTTACATTCTTTGCCTCAAAATTCTTTACACAATCTCTATCGGGGACAGGTCAGGACTGCCAGCAGGCCAAACCATACCTGTCAAGTTTCCTGTTTTTGCTAGGAAACTACTGTATTTTACCCCTTTCCTCCTTATTCTCCCGTATTAGTATTTTCTCGTAAATTACCATATTATGGGACATTCCAGGATTTCTTGTCCCACCACTAAATTTCAAATGTACATATCCAAAATATCTAAATGACTATTTTTGTGAAAAACGTACTTGTTATTAGACAAACTGTAAAATATGGTGGAGAAATAAGCTCCTTAGATATTATTCAAAAGAGCGAATACCTTTGGACCACCTCAAAAATGGCCGTTTTCTCTTGTCACACACATTGGGTGACCAACTCCTTTGGCAAATTTAACAATTAAAATAAGCTCTAAATAAACGACTTCCTTTTGTATATTGTTGATATGCATCTCCTTTACTTATGAAAACAACTTCTTTGGTCTGCATTGTTTTGCATGTTACAGTTTTTATGCTATTAAGTTGTGTCCCACAACATGCGCTCAACCCTGTTACCATAAGGAATTTTACCTTGCAGAGAAAGAGTTACAAATATTTGTCTACTGGAACAAAGGAAGTGACATCACATTTTCTGCCCACATGGCAAGACCAAGAGTAAGTGCTCTAACAATTTTCAAGTTTTTTTTCCAAATATGTTTGTCCAAGTTGTGTGTGTCACTCAGTGAACACAACCCTGTTACTCATATTGTAAGACTAATAATTAGTCAAATTTACTTTATATACTTATATAACCATGTTCGTCCTTGATCTTGTATACATAGCTAAATTTTACAGTTAGCATCTGTTCCTGGGGTAAACCACAACTTAGCCTAGATTTGCAACCCTGTTACTCGCAACCCTGTTACTGTAAGTTACCAAATATATTGCATAATCTAATTAAAAAAACTGATTTGATACCTGAGCTTGACAAATCAAACTTTTATATAGTCTATTACCTGTATTTGATAAATATATGACTAAAAATGATCAAATTGAAGATCAAATTTTCAGAAGTGACCACCCCTGAAATGTACCAAAAATCCTGGAATGTCCCTTAAATTATAATTTAAAAAAACATTCCTGTGCCTCTCCAAACTGAAATGTCACAAACCTCAGGAGAACTGCCATTTAGGCTGCTGCCGACAGCGGGAACAAACCTGAAACAACAAATCAGAGAGCTGGATGGATGTAATTGTAGTTTGTAAGTAGTTCACAGGTGCTTATTTTAGATTTCTTGTAAATCTGATTTAAATTGTAAGAGATACTGAACCTCGGTTGGGCTGGTAGGACGGCTCGAAGCGGGCGGCAGAAAATTTTCCTTATTTTTAAATCTAAAACTTGACAGGTATGAGCCAGTCCAGGCCTGTACCCTGTACACTCTTGTTCCACAGCCATGGCTTTGTAATGTGTGCAGCCTGTGGTTTTACATCGTCTTGTTAAAAGTTTTTGCTCTAAAATCTCAGTGTCTGTTTCTCCATTAATGCTGCATCACATGAGTGTACTGACACACCTCTCATTCCACACCAGGCTTAACATCCTGGATGATCCTTTTCATCTTTGGTCTAAAGAACATGGCACCCATTTCTTCCAGAAAATGTCAGAATTTATGGGGCTGGAATTGTGAACGAGTGATTCAGGGAGCATGAGATCATCATTTTCACACATGGATTGAGAGAGAGTTCACCACAGAGTCCAGATCTTAACCTCATTGAGAATCTTTGGGATGTGCTGGATGGAGAAGAGCTGCTTTGTGCAGCGGTCAGACTCTACCATCATCAATGCTGCAATATTTTGGTGGAAAATATGATTAAGATAAAGGTGCTCCAACCAAATATTAGAGTGTGTGCAGTGTGTGTAAGTTTCCAATGTGTGGAAAGGCCAAAATGCCCCCAGCCAGTTCTCTAGTGGATATGTTCCATTATTTCATCACGATTAACTAAACCAGGTATTATAAGGATCAGGATTATAGCTATAAATAATGGTACACTTAGTATACATGAGGTAGTACAAAAAGTACATTTTACCTAAGAGCAGACATGAGGAGAGCTTTGGAGATTCTTTAATGAACACAGTGATTTTATTTAGTCTAATATTAGTGTTACAATATATTACAATAAAATCAGAAAATGCCCTTTATGTATAATTTTGCACTAAAGTTTGTTTTCTATAGATTTCTCCTACTTTTACTAAGGAACATCAACTAAATGAGCCATTTAAAACCAGTTCAAACTTTTAAACTCATAAGCCTTAGATCTTATCTAATCAGTAAAAGGTCACAGTTATGATCACCAGCTGCCTTTAACAGGAAAATAATGTACTGCAATCTAGCAATTAGGTTTACAAGGCCCATGAGATCCAGCAGGACTATAAAATGCAATTAGGCTTATAAAGCAGCTATAATATTTGATTGTCTCATAATAACTTCCCTTCTAGCAGCTTTAAAACATCTCATAAAACTTTGTTTAGTTTTATGAGCTTCTCTGTTATCAGAGTTCACAGTAAATCTGAGTGAACTTGATTAAACCACGTGTATCATCAGTCTGTACTGGGGAACATACAGCATGAGTGGAGAAATACAGCAGCTCTATCTAGTGGTGAACTGCAGAGAGTGCAGCTTCATGATTACTGACGTGCTGCACTCTCTAGTGGATATACGAGGAAATGCAGTACATTTATAACAGCTGGAGACCCAGTTCCAGGCTTGACCATGATGATGAACTACTGCTTTATTAAAAATTGAGGAGAATCAGTTCAGCAGAATGTTTGCTGTGACAGCAGTGTGGGATGAGGGATGGAGTTACGGATGGAGGGATGAGCATTATTCCTCATCCTCCCTGCTGTTCGTTAGACTCATTTTAGTACTTTCCCTGCTTCCACCACACCTGATTTAACTAACCAGCTCATTAACAAGGGTGTGTTAAAGCAGGGAAGCTATTAAAACATGCAGGGCTGGGGGGAAACCAGTACCACCATGGTTAAGAAACACTGGAATAAATTTTGATTGATTGAGTTTGATGGTTTAGCTGCTCTACAAACATGATAAAATTGACCAAAATTGAGCTAGAGATCAGTATAACCAAGCTTTTCAATGATGGTTAACCAGCATAAACATCTTGCCCAATTATGATTAAAATCTAAATCAAAATGGGACATACTGGTCAAGAGCCAATTAACCAGCTAGTTTATCAGTGTTCACCCCAAAGAACAAGCATGTCCAAAATCAACTGCTTGTCAAAAGATTGGTTACCAGTATACAGGCCTGTCATGTGTTACAATAAACTTGATAATAAAACACAGTGGATCAACACCAGCAGATGACATGTCTCTCCAAACCATCACTGATTGGTGGAAACTTCACACTAGACCTCAAGCAGATTGGACTGTGTGTCTCTCCACTCTTCCTCCAGACTCTGATCCCTTGATTTATTAATATGAAATGTAAAATTTACTGATGATCAGAGATGGTTTGGAGAGACATGTCATCTGCTGGTGTTGATCCACTGTGTTTTATTATCAAGTCTAAAGTCAGTGCAGTTTTGTTTTCCCACAAAATCTTACAGCACTTCATGCTTCCCTCTGCTGACAACCTTTATGAAGATGTGGATTTCATTTTCCAGCAGTACTTGGCACACTGCCCACACTGCCAAAAGTTTCAGTTGGTCTTATATAATATTCAAATTTTCTGAGACACTGATTTTTTGGGAGTTTTATTGGCTGTAAGCCAAAATCATCAATAATAAATTTTTAACTGAATTACTGAAATAAAGTACTTTTTCGATGATATTCAAATTTTTTGAGATGCATCTGTTTGTGAACAAACATACAAATTAACAAAATAGACTATACCAGCATTAAATTAATAATAAAGCAAACAACAGCACAGTCAGAGTGAGGTTTAATATTCTTTATTGATTTATAGACATTAATCTTTTTTTTTCTGTGGTAACTCCAAGTTTCTCTTGATACCAATAATATTTCCATAAAGTTCTGTGTTTCATTTAAATTACATCTATGATATTGTACTCACATATGCATTTATTGGTTGATCTCCTTTATTGCAATAAACAAGAGTAGCCAGTATGAGTTGAATATTGCTACGTTTCGCCATACATACTCTTTGCCCCTCTTTGACGATTAAATTCAAAAATAAGTTTCTTTTTTCTCTTTTTTTTTATTGGCAAGACGAGGTTTGACCAAAGCTTCTCCGTATTTTTCCCCTTTTCTCTGCTCCCGGAGAGGCTTAGGGTGGAATAAGGCTACGGCTAAAACACACTTCATCACTAACGTTACACCTGCCCTGAAAGGTTGGATGGATCTACCAAAGAACTCCAGACATTTATGTACACTGATGAAGAGGATGATGTTGATGATGAAGATAAAGATGATAATGCTATTTCTGGGGATGACTACAGGATGAACATCTTTCTTTACAGAGTTTTTTATTTTTATTTTAACGGATCTACTGAGCTAAGTGTGTCTGTATCATGCTTGTTTGTGGAGTGTGTGAAGGGGTGGATCACTCTGACTCTGTGGGGTTCACAGCCTGATGGAGAGTTGCTGAAGCGCTCTGTTTTCTATTGTGTTAGCGACAGCGCTAATCAATATATCTCCTCTAACTGCAGATCCTGAATTGAACACAGCTTCATCCACTGCATTATAATTATAATTATAATGAGCATCTGCACTTATAGGCAACTTTAGAGCAGAGCATAGTAGCTAGATCAGGTGTGAGCACAGCAGGGCCCATTGCGCTCTGTGTAGACCACCTAGACAAGTCCTTTCAGTCTAACTTGTCTTGAGAGGTCTGTACACACACACACACACACACACACACACACACAATACCAGAAGATACACACAGACGAGAACTATATAGCACCCTTGCTAGTGCCTCGCTAACTAAAGAGAACAAATAATAAAATACATCTGCAAAGAGAGGTCAGTTCAATCAAAGCACAATGGTGGACGCTAACCTCCGTTAGCATTAAGTAATGGCATTATTATCATGAGACTATACTAGACCTGCTGTCCAAACACACAAACGCACACTGAAAAAAACCAAACAAACGGACAAACAAACTCCGAAACTAAGCTACATATGCAAAGGGTATGGCTGACTATATATTATTTTCACTCAGGTTCAGCTATCCTGGGTCCCTAACAGAGATTCATAAGGCCCTTTAATATGAAGGGCCAGCGACTGCCCCGCCCCTCCCCCCCCCCTCCTCCCTCACAGTCCCTCCCACCGCCCCGGAAAGGCTAGCTATCTCTGCGGACGAACACGGCTGCACACGCAACCGTTATACAGAACCCTGTAACATTTGGTGTATGCTCATCTAGAACAAGTCACAAAAAAATCAGTTACTTATTGCATTGCAATATCCAAACAACAGTAAGACATGTTTTTAGCGCATTAGCGCATTGCTTGTCAATGGAAGGGCATTGTGGATCTCCAGCAGTACTTTGTGAGAAATGCATCCAACATAGTGGGCCATTGCTCTCGATCCGCCTCGTCCTCCGGTGCGTCAATGCGTCGACGCGTCCGTATGCCCGGGTAACATTATGATCATTATCGTTATCTACAGTGAGTAGGCCACGTCCCCCCCAAGAGTCCCCACATCGTGCAGGTTTTCTACCTACATAGAAAAATATTTTTTTTCTTTTTTCATGTAGTTTTTTTTAAGTCGTTTTTTCCTCAGAATCATCTTCACATCACTATGTAATCAACAAAAAAAAAAAATCAACAGTGTTCTATGAAAATGAACCAAAAAAAATAATAAAATCATAATAACCGACAAATGAAACAAACAATAAAACAAAATAACATTAAATCCACCGTAGTAAAAGAATAAAAATTAGATGCATTGCATGGCTTTAGATTCAAGACAGGAAGTTCAGACCAAAGAACAGGAGATTGTACGGTCTCAACCTTTTAATTCTTTTCTTTCTTTCTTCGTCCGTTTTTGTGATCTTCTGACCTTCAGCTATATGATTCTCTGCTTATCTGGTTATCTTCTCTCACTCCCCACCCCCTCTTCCTCTTCCTCTTCCTTCTCCTTCTCCCATATGACGTCCTGCTTAGTACCATTTTTATTATTATTATTCTCATTATTATTATTATGTTCTCCTGGTTGTTGTTGTCTCTTTTATTTTCCATCCCTCAGGTTCTCAGAAGAAGGTTGCCAGAAGGTCGCCGTTACACACAGTTGGTGGAGCTGCAGGTGGAGCCTGGCTAAGCTTCAGGACAGGTGGTGCAGATGATGGAATAAGAGAAAGAGCTGGGTTCATATTGCTGGTCTTTTTTTTGTTGTTGTTGTTGTTCGTTGAGGTTGCATAATCATTTTTTACACTCATAAAATGAGAGAAAAAGAGAGAGAATTAGAGAAAGAGAGAGAATTAGAGAGAGAAATATAGAGTGAATGGCCAGAGGAGCTTGAGAGAGTCCAAACATGTGCTTGTGCTGTCTGATCTCCCAGCAGCCACTCCATCCGACGGTTCCTCAGACGCCACTGTGAGTCTACTAACAGCTACTCCATCTTATAGGTAACAGGTAACATATCTCAGTTATGTGATACTACTGATATCAACCAGCTGAGAAGTTCTGGACTACACTACACTACACGATAGAATAAATAGATATCTACTGGTCTTCCTTTGGAAACTAGAAGGGTAGAAGTGCAGGACTTGATTTTAGCCAGCCAACCAACCAGCCTATCAGCTCACATCAGAGCACAGATTGATGAGCAGCAGAGATGTGGAGATAAAGAGAAGTGGAGGATCTTCTCTGGAGGATCTTATCTTCTTTCCCTTCTGCTTTGGGAGAGAGAAGGACTGAGTGGGATGATGTTTCAATGGGTTTTTTTGTTAAACGTCCATCTGATATGGTAACCATTTATCAAATCAGTAGATTTCCACAATCTAGCTTTAGCATCATCCAGCACTGGGACAGATATGTAGACGTGGAGGATCTTCTCTGGAGGATATTGTCTTCCTTCCACTTTGCTTTGGAAAAGAGATGGACTGAGTGGGATGATCTGTGATAGATCTTTAAAAATGTTCATCAGTTTTCAATCAAATAATTCTTCTCAAATGAGTAGATAATTAGATTCCACTATACAGCAATTTTATTCAGCACTAGGCTTAAACTGGGATGCCAGATACACTGAAACTCCTCTCCAGCCTTTTCCTTCCCCTGCATCCAACCATGGTCCAGGGATTGATGTAAATGCACAGTGCCAAAGCAAATCTCCACACTGGACAGATGCTACGATGCTAAGATGATAACATGCTAACACTACCCAGGCCAGAGGTTTTTTTTTTTTAGAGGTCATGAGCTGATTAAAGCAGAAACCTACAGAAACCTACCACTCAAAGCAGCGATTCTAACTAACAGAATAGGGTTTCTTTCGTTTAGGTTTTAGGTTTTCTTTTTGTTTTGTTCTGTGTTTTATTTGACTTCCTCCAAGGAGCATAGGGCTAAGGACACACTGAACCGGAATGAAAGATAGGGAATCCTACGTGTACTGTGATGTACCCACACCCACAGTACATACAGAGAGTTAGCAGAAGTCTTTATTCGCTTTATTCGCTAGTCTTTACAGCACTAAATCTCCAGAACTCGCCCGCAGTGTGCCCGGTTCTTTATTTTTCTAATGTGACTGCTTCTGTCTCACAGTGTACGTGTGAAAAGAATGAGAGAATAAGAAGGGTAGATGCTGATGCACAGCGGAGCTGAAGAAAGTACGATTAAGGTTTTACCACTGATCATATCTCTCCATTTTACATTTGCTAATTCACAGGCCGGTCACTCAGTCAGTCAGTCAGTTCCCGCCAAAAAAAAAAAAAAAGTGGAGGGGCGGGGCAAAGGGATAGAGGAGGGACAGAACTCCTGTTGCTCCTTCTTTCTTCCTCCTTCTATTTCTCCCTATTTTCCTCTCACTCTAGCATGTTCTTTTGTTTCAGAATTGATTAGTTGAGTAGTAGAAGGTGGATGAGTTAACTCTGTGGGTTTCTATTGTTATTATTATCACGTTTTTCTTAATTTCTTCACAGTGTGCTTTTGGAGGTGTTGCTCCTGACTGGCTGAAGGTCGAGGGAAGGGGCGTGTCAGTAGGGGGAGAACAGGATTGGCCCGTGTGAGGTGCGGATGGGCCCGGGGGCCGGTCTCAGGATGGCATGGCTGAGGGGCGGGGCCTGCAGGAGATGATGATGATGATGATGATGTGGGTGAGGGGCGGGAGCTGCGGCGCGGAGAGCCAGTGGATTGGAGGAAGCGGCGGCTGCCATCGCTGCAGCGACGGCCAGAGGACTGGGCAGGAGGCCGGCGCCTAGCGCTTTGGTGAGTTCCTGCGGGAGGGAACAGAAGAGAATAGAACTGATTGAGCTTCACAGAGGAGCTGAATCAATAAAGCTGACCATTTTCAGCCATGTCTTTACTTTCAGTGCACAGAGCTAATTGCTTCAGTTCGGCGGAAAATCAAGAGCAGCCAATAAGTTCGACTGACAGTCAGATAGTTAAAGAGACAGTTAAACAGGCATTTAAACTTTATTTACAAATAAGTACTGTCTAAAAGCTACTGCGAGCCTTCAGACGGCAAAAAAGAAAGAAAGAAAAAAAGAGAAGCATTGTTGATACAGTTTTTGTCTAAATGTTTGTGGACACCCCTACTAATGAATGCTTTTGACTATAGGGCTGCAACGATTAGTCGATATCATCGCCAATGTAGATTATTTTAATTTGTCGACTAATTGTTATTTGTAACAGTAGGGGTGCGAATCTCTCAGTGTCTGGCGATTCGATTCGATTCCGATTTTTGGGGTCACGATTCGATTCAGAAACGATTTTCAATTCTGGAAAGATTTTTCAATTCAAATGGCCTATAACTTTTGTTTAAATTATGTGAGAAGATAAAAAGATGTAAGGACAATTTAAACAAATAGAACATTTATTTAAAACAATAAACTTAGGTTCCTTACTGTATTAAATATTTTTGCAACATAGTGACTGTACCGCGGAGTTCACCTATTGTCGCGCGGAGCTTTTTAACTGTACCGCGGAGTTTTTTTAACTGTACCACGGAGCTCACATACTGTGGCGCTGCGACAATAGCTTCACCCAAAAAATCTATTTAAAAAAAAATAAGAATCGATTCGGTATCGTTCAATCTTAGACTCGCGATTCGAGCTCGAATCGATTTTTTTCCTGAACCCTTATGTAACAGTACTGCACTACACAAAGTGCTGGAGACAGAAGCGCAATGAGAGATAAATGGGTCACTCATACAGTTTACACTCAACTCAGTCTGTGTCTCCAAAAGTGCCCAAACACAACAGATAAAAAATGTACTCATTAAATATCAGTACTTTTCACATTTAAACAACATCTAAATATGTAAATGCTCTTCAAATCTCACAATAAGCTGTTTCTATCATTTTTAGCGCTAAAGGACATGGCAGAAATAAATGTTGAATATTCATTGAATAATCGACTAATCGAAAAAAAAATGATCTGCATATTAGTCGACTACCAAAATAATCATTAGTTGCATCCCTAATTGGCTACACTGAGTTTCACCCATTGCTAAAACTGCAATCTACTAGTACTGCCAATACAATGCAAAGCAGTGGAATTGTTCCATTATCCATTACATTTTGGGATTAGCTGGATAGTTGTGGATGAGGTGCAGAGATTAACCCAACACCTTTGTTGCTAAATGTAATCAAACTCTTACAGCAATGCTCCAAAATCTAGTAGAAACTTTGTTTCTCGGACAGTAGAGAGATTAACTCCAACAAAAGCAAGACAAACTCTTTTTTTTCTGCAGCTAATTGGAAGCACATGCTCCATTAATCAGCAGAGCACAGACTACATTCCTCAGATGCTTATGTGGTTCCTGACACTGTTATCTATAAACTGTATCATTACAAATGTCACAAAAACACTAGTAGCAACCAGCATGAGGTCTGAATTTCGTCTCCATCACTCCATCATGTCTTTGTGGCCCATTTACAACTTGATGTGACGTGCGGCTCATGTGTAATGATTCCATTACGTTGTAAACTACATTAACCTAGTGGCTACAGAGCAAAACAAATGTCCTTATGTAAACTAAAGAATCCAAACATGTCTCCACTGATCTTCTCTGTTGACTGTAAAGGGAAACTGGCTTATATTTACATTCTTTCTTTATGCAGTTCTGTGCACACAGATTAAACTCACCGTGAGGTCTGCCCCCCTGTGCTTTTTGTGTCGGCTAAGGAGTGGGTTGGGCTTCCCTGCCACTCCGTCCCGGTGCCTTCGACTTGATATGTGCTGCAGATACACAAATACACACAGAAACAGTCAGAATAATAGTTGCTAAAATATACAGTACTAGTGCATCTAAAAAAAAAAATAATATCATTAAAAAGTTTCTTTATTTCAGTAATTCAGTTCAAAATGTGAAAATCGCCATATATTATATAGATGTATTACACACAGAGTGATCTATTTTAAGCGTTTATTAATTTTTTAAACCATCACTGATTGGTGGAAACTTCACACTAGACCTCAAGCAGTTTGGACTGTGTCTCTCCACTCTTCCTCCAGACTCTGCTCCCTTGATTTACAAATGAAATGTAAAATTTACTGATGATCAGTGATGGTTTAGAGAGACATGTCATCTGCTGGTGTTGATCCACTGTGTTGTATTATACCGAGTCTAAAGTCAGTGCAGTGTTTTCCCGCAAAATCTTACAGCACTTCATGCTTCATGTAGATGCGGATTTCATTTTCCAGCAGGAGTTGGCACACTGCCCACACTGTCAAAAGTACCTTTCGGCCTTATATAATATTCTAATTTTGTGATACACTGACCTTTGGGTTTTTTTTAGCTGTAAGCCAAAATCATCAACAATAAAATAAATAAATGCATAAAATAGATCACCCTGTGTGTTGAATACATCTACATAATATATGAGTTTCACATTTTGAACTGAATAACTGAAATAAAGTAACTTTATGCCTTTTTAGTTAGACTGGACATTACCTAGACTGGACATTATCCTGCCTACCCCCTACTATAAAGTCCAGGTAATGTCTGAGTGAGTCCATGTGTGGATAAAGCAGTTAATCTTCCAGAGAATTCACAGCACCTTCTGCTAGCACTACACAGGCACCACCCTGAGCTAAACCACGCGGAACGTTTCCTGTAGTGAGAGCCAGTCTGAATCTGTACGATGCATGCGTGAAACAGCAGCTCTGGAGTTTATATGTGACTGCAAAAATATTCTAATTAAACAATTATACAAATAACACGTGCAATTTAATAATCAACGTTTACCACATGTCAATTTTGTCTGCGCCTCTGTCTGTTGTCTGTTTATATTATATACATTCATCTTAAAAAAAAAATAGTTGCACCAGGAAGGAAGTGACATCTTGGTGGAGACGACCAATGTATATATGTGTGTGGAAGTTTGGTGTCACACATCATATGCCCATAGAGCCTGGTGTTATTGTGTATGTGTTGGGACCGATGTCGTACAATGACCGATCACTTTTGGTCTTTATTACAGGCACGCCACTCTGACAGCCCAAAGTTACGTTAATGGGGTCCTGCAACAATGGGCCTACTTTTCTAAACACACACATATATGTTTTTTGGATACAATCCGGGTTAGCACCCGAACATCCCTTTCAGACAGCTTCCTCTTACAGCGTCCACAGTTAATCCTGTTGGATGTGGTTCGTCCTTCTTGGTGGTATGCTGACATTACCCTGGATACCAGCCGTGGCTCTTGATACATCACAAAGATTTGCTGTCTTGGTCACAGATGCACCAGCAAGACGTGCACCAACAATTTGTCCTCTTTTGAACTCTGGTATGTCACCCATAATGTTGTGTGCACTGAAATATTTTATCAAAACTGTGCTCTTACCCTGCTAACTGAACCTTACTGCTCTTACTGTTCTTACTGGTGCAATGTGCAATTAATGAAGATTGGCCACCAGGCTGCTCCAATTTAGCCATGAAACCTCCCACACTAAAATGACAGGTGTTTTAGTTTCATTGTCCAACCCCTGTATATCATTCAGCCTAGTAAACTCAGTGATACTGTGATACAGCTGTGATTTCTCACCTGTTTGAGCTGCAGTTCCGAATTGACCCGCACGTTGCAGATCTCACAGTGGAAGGTGCGTTCCTGAGTGTTGGGATCCGTCGCCCCACCTCCCTGCTCCCCGCTGGGCTTGGGGCCCAGACGAGGGTACGCCTTGATGGGGCCCAGCCCGCTCCTGGCCTCCAGAATGGTTTTGTGTTTGGTGCCTAAGAAACATAGAGACACGTATTAACTGTAAGACAGGTGCTTGTGCTGGCACTCCATAAATCACACGCTTCATCTAACCAAATGTTAGGTCTATTAGAGGAATAATGCCAGGGGCTAGCCTCGCTAAACTCAGTTATTATGACTCAGAAAAACACCATCTGCTCCTTCACACGGAGAGCAGAGTGATGGCCTGCACCGCCTTCTTACTGTACCTCTCAACCTCCAGGGAGAGATAAAGTCTCAGTTCAGAATTCACAGTTTTACAAGTTTCTGCCTTAAATGAACACACGTGTGAGGGGTAATGCACCGCCTCGAGCACTAGGGGGCACTAGGGGGCTCCTTCAGCAATCTTCATACCATCACGCGTGTTCTCACAGGCACTGTGCTACAGTCTGCAGGATGGAAACACTGACACAGGATGCAGGATGGAGATACACTGGAAAATCTATCTTGTGTGTTTTCTGTTTTCTTGTCATTTTGATGGAAACACATCATTATGTTCCCGGAGAATCAGATCTGGCAACACGAGGAAGGCGTAATATAGGTGCTTACGCATTCCACTGAATGTAGAAATCTATTCATAAATCTAGTGTTTCTCCTAGGTTGAGTTAGAGTTTTGACTTAAGCAATCAGGGCAATAGTTGAAACCGCATTCAACTTTCAGTGCTCTTGCAAAACAGCACACTGCACAAAATGATCTCATAGCAAGTGAAATCTTCTTAAATGCAGTTTAAATATGTAACATCTCTTACTGTATTTGAAGATTATTATAGATAAATATAATAATACTATTAAAGTTCTTACCTTATTTTAACTCACCTGTTTTAAAGGATTTCATTTACTAAAAGAGATAATTTTGCTTTATTAAAAAAACCCTGATAATTTCGTTTTGGTAAAAAATAATAGCTTGAAACAAGCAAACAAAATCAGCCAATGGAATAAGACGCTTTAGTAGATAAACGTTTTTGAGTATTTTGAGTAATAATCAGACTTTTAAACTAGAAGATTTAACTTGCTAAGATATATATATATATATATATTTTTTTTTTTTTGCAGTGCACTCTTTAATCTCCACTCTGAATCGCAGACATAATGTTTTTTGGAAGGAAATACAACACTGCTGTGTCCATTTAAACTCAGATGTCTAAATTACTGAGTTCCATGTAGGAATTTTTAACTGGAACTCCCCCATAATCAGATTTCCTTCTCGGAAAGTCAAGAGAGCCTTATCTACCCCAAGTTCAGAATCCAAGATGGCTGCAGTGCACATTAACAGTATTATAAACAGTAGTATTTATCAATTCTATCAATTTGGGTCTAATTAAATCAATATTACACACAGTATTCTCCAACTTATGTCTGTGGACATGTTTTTAATGACCTTTGGATGCACAAAGTGTATTCTGTATAATTTGTTTTTGCTAACAATGGTAATATGGGACATAAACAGTGGGGCATATTTTGGTTGGATGATTCTGCAGGCTGGAAACACTGACACTGATGTGTTTTCTGTTTTCTAGTCATTGTCATGATGCAAACACAACATTCCCTGCTACATTCCCTAAGAATCATATCTGGCAACGTGAGGAAGGCGTAATATAGGTACAGAACTCTCAACCTCTCATTCCACCTTATGCAGCAATTTATTCATAAATCTAATGTTTCTCCTGGATTGAGTTTGAGTCCTGACTTAAGCAATAAGGGCAATAGTTGAAACCGCACTTGCACTGTTTCAGCGCTCTTGCAAAACAGCATTCTTTAGGCTCCTTTCCGACTCGCAGACACAACGTTTTGCCAAACGTGAACTTCATCAATTTTCATTGCTGGGCTTAATAAAGCCTCACACATGGTTCTGTTTAAGTGTTTGAGTGTCATGTCCCGGGTCTATGTGGATAAAAACATGGCTCAGCCCTTAAGGCAGAGAACACGCAACGGCCACATGCTTGGAAACCGAAGAACTGACAATGTTTTTTATGTTTTTCATGATGCATATAAAAGCATAATAGCCCTGCCCACCCAGTTCTTCACTAAGAGTTAATTGCATGTTTTTTTTTCTGGTTAAAAGAAAAATACAGTCAGATCGAAAGCAGCCATCGTTTCCCTTTGACCGAAAATTCCCCTTGAGCCCCCAGATCCCAGAGCACTATGTGTCTGTGTGTGTTTGTGTGTAGAGTCTGGGTAACAGCACGGGGAAGAGCGTGGGGGGAGAGGGAGGGCCGTGATAGAGCGACATGCTGGCCAAAAATGCACTCTTGCAATGTTTGTCTTCATCTTGCTTCCAAATTGGACAGACAATAAGAGACGCTCGCCTCTCTGTCTGAGCCTGATCTGTAAATACATTCTAGGGCATAAACAAACAGATGACACAAGTATTGACACATGCGTTTGGCCAAGAGACTGAGGAAACCAACAGAGCTGTCTTTATGAGCAAACACCGATCCTTTCCAGCTCCTCACCATTCATTTCTCCACCTACTTCCACCACTGTGCTGCTCCACGTCTACACATGTGCTTTTATTTTTGGACCTCTGTGTTTTTTTTTTTTCCTGAGATTTGTTTGGCTGTACGACTTCCAGATTGCAGCTCAATTTCTCTGACTAAGAAAAAATGATTAACCACCCCCTTCATCAGCCTACAATGTCTGCTTTCTGCTTTAACCCCCACAACCCCCACAACCCCCCCCCCTCTGTTTACGCAAACACACACACACACACACACACACAGAGGATGTCACTCTTTATGTGTAAACAACAAAGTGAGATTTTAAACCCCAGACAAACAGGAAATGGCTGGTGTCTCTTAAAGGGGTTAAACACGATCAACAGTCAATCCTGATTCAGATCGTTAATAATCATCTGGAAAGTGTAACAGTGATTTAAATGCCTCTCTACTCAATTTAACGAGCTCGGCGTGTTCTTGCCTCTAATCAACTTATCTAAACAGCCCATCTCATTTCAGGGTACTTTCAATGACATGAGTTTGATCTTGAGAAAGAGCAGCGGCTGCCAAACAAAATGTAGAAATGAAGAAATGAAGAGATGGAGAGATGGACACTGAGCCAAAACAGAGATACGTCATTCAGTTCTGCAACTGAGTACTGAACATACTTTGCTAGAAGAAAGAGAGAGTGTACTGAGTACTGACTACACAGTACCCAGAGGTGGAAAGTAATAATTTACATTTACTCAAGTTACTGTAACTGAGTAAATTTTATGAGTAATTTGTAATTTTTAAAGTTTTTAAAATAGGTAGTTTTACTTTTACTCAGGTACAATTTGACACAAGTAATTTACTTTGCTACATTGAAAAACTCCCCGTTACTGAGTAAAAAATGAAATGCTGGGGAAAAAACAATTGTCTGAATGGGGAAAAAAATAACGTCCTCATGCAATACAAAATGTGCCCCGCCGGACAGAGCTGTCAGCTTTCAAAACTTCCACATCAAACCTGAGAAAGCACGTGGTGGTAAGTATTTTTTATCATTAAACAATCTGCTTAAATGTAAAAAAAAAAAACATGTAAATAGCAGTTAAAGCATAGCAATTGCAAGTTATAAAATAATAATGAACTGTAAAACTATAAAAATACAGTTTATAGTCACCTATATGACCTTAAGTTTTTAACAGTAAAGAAAAAAATGGATCATAGAACCTATGCCACTAAAAATGTTTTATGGGGAGGTCTGAACAAATACTGCCTAAAAGGTTTAAATTATTATGTGGAATATGAGTTCATTAAAAAGATTTAATTTATGATTTGTTTTTACTTTTTTACATCAAATAATTAAAAGTAACTATGTTACTTTTGCTTGAGTAGATTTTTAGATGGGTACTTTTACTTTTACTTGAGTAGAATTTTAGCAAACAAAGGTACTTCTACTCAATTACAATTTTTCAGTACTTTTTCCACCTCTGACAGTACCAAAGAGAATACCAAGTATATGAAAGAAAATACAGACTCACAGTTTGTTCACTGTGAAAGTTTAACTGGAATACAGACACAATGAAATTAAGTTTTTTCTACTCTAAAAGCAAGGAGAGCATAGAGAGCCTTATCAATCCCGAGCTCAGAATCCTAGGTGACTGCACTGCACATCAACAGCAGTAAAGGTAGTAGTATTTTACAGTTTATCATCACTTCTATTAATGTATGTCTCATTAAATCAATCATACACACAGTACTGTCCAACTTCTCTCTGTTGACATGTTTTCAAAGTGTTTGGATGCACAAAATACTGTAATCTTTGCTTTAAAAATATATAAATATCCTTGTTCAATGCTAACTAGGCCCGTCATGATAACCATTTTTATGGATGATATATATTGTCCAAGAAATTATTATGATCAATTATATTATTGTAATTTTAAGACCATTAAATGCCACTGACGTTATGATAATAGAATACCATTAGAAAGCAGTTATACTCTTTTAAAGACAACAAAATATTAATTATTCATAGTTTGGGAAATGTAGACTTTTTTTCTTCACCTACTGCAGTCTGTCCACACTGTGTTTATGGAGTCACAGTTATTGAAGCATTACTGTATAATATACTCTTCACTGTTATATATGTGAATAAACATACAAATAAACACAATATACTGTACTTAACTGAACACTGAGTATATTAAAGAAAATACTGTATTAAATATATTGTACTACAGGGAACATTAAGTATACTGTAGTGAATACAGGGTTTACTGCACCAATGCAAATATAAATTATATTGTACTAAAGGGGAAATTGACTATTCTGTACTAAAAGGAACACTAAGCATATTAAAGTAGAGTAACTACTTAGTATATTGACTTTAATACTCCAAAAAGAAATACCAAATATATTGTAGCAAATTAGATACTGAGTATATAGGATACTGGGGCCATGCTGTACTAAAGTGGTATTAAATATAAAACATATATATATAAAGTAAGTTGAGTCTTGATTATACTGTGCCTAATGAAACACAAAGTATATTGTACTTAACTGGATACTGTGTAAATTGTGTTAAAGCCAATAATATTCCAAAGAATATGTTCTTTACTGTACTAAAGGGGTCAAGCTTGCTATATATTCTGTTCTAAAGGGGAAAAAACAACATGCTAACAAAGTGTAAAAAACAGTCCCTCTTCACAGAAAACCACCTCAAAGAAAATCAAAAATAAAAGCAAATGCTCCACTCTAAGACTGTCTAATAGTTTTTATCCCCGAGGGCACAGTAACAGAGCCGAGCCGTGTGTAAATCACAGAAAACAGAGTGAAAGCTCTCACGCTCCAGAGATACAGCAGCCATCTGATTTTAGACATTTAAACAGACGCTCTGCAGTGACCGTAATTGCCAGTCTGCCGCTTCAACCCAGTCAAGTGTGCTGCCTTAAGTTCAGCTCAGCACATTTCTGCAGCTCTCAGTACAAGCCAAAACATGCATATTTTAACAGCTGATTTTTTTAAATAATTATGCGTTTAGCAGGGCAGCCTCGTGAAAGCATGCGGGTCACGGGCACATGAGTAGTAACAATCCTGGCAGCAGCACAGAAACATTATCTTACACACACATCAGTACTGTCCAATCATTTTTGGGCAGCTACAATGGAAAGTTCTTAGCATA
The DNA here is from genome assembly GCF_023375975.1 of Astyanax mexicanus. Classification (NCBI taxonomy): domain Eukaryota; kingdom Metazoa; phylum Chordata; class Actinopteri; order Characiformes; family Acestrorhamphidae; genus Astyanax; species Astyanax mexicanus. The sequence continues at coordinate 42,019,145 of NC_064420.1, read as the reverse complement.
CGCAACCGAACACCTGTGCTGAATCCGTTAACTCTGAGACCTGACACCCGTCCAGCTCTGCATGACTTTTGCATTTTAAATCATCATACTGCAAACTCTGAGGTACGACCCGTTTAGCCCAGGAGACCAGAACAAGCTTCTGAAGTGAGTGAAGCGTGAAGCGTGCTCTCTGAAATACCCATAAATCACAAGCACTGATTATTCCACTGAAGTATTACTCTGTAGATGTGATACTGCAGAACACAGGAGTGCATCATGCAGTACAGAAAACGTATTATACAGTGCTATAGAACATTCCCATTCTGTAGAGCTTCTTTGAAATAACTGAGAACTTTGACAGAACATTCTAGAATAGTGTGAATAAGGGGGGGGGGGGGCTTCTAGAATATTAAACATGAGGTACAACATTCTAGAGTTCTAGAAAAGTGTGAATGAATGAGAACATTCTAGAATAATGACCATGAAATAAAACATCCTAGAATAGTGTGAATGAGATAAAATATTCAAGAACAGTGCAAATAAGAAATAGTGTGCATGATGTAGAACATTCTAGAATAGTGTGAATAAGGAAGACCCTTCTACAATAGTGTGCATGATGTAGAACATTCTAGAATAGTGTGCATGATGTAGAACGTTCTAGAATAGTGTGAATAAGGAAGACCCTTCTACAATAGTGTGCATGATGTAAAACATTCTAGAATAGTGTGCATGATGTAGAACGTTCTAGAATAGTGTGCATGATATAGAACATTCTAGAATAGTGTGCATGATATAGAACATTCTAGAATAGTGTGCATGATATAGAACATTCTAGAATAGTGTGCATGATGTAGAACATTCTAGAATAGTGTGCATGATGTAGAACATTCTAGAATAGTGTGCATGATATAGAACATTCTAGAATAGTGTGCATGATATAGAACATTCTAGAATAGTGTGCATGATGTAGAACATTCTAGAATAGTGTGCATGAAATAAAACATCCTAGAATAGTGTGAATGAGATAAAATATTCAAGAACAGTGCAAATAAGAAATAGTGTGCATGATGTAGACCGTTCTAGAATAGTGTGAATAAGGAAGACCCTTCTACAATAGTGTGCATGATGTAGAACATTCTAGAATAGTGTGCATGATGTAGAACGTTCTAGAATAGTGTGAATAAGGAAGACCCTTCTACAATAGTGTGCATGATGTAGAACATTCTAGAATATTGTGCATGATGTAGAACATTCTAGAATAGTGTGCATGATATAGAACATTCTAGAATAGTGTGCATGATGTAGAACATTCTAGAATAGTGTGCATGATATAGAACATTCTAGAATAGTGTGCAAAAAGTACAACATTCTAAAATAGTGAGCATGATGTAGAATATGCTAGAATAATGTGAATAAAGGAGAACATTCTAGAATCGAGAGCATAAAATATTCTGGACTAGTGTGAACGAAAAATGAGGTACATAATTCTAGAATAGTGAGCATGATAAATGAGGAAGAAAATTCTAGAATAGAGTGCATGAGTAAGAAGATTCTAGAATAGTGAGCATGATATAGAACATTCTAGAAGAGTGAGCATGAGGTAGAACATTTTAGAATAGTGTGAATGAGAAATGAATTAAAACTTTCTAGAAAAATGTGAATGAGATAAAATATTATAGAATAGTGCGAATGAGAAATGAGGTACAACATTCCAGAATAGTGTGAATGAGGGAGACCCTTCTAGAATAGTGTGCATAAGACATTATTATTGAGATATTTTTGAATAGTGTGAATGAGAAATTAAGTAGAAAATTCTAGAATATCGTGCATGAGATATTATTATTGAGATATTTTAGAAAACTTCTAGAATAGTGTGGATGAGATAAAACATTCTAGAATTTTGTGTAAAATGGGAAAAAGGTAGAACATTCTAGAATAGTGTGCATGACATTCTAAAGTAGTGTGTATGAGGCAGTAGTGCAAACAATATACTATAGCATGAATGGGGCATTCTGGAACATGGAGTGAAAGGAAGAGACCATTATAGAATAGAGTGTAAAATGTTGTACTCTGGAACTGTACAGGATGATGAAGAGAATTATATAAGGAAATAAATGAGGAGAACATTCTAGAATACTGTGCATTAGCAGAACATGTAAATGTTTGCATTAGAGGGACATTTATCTTAAAAACAGAAGATAAAATATTAGAATAGTGAAAAAGGAGTAGAACAGTTTAGAGCATCCTAGAAAGATATACTGTGAATGGCAGAGAACATTCAAGAACAAGCCTTTCACAGCAGTGTGAATATAAGAGAACGTTCTAGAACAGTGTGAACTAATGAGAACTTTGTAGTGCTGAGTAAATAGAGGAAAACCTTGTAGAGTCTGCATACAGTCAGATAGAGCAAAATAAACCAACCTAATTTAGTATGGTGTGGATGTGCTCTGGACTGTGAAAAACATCTCCTGTAAAGTTCTCTGGGGAATTGATAATGGCTCTTCTAACTGATCGCTCCAGAGAACCCGTATTAGCACCTGCAGGGCTGGTGATGAGCTGTGCGGGTGGGGGGTCGGGGGTGGGGGGGGGCTCACTCACCTTTGTTGTGAGCCTCCAGCTGGGAGAGGGAGTTGACGGCCACTTTGCACAGTGAGCAGTACAGCAGCTTCTTGGCCTTGTCCTCCTCTGTCTCGGGGTTGCCGGTGGCGGCCGTGGCGGTTGCAGGGGTTCCGGGGCTGGTCTGCTCCGGGTTGGTGGGGGCACAGCCGGGGGAGGTGCTGCTGGCTGGTGGGGGGATGGGAGTGGAAGGGCTTGGCATGAGGGCACCGGCGGAGGGGCCGGGGGAGTCCGGGGTGGGGGAAGTGGAGGCGGGCAGAGGGCCCTGGGCTGGCACAGGCCGGTTCAACTGAGGTCCAGGCTGCGTCTCATCTGCAAAACAAAGAAACACCACCATTATATCCACTTCTGGAATGTTTGAAGTGCTTCTTTTTTCCCCTCAAACCTCGAACTGAGCCGGCCTTGAAGGCCCGCCAAGTAGTACACACCACAGGGTTTATGGGCCGTAGAAAAACAGCCCTCTAAAATACCAGCTCATAAAGTGCAATGCCTAAAATTTACACTAAAAGGTATTTCTGATATTTCTTTAGTTTTAGTTTGCTTCTCAAAGTTTGAACATGTTCTTTTTCTTTAAAAGAAAAAGTGAAATTGAAAGGGATTATACGTGTAGTATTATTGACGCAGGGGGATTTGAAAGTTGCAGACTGGACCGAGTGATGTGGTTTCACCCTTCAGCACTGGAGAAAATAAATGGAAAACAGACGGCCATTGTTTTCTTTCTGTTATTTTTGGGTGAGAAATTGATGGAGCACACACACACAAACCCACGTAAACCACACAACCCACACATATACACAACATACTATACTGCATTATAAAATATACTGTATACAGATAAGTGATTATATGCATATTCCTTGTGTCTATACAGAATTATAATACACTCAAATACACATGCACTATGCATACTTGCATATATGTCCAAATATTGGGGGACATTCCTTCTAATTAATGAATGCAGCTACTTAGGTCACACCCATTGCTGACACCACACAGTTGTGCAGATGCACAGACACAGTTTGTCTACATCCTGTAGAGAAAAAATACCAAAATAACTCAAACAGGACTCATTAGAGTCATTAAAGAACCTATTGGCACTATTTCTACTACTGGGAGCTGGTAAGCAAGCAATAAAAACAATCAAATCCTCACAGCAACATTTAAAAGTCTAGTAGAAAGCCTTTGTCTGAATGGTAGAGATAGTTCTTTTTAATATTCTTGCTTTCAAAAGAAACAATGCATGAGCAGCTGTTACAACACCTCAGTCCTTATAGTGTATTTATTCTCACAGTAACACAAAAACCTTGTATCTCCAACACAGCACTTACGGATACGGATCATTTGTATTGGTCCATTCATTATCGCATTTGGACACAATGTAAAGTACAACTGTAAAAGAACAATGGAGATACATTGTCTGTATAATATCAAAGATATTTAAATGCAAAATTTGCTCATTTACTTAGCAGAATTGCTAATTGTTTCTAATTTCTTCACATTATAATGCATGTTTACTGCTTATTCAAAATCCAGTGTGTAAAAATGCTATATAAAATGCACATTTAACATGCTTTTAAATTATTTTCTCAATATGTCACATTTATATTAAAACGTCACAAATGGAGGCAAGGTTTTTGTGTAACTGCAATAATATATAATATGTAATGTGTGTAATTATAATTGACTTTATAGTGAGTTTTGTATTCTAAATGCTTGTCTCTTCCAGTTCTAAAAGAATGAAACATGAAAACATGGAAACATGGCTTTTGTCAAAAAGGAAATTTCCTTAAAAATATGTACAGACAGACACACACACACACACACACACACACATACAGGATACGAGGATACAGAACACACACACGCCTGTTTCGAATCACATTATTCCCCTCCTGTGAGTAATGCTTCAGGCATTCAGCAAAATTCTGGGTGGAGTACCACAAAGACACAAATTACAGAGTTCCGCTCGTCACCTCCAGTAAAAAGTAAAAGATTTCTTCCCAAACCGAAGTCAGCGTGGGCCAAATTCAATCAGACATTATGGTCTTGGAGGGAATATGTCAGAGCGGTTCGTGCGGGAAACATAAACATTTACTTTAATCGCTCAATTTCCTTTTACAGGATTACGTAGGCCTTTACCATTTCCAACTGCCCTGGTCATGAGATCTTATACAAACTCGTACTTACACACAGTTTTACACCCCTTTTACAGCCTGAGAGATGCTAAGCTGCGTCTTACATAACAGAACTTTATGCAGCATGCTAAATGTTAAATCTAGTGAAGCCTCTGCTACGCTGGCTGTTTCTGGTGGAGTATGACAGGTGGAGGAGCTGCATTAGAATTCACTCTGACTTCATGCTGAAAGTCCCTAAAGTCCCGTACTTTCTCTCTCTCTTGCACACTTTCTCACTTTCTCTATCTCGCTTGCTCGTTTGCCAACTCTCCACTCCCTTTCTCTCCCTCACTGTCTCTATTAACTCATTTTTTTCCCCAGTTTGCAGAGCAGATGTGGGGCTGTACGGTCCAGGCTGACCGGCTTTCAGAGGCTCGTGAATATCAGCTGGGTGGGAGTGCAGCAGTGTAGAGGGGGATGCCTCTGCGGGTTGATAGATACAGGATGTTCGAGCACACGACCCTTCTGACCCCTGTTACACACAGAGAGACAAGACTAATGACTCTGTGCACACAGTGCTCTGTGCTATCAGCTCACTGAAGAAGTGAATGTATGGAAAAGCTCAGAAAAGAGTTTGGACAGAGTTCTAAAATCTGATGAGCTGATCCATTTACAGGGTAATTATAAACAGATTTTGAATCAGTTTCTCTGATTTTGCTATTTATAGGTTTATGTTTGAGTAAAATGAACATTGTTCTTTTATTCTATAAACTACGAACAACATTTCTCCCAAATTCTAAATAAAAATATTGTCATTTAGAGCATTTATTTGCAGAAAATGAGAAATGGCTGAAATAACAAAAAAAGATGGAGAGCTTTCAGACCTGCATCTTGGCATGTTCTCCTCCACCAGTCTTACACACTACTTTTGAATAACTTTATGCCACTCCTGGTGCAAAAATTCAAGCAGTTCAGTTTGGTTTGATGGCTTGTGCTTATCCATCTTCCTCTTGATTATATTCCAGACGTTTTTTAATTGGGTAAAATCAAAGAAACCCATTATTTTTAAGTGGTCTCTTATTTTTTTCCAGAGCTGTATACACACAGGAAACTGCATAGCTTAGGTTATACAATACCCCATATACAGTACTATACATTTCTATAGTTTAATAAAAAAAATATTGCTAACTTTCCTTCCTTGTTTATTTTATTTATATATTGTTGCTGTTATTCAAATTTTTCATAATTTTCAAAGTCATAATTTGAATCTGACAGTTTTTTAAATTATGTCAAAAGTTGATATAATAAATATGTATCATATATAAGTCATATATACAGTAATAGTAGGCGATATTAGATAGAGTCACATGGTATGGCTTTCAGTAAACAGCTGTGTTTAACTCGTCAAGTGAGTTAATAACTCAATAGTTAAGTTGTCAAGAGGTAGAGTTGGTATACAGTAAACAGCCCTATTTGAATAATGTTCTGATCCATATTATGGCAAGAAGTACTTAACTACGTAAAGAACAAATATTCTTTAGGAAATGAAAGTCAGTCAATCCGAAACATTTCAAGACCATTCAAAGTGTCATGATGAAACTGGCTCTCATCAGTAGTTACCTGGCTCTAATCAGAGATACCAGCTTTAGAAACCACATGTTAAAAACAGCATCCCACATAAGAGGAGTGGAAAAAAAAATTCAGTGTTTAATATTCATATTAAATTATTATTTAAATTATTTATTGCTTTAATTACTGTTTTATCCCTATGGCGATTTTGTCTTTGACTTACAAAAGAAATGAACATGTAATTTTCATGCTCTTTCTCACAATGCTGCTTGGCCTATTGCTTTATTAATGAGGTGTGGCTGAACTTCTCCTCCAACACAATACTCCCAGTACAGCTTATATTAGTAAACACCCACAGTTACGCACCATTGCCTTATTACGTACACACACACACACACACACCTATTCCCAAACACGCCCTTTCACAAGCACAACATCACATCATCTCTGCTGAGTGCTATGTGTAGGCTCTGTGGCAGCAGTGTGCATGTGGTTTGGGTTAAGCTGTGTAAGAGTGAGTAAAGGTGGGGTGAGAGTTATGGGGGTTCTCCTGATCCTCTTATTCTGTAGCTGAACCCTTTCATTTACAACCATCATCATCTTCATCTCATCTCCTGCATGTGCACCACACCAGCTGCCCTCTTGACTCTACCGCCCTACGTCTTACGTACCCCACAGCTCAAACTTATCCAGACACCCTTCAGCAGTGTATAAATTTTACACTGAAATGAGACCAGGCTTCTTGCATAAGCTCTCAAAATCACAGGCATTCTCCAAACACAGCCAGGCCGTACCATAAATATTTTAACAGCGGGTTCAGAGGGGAAAACAACACTAAATATGACTTTCTAATAGAGAAATGTTTAAACCAGGCTCAGAGAACCAAAAGTGGGCATGCTATTTGACTCTTGCAGAACGGATGTGGTTCAACTAAGCGCACACCACACAAATAAGGCAATTAAACTGAAAAATACAAAACAATATACCACCAGAAAAATTGCATGTTGATACTCTAACATCAGAACAGTGATGTACTGATGTAACTAGATGTTTATGTCTACGTAAGTTCTATATAAGGCAAATACATAAGCATGATAATTGCCAAAAGACATTAAATGCAACATAATTGCATAATTTACTTAAAATCACAGTTAGGAAATTCTGCACAGGGCTTTTAATTTGAAATAACAGATGACATTGTGGACTGGCACACATAAAAGTCAGTGGCGCAAAAAGGGGGTATGCAGCCTATGTGACGCATTTTTAAACGTATCCACCACAAAATTTCATCAAAAAATTTCATCAAATTTCATCAAATTTCATCAACATTTCTTGATGAATAGACCCACAGACATTCTCCATAATAATCTGAAATACATTAATTTTACATAGACTTCCATTGAAATTTAAAAAGGTTTTTATCTCTTACAAGCAAAAGTGTTGTTTTGGAGATACATATTTTTCATTGGACAGCAACAATATCAGAGAAAGGCAGCTAATATTTAGATTTTTTTGTTGTTGTTGTTTTGTTTTCCCATAATTGGAAACTAAAATATGTGTTCCATATTGATACAGGACATTTTTCTCAGATTTTCCTAAATCGTTAACGCAAATGGCAGTGAGTAGAACTCAATATCATTCATGAGCTGTTAAGTATCAATCCAATTTTATTGAACAAACCTCTTAATGATAATAAAAACTCAACATGCACTGTTTCAGTCCACAGCAATATGGGAAAGAAAAAGTATTTCTCTTCTGCTAAAAAAGCGTGAAACAGTGCAATGCCTTGAACAAGGTATAAAAACATTAGATGTGAAGAGCTCTGTTGCTGATTCAAAGCACAGACGGATTTGTGCAGAAAAAGACAGAATGAGGAAGATTTCTGCCAGACAAATTCCTCGGATTAAGAGAGCAGCTGCTAAAAAGCCATTAAAAAGCAGAAAACATGTATTAGAAGCTGCTGGAGCCTCTGGAGTCTTGTGAACCTTAAGGTGTAGGATCCTCCAGAGGCTTACAGTTGTGCATAAACCTTATATTCAGCCCCCTTAACCAGCGCACACAAGCAGAAGTGGTTAAAGCATGTCTATTACCCTAGCAGAGCAGGTGATTCATAGTATGTTAGCTGTTAGCATTGTAGCTAACATAGTATGTGAAGAGGTACAGGTAGTAAACTAGATAAACAGATACAAGTGTGATACATGATGCTGAATTCCTTTTTTATTATTTTACTGCCTCTTAGCTTCAATTTGTGTCACAAACATTAATTGTATTACATTATGATTTCTTTAATTTACATTAGATTTAGATGCATTGGCTGACGTGGGGCCCCTTAAGTGTTTTATACCTTTAAATACCTGGAATCAGAAATGAAGATAAAACAATAGCTTCATTGTTGTTTGATAGCATCAGACAGAACTGCAGTGTGTGTCTGTGCGAGGGTGTGACAGGTGTGTAAGAGGGGTCAGAGAGGAGAGAGGGCCAAAAGCTGCCCGTCACCCCACCCCTCGTTAATCATTAACGGGCACTGAAACACAAGGCCCAATACGAGCACTGCGGCTGATTAATTATGGAGAGAGGTGCGTTCACTCTCTCTCTCTCTCTCTCTCTCTCTCTCTTTATTTCTCTCTCTTTCATTTCTGTCTCCTTCTCTGAACACACTCTGAGTCACACACAGTCCCAGACACACACATCTCCCATCCGGCAGCACTCGTCTGTTTACCAAACCATTCCTGTCATCTTCACAGACTCGGGGTGTTGCGGAGATCCTGCCACTGTAGCTCTGGAGGTGTAGGATGAGGGAAGCGTTCGAGGAGATTTAGAGAAGCTTAGGGACGCTAGAGTAAGAGCTTACTATCACTGTCACAAGAAAAAAGTAACACTTTTTAATACTGACTGAAGCCAGCTGTCCTTTATCCTGTATAAATATCTGTATGAATATTTTATAGAGAATAGACCAACAGAAAAGGTCTCAATATTACCTTTTTTAAAACTTTTTTTCTAAATCTATTCAGGCTGTGCTAAAGTATGCACACATAAAATGATATAAATGTGATTTATTGATTTATTTAATATTTTAAGAAGCCGTTGAAGCAGTGCTAAGAGCCTACGGATACAGTCAGGAGAAAACTTCAAAATCTCATAAATGACTATTTACATTGTAGATTCTCACTGAAGGCATCAAAACTATGAATGAACACATGTGGAGTTTTATGTACTTAACAAAAAAACCTGGCCTCCACAGTCACCGGACCTAAACCCAATCCAGATGGTTTGGGGTGAGCTGGAGCACAGAGTGAAGAAGGCAAAGGAGCAACAAGTGCTAATAAACACCTCTGGGAACTCCTTCCTTCAAGACTTTTGGAAAACCATTTTAGGTGGCCACCTCTTGAAGCTCATTGAGAGAATGATGCCAAGAGTGTGCAAAGCAGTAATCAGAGCAAAGGGTGGCTATTTTAAAGAAACTAGAATATAAAACATGTTTTTAGTTATTTCACCTTTTTTTGTTAGGTACATAAAACTCCACATGTGTTCATTCATAGTTTTGATGCCTTCAGTGAGAATCTACAATGTAAATAGTCATGAAAATAAAGAAAACTCATAGAAAAAAAGGTATGTCCAAACGTTTGGCCTGTACTGTATGATACAGGTTATTTTCATGCAACAAGACATTCTTGGCAACCAAAATTCTTCAAAATAAACTAACAAATAATAAAAAATACACCAAATATACACCATGTTAAATATCATGTTACAGAAACTAGTATTGTGTCCCACGACTTGTTATGTCCCAATAAAGCCAAAGTATGCTGCACTGACCTGTAGGATGTGTGTGTGGGGGGGTCTCCTGCATTAAAAGTGGATGGGATTCCTGCCTAAGTTGCTTGTCTATATATACAGACAATTCTAGACTGATGCTGCTGGTCATGATCATTACCATCCACTGTGCTCACGGCCCACTATGGGTGGTAATGCTTTCTATAGTGTATACTGTGGATAAAGTAAAGCTAAATGGCCACAAAACTTCATAAACGAAACCTTCCATCCATCTAGTTCCCAATATCAGGCCTAATTCATGTCACTTTGCAAGAAGAATTCCAGCCAGTGTTCAACAAGCTTACTCACAAGATATGTGTAGAATAACACATTCCATGACATATAGTCATGTCAGACACACATTCAAACATATACAGCTCTGATCACAATCCGTCAAACCAAGCACCAGGAGTGGCATAAAGTTATCCAAAAGCAGTGTGTAAGATTGGTGGAGGAGAACAAACTGTGATTAAAAAACAGAGTTATTCCACCAGATACTGAAATCTGAACTCTTAAAACCTTATATGAACTTGTTCTCTTTGCATTATTTGAGCAAATCAATGCTTTAAATGACAATATTTCTATTTGGAATTTGGAAGAAATGTTGTTCTGTAGTTTATAGAATAAAACAACAATGTTCATTTTATTCAAACATAAACCTATAAATAGCAAAATCAGAGAAACTGATTCAGAAACTGAAGTGATCTCTTAATTCTTTTACAGAGCTGTATAGCGTACTACTACTTAAGTAAAAGTACAAAAGATTTTAGTACTTGAGTACAGTAGTAAAGTAGTTCTACTTCATTACTAAATATCTCTGCATAAAATAAAATTATCCCATGATTTTTTTTTGTCATATTAGTGCATTTAATAGACCAGACAAATGGTCCAAACTGATAATACATTCATAATAGACAGTTGCTGGCTGATATTGGTTGTGAACATCATTAAAAGCTGCTTTGTGTGTTTAACCATGTTTTGTTTATTTTATATTAAAAATAATTAGACAATCTAAAACGCTTAAGTGTGACAGGCATCAAAAACACAAGAAATTGGGAAGTAAATTGAAAACATTTTGGAGTAAATTATTTGCCACAGCACTGTTTATTCAAATTAGGAACATAAAATCATCATTTTCTATACGCAGGGTTATTATTTGCGACAGAACGGATGCAGATGAGTCCTGTACTGCTATTTCACTTTCTATATTCAGCTTCTGCACACTAATAGGCTTCTGCTGTGGCTGCAGGCCAGATGTGGAGACCCAAAGCCAGCGTTCGGATGCGAGAGAGGCCCAGGCCACAGGATGCTTTTGGTTGACATGCTGGTTTTAGTGGAACCCTTCATCAGGGAGGGAGGGACACTGAAGAAGGAGTGAAACCAGTAGGGAGTAAACAGAGTCTGAAGAGCTCTGTCGAACCCCCGGGACTGGCCTGGCCTCTTTCCCCCAGAGCTTTGGGCTTAACTGGAGTCCAGGAAACAGGCTGTCAGTGTGCAGATAGATCCATTTGATTGGGTCGCCAGGGAACAGCTGAAACGTTACACCCCTGGCCGGTTTAAAAGGTGACTCCTCGGACCGCGGTGTTGTCTTTCCTCCCTCTGGAAGAGACTGGATCCGATGATGCGTAAAAGCAAGTCTTCAATAAATAATAACAGTTTCAGATCCAGTTCAGCACCGCATGGTGGCGGTTCTCATGAACCGTGGGAATTCTCCTTCCAGCACGACCTCCCACCCCACACACACACACACACATACATACACACAGGCACACACACACACTGACACTTGCATGATGAGGAAATTGAGCAAATGTGAAAACCGCTTCTGAGCTTCTGTTAAGTGCTGCCATATTACATATCAATCAGCAAACACACCCATAAACAGATGCAGCGGTATTCAAAATGTGAAGATCCACTGGGAAAATTACATTTGATTCATTATCTAAGTGAAAATAAGTTGTATACAGATAGAGAAAAAAGCTTTCACTATATAGTGCACATGTGAAAATTAAGATTTGAAGACGAAGGAACCTTTCTACACTCTTAAATATAAGGATATAAAAAAAATGTCAAAAGAAGACAGAACCATGGTAACCATCTAAAATAACCTTCAAAATAATGCAAATGTTCTAAAAAGAACCCATAATCTGGTAGAACCTTTACATAATGTCAAGGTTTTCACACTCCACCACCAAATATGGCATTACTTAAAGTGCAGTAATGACATAAAACCCTAACGTCTGTCCTTACAAACCATATTCACCATTAGGGCTAGGGCTGCACTGCATATCGTTTAAGCATCGTCATTGTGATGTGCGCATGTGCAATAGTCACTTCGCAGGATGTGCAATGTTACTTAAGGCAATTAAATCAAACTTAAAACAAACCATATTTCAGTGGTTTGATTCTTTACACAAGAAGTAGATACACAGGGCTGTCTCAGTGTCTGTGTAAGTGACAGGCTGCTGCTGCCTGAGAATGGTTGGGCACGTGCTTGTAAACGTGGGCACGTGTCGAAAGCTGTGCACCTCAGTCCAGCACAGTTTTGCGGTGCAGATATTTTCAGTTACAGCTGAATTCACACTTTTAATCCCAGAAATTGCTCTTATTTACCTTATAAAAAGTCATTTAAATGCCTGATTAAAGGGCCGATTACTGTTGTTTTGCTGTTTTCTTTGGGTTTTGAGTTGAGCTTGGCGCTGACTCAGCTCTTGATCGGTCCGGATGCGAGACAACGCGTGGGTGGGGTCGGGGCTGGTGACGTCATGGGCCCTGCCTGCATTATTTAATATTGCAATATATAGTGTCAAAAAAAGAACATTTGCAATGTAAAATTTTTCCAATATTGTGTAGCCCTAGTGGAAACCAAATTTGGCTTATGCATTTTCCTTTAACCCACACGTGCATTGAACAAACTCAAACACTAGTGGACACACACAGTGATATTGTGAGCATGTGAGCAGGGCAGTGGACAGTCATTGCTGTGATGTGAGAGGAGGATTGAGGGTTAAGTAAGGGCACAACCCAGAACCCTGTCATTAATAACCCAGTGATTTAGCCACTAAGCATCCACTGGGCAAGGTTTTCACATATACCAGTTAAGCAAGCCAGGTTCAGCCATTCTATTCATTCCAAGAGTAGAGAGGGTTAGTTAATGGTCTTGCCCAAGGGCCCAACAGTGTTAGCTTAGCAGACCTGGATATCGACCCCACAACCTTGTACTCTACGCACTCTGATTCTTCCCAATCTAGCATCTTAAAAGTTTCTTATTCTTAAACTATACTCTAAATTTCCCATAATAAAGTTATTTTTCCACACCCTTACCCCCACTCTGTGGCCTTCCTCAAACTAAAAAGTTGTATCTGTCAGTTCTAGCTAAAAATGTTTCAAGCTCATAGCAGATGAGCCACTTGTACTCCAGCCCAGTATTGTGAGAGTTGACGTGTGCATGGAATGATGCAAACTCTCTCTCTCTCGCCATTAGCTTTTTTTAAGTGTCTAAGACATTTTCCTAGAACCTGTATATAACGTGAAGGTTGAAGGCTTGAATCATCTCATTGCAAAAGTAACCACTGAAAGTTACTTTAGTGAATCAAAAGATTCTTTGTGGCGCTATTCTATTTACTGTGAGGTACAGGGGTTGGACAATGAAACTGAAACACCTGTCATTTTAGTGTGGGAGGTTTCATGGCTAAATTGCACCAGTCTGGTGTGCAATCTTCATTAATTGCACATTGCACCAGTAAGAGCAGAGTGTGAAGGTTCAATTAGCAGGGTAAGATCACAGTTTTGCTCAAAATATTGCAATGCACACAACATTATGGGTGACATACCAGAGTTCAAAAGAGGACAAATTGTTGGAGCACGTCTTGCTGGCGCATCTGTGACCAAGACAGCAAGTCTTTGTGATGCATCAAGAGCCACGATATCCAGGGTAATGTCAGCATACCACCAAGAAGGACCAACCACATCCAACAGGATTAACTGTGGACGCTGTAAGAGGAAGCTGTCTGAAAGGGATGTTTGGGTGCTAACCCAGATTGTATTCAAAAAACATAAAACCATGGCTGATCAAATCACGGCAGAGTTTAATGTGCACCTCAACTCTCCTGTTTCCACCAGAACTGTCCGTCACCACAATAAATTATTGTGGTCTAAAACCAAGTGTTTCAGTTTCATTGTTCAAACCCTGTAAGTGTGAGATAATGATGAATAACCTCACTGAACCACTAGATGATGATGATAATGATGATGATGCCTCCAAACTGTTCTGACACACACACACACACACCAACCAACACTCACACACAATCCATCGGGTTCTACCCCCGGACACAGGGCTTCCAGCGGCCAGATGGGACTGCAGCTGTTGGCTCCCTTGGGGCTGTCAGCTCCATCGAAGCTGTGCTGTGAAACTGGTATTACGGAAAGCCATCAAAACAAAGAAACCGCTGAGAGATATGAGCTAACGGACGATGCATTGGAATTCTGGTGGAGTGAGCGAGTGTGTGTGTGTGTGTATGAGGAGGGGGAGGGGACAGAGCATTGAAGTTTGGACAGAAAATGCATTCTTTCACATGTATCTGGTTTCACATTTAGATCATGGGCCGGCTTGTTTTGGCCCCGTCCTGCTCGGATTCTTCCCGGCCTCCAGAGAGTAGCTGACTGCTCTCTGTGTGCAGTTAAATCCCTGGGCGTCGGACATGGCTAAAGTGTCCTCTCGGCTGAACCCTGCCCTCGCTCTGCTCTTCCAGAGAAGACGGACAGCCAGCAGGATGCGAACAGGAAGAAAAACACAGATACTGGAGATTATTATGAAGAACGGGGTTTGTGCTCTCTAGGCTCTCCGTGCTGTGCCTTGGCGCTGACTGTACTTAGAGTGGATGAGAATCATAATAAAATGTTGCATTGCTACAAATGTCTTGCAGCAACCTAATCAATGTATTTTTACTGTAGACGGCTCCTCTTCCACCCTGGAAGTTTGAATCTTTCTTTCTTTCTCGAAGATCAGGGGTGAGGCTGAAAAGGGCAGTTCAGCACTCGCTCACAACCTTTGGAAAATGTCATGCAGCTCTGGGTGCTTCCCACTTTCCTAATGTTTTGATCCAGTGCTGAGTTGGTGGTGGTGATTGAATGGAAAGAGGAGGGTTGAGGCAGAAAGAGAACTGGGGAAGAGGTAGAGGGAGGTGCATAAGTCATCTGATTTCATCAGTTTGGACATCATTTCTCAAATATTTGTTTGGATTTGGGTCAGGCTCCACAGTTTATCATTTAGGTTTCTCACAGTCCTTCGTCCAACAGCTGTTGGCTTGTGTTTAGTGCTGCTTCAGCCTTTATTTTTACTTAATTTTTACCTTTTTTTCTGCACTGGTGTCCACAAGGTCCACCAGATTCAAAGAGTAGCCACTGATATGCATGAGGCTAGTATGTGAGTAGTATATTGCTTTAATGGGACATAAAGTAGCATTGCATACCGTGACTTTTGCCATGTCTCAAGCTCTTGCAAGCTAAAGAGTGCGCTGTCTACTGTGGGTGGTAATACCTTCTATAGTGTATATGGTGTGGTTGGTGTGGCGCAGTGGATAACACCACCCCTGCCAGTGAGCTACCACATTATGTGTAAGACTAGGGTTCAATTCCCGGACTAAATGCTGGGCTACACCAATTAGAGTCCTTGGGAAAGTCTCCTAACACTACTTTGTCCAACTTCGGTAATAGAAATAATTTTGTAAGTCCCCCAGGATACGAGTGTCAGATAAATCACATAAATGTGCTCCCAGTACAAAAACAACATTGTGGGTCGAGGAATGTTAAATGCTCAGAAATCGAATGTCGAATCCATCCAGCGCCACGAACAGGCCTTGCACAAACTCAAACAGTGTTTAGGCTCACTCACACAATAACACTATAATGCAGTTCCTCTTATATTTAGTAGTATTTAAACTAGCTGGTTTTACTCATAGTATGATCACCGTTAAACTAATAAAGCTGCTAATAAATGCAATATTCCAAGCTGTTTTAGGTTCTAAAGCACTGAAATGTATTGAGCAATCAGCAGGTCTTGCTGTCACAGCCTTATATAATAATAATAATAATACATTTTATTTATGAAGCACCTTTCATACATTAAAATGCAGCTCAAAGTGCTTTACATACAGAGAGGTAATCAGAATTAAAAGGAAAATAGAGAATAGAGAAAAAATAGAAAATTAACAATTAAGATAAAACAATAGAAAATAACATAAAATGATAAAAATTGTAAAACTATAAAAAGGGCAAATAAAATAATAATATCAAGTAAAATTACAAAAGGGTTGTAAAATTACAGTGTTATATATTAAAATAAATCAATTTAAATAAAAATGTAAACATAAAACATAAAAAGAAAACCTAAAAAAAGTTTATAGAAATATGTTTTCAGCTGCATTTTAAAACTGTCTCAAGCTGTTCCTTTTCTTTAGAGCATAAAAACAAAATGCTGCCTACTAACATTAACAAGCCTGTGTCACACTAGCATGTTAAAATGTCACACCTGTTAACAGATTATTAACATTATTATAGCAAGCATGCTTTTTTTATATTGCCAACTCAAGCCAATTTTTTTCACAATTTTTGATCAAATTTGGGTTGATTCCTTATAAATGGCCTCAAGTCTGATTTGGTTTATAACCTTGCAAGAGGTCAAGTCAGGTTTAGACACTTAATCCAGCAGAGGCTGCTCTAAATGACCAATAGATACATCCTTCACCCGGCTTATTGTCCCCTTAACCTGCCAACCAAAACGATCTGCTAATATTTAATCACTTGTGATTAAACAAAGATTTTCCACATACAACCTCCCTGACTCACGCCATCATTTTCTCTCCTTCTCACTATTCACCCATTGCTCCCAGTCAACACCTCTCAATCCCACAGTTTATTTTGAATCGGAGACAAATGGCTTTCTAATACCCACTCGTTCCCCCCACAGTGCCATAAGCACTTCAGCTGGTGCCGCTTAATAAAGATGCAGAACAAGTGCCATGCTCCCGTGGCACCGTGCAAAGTCACGCCGACAACATGAGATCAGCCTCTAAATGAGGACTGACATTTCAGGCCTTCACCCAGACCTCCTCCAAGAATTTCAGAACCACAACTGAAGACTGTTGTGCGCTATCTGTGTGATTAGCAGCCTTGCTGTGTAATTTCCTGGGCTAGGTCAGAAGGACGTTTTCAATGTGTAGCTCTGGCTCTGATGGACAGAGGCCTGGAGCTGACGTCTCAACCCGAGAAATGGAAAGGCACTGGGTTCATTTTGAAGAGAAAGGTCAGATCACACAGTTTGAGGAGATATGCACTTATCAGAAAAGAAATACAGGGGTTGGACAATGAAACTGAAACACCTGGTTTTAGACCACAAGAATTTATTGTGGTGACGGACAGTTCTGGTGGAAACAGGAGAGTAGAGGTGCACATTGAATTCTGCCGTGATTTGATCAGCCGTGGTTTTATGTTTTTTGGATACAATCCGGGTTAGCATCCGAACATCCCTTTCAGACAGCTTCCTCTTACAGCGTCCACAGTTAATCCTGTTGGATGTGGGTCGTCCTTCTTGGTGGTATGCTGACATTACCCTGGATATCGTGGCTCTTGATACATCACAAAGACTTGCTGTCTTGGTCACAGATGCGCCAGCAAGACGTGCACCAACAATTTGTCCTCTTTTGAACTCTGGTGTGTCACCCATAATGTTGTGTGCATTGCAGTATTTTGAGCAAAACTGTGCTCTTACCCTGCAAATTGAACCTTCACACTCTGCTCTTACTGGTGCAATGTGCAATTAATGAAGATTGGCCACCAGGCTGCTCCAATTTAGCCATGAAACCTCTCACACTAAAATGACAGGTGTTTCAGTTTCACTGTCCAACCCCTGTGTTTGCAAAAATTGAAGAACAGTTGGATAGCAGTACTATTTAGACAGAAGATAAATAGAGCTTCAGACAGTATTTTCTTATTTGAACTGTACAGTACATCACAAAAATCTGAAAATCTGCCCACCGCCATTCTTCAGTCCCATTTCCACACTCAGGGTTGCCAGGTACAGACAACAGCACACATGGAAATGGGTAAGCTGGCTACTCTTTCTGCAGAAAAATGAGCTTCAGTAAGGTTGCTAACCATATTTATCACCACCCCTAGCGTAGTAGAGATGGGAATTTTGGACAGAACCCATGTGAGCGTCGCATCTGGTGCAGAAAACTCTATATATAGTTTTTGGAGATTGCACTCACACAAACAATATGCAGTATGTGGATGAGCATCGATCTCCAGGAATAGCAAAATGAAATGTACGTTCATAAAAGATAGAGCCACTGTTGGCAGAACCTCATTAACACAATGTTGGGCTGAAAATGCGCCTGTAATGAAGATCAAAGATGATCTGCCATTGTATGAAATTGCACCTCACATCATGACACCAGGTATTCTGGATATGTGATGCCATTGACGTTGATGTTGACCACGCACATATCTGTTGGTTGTCTCCATGTAGTTTAACTCCTGTCAGTTGATTCGATTTTGGTGCAACAATTGAAGAGACTCCTGATAGTTGATATTGCAACTGTGCTCTATAGTTACAATCTTTACAAGAGAGTTTGTCTAAAATTCTGCACTATTACTACCTATTTTATAATATAATGACCTCTAAGTTAGACCATTTCAGCCTGAACATGATGGGTTAGCTGCTGAAGATCAGTAGTTTGTTTCACTGGTTGACAGTAGACAACATGTGTTGAGTTTGAGTATAACTTTTGGTATGTAGAGTGAGTAGTAGAGAGAGTTCCTACCTGATTTGCTGGAGTCAGTGTCGGTGGTGACCGGCAGGGCTCCTGGGGGTGATGGAGAGGAGGTGGGACCAGGAGGAGGCTTGTCGCTGTCCTGTGGACGAGTCTTGGAGGTCTCGATGCCTTTGACTCTTCTGGCATGGCGGTTCCCTTTATAGTGGGCCTCTGCCTGACTCTGAAATGAGAAAATGAGAAAAATACATCAGGATCATGCTTGAAGATTCCCAGTAGAGCCATGAAGCACCATCCAGGATGGAAGGCTATAAAACCTTTAGTTCTATTCCACACACAACTATTGGTCAGTTAATTATGAATCTTGATGCACTTTGTAGTTGTAAAGTTGGCAGTGGTGGATAAAGTATAGATCAAACCTTTAGTAGAGAAGGAAAATGCAGTCTTTTCTCCCCAATGTACACGGCCACTTACTCAACCCACTATCACTAGTAATGCCCCAACACCAGGAGAGTAAAGACTACTCCGATACATGTGAAATCAGACTCCACCTCTTTTCCAACATTGCCTAGTAGCATCACAGCATGCTCAGAGGAAAGCGCAGCGACTCTGTTCTTATACATCAGCTCACAGATGCCTTGTGCTGATCGACATCACCCTTTGGAGTGATGTGAGAATAAAGAGCGCCATCTACCCACCCAGAGAGAGCATGGCCAATTGTGCTCTCTCAGGACTCCGGAAGCTGATGGAAAGCTGCATGAACAGGATTCAAACCGGCAATCTCCTGATCATAGTGGCAGTGCTTAGCCCGCTGGATTACTCGGAGCCTGCTGTATGAATTTCCTTTTACACTGACTTTAGTAGTGTTCATGAGCAGGTCATTTTCATTAAGCACTTTGAACAGACCATTTGCTGGTTTTATGTGATTCAAAGAAAGCGTATGCTAGCATTTACACTCCCAATAAAGGTGACATTACGTAACAGTGGGAGTCCTTTTAAGTTTGGGATAATTGAAAATGACATTTTTTTTTTTAAATAAAATAAAATAAACACTGATGGGGAAAGACAGAAATAAGAAAATAAGAAAAAATCCCAGATTATAAAATGTGTATGTAGGTTACAGTAAAAGCTTGTCAAAAACGTAACTAATGAAATGAAGGATGTCCCTTTTTTTCTTGTTAGAGGGAAATGTAATTAAATATATATCCTAGAATGGAAGCTGTAAGCTTCATGAAAGTGATACACCATAAACATCACTATATTCCCTTCACTGAAAAAAGAAAACACAACATAAATTCCCTAAAGAAAAACAGTCTTGATTGTATTTATGCCCTGACTTTGCATACCTTCCAGCTCACTAACAAATCCTTTTAAAAATACAGAATATAAAAAATATAAAAAATACAGTATAAAATGGCTAAAAGCTAATGCTAGCTGATGGGGAAAGCTCTACACAAGCATCTTCAGAACACCTAGGTGAAGAGCAGAAAAGAGTGAGCAGGTGCTAGGCTAATAGCTAACCCCTAGACTATGCTGGGTTACACTATGCATCTGCTAGCTGTCACAGTTTTAATAACAAACCAGTCAATACAAGCAAAGAAAAAGGTATCATTTGTTTTTTAACAAGCCCACCATTAAAGGAAAATCGAAGTGTTTCATTCTGAGGCAAAATAACAGGGTGGTAAATTGGCTTGTAAACCACATTTGAGCATGTTTCACCACAACTAAAACAAAATGACTATTTAGAGGTAAAAGAACAGCGTGAGCTCCTTAAAGTAAATTACAAATGTGCCCAAATACAAGAACAATTACTCAAGTATTCTCCACACCCGTCCATCATGTTGTAGCCTTTCATTAGACAGTCAATTTCTCACCTCAAATCCTTTGTTGACTAGATATTTTTGGCTTGTAAACTGTTACTATTCCAGCATCAGTGACACTTAAGTGTTTAAAGAACAAAGCAAAGCAACATCACATCTGTGCCAATGCCAATGATTTACAAAAAGTCTATTACAAAAAAATACTATCTGGTCAGCAGTGTTTCTATAATGCTTCCCTTTCATTGATGGATTTAGCAGCAGGGACCAAAAATGGTGCTTGTGCATCAACATATGGGCAGTCAGTCATGTATTGTAACCTTGCAAACCTGAGTGTAGATACAGATACATCTGATGAGCTAGAATCTGCATTTTACAAATTATGTGGTCCCTTTTTTAAACTATTGAAAGTGCATGAGTCTGTGTGTTAGCAACTTAAGTATGAATCAAACTCAAATTTTATACCACAGTTAGTTCTGACCCTGCAATGTGATTGGCTGCGAGGCACTCTATGAGTGCCGTTATCAGCCGGTAATGCACTGTAACCAAAGCTGTTCATGTATTACTCCGCCACGTACAGGTAACCTAGCAACGATGCAGCACTTACAAGCCAAACAGTGTAGCTACAAACAGAGCAGCAATGGAACTTTTTTAACTCGCACATGTTTATAACCAAACAGATCGTATTTTCTCAAAAACTCAAAATCTTTTACTTAACAGCGTTACTGGAACTGTGGTATAATCGCAATAATACACTCAAGGTGCGTGCCATAACGTGTAAATTTGGCGCTGCAATTTTACACATTATAGCACTCCCTCTCATATATTATTGCTTAAATATAGTCAGGATGTATCATTAGATATTAAGGAAACATGCTGAGTTTAAGCACTAGCAGCTCTTGTCAGCAAATCTTCAGGCAGTATTTTCTTATTTGAACTGTACAGTACACTACAAACATCTATGTGGAACATAGCCTCCGAATCTGCCCTCTGCCTTTCTTCAGTCCCATTTCCACACTCAGGGTTGCCAGGTATAGACAACAGCATACATGGAAATGGGTGAGCTGGCTATTTTTCTGCTGAAGGTTGCTTACCATATTAATCCACACCAGTAGCGTAGTAGAGATGGGAATTTTGGACAGAACAGTGCCTTTATCTGACTTTCCCATACCGGTTCCATAATACAACACTCTGCACCCAGTAGTTCCCACACAACTCATTCTGTAGCATTGCATTGTATAGCATTGTATACTTTTATATCCAGTCATATTAACATATATCTACAGTGCAATACCATATGCCTTTAGTGTACTTATTGTATGTATTGTGTATACTGTGTACACTGTTTAAGTTAACTGTATATTTCTATTTTATTTTATTATTCTACTAAAATATCTTGAATCTTGAATATCTTGGTAGATAATGTCGTAGTAAACATCAGGATAGATAGAGTACACGCCCATTAACAAAACAGCTCATTCATTACATGGCAAAGAAACCACAACACAACTAGCCATGATGTCATGCTACAGTGACACAGTACACCAACTTGGCCACAGTAGAGCACAATGAACCCGGCCTAAATAATGTCTGGCAGTCGTGCAAGTGCCATTCTATATCCACAGGGGACTGGAGCCCAGCAGACTGCAGGCAGCTCATACTAGCACACAATCTGCACGCAACAGTAGATATGAAAACCACTATGCACATCACCTCGGCCTGCTCTAGCTTATTATTACACTGGCTTATTAGGGCCTGTATTGACTACCATGCTAGGCTATGGCTAGAATTGTGGGTTGACATGCCTGTGGAACTGAAGCCAGGTCGAGGAGCTAACACAAGCATCCAAATTGAATTCCATTAGCGCACCATTCCTCACTTGGAGAGACTTTGTTTAGTCCAGTTTTTCCACACTTCAAAAATTTGCTCACCCGGACCACAAGGCTAAACAGTATCCCAGCGGCTGCTCAGCCTGCAGGTTTATTGGGGGGCCTGTTGGTGTTCTTTAACAGGAAAACATATCAGGCCCTTAGCGGCTGGTGGTGAAGGTAGGTCAGACCATCACAGAGAAATATTACAGTGTAATTGTTTGTCTTGGAGGACACATTTGTCTGAGAATGTCACCAGCTAGCACTATATATATTTAGCCGTCCCAGTGGACAGGGCACAGAGGAGGCTATGGTCAGTGAAAAAGAGGCACAGACGGAAACAAAATAGCAGACGATTGTGTTCCTTAATCTCCAGCAACAATTCCTCCCCTTTGCTGTGGGATGGTACGCTCCACCCATCCATCACACTGTTGACTTGACCTCTGTTGGGGACAGAGTGTGGATGTTCCCAGAAATGCAAGCGCAGGAACTGTCGCCCCAGGTCCACGTCATTTCTGTAGAGCACAGAGATTTTGCACAGAGCTCTGCACAGAGTGGTCAGTGTGTCCTATAGCACAGACTGTACGCAGTTGTAGGGAATTACTGGGAATATATGTACTATATATATATTTATATATATATATATATACACTATACAGCTCTAGAAAAAAAATACCAAATTGAAAACCTCTGGAATATAATCAAGAGGAAAACAGATGATCACAAGCCATCAAACCAAACTGAACTGCTTGTATTTTTGCACCACGAGTGGCATAAAGTTATCCAAAAGCAGTGTGTAAGACTAGTGGAGGAGAACATGCCAAGCTGCATGAGAACTGTGATTAATAACCAGGGTTATTCCACCAAATATTGATTTCTGAACTCTTAAAACTAAAAAAATGAATATAAACATGTTTTCTTTGCTTTTAATGTCTGAAAGCTCTGCATCTTTTTTGTTATTTTAGCTATTTCTTTTTTTTCTTTTTTTTTTAGCAAATAAATTATATAAATGACAATATTATGTCAAAAGTGAGAAATAGCAAATAAATGGAGATACACGTTTTTGCATATCTGCAACAGAATGCTTTAATCAATTCAGATTAATTCCCAATTCACATTTCTATGTAAGCAAAGGCCAATTTTGACATGAAAATACTGAATTTAGACAATTTTACTCTAATTTCACATATCAGTACATTACTATATATTGACACAGTAATGACATAGTAGGGGCTTGTAATGTGTACCATGACTTTTGGCACATCTCATGAATCCTAAAGAACGCTGCACTGACTTGTCTGTTTGCATGGACAATTCTAGACAGATGCAGCCGGTCATGATCATTACCATCCATTACCACCATGAGATGTTTCTTGTCCCTTGAGGTTACACTTCTAGCATATCAGCGTACATTACATGATTTTACATTTATATTACACACTTTCACTCCTATAGACACATTACACATTAAGGGCTTACTGCACCCAACATAGCCTGCTGCAGAATTCAGCTCATCAGAATGGAACTGATAATAATTAAGTGGAAGGATTATCTCCAGTTATCGTCCCAGAAGAGCTGAAAGTTGATGACAGCTGCTGCAGGCACTGGAGAAGCAAATGGAGAATGAGTGCTGGTGGAGCTGGAGCAAAAACACATGAACCACAGAATCCAGCAAAAAAACACACAAGAAAAGAAAAAACACTGCCTGAAATTACTGGATTTAAAACCAAATGTATACATGGATCTTCCTAAATGGAAGTTCAGACGCAAAAAATGGACAAAAGTATTGGGACACTCGCTTATCCATTGTTTCTTGTGAAATAAAAGATATTAAAAAGAAAAATCCTCTCTCTATTGTCAAGGAAAGGCCACTCGAGTTGGCATTAGTATTAGATATGGTGCCGCCAAATGATTCATGCTTATAATATCCAAACGTTAGGATTTTTTGTGCTAATATATGAGGTCCAACGACAGTGCAGTGTTTTCCTGAAGAATCTTACAGCACTTCATTCTTCACTCTGCTGACAACTATTATTGAGATGGGGATTTCATTGTACCAGCAGGACTTGGCACACTGCCCACACTGCCAAAAGTCAAAATTGGTCTTATATAATATTCTAATTTTCTGAGACACTGATTTTTAGGTTTTCATTGGCTGTAAGCCATAATAATCATCAACAATGAAAGAAATAAACTCTTAAAATAGATCACTCTGTGTGTAATACATCTATATAATATATGAGTTTCGCATTTTAAACTTAATTTCTCATTGATATTCTCATTTTTTGAGATGCACTAGTACATTATATAGACGCATATTGAACTTATTTTATGTACAAAAATGGCTTTTTTTTTTTTTTTACAAAACCACCCATAGAAATTATAACTGGTTGTAGTACCTCAAAGAATCTTTCTGTTTTTATATCTGTGTCGATTTTAATTCCAGCAAAAAACATATAAAACCATATAAAATCCTTTATTTACATGGATTCATATTCAATTTAACCAAGTTCAAAGCACTGTTTTTACACAGCCACGGCTCAGCGGCAAAATAACAGCCTGTTGTGGCTAGTAGGCTAATGACAGCGCAGAGACACATGGCACTGAGGCTCAGAGATCAGAGCAAACACAGACATGTGGCAGCGTGGTGGCACAGATGCTGGGAGACTTGGAGCTCAGAACAGAAGAAGGCCTGACCCAAGACCACCTCTATGGCAGAGGCAGACAGACACGTTGCCAGGGACGGGATGGGCTGACTGTGGCCTGTAATTGGTGATGACAGACCCTTATATAGCTGGTGGTCTGTAATCAAAGCCCCCGGGGGACTTTAAGGAGCTGCCTGTCTAAAGCTGTGAGATCAGAACGGAGGTCATTGAGGAGGAGCGAGGTCACTGCTTAGCGAGACCACGTCTCTGGGATCAAGGAGGACTTAGGAAAAGATCTATGGCTCTGAATGACACCGGCAGACGCGTCCGATCTTTTAACAACCGCCAACAAGCTACAAATAACACTCTCGGCTCCAGGTGTTGAGCATGTGCTGCAAAACAGACGCGCGGGTCAAGGTCACGCGAGGCAAAAGAGAATTTCACCAGGAGAAAATAGTTTGATTACTTGAAGTCTGATTGGGAATGACACGAGTCAACACAGAGTGAACGGAAAATGAGGAACACGGACACTTTGTTCAAGAATTAATGGAAGAAATACATCATGTATTACTGCCACATGGGGAAAATAATAAACACTTGTTTCAGTTGAGATCTGGGGACTTTCATTTTTAGTGTAAAAAGGCACTGTTTGAGTTGCAGTCTTATATAACATATTGTGGACATTCCTTTAACATTATAATAAACGGTCCTAATACTTATAGCATTTGTTTTACAAAGCTGGTTCTGTTCCCATCCCATTCCTCGCATTGACTCCCATTCATTTTCGGATACGTCCAAGCCTTAGGGTGTCGGGTTTAGACAGCCAGAGAACTTCATGTACGAATCTAGCCCACAGCCATTTTACTTCCATTAATTTTAACAACACCTAGCAACCACTTGGAACACATCTTTGACCACTCAGTAAACACCTAACCGAGATACAGAGGTTGGACAATGAAACTAAAAAACCTGTAATTTTAGTGTGGGAGGTTTCATGGCTAAATTGGAGCAGCCTGGTGGCCAATCTTCATTAACTGCCCATTACTGCACCAGTAAGAGCAGAGTATGAAGGTTCAATTAGCAGGGTAAGAGCACAGTTTTGCTCAAAATATTGCAAAATAAGGACAAATTGTTGGTGCACGTGTTGCTGGCGCATCTGTGACCAAGACAGCAAGTCTTTGTGATGTATCAAGAGCCACGGTATCCAGGGTAATGTCAGCACACCACCAAGAAGGACCAACCACATCCAACTGTGGACGCAAGACAGCAGAAGCTGTCTGAAAGGGATTTTCAGGTGCTAACCCGGATTGTATCCAAAAAACATAAAACCACGGCTGCTCAAATCACGGCAGAATTCAATGTGCACCTCAACTCTCCTGTTTCCACCAGAACTGTCTGTCGAGACAATAAATTATTGTGGTCTAAAACCAGGTGTTTCAGTTTCATTGTCCAACCCCTGTACCTATAGTATTTCACAAAGAACAAGAAAAAGTGGATTTTAGCAGAAGGAGAGCTTTAAACAGCATGTTTTAGTTGTATGTAACAACAAAAACAGGTTATGTCCTCGGCTTATAAAACAGGCGGATGGACGGACATCCAGCTTACGCATCTATTCTCAAGGACAAATGAGGACACCTTCTCACAGGGCGCTGTACTGTACTGCTCTACAGGCACGGATTACCGCTTTACCGCGTCCTCACAGTGACGGTGGCGAGCACTAAATACAGCCAATAGACCAAGATGGCAGCAGGGGGAGCAGCAGCTCCAGTGGTTTTGGAGCAGCGTGTAAGCCTCGCTGTGGGGTAAAGCTCCTCTACTGACAGAGAGTGATGGACCCTGAGACTGACAGACACTACGCCACAGGGGAGGGCAACTGCAGCGACGACACAGGCATTCAACCCCATCCTGCAGCAAACAGTGGCACAATGTGGTGACATCACTCTCCTGCAGCGCGGCAAGGTTATACCTCCGTCTCACGTGAGAAAAAGAGAGAGAAAGATAGAGAGAGAGAGAGAGAGAGAGAGAGAGGGGGCAAGAGAGATGAAGAGAGGACACTAGAGGATGCATGCTGCCCCAGCCTCAGGCTTGATGAATGCAGCGTGGGATAAAGGCTGGCAGCCAATCTGCAGCTTTTTTTTCCCCACAGTAAATATGTTCCCTTATCAGGAAAAAGGGGGATTAGGAATATATGAATCCATAACGAGGCGTGAAATAGCAGTGGCACGGGGAAGGCAGACGGATTTTCGAAGGGAATCGATGTGCCGTTCTCTCTCCAGGCGGCGCTGCTGAGGAAAGCTGCTGCTGCATTCCCTCCATGCGTCCGATTAACGACACGCGGGAATAATTAATAACGTGATCTCGCCTGAAAGTGCTGAAAGTGGTGCAACAAAAGGCAGCTGAACGGTTTGGGAATGGTTAATGCTGCGTGATAGATGCAATGCCGCATTAATTTTTCAAGCGCTTTGAAGTTCACAAGTACACAATCTTTGCCTCCTGTTGATTGCTTATCCATCTGTCTTATTCTGCTGGAGGTGTCTTACACACGCTCACACATATACAACATGAAACATCCTCTGAGAAAATTACAGGCTGAATTTCTCCTGTTTTTCACTGAACTCTATGGTCCTCCGGTAATTTTATTCCAGTCCAGACGCACATCTCTAAATTTCATTAACTTGCGTATATTATAAAATAGCTATTTGTCCACTGCCACGCAACGTAATAACAGTTTGGGCTCGCGTTTCCATGGAGATCCACGTAAACACAACAGCGAGTGGAAATGGAGGAGCTACTGAACGCTATGTCATGTGACCAAAAAAAAGCCAAAAAACCCACAGGTCCTCCTGTTTTTTCAATTGCATTCCGAATAAAAGCTCTAGGCCATAATCAGTGATCACAGGATGTTTCCCACATTATCGGTGGACTATTCTCAGTCCAGCAGTGACACTGAGGTGTTTAAAAACTCCAGCAGCACTGCTGCGTCTCACCACTGCCATGCCAGAGTCTCCGCAGCACTGAGAATAACCCACCATCCGAATAATAATAGCTGCTTTTTGGTGGTCCTGAGGGGTCCTCATCATTAAAGAACAGAGTGAACCATCTTTCACCATCTTAGTAACACTTTCTATAAATGTTACATCTATAATACTTTATGAACACATTCGTAACACACTATAATCCATTCAATAAGCTTAATAGCATGGCAATGAACATTTAAAAACATGCATAATACAATCTAGCCATGTTTATTTATAACTTTATGAATTCATATGTTTATAATAATCATAACGCATCATGAGATATGTTCATAACATCTAATTACTATAGTGAATAATAATAATGCATTAGTGGTTAAAAGTAATTATAACATGGCTCAGTGTGTGATCATAAGCTGGCAGCTTTGTCATAATGCACTGTGCAAGTTTCTGGTAACACTTTCTATGAATGTCATCTCTATAAGACTCTATAAAGATACCCAATAAGAATGCATTATAATATGTGTAACAGAGATCACATTCATAGAAATTTTTACCAAGTTTCTTGGTACTGACAGATATAACAGATTGCAACATAGTAACAGATTATAAACACAGCTTATGATGCATTATGATCACAATTCATAACACACAGTTCATGAACATGGCTATGATTTGTAAATTATTTTTATAAACAGTTATAGCCATGTTTATAATGGCCTATTACTACATTATAATGTGTTATGGAAAAGTTCATACAGCTCTGGAAATAATTAAGAGAGCACTTTAGTTTCTGAATCAGTTTCTCTGATTTTGCTATTTATAGGTTTATGTTTGAATAAAATGAACATTGTTGTTTTATTCTATAAACTACGGACAACATTTCTCCCAAATTCCAAATAAAAATATTGTCATTTGGAACATTTATTTGCAGAAAATGAGCTTTCAGACCTTAAATAATAAAAAAAAACAGTTCATATTCATAAAGTTTTAAGAGCTCTGAAATCAATATTTGGTGGAATAACCCTGGTTTTTAATCACAGTTTAAATCATGCATCTTGGCATGTTCTCCTCCACCAGTCTTACACACTGCTTTTGGATAACTTTATGCCTTTACTCCTGGTGCAAAAATTCAAGCAGTTCAGTTTGGTTTGATGGCTTATGATCATCCATCTTCCTCTTGATTATATTCCAGAGGTTTTCAATTTGGTAAAATCAAAGAAACGTATCATTTTTAAGTGATCTCATTTTTTCCCAGAGCTGTAGAGTCTTATGAACAGTCACAGAAAGTGTTAGCATTTACATCACACAAGACAGTAGTAGCTGCCATGTGAGTGTGTTGTGTAGAGCCTGCAGGGGGGCAGTGAGCACACCCAGGGTGTTTGGTTTATGATGGTCTTTTACAAACCAGTGCAGCTGTTGGTGTCAAAGATGTCCAGTAAGAGGCACTTAACTTTTATTATTTGGCATGTGTCAATATTTACGAGGGGGCAGCGCGTCAAAACTGGTTTTACTAGCAGGTCACGAGCCAGGCTATAAACCGAGGCTACTCCAGACAACACAGGCCAACAGAGAGCTAAGCTAAGCTAAGCTAACAGAACTACAACTAAGCAAAGCAAGTTTACAAGTTTACCGCTCTATACTGGAAGGTAATCGTTATTCTCTGAATGGGGCCTAAATTTAGAAGGCAGAAAATCCTGAGGTCCGGAAAAAGCCCAGCAAGCCCGCCTTTAAAGCCATTGTAAGCTGGGTAGTCTCAGTGTGTGTCTTCTCATAAATCATTTGTTACTACTCTGGCTCAAATAGCTACTTAACAGGCCTCCGCAGCCCTGCAGACCAAAAATCACCGCCCGAGCCTTCGTCTCACAGTGTCTGCGGCTGGGCCTCCGAGAGTCGGCCGTACATCTGCTGAGTGGAAGCGGAAGATTACAGCCCTTCCACCAAGAACACCACATTCTACCCATGATTACAGTGCTGCGCCATAAAAATAGCGCAGGATTGCGAGGCACTCCCAGTTACAGATTTGCTTTGTAGCTAGCCCCGTGCACCATGCGCTGCCTATCACACAGCTGCCACCTGAACCCAGCAGCAAAATATTGAAGGCTTATAACACAGTTTTTCAGCTTCTCCTTAACAAACATTCAACTGATATAATGGAAATGAAAAAAATACAATATAATAAATCATGTTTTCATAGGCTCCTTTGAAAGAAAGGAGATATATTCACCAATCAAGCATTACATTCTGACCAGTTTCTTGATTCTTCAACACCCATTATCCTTTATATACATCTCCACTGAGCATATAGGAATACTGGTACTTTGTAGTTCTATAATAACAGTTTGTAGTCCTTTTGTTTCCCTCATCCTGTTCTTTAATGGCCAGGAACACCACAGAACAGTTATTATTGGGGGTTCGCTGGGGGTTCTGTATTGTATGTTCAGTGTTTTGTCTGATTCTTTGTTCTGTAAAATTGTTGGGTTTTTTTTCCCCCCATTTTCTCCCCAATTTACATGGCCAATTACCCAACCCACTCATTAGAACTCTCCCTATCACTAGTAATGCCCCAACACACCAGGAGAGTGAAGACTAACACATGCTTCCTCCAGTACATGTGAAGGAAAGCACAGTGACTCGGATCTGATACACCAGCTCACAGACGCCCTGTGTTGCAGACATCACCCTAGGAGTGATGTGGGGAGAGCGTGCAACCTACCCACCCGGAGGGAGCAGCGCCAATTTTGCTCCCTCTGAGCGCCAGCAGCTTGACGGCAAAGCTGCATGAGCGGGGGTTCGAACCTGTGTAAAGTTGTTTTGTGAGATCATTTGTAAAAAGCGCTATATAAATAAATAAATTTGATTTGATTATTTGATTGGTGGATTATTCTCAGCCCTGCAGTGGCACTGGCATGTGGCATGGTGGTGGTGTATGAGGTGTTAGTGTGTAGAGTGTTGCGCTGGTATTTGTAGATCAGACACAGCAGTGCTGCTGGAGTTTTTAAACACTTCAATGTCGCTGCTGTACTGAGCGTAGTCCACCAACAGCATCCTGTATTAAAAGGCCGGTGGGCACTGATGAAGGACCAGAACAGTGTTTCTCAACTGGTGGGTCGGGAATCAATAGTATAATAAAATAAACATATTAAATAAATAAATAAATAAATAAATAATGCTCATCTGATTTTGTACGCGTCTTTTATATTGGGGAGGGGGAGAAGAGACAAAGAGAGATTCTTACTAATGTACTCTGAATGCAGAGAAATTCGGAGAAGTAAAATCGATAACTAATTTTGTGGCCTTATTTATTTTGTGCAGTTTTGATATTTAATTTTGCTGTAGTAACTTTTATACATGCAGTTCCTCCTTATACATGTTCGTCCTAAGTTTCTTAAAAAATGCTCTTAAATTCACTTTGCATGCATATGCATGTTTAAATAGTTTTTTGAAGGCTATTTTTCAAAAAGAACATGTGATAAATGTGGGTCTACTACAGTTGAGAACCCCTGGACTAGAAGTCAATCAACACAAACTGTGCAGCAACAGAACCAGAGCTTCTGTCTCTGATTCTGTTTTTTTTTATCTACAGGTGGAGCAGCTAGGAGGCATGAGTTTCTAATAGAGTGAAGGACATTGTTTAAAAACTCCAGCAGCACTGCTGTATCTGATCTACTTGTACCTTCAGCACAACACACACTAACACCTCATACACCACCACCACTATGCTGAAAGGAGAAAGGAAGATAATTACATAAGTAGACAAACAGATACAGGACTACAGTTTCTAATAACAGAACTACAAAGTGCTCCTATACATTTACTGGAGCTGAAAATTTTACACTACATTTACACTACAATGGGCGTAGAAACAAGGAAGTGGTCATAATGTTACGCTTGAAAGGTGTATAAAATTTTACACTGTCCTCACAGTCGCTTTTGAAGAAAAAATGTTCGCTTATTCTTCCCTTTTTTCTCTTTACGTAACTGGAGATTTTTAAAACACGCTCACACGCCCGGCTGATATTACTGTCCACCCCCCGTAAGATCTTAATCAACTCTGCATGTTGATAGGGATTTTAAAAAGCCCTTTGAAATCAAGAGGGAGAGAAAAAAAATCCCATTTCACGCTCCGAGCCTCCCCAGCAACATGGAAATGTTATGCAGATACATAGCGCAGCTGCACATCGCTGGATTTACTGTGTTCTACTTCTGGACTGAAAAGCAGGATCAAAAAGAGGCCTCAGCAGCCCAAACACAACACCCTTTATACATGCGAAACACATGTCTGATAGTGCCACGTGCGAGCGGTGTCTTCAGCATCGTAACAATAACAAGCACAGGCTGCTCCAGCGAGAGCAAACCAAACAGAACACTCATCACAGAGTCATCAGTCTTACAGGCCAGTTTTTCATTAGAGGACTGAACGGTTCTGAGAACTCAGGGTAACAGTTCTGGAAGCTTTTCTACATGGATATGGTTCGGCACTTTTAATGCTTACAAACCCAGTTAAGCCTGGTTTTCTTATTACGGTTATTTTACCATATTTGGGGGTCACAGAAATGTTTGGTGGGAGGACTTGTTGATGTTGGTTTAACTGGATCTTGCTTAAACTGTGGTAGACTGACAGCTATTTAACACTTATTTACTATTTATTTCTATTTATTTACTGTCAGCATATGTGCAAGACCTACATACTGGGGAACCATGCTTTCTTTATTCTTCTATATTTATATATATATATATATTTTTTTAATATTGTTATATATTGGTGTATATTTTTCTAATCTGATATAACACTGCAGTAGAAATGTTGGGTGAAGCTGGTAGCCAGCGTGCGAATGCTACAGCAGTAATGCTGGATGACACCTGTACCCAGCATAGAGTTAGTGTGGGTTCTTATGCACGCTAGCATGCTACCTTGCTAAATTGCCGTTGGCCAGTGTGCTAATGTGCTAATACTGTTGTAGTGATGTTGGACGAGGCCTGTAGCTGTTACAAAAGCTCACAGCTCTCCATTTTGCACTTATTTGGAATGCTGTGCAATTTAGCATATTGATTTGCTTACTCATGTATCCAGCATGCTAGTGCAGCAGTAGAGATGTTGAACAAGGTCTGCAACTGTCATGAGTGCTCACATTTCTCCAATTTGTATTTAAATAGTTTGGCTGTTATCTTGCTAACCTTGCTAAATCAGTGCAGGAATGGTAGCAATGTGGGATAAGGTCAGTAGCCAGTGTGCTAATGTGCTAATGCTGTGGTAGTGATGTTGGACGAGGCCTGTAGGTGTCGTGAGAGCTCATATTTCTCCATTTTGCATTTATTTAGCATGCTCTGTTTTTGCAAGTTAACATGTAAAGTTGCTAACTCTCATAGCCAGCATGCTAGTTCTGCATTAGTGATGTTGGACAAGGTCTGTAGCTGTCGTGAAAGCTCACAGTTTTCCATTTTGTACTGAGTTAGTGTGGCTCCCTTTTCAAGCTAGCATGCTACCTTGCTAACTTTATAAATTCAGTGCAGGACTGGTAGCAAAGTGGAAAAAGACTGTTAGCAAGTACGTGCTAATGCTGTGGAAGTGATGTTGGACGAGAGCTGTGGCTGTTGTGAAAGCTTGCAGTTTTCAATTGAACTTATTTAACATGGTCTGTTTTGCAAGTTAGCATGTTAAATTGCTAACTATTTTAGCCAGCATGCCAATGCTGTAGCTGTTGTGAAAGCTCACAGTTTTAACATTTTGTATTTGGTTAAAATCAAGGGCATGAATGTGAGACTGGACACATACAAAAACAGCAATTTTCTGATAATTACTAATATGAGAGGATGTTCAATTCTTGGCGTTAATGTCATAATATAGCAAAATAACAGAAAAGTACCCATGGGTATGTAGCTTTCATGAAAGCTCACAGTTCTCCAATTTGTGTAGAGTTAGTGTGCCTCCATTTGCAAGCTAGCATGCTACCTTGCTAACTCTATGAAATCAGTGCAGGAATGATAGCGATGTGGGATAAGGCCAGTAGCCACTGTGCTTTTGTGCTAATGCTGTGGTAGTGATGTTGGATGAGGCCTGTAGCTGTTGCAAAGCTCACAATTCTCCATTTTTCACTTATTTCGCATGCTCTGTTTTGCAAGTTAGCATATTAAGTTGCTAACTCTTTTAGCCAGAATGCTAGTTCTGCATTAGTGATGTTGGACAAGACCTGTAGCTGCCGTGAAAACGTACAGTTTCAACATTTTGTACTTAGTTAGTTTGGCTCCTTTTGCAAGCCGGCATGCTACATGTAGCGAGTATGTGCTATTGCTGTGGCAGTGATGTTGGATGAGGCCTGTAGCTGTTGGAAAAGCTTACAGTTCTCCCTTCTTATTTAGCATGTTCTATTTTGCAATTTAGCATGTTAAGTTGCTAACTCTTGTATCCAGCATGCTAGTGCTGCAGTAGCGATGTACATGGTCTTAACAGTTTCAACATTTTGTATTTTGTTAGCATGCTCAGTTAGTCAGCTCTGTAAAATCAGTGCAGGATTTTGAGATTAGACACATCTAACAGCAGCTATTTTCTCATAATTATTATTCATATCTTGGCCTTAAATTAGCAATATAGCAAAAATGGAAAGGGAAATTGTAACTGGTCAAATGGGTCCACTCTGATAGCAGCCAGACAAACAGTCCAGCCATCCCGCCACTGCACTGGCATCAGACAGGCAGCGTACCTCTGAGTTGAATCGAATCTGACAGACGTTACAGGAGATGATGGGCCGCTTGGTCTTCACCAAAGGGACGCCAAAAGTGTGGTTGATCACCGCCTTCTGAACAGGATCCATCTGGAAAAAAGGGAGAGAAAGGGTAAGAGGAAAGAGAAAGGATTGAAACTAAACGCTGGTCCACTGAAGAGCAGCAGAGCCCATCAGACAGACAGGCTATTAATCATGTTGACTG
Organism: Astyanax mexicanus; assembly: GCF_023375975.1. Lineage (NCBI taxonomy): Eukaryota > Metazoa > Chordata > Actinopteri > Characiformes > Acestrorhamphidae > Astyanax > Astyanax mexicanus. The sequence continues at coordinate 41,984,048 of NC_064420.1, read as the reverse complement.
AGAGGTGTAAACGGCCTGCAGGTTAGAGAGCTGAGGGTACGGCCGGGTCAGACAGAGGAACGGGTCAGGCCTCTGCGAGAGCGTCTAGGTAAAGCTCCACTCCTCCTGTATTATATGTCCTGGTATCGCATTACACAGTATCAACAACTTGGCTAATTACCAGAGACAACCCAACTCATTTACTGATGAGCTCATAACTCTGAGCTGGCTCCCCACCACGCCATGTAGCATAATTACCGAATTAGCACTGAGCACGAAACACCAAAGCCAATTCATCAGCGGCTTTAAGTAGAACGTAGGCCTGTCATGATAACTAACATTTCGTAGGCAGTTTAGTGTCTCAAACATATTATCCCAGCGATGAACAATATTCTTATCATTTTAAGACCATTTAATGCCATTGATGTAATGAAAATGGGTCGATGAGATGAGGATTTTCAACAGACCAATTAAAAAATATATATTTAAATAATTTAAAAAAAGAAGATATATTTTCAAACTGTTCCATTATTAAGAATGTTGCATATACATACAGTACATTCATATAAAAAAAATTACATAAAGTGGTCATCCACACAAATTGGCTGTGGCTTTACGAAATGTTGATCAACCAATCAACCATGAATTATCCTAAAAGTAAATAATGGCCTTATCAAGTTCTCTGTAGAGTTTTGTACATTTTTCTTAATAAAGACTAAAGACTAAGATACAGTCTCTTTATTAACTGCAATATAATTTATACTTATACTTACTTACCTCTAAATCAAATCAAACTGACAGAAAGCTTTAAAAACACCATCTACTTAAGCACACTGTCTTAGTTATTAATGTTTCAGCCAAATAAATTAGATTTATTAAAGTTTCTATGGTATTACTATGGGTAATACCACATGATATTTTAAAAAATAATAATTTTATATAACAGAAAAACACAATTAATGTATGTTTTGGGAAAGATAAAGTGAAAACGAGATCACGTATAATTCACACACAACCTTAATACAGTGGCATAAAGTTTCTCTCTCTTTAAAAGTAATGTGTAATTGCAATATACAGTAGAAAACTATAATATTATAATATTATATTATTGGTACTTTCTGCAGTGTGGGCAGTGTGTCAAGTCCTGCTGGAAAATGAAATCCACATCTCCATAAAAGTTGTCAGTAGCAGAGGGAAGCATGAAGTGCTGTAAGATTTTGTGGGAAAACAAAACTGCACTGACTTTAGACTTGATAATAAAACACAGTGGATCAACACCAGCAGATGACAGACATGTCTCTCCAAACCATCACTGATTGTTCAACAATGTGCAACAGCAACATATACATGACTAAGGCTATGTATATATGTCATCATATATATTTTATAATAAGTTATTAGCCTAATTATTGTGACAGGTGATGTATAACATACTGATTACCAGCTCAAGTTTACTATAAACTGGAAGTTAAATCACTTTAAATGGGATAAATGTCGCACAAAAGCTTCTTCGCTGCAGAAAGACTGGAAATATCATAAATTGCTTTACCCAGTGATGAGCTAGCTCCTGGCAGTAAACAGCACAGCGTTTGAGCCTTGAAGGACTGAACTGAGCTAACTGTTTTGTCAGACATTCTCTAGCTGTGCTGTATCCAGTGACATCACCCTAATTGTTTCAGCTGAGGTGTCCATCACCCCAGGCCTGGAATAAATTGAACTGCTTGCCTTAGAAATGTCAAAATGAGCTCTGTACACACTGAGCCTCGCTCTTAGCAAACAATCTGCCCTGATTATCATTAGCCTGACAGTGCTTTAGTGCTTTACTTTTCACTGTAATAGTGATGTGACAGTACAGCATATCATATTTCTGTATTACCTCATATAATATTATGTTGTATTGTGATTGTGGTTAGACTGTTATACAGTTGGAGGAAAAAGTATGTATATCCTTTGGGATTATTTGGATTTCTGCATAAATTGGTCTTTAAATGTGTTCTGATCTTTATCTAAGTCACAACAACAGACAAACACAGTCTGCTTGAACTAATACCACACAAAAAATGGGAGGTGTTGCATAGAGTGACAGCCACGGTGGCCAATGACACGTCAGCAAGAAGCGGCAGAGCCAGTCGATGAGCTTGTGGGTGGTCTGAAGGGAAATGGGCCTCCGCTTGAGCAGTCGTTTTCTGCTTGGTCCTAGCGCTTGATCAGTCTCTATTTAATACAGCGTGATATTGTTTTTTAGGCATAAAAACTGCAGTGGACCAAAACTGGCTTTAGAAAAAAAAAAGTGCAGGGGACATATCCCCCCTGTCTCCCCCCCAAATGATGTCCGTGGTGCAGACACTCAAGACAACTTGAGCTCTCGAAATGTCCCAGCTAATGTTTAACTTCAATATATTTACAGTACATTGTACTAAAATACATTCATTTATAATGGGTATACATGCAGCTAAAACACTAGGGAGCGAAGTGCATCCCACATTTATCAACATTAACATTTTAATATAACATTATAGTCATTATGGCTTTTAGAAAAAAGGTTCCTCAAGCTTTTAACTTAAGTAAAAGTATAAAAGTACTGGTTTTAAAGCTACTTAAAGCTTAGGCCGATTCATAGGTTCCTAAAGTCACAAGTTCACTATAAGAGCCTGTGAATCGGCCTAAGCTTTAAGTAATTTTAAAACCAGTACTTTTATACTTTTATGTAAGTAAAAAGCTTGAGCTGGCGCCGAGTGGTCCAGCGGTCTAAAGCGCTGCCACTATGAGTGGGAGGTCGCCGGTTGCCATCAAGCTGCTGGCACTCAGAGGGAGCAAACTTGGCCCTGCTCCCTCCGGGTGGGTAGATGGCGTTCTCTTCCCACACTCCTAGGGTGATGTCCACAGCACAGAGCGTCTGTGAGCTGATGTGCCGGAACCGAGTCACTGCGCTTTCCTCCAAGCACACTGTAATGCTACTCGGTAATGCTGCATCAGCAGCAGCTCGAAAAGAAGGGGTGGCTGACTTCACATGTATCGGAGGAAGCGTGTGTTAGTCTTCAGCCTCCTGGTGTGTTTAGGCATCACTAGTGATAGGGGGAGTCCTAATGAGTGGGTTGGGTAATTTGCTGTGTAAATTGGGGAGAAAAAAAAAAGAAATTCCATCTCCTACAAAGGTATTTTAAAGCCTAGTATCTATACATTTCCACCTACAGAGTAATGAAGGAGAATGCTTTTGACACTTTTGCAGCAGATCAGTATAAACCAGTATAAATCAGCTGAGAAAAGCAGCTGTTTCTTTTAGCATGGATGTTTATATGTTAGTTTAAACACGCTGTTAGAAATGTGTGATTTGATGATATGTACTACACACTTGTAAATTCTAAGCTGGGTTTAATTTAGAGGCATTGATTATGCTAAGCAATATAAGCAACATTCCTCCAGACACTTAGAGCATTTACTTAAATTACACAAAGCATCTTCTGAACATTTCAGAGCTAATTTAGATGATTGTCATGCCTTTCATTTGCACTTCTGAGAACAACAGGCTTTAGCGGGCCGGCGTGCTCCATCCTCCTCCATCCGCCGGCTAAGTGGGGAGAGGCTGAAATGAATATTTCCTAAGTCAAACAAAAACAGTTTGAAACTCAGCACAAGCGCCGTATCCAGGCAACCCTCTATTAGAGGTAAATACGCAGAGGGCCGAGGCACGGAGCGAGAGGGGGGTGACGGTGCAGACACGCACCATCTGCAGGCTAGTGGGCCGAGCGCCGGACTTCCTGGGATAGCTCCCCTCTTATCTGGTTTGGCTGCACACCCCAAACTCAGCCGTCCTCCCCAGCGGCACTCAGAGACGGTCAGAGGAGGAGGAAAAGGAGGAGGAGGAGGGGAAGGAGGAGGAGGGGGTCGGATAGTGCCATGCATGTGCGAAGTCTAACACGCCGCAACAGCCAGACAGGCACTGGATTAGCCACAATGATGTTGTTCTATGGCTTTGCCGTCATGAATCTTCCAGGGATTAACTGGAGCTGGCAGTTAGCTGGGTAATCAGAACGCCTCAGGCCAGAGCGCATCAATAGAACAGATACGACTGTCAGCGCTAACCGGCTCTGCCAGGGAAAAGGACGACGGGCTCCGGAGGAGCATGCGGGAAAACGAGACGAGCTTTGGAAAGACCTCTCATTAGCTTTAGATTAGTTTGAGGGCGCTGAAGCATTTTAAAATCAGCTCCAAGTGTTCAAAGAGCTTTAAAGCGACAGTCTGCAAGTTTGGAGGATTTGGGGATTTAGTGACCTCTCTGGTGAGAATGTGGAATTGCAGTTTTAATGCAGGTTAATATACAGGTGCATCTCAAAAAATTTGAATATCATTGAAAAGTTACATTATTTTAGTAATTCAGTTCAAAATGTGAAACTCATAAATTATATAGATTACTGATGATGAAAACTCAAAAATCAGTGTCTCCGAAAATTAGAATATTATATAACACCAACTGGTACTTTTGGCAGAGTGGGCAGTGTGCCAAGTCCTGCTGGAAAATGAAATCCTCATCTCCAATGAAATTTGTCAGAAGCAAGAGGGAAGCATGAAGTGCTGTAAAATGTTCCAAAATAAAAACAAAAAACACTGCACTAATTTTAGACTTGATAATAAAACACAGTGGATCAACACCAGCAGATGACATGTCTCTCCAAACCATCACTGATCATCAGTTAACTTTACATTTAATTTGCAAATAAAGGAACCAGAGTCTGGAGGAAGAGTGGAGAGACACACAGTCCAAACTGCTTGAGGTCTAGTGTGAAGTTTCCACAATCAGTGATGTCATTTGCTGGTGTTGGTGTTATAATATAAACAAGAAATCCTACCAGACAACGGACAAAATCAGGGATAAATAACTCTCAAAATAACACACATATTTTGCCATTGGTCTGATATCATGAGGTCATATTTTGCACACTATCTTACAGTTCATAAAGTGCTGCTTGTCACATTCTTGGTCAAATATAAACATATACAAGTTATTTTTAGTAAAACGAAAGTTCAGTAAAGATGCTGTTTATAGTTTGTTGTTTATCATCATTTGAACTGCACTCTGACAAGCTTTAAGAGTGTAGCATTACCCTTACAATCCCCCAGGGACGTCGTCAAGACCCCCAGGTTAAGAAACCCTGTATTAGATTAAATTACAGTTGCAGGGATGGTAGTGCAAGTACATTATTTCCATTATTTTCAATTCTGCCCCCTCCTAACACAGGAATACTACTGCTTCCAATTAAAAAGAAAAAGAAAAAAATCACAGGCAATGCTGCTGTAAGAAGACCACCCTTATAATGAAAACCAGCATCATAAGCACCAAAGTGTTGCTCCAGCACAAAAATACAGGGAGTCGCCCCTCTGTGTCTGGAGAAGCAGAACAAAAATAGCCCTCCGAGCCGAGCTGCTGCTATTTGCTTCTCCTGCACTTTACACGCATATCTCACACGCCCATTGCATTAATATTAGAGGTCAGAGATGAATCATAACACAGTGAATCATACGATTTCACCAACATGACGAAAGCTCTCTCGGGTAAATCGACGATAATAGCGTACAGATTATATCCAGGGGGGAATAGATTCACTTATCACACCACTGTTCAGAAACACTCAGTCTGTCACCCTGAGTGTGTGTGTATGAGAGATATGAATATCTTTATGCTTATCTACTTTATGATGGTCATGGTGTGTATTGATGGCCCAAAGAATATGCATCAGCTCACGCACACACACACACACACCACACTGAACCGCAGACATTTACACTGTAGTCATGTGCACTGGCAACCTAGAGACTAGAGCATAGACTCCACCATCCGTGACTAGTCTACTGTCTACTTTCCTGTTTTAGAAATACTGTTTGTTAAAAGGTGAATTCCTCAAAATAAGGTGATGGAAATCAGACATCTAAAGCATTTAAGGCTTTTTGAAGCTACTTGATAAAACGTTATTACAGAGAAGGTTTGCTTCATATGTGTCAAAGTCTTTAAATAAAAGTTAAATAAAACTAAAAGCTAAGTTAAAAAAACATTTCAAACAAGCACTGGATGTTAATCTACACAGATTTCTCTTCTAAAAACTGTTTATTTAGCTGAGTAAAGCACTTCCATTTACTTACAGTAAGCTTGAATTTCCAGATTTCCACTATGGCTGTGTCCTGGTTGCTAACTGCTAGCGCTAGCTGCTACACTGAGGAACCCTGAGTGCTCTGGTAAGCCAGGGCGATATTAGCTAGAGATTCGGCCCATGTAGCTTGTTTTAACGGCTAATGCTAATGTTACTCCAGCTTTGCTAGCAGCCAGGATTAGCAGCAGGCTACAGGCCGATAATGCTCACCTCTGAACGGCGAAAAAGCTAGCGCTTAGCACGGTTAGCAGCTAATGTTAATACTGCTCCAGCCTCGATGCTAAAGAGAAACTTCACTGAAACTCCTGAAGCTTCCTGTGGTTTCAATGCTCCTTACAACCTGACTGGTAAAATTCATACATAAGACACACTGGATTGTAAGGTGCACTGACATTTTTTGAGAACAGGATTATAAAGGCACCTTATAGTATGAAAAAATACTGTAAATGAAATTAGAAAGCAAAAAAAATGCATGTTTTTGTTAGATTTACCACTATTGTTAATATAAAACTGAGAGTTTAGTATATGGAAGTGATCTCTCTCTAACATTGCAGTCTCCTCCATTAAAACTAAAAACATAAGACCTATAACACAGACTGCTTCAAACCCACCAAAAACTTATAACAGCCTCTATATGTACATTATATATTTTTTATTTTACACCCCCAAAATTAAATCTCATACATAAATCCCTTCCACTAACAAAATCTCAAGTGAAAGCTGATACGGTGTTGTTTACGCTGAAGAGCAGCACATTCACCTCCAGCTTTTTAATTATGGGAATACATGTTGCTACATGTATCTTTTTTTTGAAAAGGGATTAATAAAGTAAAAAAAAAACAATGGATTTAATCAGGGGTTTATGCAAAAAAATATGCATTTATATGCTAACGCAAAAGCCAATACTCAAGCCAAAGCAGGTGAAATGGTAAAACACATTGGTAACGGGTTAATATGGTGTTTTCATACTGAAGAGTTAAATGTATCTTTTCTAAAAAGGAATTAGCAAATAATTAGTCTGCTATAGTCATCTCTATAGTCGGCTTCTTCAAAGGACTACTTTAGCTAAACATATTGAAGCAGAAAGCAGAAAGCACGTGCAGAAAGCACAAAAGGACAAAATCTAACCAGCTACAATCTTTTTAACTTGCTAACAACACATCACACTGATAGGAACTAACAAGAAAACAACTACATCCTATAGGACCCAGAAATAAATATACTGTTTTAATTCTTTACAGTGTTAAAAGTATGCTACACTATATTGCAAAACATAGTCTCCCACCCATTCAAATCACTGAATTCATGTGTTCCAATCACTTCCAAGACAACAGGTGTACATAACCAAGCACCTGTTCATGCAGACTATCTCTACAAACATTAGTGAAACAAGTCCAGCCCTGAAATTTCACTACTCACTACTAAATATTCCACAGCCAACTGTCAGTGATATCATAACACAGTGGAAGCAACTAGGAATGACAGCAACTCGAGCCACAATGGGGAGCATTATGTGTAGAGGTCTCCAACTTTCTGCAGTTCTGAATGAAAACCTACACTGTAAAAAGCAAAACTTACGAGGGGTCCCCCCGTCATGGGGGGGCGTAGGGCCCTCGCACAACAGCACAAGTTGTACTTGGCCAAACCGAGAACCTGGTGAAAGTAGTTTTGAGGTCTTACTGAGTGTGGCGATTTTCAAGAGTTTTCTATCCTGTCAAATATGTAAAATGTGCATTTAAAGTATAGGTGGCGCTATAGAACTGTTGAGACACACATAAGCTTTAGATGTCAAATTGTGTGAGCTTTTCTATGTTGTAACCTTCTTAAAACACCTAGCAGTACTTAGCATAACTTCCTGTTTTGATGCGGCATCTCAAAAAATCAACTGTCTGCCATTTCGTCCTCATTTGAGATATAATTCTATATATTTCTATAGATATATGACTATTTCTTCACAATTTATCATTAGATATGTTTATGTTCATATGTTTATTTTTGCCAAATACCAATTTTTACAGTCTAATAACAAATTATTGACAAATTATTCACAAATCTTGAACCGAGGATTTGTGGAATTCTTCATTAAACGTACTTCAAACTGTTTGGTTTTATCCAAAGAGTTTTTATTAGATAAGAAATTTGACTAGACTGTTCATGCAGGGTAAGATATTTCAGTAATTAAATATCAGCATTGCACAACACAGTCCACTTTCAGCAATAATAATAAAAAACATGGCTTGCAGCATTGCTTAACAACGGGTTTGGTTCTTTTCTTGAGACTTTAGACTATTTCTAAAGGAGCTGTGGGTTCAGCCAATTTTAGAAGGCCATTCACCCTGGAATTACTACTCTCTTAACTCCCCTATCTCTTTACAACTAGGGGTAAACCAGTACGAACACTGCAGAGTTGAAGTAGACTAAAATACCAGATATCATTTAAAGCAGCTTTATGTGAGAATAGAATAATTTGCTCCTGAGCTCCCCATACAACCAGGAAGTACAGTTTTATGTACTTTGAACCAGCACAAAAGGGCAGGCTTTACACATGCATTTCTGGGCAAGCTGAGAAATACAGCTGAGAAATCCAACGCGGTTCCTGAAATTAAAAAGTGTTACACAACCAAAAAAAAAAAAGAGCAGTTACCTGCATGCCAAGTCACAAGTAAAGCTATTTATCTTCCTATTACAGTACACTGGAGAATCACAATGTTTTAAAGCTGCAATTTTAAAATGAAATGCCTTTTATGCTAATGTTGCTTTAAATTACAGGAAAAAATTATTTATTTTTAAGCTTTAGCACCCAACTCATACTCCAACAAACAACCCCCCCAAAAATAAAATACCAACTGGAATTTTAAGGCATAAAATCTATAGTACATTGCTTTAAATTACAGCATCTCCTTGTTAAAAGCTAATTCAGTACAAATAGAGCTTTAGCTTCCAACTGACCACAAGACAGACTTCTCAAACCCACTTCTCAAACAAGACAATGTAGCAAAGCTGCTACCACTGATAAAACAGCGACATCATTTAACCATAGACAACAACAATAAAATACTATTATGTTTATTCTTTGAGCTTATAAATGTAACATTACCATTTGGAATTCCACTTTAAAGCAGCATTTTGTGATTTTTTTGTGAACTGATATTTGTTGACTTCCACTACAGATGGGAAGTGGAGTTTGTGTTTTGAGTCACCGCTGAAGGAAACACTTTACACACGCTTTTCTGGACAAGCTGAGAAAGCAGCTACAAGTGTAAATTGCAATTTACAATGCATTACAATTAACACTGTGCAGTTTGTGGATGTTATTCTCCCGATTACAAGTCAGTGGAGCATCATAATAATTTTAAAGCTGCTATTTTAATTTTACATAATGCTGCTTTAAAATTACAGTATCCCCTTGTGTACATTTAATTCAGTTCAGATAAAGCTTTAATTTATTTAGATTTTCAACTGACCACCAGGTACACTTCAGCACCATCTCAAACAAGATCATCTAACAAAGACGATTACGTGCTACATCTTAAAATGACATGACATGCACATACAAAGCACAATTAAAAGTCAGTCATTCTGCACTGTATTCAAGGACGTTACTAAATACAGTTCAGAGCTGTGAACAGATGAAATTATATAGTTTAAATCAGGATATACAGACATTCAGAATGCCTTCTATCTAGGAAGTAACTATGGTATATATAGTAAGAATTAAGTCTTAGCAGGTTGAAAGAAACAGAAAGGAACATAAGAGTTAACTCACACAGACACAAGGGAAGACCCTGGAGAAGCACTATTCCTCCTCCTGTTCTCTCTGATACCTCTTTTCATCCTTTCTCTGTAAATATCAGTGCCACAAGCTCAACATGTTCTGCCACGGTGCACGCTCAGGAATATTCTGGCAGCAGCAACTAAAAACCCGCAGCTCGCCAGATAAAACAGGCTTTGAAGTAAAGTGTGCTGCTTTGAATCGAGTCCAGCGTGTAGAAGAGAAACGGCTCGGCTGTGTTTTTACCTCGCTCGGCTTCGGCTCCTCGTCCATCTCAGACTCTCACCTTACTGTCCTCAGCACCAGCCCTCACCAGCTCTCACCAGCTACCAGCTGCATCCGTCTGCACCACACAGCGCGTGTGTGTGTGTCTTTGAGAGTGTGTGTGTGTGTGTGCGTGTGTGTATATATGTGTAGATTATTCAGAAGTGATCCTCGCTGTCCCTCTGCACCACCTGATTCCCACGCTCGCTTCTTCTTCTTCTTCCTTCCTCACACACCCACGTGTTCACACACTAGTGCACACACACACATAAGCACACACACACACACACACGAGCATCTTCTCTTCTTAAGAAGTCCGGGCTGTCCTTGTACACACACTGCTGTGTTTACAGATCTCAGATTAGCTTAAATAAAAACTCTTCTTCTACTACTCTTTCTGCTGTACTCCTTTACTTCTCTCTCTCTCTCCACACTGCAGACTGTAATGATGAAACTTTTCACTGTCACTGTTTGGTGCTCTCTCTCTCTCTCTTCTCTTTATCTCTTCATCTCTCTCTCTATATATATAATTCTATCTCTTTATCTCTCTCCACATGCAGACTAACAATGAAACTTCTGTCATTGTTTGGTGGTCTCACTCTCACTCTCACTCTCTCTCTCTCCACACTGCAGACTGTAATGATGAAACTTTTCACTGTCACTGTTTGGTGGTCTCTCTCTCTCTCTCTCTCTCTCTCTCTCTCTCTCTCTCTCTCTCTCTCTCTCTATCTATCTATCTCTTTATCTCTCTCTCTCTCTATATATATATATATATATAATTCTATCTCTTTATCTCTCTCCACACTGCAGACTGTAATGATGAAACTTTTCACTGTCACTGTTTGGTGCTCTCTCTCTCTCTCTCTCTCTCTCTCTCTCTCTCTATCTCTCTCCACATGCAGACTGTAACAATGAAACGTCTGTCATTATTTGGCGGTCTCTCTCTCTTTCTCTTTTCTCTCTTTCTCTCTATCTCTCTCCACACTTCAGACTGTAATGATGAAACTTCTGTCATTGTCTTTGTTTGATGGTCCCCCCCCTCTCTCTCTGATTTTAATGCTATGTTTGTCTATCTGTCTGTCTCCACGTGTTGCTCCACTCTTATCCAAGACCCCATGCTTTTAATGCTCTGTCTGTCTGTCTATCTGTCTGTCTGCACTTGTTGCTCCACTCATATCCAAGACCCCATGCTTTTAATGTGCTGTCTGTCTGTCTGTCTCCACGTGTTGTTCCACTCCTAGCCAAGATTCCGTACTTTCTATTTCTCTCTCTCCCTTTCTCTCTCTCTCTCTCTCTAACACTCCCTTTCCTTCTGTCTATCGCCCCAGTGTTTCATGTCAAGTTCTCATGCTCTATCTATCTATCTATCTATCTATCTATCTATCTATCTATCTATCTATCTATCTATCTATCTATCTATCTATCTATCTATCTATCTATCTATCTATCTATCTATATTTTTGCCTTAATGTCATCATGCCTTTAATGCTTTCACTCTCTCTGTTTCATGCTCTCTTATCCTCCCTTTCATTTTTTCCATTTTCCTTCCCTTTCCTGCTGCTGTCACTCATTAATTCACTTCACTCAGTTCTTTTATTCTTCTCTTTCCCTGACCAGCTTCCTTCCATCTCTTCTCTCTGTCTTACAAACTCTTTCATTCAGGCATTTCCACACACACACACACACACACACATACACACACTAGCGCATACTCACTCAATCTGTCCAGATGCAGTGGAAATGTCATGCACTCTCCTCTGCTTTCTCTTTTCTCTCTCCTCTTTCTCTTCTCTTTCACGGTGTCGATCGGACACAGCTCTGAACAGCTCTGTGTAATTCACCCCTCCCCCGGCTCCCCCCATAGTGACTCAAACACTTACATTAAATGCCTCCCCGACTCCAGCCGTTCTCTCCTGCAGCTGCAGCCCTGCCTCTATCAGAGGAACATGTGAACACATCACGCACCATCAAGCCCTCACTTCCACTGAAAACTGATATAATCCTCCTCATCCTGACCCAAACGCAGCCAGCCAGCCTGAACACAGTCAGCGTCCAGAGTTTACTTCATTAGTTTAGCACTGGAGATTAGTGTAGCTGTCATCTTCCATTATATTAAAACTCAAGTGAATTATTTAATATTGTCACAAGTAATCAAGATACTGCGTCTTATTTAAAGGTCAAACAGACAAAAAAGCTTGAGCCGGACAATAGCATATTATGCTCATGAGTCTGTATCAGGGACCAGTAGTGGAGTATGAAATGTGCATCAGCAAGATATGTGCTAATTCATAATTCAATAACAGGGTTTTTTTTTAACAATCCTTTTTAAACCAGCTCTACAGGAACTGTTAGAATAGAATTAATCTTTATATTTGTAAATGTAATTATATACAGTTATAAATCAGTTTTTATTTACCTTTTTTTCTGAATTTGCTATTTATAAGTATATGTTTGAGTAAAATAAACAATGTTTTTTTTTTTATTCTACAAACTACAGACAACATTTCTCCCAAATTCCAATTAAAATATTGCCATTTAGAGCATTTATTTGCAGAAAATGAGAAATGGCTGAAATAACAAAAGAGTTGCAGAGCTTTCAGACCTCAAATAATGCAAAGAAAACATTCAAAAGCTCATATTCATAAAGTTTTAAGAGTTCAGAAATCAATATTTGGTGGAATAACCCTGTTTTTTAATTGCATACTTCATGCATCTTGGCATGTTCTCCTCCACCAGTCTTACACACTGCTTTTGGATAACTTTATGCCTTTACTCCTGGTGCAAAAATACAAGCAATTCAGTTTGGTTTGATGGCTTGTGATCATCCATCTTCCTCATGATTATATTAAAGAGGTTTTCATCAGTTTGGTCAAATCAAAGAAACTCATCATTTTAAGTAGTTTCTTATTTTTTTCCAGAGCTGTATATAAACATGCTGGAAGGGTAAATTTCCTGCTGAAAAATAGCAATTAGAAGCCCTGACATGAGAGGTAACCTGCTGTGAGTTTGCAGAATATCCTGCTCATGTGACTGAACTGCTAGCGTCCCTTGTGTCACCACTAAGTGCCCACCATGAGGCATCATACTTAGAAAACAGGGCAAAATGCCTTCAAGTGTGTCATAGAGGCATGTCTAGCAGTCAATGATCTCTCACCAGGAGGTACACTACCAAAAAGTAGTTTCTCTGAGAGTCTAATCAGACCACATCTTTGGTCATCTTTAATCAGTTTATAACAAAAGGCTGAACACTATGCAAGGTCATCCTAGGTGCCTTCAAAACAGTTCAAAGCCTGCAGAAATCTCTGTGTATTTGCAACATGGTTTTGAACTGTGTTGAAGGAAACAGGGACGCCACAGAAGGAGATAAAAGATAAAGGAGGCTGAGCTCCTAGAGGATGCAGCAGGTGAACGGCAACAAGTCAGTACACAACCTGCCCGCTCCTGCGACTTTGAACAGAAATTCCTGACTCTGCAGCACAGGCGCGAGTGTGCCAGGCCCTCGTGAGCCTCCACGCTCCAGCCAGCTGCTGCCGATAAATTATGCAGGCGCGTCTGTGCCTACGAGCGCATCCACTCGGACAGGCAGGTAGATGCAATCACATTAAACTCACATTAAAGCAGCTCCTGCATGAAGGAAAACAGGACGGAAGGGTCAATTGCCCCCAGCCCCTTAAACACACAGGACCACATCTGAGTCAAACCGAGGTTGATTAGCCTGGCTTGGCAAATTCCGTTATCTCGCACCATAAAATGCTGTATGTAACGATTTCCAAGACCTAAATTCTTCAAGTTCTCATAAGCAGGCAGTTCCCATTCCTTTCGCCTTCGCTGACAGTTTCCAGGCACTATGGATGGGAGTTCTGCCAGAGCGCCTCCAGCAGGGATAATGTGCTTCAGTTTTATACAGCAGTAACTCATGTGACCCATGTAACAGTCAACACAACAAACGCCCCACACTGGATCCTTTCAGTGGAGGGGCTCTAAAATGTGGACCCCAAACACAGAGATCTGCACTTGTCTACTGTTTACAGATTCTTTTCCTGTCCAAGCACTCTGGACCAAGCCACAAAAACTAATCTTTTTAAGTAAATCATGCAGCTTTGCTGGTTAAGCTTTTATGGCATCGATGGAGGTCGTAAATTTCTTTCCGTAAATTTTGTGCAGTTTTCCATAAAAGGCCTAACAGTTCTGGATAAACCTGACCACCCCTAAACAGGACCTAACACAGGGAAATGCTTAAAAAATAGAAAATAAACATTGGAAGGTAATTCTATAAGGCTAATAAGCCGGTATTATTTTAGCTAATAGCTAAAATGTACACTACAATTATGTACTAATCGTTTTGCAGCAAGTTGAGAAATACATTTTTTTACCCCTAATTTCAACACGCCCAATTCACACCCAGAGGAATTAGAAATATAACAAGCCAAAAGATGAATGAAATGATTTGTCATTTTTCTCTTGCTGAAAAGTCTAAAAGCTATTGATGTATATAATCTGTAGTGTTGTCAATGTAAACACTTTAGTGCTCCAACTTCCTGCCTAAATTCACTGTTTATACAGAGCCTAATGAAAAACTAGCAGTTTTTTATAGCAATGTAAAAATGGCATCATTAATGTTGTGTGATGAAGATACATTACTTTTTATTTGTGCAAAACTATGGATTAAATCTCATAACTAACTCTCATTTTCTAACTCTCTCTCTTCTTACACCAAAGATACAGTTAAATAAAAACATTTAAACATAAATTAAATCCCATTGTGTTGACCTAACATTGATTCTTTTAGTTTACATTAAAATATACATTACAAAATGTACAGTGTCAAAAAGCAAAAATGTGATTAATCACAATTAAATCCGCAAATTGTTTTATTTATTTGATAGTTCAAAATGTGTCTGGACACCCCGTAAATAAATGCATTCAGCTACTTTTATTTGCGCCCATTACTGACATTACTGTGCAAATGCACACACACACAGCTTGTCTAGTCCCTGTACTGACATACATACCATGCCAACAGAGCTCATAAAGGACTCTCTGGAGCAGATAAACACGAACATGGGAAAACGTATTAACACCATGCTTTGTATTAGGCAAAACACACAAAAGACAATGTCTTAAACAAACTTGATATAATCGTGGAGAGTAAGTAGTTCTACATAAGTAAACCGTGTTTTTTTTAAGTGAAAATAGTGCCTTTTTGCAATACACAAAACCCGCATGTGTCAAAAACACAACTACATTTGGCCAATCAAACTTAACTCAAAATTACTTAAAAGCAATTTATATGGTCTCAATTTATAATATGTGTCTCTAAAAAATGTGTAGTTCCATATTTACAATTCATGTAATAACATGTATAACATGTATCTACAGATGATGGTTGCAGATTAATTGTACAGGTTATATAAGTACACATGTGTATCAGTATCAGTTAGTCATAGCACAATATGTTGTACATCTTCCCATGATAAAATCTGAATAATGATATTTAGCATTTAAAATCAGACGAGAACTGCTGGAGTAATTTAAATTTACACACATTTAAATTTATTTCACATACTATTACACGTGAAATTTTGCACACACTATGCCCTATTAAACACGTCAAAATTGATGCTGAAACATGTAATTACATAACCTGTACTGTAACTAATCTATAAGAATACGTACTTCACCAGTAGTTACACTGTTATTACATGATTGTTCAAGTAATAACTACACAGTTATTATAGACCCATTGTATAAAGTTTGTGATGTTTATATAAATATTTTATATATACTCTAGAACAGATAAATCATACCATTACAGGCTACAACACTAAAACTAATCAAGCACAAATGATCATAAATTACATGCAAACAGATGGGCGAAGGTAGCTGGGTAGGGATGGTGAGGGATGGTGAGTTGGGGGGGAGGGAACCTAGTAGGCAAATAGATGATAGATGTTGAAAGAGATTCACTCATCAATGTTGCAAAACAGTTGTGGCCAATGAAAGTAGATTTTGGCATGGCTATTGCAGATTATACCTGTGTGCAAAGTTTTAACCCAAATGAATTAGATTTGATCTACAAGTAATAATTAATTATTGTGAAAAGTTCATTTATTTGATTGAAAAAAAAAAAAAAACACAATGCATTTATTGTTAGATGCAAAATGTGATCATGTAATTGATCAGTGTTAAACCAGCATATTTTCTTTATGTAAAACCAACAGCCAGGCAAAACTGTGTATTTTTTTCAGTGAAGCTGTTGAGTGGTGGAATTGTGAAACTTGTGAAAAAATGATGGTGCTCCATCTAGTACTCTTGTGAACAATAAGTTGGAAACGTCCTGGCTTTACTGATGCTGTGAATGTTGTTAAATGCAAGCAAATCCTCACAGCAATTCATTAAAATCTAGTAGAGACAGTTACTCCAACAAAAGCAGAATATTACATTAACAATCATGTAATAACAGTGTAACTACTGGTGATGTACTCATTTTTATAGATTGATTACAGTTACAGTATAGGTTATGTAATTACATGCTTCAACATCTATTTTGACATGTTTAATAGGGCATAGTGTGTGAAAAATGTCATGTATAATAAATAATGACTCAAATAAGTTGTGTATAAATTAAAATTTCTCCAAAAGTTCTTGTCCGATATGTAATTAGGGCTGTGGCTGTTTTTAAATGCTAAATATCTTTTTATCACACTTGATTTCAGATAAAAAATAAATGAGAACGTGTCCCAATACTTCTGTCTATAAAGTGTGTTCTGATAAAAATGATAAATCCTATAAAAGAAAGTATGCAATAATGCAATTAGATTTAATTAAAGCGGATATGTATTAAATCCTATTAAGTTAAATTAAATCCTAAGAGTTAAAGACAAAATGCCCTACAATAAAACTACAGACCTGCATTTGCATATTAATATCGAACACAAAGCGAGGCATGAGCTGTAAAATTTTTATGCTGCCACTTTCATTGCTTTCTAAGACACATAATGCATGCTAATGAGCGCAAGCTGTCTTATCTCATTAATAAGCACTGTAATCTTAGAACCAGTGCTCAGGTCTGCTGTTCTGTCCCAGCAAAAAGCCCAACCAGTACTACCTGTGTTGGAGGGATTGTTGTAAATGTCAATGATCCATTAGGCAATGGCGCAGGCACTGCAGTGTGCTTTCAGCCGAGCGTGTCCTACACAGGGAGGTCAGTCCGTCCTCCAGCCTCTCCAACACCCCCATCTGCTGGGCAGCAAGCACAATCCCCCCCCCCCCCCCCCCCCCCCATCATCTTCTCCTGGTCTCTAACACACTGTGGCCCTGTGGAGCCATTATTACTGCAGAGATTTACAGCCTGCTGCAACCTAACAACCTCAACTATCTTCAGACGCCTGCGTCAGAACATGCTTTAACCAAACCTATCACTAAAAAAAACTGGTGTTAAGCTTGTCCTCATTCTTCTCTCTTCCTATTAAAGAGCCTAAACCCTAAACCATATATTTTTTCCATTAATAGCTGAAGTATGTTCCTTTGAATTAATAAATTATACTAGACCTGTTTAAAACTTTTATAAACATTTTCTAACTTAAACAGAAAAAAAAAAAACTTTTATTGTTGTAATTTCTGCCTTTGCAGCGTCCTCTTAGGTTTAAATGTGCTACTATAGGCCCATATATATATATATATATATATATATATATATATATATATATATATATATATATATATATATATATATATATATATTTATATATGTGTCTGTGTACTTGGTACGCAGTCAATTAATAATAATTATAATAATATTGATTAATGGACTGTCCCCCTGCTGATGTCCAACCATCTGGGTCTCACCGCTATCAGAGGCACACTGCTGCTGCTGCAGCAGCTCAGCCAATCAGCTCTCCCTCCTACCCTGCCTCTAAACCCATACATCACCCAATGCTCCTCCCAAACTACCCCTCCCTTCTTTTGTTTTTTTTTGTTTTCAAATTTGAGCTAAAAAAGCATGGGGGTTAGTGTCCCTTTAAAATCTGTTTGGCGTTTTATTCCCAGTATGATTTAAAGGGTTTGGCAAGAAAACTGGTGAAATTTAAAACATTTAGTATACAATGATTGTCTCCACATTTGCATTGGCTCTGTCTACCTTTGTGCCACAAGATTTGAGAATATATATTACCAATATAGAGAATACAGAAAATGGTGCAGACAATATATTGGTCCATGGAGGACACACAAGGGCACTGAATTGAAAAAGAAAAAAAAAATCTAAATTACAGAAAAGTTGTATAATGCATATATGACACCTTATAATAAACAGCATTTACTTATAAAATAACTTATATCTACGTATAGGGATATACAGTACATATCTTTTTTTTAAGTACAAATATGCAACTTCATAAAGATAAAGGTTTAAAAATCTCTTATATTAGTATATTGTGCTTTATGAACAAATATTATAAGGCATTATAAAATATTGTGCACAAACAAGTGACATAGCTGCACTTTTTATGTTATGTATGTCAATATAAGTGCTTACAATCTATAATACAAGTTTTTAATGACATTTTAAGGTATTACATTTGCTATATAATTCATTGTGTATACAGGATTCAAGCCCTGAGTATCGGTCCATTGCCTTACAAGGACAATAAGCATGAAAATGGACAGTTTTTAAGAAAAGGTTGGTGGCAAAAACATTGATACCAGCTGCAAATAAGCATAAATGCTCCTTTGTTACACCAATTAAGTCACATAGCACTTGATACATTAAATATAATCCAACTTTTCGATTTGGACTTAATTCAGAACTAAATTTGGCCACGTCATCTCAACTTAAAATGATTTCAAAGCATTTTATATGGTGCCACTCTATAATAAGTGTTTCTAGGAGCTACGTAGTTACTCATTAACAATTCATTTAATAATTCCCAGTAATGAATTGTCCTTTTATGATTAACCGTCTTACTCGACTTAATTCAACTTCATTCAGGCTCATTCAAACATGTCGTCAGTCTGAACATCTAGCTTTGCTTAAAAGCAGAGCACCTTTAAAAGGTAGAAATGGAAGCGGAAATGCAAAAAATAATGTTTAAAAACATCCAAATCCGCAAATTTTGAAAAAGCCTCTACTTAGCCAGATGTGGAACATCTGTGCATCAATGCAGGCCAACTATTCCATTAAGTGAGTAAATGTATCTAATTATTATCCTCTTTTTTATATAGAAAAGCAGTACTCAGGCTAAAGCCAATCATGTTTTTGTGAAGAGGAGTGGTGAGTTACACACTAAATAATTGAGGTATAATATAATTACTTTCTTGTACTTAAAATGTATACTTTTCATAATTGTACAATTGTAATTGTATAATAATGTTTATTACAGGTCAGATGTGTTCCCTCTGAAGTACAAAGTCTTTCCTAACAGCAGAAACTCACTGCTACTAATAAACCAATATTATATAAAAAAAAAATTCATTTGAAAGCCAGACAATTTTGGATCATCAAGTTCTTGACACATATTCAGTTGATGATAAAGTTTATAATCGTTATAATCTTTACTGGTACAAAAATGGGTTAAAAAAACTTTCACTCAAAAGTAACTTGGTACCACTTTAAAATAAGACTACCTTTATAAAGAGTTTATAACAGGGTTTACAATTAGTTTATTAATGGTTATTAATAAGGTTGTAAAAGCCTTAAAAATCATTAATAATCAGTTATAACACATACATAGAAAGGGCAACAATGACCTGTTGTTTGCCAAATAGTGAACCCACAGGCATCTATACTGTTGCCCTTTCTACGTATGTGTTATAACTGATTATTAATAATTTTTAAGGCATTTACAACCTAATTAGTAACCATTAATAAACTAATTGTAAACCATTTATAAACCCTTTATAAAGGTAGTCTTATTTTAAAGTGGTACCAGTAACTCTACTGTAAATCAATATAAGGTACAGCCCCAGCAACAAGCATTGTACTCTTTTAAGCACAAATCTGTACTTTTTTTTCTTAGTATCTTAGGTAGCAGAAAAACATGAACCCGTGCAATCTGCTGGTATCACATCTAATCCCTGCTGCAACTTTAAAACCTCAACAATCTTCAGATTTAAAACTATACGACTAACAGAGACTGGTGTTAAGCTCTTACACGATCCTAAGCTTGTGCTCATCTATCTCTCAGCCCATTAAAACATCGTTTGGCTTCTTATTCCCGATATGATTTGGAGGATTTGGCATGAAAACAGGCCATTTTAAATCACTTGGTTAAGATTTGTTGAGCTGGCACATAAAGGCTGTGTTTTCTCTCTTTTTCTCCCTCCTTGCCGTCGGAGAGACAGCCAAAGGCCATGCCATATTTTACAGTGGCAACAAGTGCTAGCGTACGCCCAAGCCAAACCCGCCACTCGCAAATCACGATTGATTTCCACACACAAGAGCGAAGCCTCGGGCTCACTTTGCTCACGTGATCAGGCTGTCATCATCGTTTTGCTGACCGGGAGCCTAATTTGCATTGCAGAGTGCAGTCTGAGAAAAATGTACCACATGGAAACGCAGGAGGAGTGCTGAGTGAGAGGAAAGGGCAGCGCTGGTTATGATTAGCCATAACTCACACTTTATTATTCCAGGCCTGGCGGAAATCAATGAGAACGACCGGAGCAGACAAACACCCCACGGACATCTGAAAAGGTGCAGGTGCTGGATATTGGACACGCATTGGAGATGAGACAGGGTCTGTAACTGGCAGGCTAGCGTAATTTAAGCAACAGAAAAAGTCCCAAAAAATACTTAATAATGTGCTGCAATTGTGAAATTCACACTAACAGAGTGTAGAATAGTATAGAATATATACTACTCTTAATAGTGTGGGATTGACAGGTTAATAGACACAAACCACTAACCTACTACCCCAATTTGTATACCAACATACATCACTGCAAGTTCAGCACTGCAACTGAATCATAAGCCACTATTCTTTCTAATCTTGTTCCATGATGTGAGAAGCTCCTCCCCTTCTGTGTTATATTGCATTGTGGGACTACAGAGTTCATCACTGGTAACCACACACGAAAACAGACTGGTTCTCAGGTGGTAACATGGATATTTAAGAACACAGGTCCTCTGCTCTACGACTCAATGCAGGGATCTTTCCAGATAGGCTTTGGCAAAAATCATGAGACAGGAATATGTGGAATTAGCATGTCCCATGATTTTTGCCATGTCCTATGGAAGCTACTGTAAATAACCCTGCATAGACTGGCAGGATATATTAGTAAATCTCAAAAAAATCTGAATACCATTGCTAAGCTACTTTATTTCAGTAAACCAGTTCAAAATGTAAAACTCATATATTATATAGATGTATTACATACAGATTAATCTATTTTAAGTGTTTATTTCTTTTATTGTTAATGATTATGGCTTACAGTCAATTAAAACCGAAAAATCAGTGTCTCAGAAAATGTTGAATATAATGCAAGACCAATAGTGGTGGGCAGTGTGCCAAGTCCTGCTGGAAAATGAAATCCGCATCTCTTTAAAAGTTGTCAGCAGAGGGAAGCATGAAAATGCTGTAAGATTTTGTGGGAAAACAAAACTGCACTGACTTTAGACTTGATAATAAAACACAGTGGATCAACACCAGCAGATGACATGTCTCTCCAAACCATCACTGATTGGTGGAAACTTCACACTAGACCTCAAGCAGTTTGGACTGTGTGTCTCTCCACTCTTCCTCCAGACTCTGGTCCCTTGATTTACAAATGAAATGTAAAATTTACTGATGATCAGTGATGGTTTGGAGAGACGTGTCTGTCATCTGCTGGTGTTGAGCCACTGTGTTTTATTATCAAGTCTAAAGTCAGTGCAGTTTTGTTTTCCCACAAAATCTTACAGCACTTCATGGTTCCCTCTGCTGACCACGTTTATGAAGATGCGGATTTTATTTTCCAACAGGACTTGGCACACTGCCCACACTGCAGAAAGTAACAGTTGGTCTTATATAATATTCTAATTTTCTGATACATTGATTTTGGGGTTTTCATTGGCTGTAAGCCAAAATCATCAACAATAAAAGAAATAAACACTTAAAATAGATCACATTTTGAACTAAATTACTAAAATAAAGTAACTTTCCAATGAAATTCCAATTCACATTTTGCATCACAATATTAGTATTGTAATAAATGTAAGATTTTAACAATTTTCTAAAGAATCATCATTAAAACGAATTGAGCAAATGCAAACGAGCTGCTCACCGTGTTAAAATTGTGGAAGAGTCCAATGCTGTGAGGCGGAGGTGTCTCCATGGGGAACTGCAGGAAGGGCTTCAAGTCCAAATGAGGCTGGATGACTGTGGGGGTCCGCAGAAATGTGGGGACCGCCCCCGTTCGGTTGATACTTCCTGTAAACAGTGAAAGAAAAGAGGAAGTTGGAGGTGAATATAACTGTAACCTCTGAGAATAATCCATCAGTACATGAGGAAGGAATCTTAAAGATAAAAAGCTGTGATATAAAAGCTCTTCTGATGAGGCACCTTTTGTGAGCATTAATTCGGCACATCGCTGTAAGCCATGTGTTATGAAACAGCCTGAGCCTCTGTCACTGTCATCTCTCTCTTGCTCTCTCTCTCTCTCTCTCTCTCTCTCTCCCTCTCTTTTCCTTCCTCCCTCCCTCTCTTCTCTCTCTTCCCTCTTATCCCCTGCAACCAGTGCAACCTTGTGGATGAGTCTCTGAAAGGAGCCACTCTTCAGAATGCAGCTTTAGCAAGCAGTTACTTAAAGCTGCTTAATTTTCACAGCTGGATTTTCTTCGCCTGCAATTCCCTGCAGTCTTAAATCTCTTCTCCCTCTCTCTCTCTCTCTCTCTTTCCCTCTCTCTCTCCATCTCTCAGCCTCCTTCTTAATCTCAGGTTCTCAGTTTTTTTTTTTTTGCCTTTTCCCAGCTTCTCTTTCAAGATTGCTTGTCAGGCTTCGGCTTCTCTCTCTTGATTCTGCGGTACACTTCTCAGACGGGTTCTCAGTGAGGCCCATCACTGGATTGGGTTGAAACAGGCTGTGCCACTGTGGAGAGCTGTCAGTATGTGTGCAGAAAGAGTAGGAAGGAGAAGATAAAAGGAGAGAAGATGGTTTAAGAAGAAATATGCATTGATTGTTGATGGTTGATGCTTCAGTTTGTAACTCTCAAAACTGCAGGTCTTCTACTACATATTAGTAGTTACTAACCACTAAGTCAGTCATCATGTATGATGATTATGCCACAATTAGTTTTGAGACTGTAATGTGATTGGACGAGAGACTCGTCTCTTGCTTCTAGGAGTGCCAGTATTGCACAATAATGGCACTCTGTTTGAAGTCTTTTAAGTATTTCTTCTCCATATACACAATAAAAACAGCACTTACAAGATGGCCACAACAAAGCAACATTATAATATTATATGACTAATTCGTAAGTAATTATTTATAAGTAACATGATACATTTGCACGATAAACACATTGAAGAAGTTTGCAGTATTGGCTTGAATAACAGCAAAGTCAACTGAGTTACCAACATGTAGCAAACTGTGATC
Source organism: Astyanax mexicanus (assembly GCF_023375975.1). NCBI lineage: Eukaryota > Metazoa > Chordata > Actinopteri > Characiformes > Acestrorhamphidae > Astyanax > Astyanax mexicanus. Next base: position 41,960,321 of record NC_064420.1, on the reverse strand, counting down.
GCATAACATAATAAGACTGGAGGCAGAGTAAAGTAAAGCGAGTAAGAGGGCCACAGAGAACGCATACAACAAGTTATAAAGTTCTTCTTAGCATGAAAAATGAGTGTAATCAACCCAAATGAGAAAGAGGGAAAAAAAAAACATATTTCACATATTGTGATATAAAACAGCATTATCGCACATCGCATCCTTTGTTAACATCCTGCACCCCTTGTAGGTAGGTAGGGTACACTGTGTGGATTGAGACACTGAATCACATTACCCAATCAGCGCTAACAGGATCTGATTCTAATTTTAAGGTAGAACAGGTCATTTAAATTCATAGCAGATTTAGTTTGTTTGTTTTGTTTGTGTTTTGTGCCATATCAGCAACATATTGGCTATTTTATGGCATCGACAATGTTTGTGGCTTGAGCATCAGTTTCCAGAAAATTAAGTATTTTAGCTGGTGGAATCTTTTCAAACAGTTCTTTCATATTTGTAACCCTATAAAAGTTATTACTGGTGGTTAAAAAGTGCAGGGCAGTCTACTAATATGTGTTTAATAGTTTGAGGAGTATCACAGAACCAGAAGGTGGTGGTGGATAAGAGCAGTATGTCCAATTCAGCAGCTGCTTATGACTGTCTGATCTTGTCTATTAAGGAAGTCCACATTACATTTTACAGTTGTATCAGTTTATCTTGCCATTTACTTCTACAGTGAACTTCGACTAGATGGTAGGCATCCGTAATCGTAACATAGTTTCAAGTGAGTTCCTGTTTTTTTTTGTTTCCTTTGCTAAAATGTCTGCTTTCTCATTGCCCAGAGCAGATTCAGAGGTGTAAATAAAAGTAAGCAGGTCATATTTAATAGCCCTGGCAGTGTGTGAGCCATATAATTAATATGACCTCTAACAAGGACTAATGTTAACTAAAAAAAAAACTTAGGTATAAACCAGTCTGTGCTATAACCTTAGATCTTCAGCATTTCAGTCAACCAGTTGCAGTATCTTATGTTTTATCACTCCTTCATTATTAATGCTTAAATAAGTGAATGTTAAGCCTGTAGTTTAAAGGGGGCAGGTCCAGCAGCTCCTAAGCTGTGTCTGGAAGCCTCATGTCTGGACAGGCCTCTGCTTCATTAACTCACAGTAAAGCATGTGAGAGTTCAACGTGGCAGAGCTGCTGAACATACAGAGAGAGAGAGAGAGAGAGAGAGTGTGTGTGTGTGTGTGAGAGAGAGAGAGAGAGAGAGAGAGAGAGAGAGAGAGAGAGAGAGGACATATAGTACAAAGTTTTGTCCAGGAACCAAATTTGAGATTTATAAAAATAAAAAATAAAAGTTTAGATTGAAATGAACTGAATGGAGACAGACAGAGAGGAAGAGAGACAGAGAGAGACAGAGAGAGAGAGAGAGAGAGAGAGAGAGAAAGAGAGGACATATAGTATATATAAATGAACTGAAATAAATGGAGACAGACAGACAGAGAGAGACAGAAAGAAAGAGAGAGAGAGAGAGAGAAAGAGAGGACATATAGTATATATAAATGAACTGAACTAAATGGAGACAGACAGAGAGAGAGAGAGAGAGAGAGAGAGAGAGAGAGACAGACAGATACAGAGAGAGAGAGAGATAAAGAGAGAGAAAAAGAGGACATATAGTATAAATTAACTGAACTGAATGGAGACAGACAGAGAGGAAGTGAGAGACAGAGAGAGAAAGAGAGAGAAAAAGAGGACATATAGTATATATAAATGAACTGAACTGAATGGAGACAGAGAGAGAGAGAGAGAGAGAGAGAGAGAGAGAGACAGACAGATACAGAGAGAGAGAGAGATAAAGAGAGAGAAAAAGAGGACATATAGTATAAATTAACTGAACTGAATGGAGACAGACAGAGAGGAAGTGAGAGACAGAGAGAGAAAGAGAGAGAAAAAGAGGACATATAGTATATATAAATGAACTGAACTGAATGGAGACAGAGAGAGAGAGAGAGAGAGACAGAGAGAGAGAGAGGCCTGCTGTGAAGAAGAAAGCATGCAGCAGATGACACTGCTGGTCCTGACTGCCTCACACACTCATGTATGACCTGGGATCCTCACACACATGCAGTGTGTGTTACAGAGACTGAGGCTGACCGCAGGCTGTAGAGCACACTGCCCTCTGAACCGCAGAGCGCGTCACTGCTGCTGCATTTGTCATTGCAATGCGGCACTGGCATCACACACACCGAGCATGTGCCTCGGCCAATCAGAGACGGAGACGGTGTCTGCCTCTTTAGTCTGTTCTCACGCCAGCTGTGAAACAAACTGTGACGACAGAGAGAGAGAGAGAGCGAGAGAGAGGGGATGAGAGAGACTACAAATATAAAAATTATATATATATAAAAAAGAAAGAGAGAGACTAATAGTGAAAGGACAATAAAGGGAGAGAGTGAAAGGACAGAAGCACCAAGTGCAGTGAGCACTAGGTGCAGACAGGAGGGAGGTGTGTGTGTGTGTGTGTGTGTGTGTGTGTGTGTGTGTGTGTGTGTGTGTGTGTGATAGGCAGGTTTTGAGTACAGTTGTCCTTGCAGTAGTCAGAGACATAGTGTGTGTGTGTGTGTGTGTGTGTGTGTGTTTATGACAGTACACCACAGCCAGTGTGTATAAATCAGGTCCCGGCTGCTTCCTTGACCTAGTGTATAATTACCTCATTAAATAAAGCACCCTTTCGGGACCTGGCACTCACAGTAAATCACACTCACACAGTGTGAAAGTGTGAGCTCGCACGTGTGCGTGTGCGTGTGTCTGTGTGTGTGTGTGTGTGTGTGTGTGTGTTTATATATTGCTGTATTTGTCACAAGTGATTGATGTTAGAGAGAAAAATAAGTATTCTTAATTTTGATGCATTAAGGATTTATCCGAGGCTAATATGTTAAATACTGTATGTTGCCTCATATACTCATATATAACTAATGAAATAATCTGTATGTCATAAAATAAAAAGTTGTAGGCATCCGCTCATACAACATTTATTCTAAAATCAAGGTATTAATCGGACATCTGTCCTCGCCCTCGCTGCAGTAACAGCTTGTACTTTGATTGCATTCAGCCACAAGGGCATCAGTGAGGTCCAGTATAAATGCTGAATAATTCGTTTTGGGTCACAAGAACTGCCAAGAACCTGCTTTATGCCAGAGATCTGGACGTACTGTGGACTGATAAAGTTAAAGGTAAACTCGAACTCTTTGGCTCCAATCAGCAAAAGCAATGTTTGAGGAGAAAAACTCAATTTAATGGAAAGAACACCCTGCCAACTGTGAAGTTTAGGTGTGGATCTATCACACGTTGTGTTGAATTGCTGCCTCTCGAACTGCCTCTCGCAAATATTGAACCAATGGAGGGAAATATGTAAAACAAATAAATAATAATAAATAATAAAATCATGAATGCTATATATAATATCTGTTACATCCAAACATCATGTTAAAAGACTGAAGCTGATCAGAGGATGGCTTATTTAAGAGACAATTATCCCAACTGTTACATGACCATGACCATGAAAACTTTTAATAGACCTTAAAACAAGCTGTAGAACATCTCAGAACTCTAAGCTGCTATAAACAATGTTTGCAAGCCATCCCAAATAGGAAATTTCAACTGCAACGCCCCCACAAGTTGAATTTTCTATTTGGGAGAGTTGGGAGAGCCTCACTAACCCACTAACTAAGTTCAGAATCAAAGATGGCGGCACAACAGTGTATTATCATTAATATCTATTTGTGTGTTAATAAATCACTTGTACACACAGTACTAACTAATTTCTATATGTGAACATGTTTTCATGTTTTCAGTGTGTTTGGGTGGGAAAAATAAGGTATAATGTTAATGTTATCAACTATAATTGCCAACAGGGCTACCAAGGATTAGCTGGAACAAAAAAGGAGGGATATATTTTGGCTGATTTCACCATAAAACACAGCTAAATGATGTCAAACATCTGAATTAACTTCTGAGGTAAAGTGCCCAAAGAACACGACTGTATTACAAGCAGTTGTACTAATCCATTAGCTATGTATTGTATTAAAAAAATGTCTGTCTATGTTCGCACTTCAAGCATAGTTTTAATTTGACTTGTTATGATTATACATAGTTAAGCTATAAAAGACTTTGAAATTATAGGCTTAATATATCTGGTTGTGGTTTGTATGTATTGCTTGCACTATACAAGATTTTTATTTTTATTTTGTATTTATTTAGTTTCTATTTTTAATAGACTCAATTTGTGAGAGAAAAACTCTATCCTTCATTTTAAATTTTTGACGTTTTCTTTAAAATATTTTAAAATCTCGCCTCGTCTCATTCTCGGGAACCAAGACACATGATATCACTCATGATCAAACATTAAAGCCCTCAAACTGTGAGTGAATTAAAGTGGATTAGGTTTAACTGGCATAAGAGCGCTATATGTATTAAAAATTAGGGCAGTTATGCATTACATATGACAGCACTAATGGAAAATAGAATCCTGTATGATATACAGGGGTTGGACAATGAAACTAAAACACCTGTCATTTTAGTGTGGGAGGTTTCGTGGCTAAATTGGAGCTGCCTGGGGGCCAATCTTCATTAATTGCACATTGCACCAGTAAGAGCAGAGTGTGAAGGTTCAATTAGCAGGGTAAGAGCACAGTTCTGCTCAAAATATTGCAATGCACACAACATTTTGGGTTCAAAAAAGGACAAATTGTTGGTGCATGTTTTGCTGGCGCATCTGTGACCAAGACAGCAAGTCTTTGTGATGTATCAAGAGCCACGGTATCCAGGGTAATGCCAGCGTACCACCAAGAAGGACCAACCACATCCAACAGGATTAACTGTGGACGCTGTAAGAAGAAGCTGTCTGAAAGGGATGTTCGGGTGCTAACCCGGATTGTATCCAAAAAACATAAAACCACGACTGCCCAAATCACGGCAGAATTCAGTGTGCACCTCAACTCTCCTGTTTCCACCTGACAATAAATTATTGTGGTCTAAAACCAGGTGTTTCAGTTTCATTGTCCAACCCCTGTAGATAGGCTACATGCACACGGTCACACATGAAAACCCCTCACACGGTGGTTCAGAGTCACGCCTGCTGAATTAGGTTGAATTAGCATGAGCGCCACATATAGTAATAATAAATAAATAAATACAGCTGTCTCAGATCAGAGGCTTTATGCATCAACTCAAACAAGGGTGCTGATTAGACCCCGGCAGCAGCGCTCGATCCTCCGCTGACGGACAAACTGCCTTGATGATAATACTGCGGTCTTAGCAGCCTCATCAAACCCCCACAGTGCCCGGCAGCTATGTTGTTTTGCCCTAGGCTGATCCGCTCTCTCTCTTAACCAGCCCCCGGCAACCCGATAGGGGCACGAGCCAATGACGGACAGGGCGGTCTGGGAGAGAGGGTGACTGGGCTCGTAGAAGTCGTTAAAAGCTCATGACATGCCAAGAATCCTGCAACACTCATGGAGGCCATAATCACGGCTCTTAAACAGGCCACAGTGGACAGACAGACAGCACAGGAAACTGCAATACCGTATACTGACAGGAGAGCAGGAAGAGGTGCACTAACTACATGTAATAAACTGAATTATATTTTCTTATTCACACACAAACAAAAGGATATAACAAGTTCCTGACCAAAGCAAAAAAAAAAAAGACTAAACTCTTACAGTAACATTACAAATCCCTTTTTTTTAATTTTATTTACTCTACTAGCAATCTATTCAACAAACAATATGGCTACGGTCATTTTTAAAATAAGCATTTGAACTTATGTGTCTTAATCCATAGTACGGGTAGGCGATAATATCACAATATCCTTTTTTTAATAATGATACTCTTGCCGATATGACAAAACATTGAATTAAATAAATTATTTCAGGAATGCACTACTGCAACAAAATGAAACTAAAATTGTATTAGTGCATACGATATAATAAGGCACACCATATATATATATATATATATATATATATATATATATATATATATATATATATATATATATATATACACAAGAATTTTATCAGATTTGTAACAGAAGTCAATGATCCAGTATGTCATGATACTAATAAACTACAAATATCTCCATATATCCAGGATTAAAGTAAATAAATAATAATAAATGATACTGGACAGATATAATATGTCTCTAGTAGATACCTAAGGGGAAATGAGAACAGTGTGAATTTTTCTTTTGCTAAAAACAGCAAAAAAAAGTCGTATCCTGGTGTGAAAATTTGTAATATGTGATGAGAGATATGGCACAATATTTCAAGGTATAATATTGTTCACAACATCAAATAAGGTTGTCGATATTATTGTGAAAGAAACCAACTGCTCCTGGCTTCCTTCTACCAACTGCTCCTGGCTTCCTTCTCAGCCAGCATCACGACTGCTAAAGCTGAATTTTATCAGAATAAATTCAGCTCCCTCACAGACTCCCGGAAACTATTTGCTACTTTTAAATCACTACTGAACCCTCCTCCTCCTCCGGCTACATGCCTTACTGCTGAAACACTTGCATCATTCTTTACTGGAAAAGTGGCAGCTATCAGCAACCAGTTTACTGATGTAACATGTAGCAGTCCTACTACATGCTCTGCAGCCCGGTGTCCCTCCACCGAAGGCGTTGCGCTCTCCTCGTTCACTTCTCTCACTGAGAACGAGACACTGGCTCTCCTAACACGTAGCCGTCCTACTACGTGTCCGCTTGACCCAATTCCCTCAAACTTACTACAAACCATCGCACCTGCAATCATTCCGGCTATCACTCACACAATCAATGCCTCTTTAACTTCTGGTGTTTTCCCGACTGCTTTCAAACAAGCACATGTGACACCACTGCTTAAAAAGCCTTCTCTCAACCCCGCCCAGGTTGATAACTACAGACCGGTCTCACTACTACCCTTTCTCTCTAAAACACTCGAGAGAGCAGTTTTAAATCAGGTCTCTGGCTTCCTCTCCCAGAATGACCTCCTGGACCAGAACCAATCTGGATTCAAAAAAGGACATTCTACCGAGACGGCTCTGTTGTCTGTGACTGAAGCGTTGAAAACTGCTAGAGCTGCAGGCCAGTCCTCAGTGCTCATTCTGCTGGACCTCTCGGCCGCCTTCGACACGGTCAACCACGACTTCCTCCTAACTATACTTTCAAACATGGGGATCTCAGACAATGTGCTGTCATGGTTTAGATCATACCTCACTGGGCGCTCGTTTAAGGTGATGTGGCAAGGACAGCTGTCCTCAGCCCACTCCCTATCCACTGGGGTTCCCCAGGGTTCGGTACTGGGTCCCCTTCTCTTCTCAATATACACTGCCTCTCTTGGTCAGGTTATCCACTCACATGGCTTTTCCTACCATTGCTTTGCTGATGACACCCAGCTATACCTGTCATTCTCACCTGAAGATAACTCAATCTCTGCACGGATATCATCGTGTCTCTCTGACATATCCTCTTGGATGAAGGAGCATCACCTTCAATTAAATCTCTCAAAGACTGAACTTCTGGTCATACCAGCAAAACCATCTTTACAACACAACCTCTCTATAAGCATCGACTCTCTCTCTCTCTCTCTCTCACCGACAAAGGTTGCTAGGAACCTGGGTGTTATGGTTGATGACCAGCTCTCCTTCACGCACCATGTGGCCTCGGTTGCTCGATCCTGCCGCTTCGCGTTTTATAACATCAGGAAAATTAGACAGTTTCTGACACAACAGGCCACCCAACTCCTGGTACAAGCAGTCGTCATCTCACGCCTCGACTACTGCAATGCCCTGCTAACTGGCCTCCCGGCCTGCGTAGTAAAACCACTCCAAATGATCCAGAATGCAGCAGCACGTCTGGTCTTCAACCAACCAAAACGGGCACATGTCACACCGCTGCTCATTGAGCTCCACTGGCTACCAGTTGATGCTGCATTAAATTCAAAACTCTTACAATCGCCTACAAGGTGATGACAGAACAGGCTCCTTCCTACCTGCACTCACTCCTGAAGGCTTACGCTACCTCCCGGCCGCTGCGCTCCTCCAATGAACGTCGCCTCGCCTTGCCAAACACTCACACAAAGCAATCCAGACTGTTCTCATACAGAGTTCCCCAATGGTGGAACAAACTACCCTCCACTACCAGATCAGGAGAATCTCTCGCTATCTTTAAGAGACTCCTGAAGACAGAGCTCTTCAAAGAGCACTTACTCTCCTAACACCTCTAACACACTAACTACTTCTAACCCCATTTCCTTCTTCCCCTCCTTCACTTCTCTATCCCTTTATTTCCCTTCGACCTCCTTTAAGCCCTATCTAAAAATGGGTTATCTAAATTCCTATTACTTTTGTACTTCATTATTGTAAGTCGCTTTGGACAAAAGCGTCTGCCAAATGAAATGTAATGTAATGTAATATATGGCACAACTGGTTTATTATTATGTTATAGCTGCCGATATGATGCAGCTATAGAAGCTTTAACTCTTCTGGGAAGGCTTTCCACAAGGTTTAGGAGTGTGTTTATTGGAATTTTTTACCATTTTTAAAGAAAGCGCATTTGTGAGGTCAGACACTGATGTTGGACGGGAAGGCCTGGCTCACAGTCTCCACTCTAATCTAATTTATGCCAGGTTGAGATCAGGACTGACTCTGTGCAGGCCAGTCAAGTTGTTCCACACAGCAAAACTTACTTATTCATGTCTTTACGGAACTCAGATCTTGCACAGTCATATTGGAACAGGAAGGCGACTTCCCCAAACTTTTCCTGTAAAAATGGAAGCATGAGTTCACTGAAACTAAGGGTTTGAGACCAACCCTGAACCATAACCCCCCCTCTACCAAACTTTACAACTGCCACAATGCTGTCAGACAAGTACCATTCTCCTAGCAACCACCAAACCCAGACTTGTCCATTGGATTGCCATAGAAATCATTTGAATACCTAAATAAATAGTGATTTAGATGAGTGAAAATACAGTGTATATAGCAATATAGTGTATATCTAAAAAAAAATAAAAAAAACATGTAACCATTTTACACCAATCAGAACAATTTCTCTCGCATTTTCCAACTGAATTTAGCTGTCTTCAATTTGCAGTAATCACTTACATTTGATGATTATGATTTGATGATTGTGTTGAAGGAGTACACTGTACTTGTATTCATATGTAAATGAAGTGCTTGATTTGGTTGAGTTGAAAGCATGGCTCTCTGTGCAGGGCTGCTGAAGCCGGTGTGAAAGGAATACTCATGGCGGCTGGGAAGGAGGATTTGGGAGCCGTTATTTGGTGTGAATAACAGAGGCGCAGTGCTTTAGATGGGGGGTGGCTGGGGGTTTATAAATAGACAGAAGGGCACGGGAAGATCAAAGGCACTGGAAAGCGCTTCACCAAACTGAAATAATTCCGAGTCTGTTCGGCCCTGATAAATGGAACATCAGACGCTCGTGCTTCTCTCTAATACTCCAGCCTGGCAATCCTGTTTCTCAGTTGGAGCGCTGGCTGTCTGCATTGAGCGTGTGCTGTACAGAAGAGGCAGGAGGGGAAGGGTGAAACTAAAAACACTGACTGATAAGCAGAGATCATCACAGGGTCGGGGAAGCAAAAAAGATGAGCTTTTGTGAGATTGTTTAGAGATAAGAGTGTATTTACCCCTTACGTTTTACCTTTACGAGCTCAAGCTTCTATGCTCTAATATATATCAATATAAAATATATGCACTATATACAGACAAAAGCACTTTAACACGGCATTCACTCTTTTGTCTGGAGTCTTATACAGCTTTTGTTTAAGTAGTTGCCCCTACTGTCCAGGAAATGCTTTCTAGTATTTTTTTTTTCAGTGCATTGCTGTAAGGATTTGATTGTATTCAGTAGCCGTGTTAGTGAGGTCAGTATGTTGGATGATCACCAGCCCCAACCTCATCTCAAACTCCCCAACCTCATCCCTAAAGTAGTTACCAAACGAGTTACTGTAGCTACTAAACAACATAATATTTTATCACGCCTGCAATTGAAAGGGTTAAACACTATGTTATCATATATGGGCCCAATTTTACCATATATGGGTCCACTTTTATTATATATGGGTCCACTTTGATCAATTATGGGTCCACTTTGATCATATTTGGTCCACTTTTACCATATATGGGTCCACTTTGATCAATTATGGGTCCACTTTATCATATATGGGTCCACTTTTATTATATATGGGTCCACTTTTATTATATATGGGTCCGCTTTTATTATATAGGGGTCCACTTTTATCATATATGGATCTGCTCTCATCATATATGGGTCCACTTTAATCATATATGGGTCCACTTTTACCATATATGGGTCCACTTTTACCATATATGGGTCCACTTTATCATATATGGGTCCACTTTTATTATATATGGGTCCACTTTATCGTATATGGGTCCACTTTTACCATATATGGGTCCACTTTTACCATATATGGGTCCACTTTTATTGTATATGGGTCCACTTTTATTATATAGGGGTCCACTTTTATCATATATGGATCTGCTCTCATCATATATGGGTCCACTTTTACCATATAGTAGTCCACTTTTATTATATATGGGTCCATGTTTTATCATATATGGGTCCACTTTTAACATTTATGGGTCCACCTTGTATCATATATGGGTCCACTTTTATTACATACGAGTCCACTTTTATTACATACGAGTCCACTTTTATTACATACGAGTCCACTTTTATTACATACGGGTCCAATTTTATCATATATGGATCCGCTCTTATCATATATGGGCCCACTTTTATCATTTACGAGTCCCCTTTTTTATCATATATGGGTCCACTTTTTTATCATATATGGGTCCACTTTTTTATCATATATGGGTCCACGTTTTATCATATATGGGTTCACTTACATCATATATGGGTCCACTTACATCATATATGGGTCCACTTTATTTCCACTTTATTTTATTTGGAAGATTTGGTAGAAATGTTGTCTGTAGTTTATAGAATAAAACAACAATGTTCCTTTTACTCAAACATATACCTATAAATAGCAAAATCAGAGAAACTGATTCAGAAACTGAAGTGGTCTCTTAATTTTCTTCCAGAGCTGTATATATGTATGTTTAAATGTGTTTCTGAGGCTATTTAAAAAAAATAATAATTTGTTTGGTTTGTATTCTATAAAAGTGGGATGTGACTTAATGATCATGAGAAAATGTGGGTCCGGGCTCAGACCAGTTAAAACTTTTGACCTACAGTATGAATCTGCATTACTTAGTATACTATAAAAACATTTAAAGATATTAATGTTTCAATAATACACATTGGTTTAGTGTGTACACACACACACACACACACACACACACACGTGCAGAGCACTGTAGCTGGACGTTTACAGCTATCTGCGCTCCATCTCATTAGCTGGCTGACAAGCTGAGTTGCGAGGGGTCAGTGGATTAATTGGTGGAGGTGGGGCAGAAATGAGTGCAGTGGTGTCTTCAGGTGCACCGGGGGAGCAGAGACATGTGCAGACTGCCTGTTCCCCTGTGCAATATTACAGAAAATCATTATTTGAATACATGGGGTGTTTTGTGGTGAAGAGAGCTGGGAGCTGTTCTCCCCAACCACTCACTGCGCTGTCTTAGTCTGTGTCATGTTCTCTTTTTCTCTCTCTCTCTCTCTCTGACTACAAGACAAAGAGCAGAAAAGGGGCTCTGAGAGAAGATAAGAGAAAAGAATAAAAGAACAGAAGAGAAGAAAAGGAGGATGGGGAGAGTGGGTTTAGGATAAATGTCCCTCAGATGAGAAGCACCTGACCCTGAACGAACTTTAAATAGACAGGTACTGAAACCTCAGTAAGCATCTGTCATGCAGTTACTGCAAAGCATTCTAGACTGGTGTAGCTATTGTCTTAAAATATCTGAAAAATGAATTGAGACTGTAAGCAAAGGTCAGTATAATATGGTTTCATTATTATTATAAAATACTTATTTCTGAGTATTTTAAGTGTATTATCAGCACCTCCAAACCAACAATTAATGATCATCATAAAACAAATATCATAAAATGCAACATGCAACATGAGATTGGATTTTTTTCACTTCATACTATTATGAAATGTCATTTATTTGTACTACTTACACTTTTACAACATGTAGCTTGCCTATAACATCTAATTAATTGAAATTAATATAAATACCATTGATAGAAACTTCATAGAAACAATATCCAGTAATTGCAAAGGCTATAAAGTATTGTGAAAATGGACTAAAAATGTGAAACTCATATGTTATAGACAGCTCTAGAAAAAATACAAGAGACCACTTAAAAATGATGAGTTTCTTTGATTTTACCAAATTGAAAACCTCTGGAATATAATCAAGAAGAAGATGGATGATCACAAGCCATCAAAACAAGCTGAACTGCGTGAATTTTTGCACCAGGAGTAAAGCAGCATAAAGGTATCCAAAAGCAGTGTGTAAGAATAGTGGAGGAGAACATGCCAAGATGCATGAAAACTGTGGATTAAAAATGCATATTCTGCTTTCTTTAACACTTTTTGTTCACAAAATAATTCCACGTGTTCTGTACAGCTTTAACATATACGTTATTAAATTTACAATGTAAAAAAACAATTTCAAAGAAAGGAAACACATTAAATGAGAAGACGTATGTCCAAAATTTTGACTGGTACTGTATAAACTAGGGCTGCAACGATTAGTCTATATAATTGACAATGTCGATTATAAAAATTTGACGACTCCAAATGTTTATTGTCGATTAATCATTAATTTGCAGCACTGCACAAAGTACTGGGGACACTCACACAGTTTACACCCAACATGGCAACCGATTACACATTTCCTCACTAAATATCAGCACTTTTCATATTTAAAAGATAATGTTCTGGACATTTGAAAGGCATTAAAATCGCTTGTTCAGCTGTTTCTATCAATGTGACAGAATGCAAAGACAGAGAAAGAAGCTAGAAAAGGCAGCCATATGCACAGCTAACAGAGATGGAGGACATGGCAGAAATAATCGTTAACTAATCGACTAATCTGAAAAATAATCACCAGATTAGTCGACCACGAAAATAATCATTAGTTGCATTAGTCCTAGTATAAACAATCACAAACACGAGTGTTTAGAAGCAGTTTAGTAGTAGTTCTTACAACTTCTCTCAGTACTCTAGATTGAGTGAAAAACAATCAAACAACAGCTACTGAAGAACATGATTAGGTTCAAGTTCAGGTGCTCCACTGAAAAGATTGGAACAGATGTTCGTATTGCTCTTATCTCTAAACCAAATGATGTCAGTGTCACGCAGCTGCGCCGGCGGTCTGTAACAATATCTGAAGGCTGTAGAAAATGAAAAAAGGTGATTTCTGACAACATTCTCCGCAGGTTTACATTGTTAGTGGAGAACATCTCACACAAAGTCTTGGAGACAAACAGGAGGAACACCAGAGCCGAGGAATCCATTGCGCTGCGGACGACTGTAATTACTCCAGCAGCTAACTGCAGCAGGCAGGTGACACCTCCTTCACTGATCAAATGAACGCTGTAAGCAGGAACATTTGGTGCACATTTGAGGACGCAATCAGCAAGGGAAGAGCCAGGCGTTTGCTCATCATTATTTTTGCCACTGAATGCACACACGGCTGTCTCTTCTGACAGTTTAATTATTAAAGGCAGCGGCTCTGAGCTGCGCTATTCTTAACATGCCTTAATGCAGGATGCTTCATCTTTTCCATTCACTGCCAGTTCAAGCAGGAAGCTGCGCTTGTTTTGTGTCGTTTGGTGCTTTTCTCCCCAATTTAGCTATGCTGATTATCCCACCCTCCCAGCTGCTCAGCTGCTTATCTGTACGCCCCCATCACTAGTGATGCCCCAACACCAGAAGGGTGAAGTCAGCCACCGCCCCTTTTTCCAACTGCTGCAGATGCAGCATTACCGAGTAGCATCACAGCGCTAACGTTTCAATACATCAGCTCACAGATGCCTTGTGCTGATCAACATCACCCTTTAAAGTGATGAGGGGAAAGAGCGTCATCTACCCACCCAGAAAGAGCATGACCAATTACACTCTCTCAGGGCTCCGGCAGCTGATGGCAAGCTGCATGACCAGGATTCAAACCAGCGATCTTCTAATCATAGTGGTAATAAGCTGTATATTTTTAGGATCTTTGAGGATCTGCAGATACGTTGTTAACTAGAAATGCTCAGCTACACTGAAAATGAGAGCCATCCTCAAATGTACCACCAACTGAAATTTAAGGCTAACCATAAACTCTAAAGGCTGATTAATTAATTGATTTGTAAACATGAAATCTGATGAAAATTACAGATTTTTTTTTTATATTAATTCCGAATTCTAATAACCATCACTAATTTTCTCTATCAAAGCATTAAACTTTACTTGGCACATCAAAAGATTCTAATTTAAAAAGTACCAAAAATACCCCTCTCAAAAGGGTAAAAAAAAATCAGTACCAGCATTGAAATTTTAATTACGTCTTCAATCGTGATTAATAATAGAATATTGTTGTGAATAATAAAAACATTTTGAAAATGATTCAAAACACTAATATATATATATATATATATATATATATATATATATATATATATATATATATATATATATATATATATATATATATATATATATAACTAGTTCCTTTTTGCCAATCTTACATTCACTCTTTTACTTATTTTTAAATATAAATTTTAACATAAAAAAACAACAACAAGTGAGTTTAATAATGATTTATCACAGAATATTGTTGTGGCGGTCGACAGGACTACTTTATTGATGTCTTTATTAAAGGTGTGACTTATTTAATTCAAACTACATTCACTTCATCATTAATTTCTCCTTTACCCTGCACCCCTACAGATGGCCCGCCACTTCCCAAACACCGTCTCAGCAAATTAAAGCAGAGGCACAGGCTTCTTTTTTTATGTGCAATCAAATGCAGGAGCAAATGCTGACTTAAACCTTCTAAGCATTCAAAAAACAGAGAATTCTGCACTCCTGGGTCACAATCCTCAGGATTTATTCTCCACATTTAGCAGAAAGAAAGCAACTGGGCCGGCTCCTATCTCTGAGCAACACTGCTGCTGTGTCTGGGTCCGCTCTGAGCTCAGCTGTGACCAAAGCTGCAGAAATGGCTCATTCATTTAGCCAGTTTAGGTCCAATTAGCGGACCGGCAGCCCAGCTCTGCTTTGTATTCCACCGCCGTCTGCAGAGAGGCAGAGGAGAGAGCCAGAACCTTCACCTGACCTTGCCAAGCCAATATATGGTCCAAATGAACCTCCAGACAAAACAGCACTGCAGTGTGCTCTCCCACACACCTACAGTATATGCAGAGAATAACAATAGAGCACTGTGTGGGTGGGTCTGAACGTATATCACCTCCATACGAATAACAAGTTTTACACCATCATATGTATTGCTAACAGTGAGTAAAAGAAGAGGCATTGCTGTATGATTAAAAAGCAGTGATTTTGAAAGCATACATACCATTAAAGCATATAAGAGCAGATAGACATATTTCCTAAACCTGCATTTTTTTCTATATCTTGATATAGTTAAATAATAATGAGAGTTCAGTAGATTAAAGTGACAAACTGTAAACCTGTAAACCTATTTAGCATAACCAAATAGAAAAAAGAGCTGGAACTCAGGCTAACTCCAAAAGCCCCCATAAGTTCAGTCTTGGCTCATTTTATTTACATACACCCAGCCCTTTATTAAAAGTATTTTTACTAAAGTGAAGCTGAGATATGGTAAAATACAACAGTCACTACATGAGAGAGAAACTCTTGTTGCTTTTGAATGATTCTATAAGAACTACAAGGGAGTTTTTTCTTGTCAATGTTTACCAACAATAATTGGCATCTCTGTGGTGCTGCTCATAAGAGGTTTCTATGTGAAGCTGCTTTGTGACAACTGCTGTTGTAAAAAGTATTGTAGTGTCATCAAGCTATCAAGTTTACAGAGCCTGGTGACATATTAGAATATTAACATATTTCACTTAGCAACATAAACAGCATCGCTACTGTTGAGTTCAGGATGTCTCTAGATTATTATTTTTTTTATTTATTCTAAAATACAGGTTAAATCTCATAACTAACAAACACTCACTATCTCTCCCAGTTTCTGCTTAAGAGAACGCTGTGCATAACTGGCTGCTGCTTCTCACCAGTGTGTGTGTGTTAAGTGTGTGCAGAACACAGAATGTAACTGTAAGCGTCCTTGAGTGCCTCGAGTGGCTAAAAGGCATAATATAAGTGTAAATGTAAGTAAGTAGGTATTGTAATAACTAATGACTAATCATTGCAGCTCTAGTGGGTCTGATATCCTGATATACGCTCTCTCTCTTTTTCTCTTAATCTAATACACACGCAGCATATGTCCTATACCCTGACATTAGCGCCGCTGCTCAGCTGCTGCATTGCTGCACTGAGTTATACCGCAGTGCTTCTGTTCCAGTGTCTGGGTCAACAACAGATAAACTAACACAGGCGTCCCGTTACCTCACATGAAAGCCAGGATGCCTCGGTGGAGAGAACTCCTCATTTAACATGTGCATCTAATTAGCATGAATCCTCCGCAGCACAATCAGACGAGCGAGCGAGCGTCTGAACTAACTCGGCCGTGTGGATCCGGTCCAGGAAATATCAACGGCTATTAAAAATAATAACAGGGGCACTGAATAATACAAGACATTTGATCATTTACACGATTGGATGGCTGCTGAATAGCAATTACTGGCAGGAATAAGCCAGCCCAGTGGTCCGATGCACATGCAGGCCTTACCCCGCTTTGTTACACGGAATAACCTTCTTTATAACGATGTAGAGTAATGGAATACACATATTCTGCATGTTTTTCAATACATTCAGTACATACCAGTGTCCTGGCATGACCATCCCTGCACAGGATTAGTTTCTCAGGAGGTCCCTGGGGTAATTTTCTCTGTGATTTTATTCCCATCCGGAAAGAACATGTATGCATTTTTCTTCTCAGACGTCCTCTGAGAAAATTACAGGCTGAATTACCTACTGTTTTTCTCTAAACTCCGTGGTCCTCCAGTAATTTTAGTCCTGTCCAGACGCACATCTCTGAGTTTCTTCACCTCATGTTTAATAAAATTGCTATTTATCCACTGCCACACACTGTAATTACACTTTGGGTGCACGTTTCCACGGAGATCCATGTAAACACAACAGCGAGTGGAAATGGAGGAGCTACTGAACTTGATTTCACGTGACCGAGAAAGCCTGAAAACTCACTGTTCCTCCTGTTTATTAATTACAGTTCAGATGTAAGAGTTTTATAACTAGTAGGAGTAAAAGTGTGAAATATTTTTCACAGATGTCCCCCTGAGGAACTAATTCTGTCCGGATACAGCTTAATATTGTTACGGGATAGGGTGGTGTTGGATCCAAGTGCAGAGCAAAATGGTTGTTTGTTTTGGGATGTATTTAATAATTTATATCTTCAGTCATATATGTTTGCTAAGGTATATTTATAATTATTTGATTACTCAATTGTTTCTGATATTTATAAATATGTTTTAATATTGTTTGTGTCAAAAGGGTGTGCTTGTGGAACTTGGTTTGGTTTTCCACAGAGGAAACTGGAAAATAGGTGGAAAACAAAACTCTGAAGAGGTGCACAAAAAAAGGCGGGAAACAGAACAAAGGAAATGCCACAAAATGGCATGTACAACTGAAACACAGCTTTTTAGCTTCAAATAACTCAAACCGAAACACAATCAAACTCAAAACGGACTGAGCACAGCTCAGACCTCTACTTTTACTTTCTTTTGAGATCTTTTATATCTTTTTTGTGCGACTTTCTTTTCTTTTCTTCTTTCTTTCTTTTATTTTCTTTTATTTTCTTACATCCTCTGTTACCGGTCACCCCTCTTTAAAGGTGCGACGAGAATGAGTGGTTTGACTGGGCTTTATATAGAGTGCTGCACAGGTGTCGCTGGTTGCCAGTGATCACCTCTGGGGATTCTGGGACTTGGAGTTTCGGGACCCAATGCCACTTCTTTTTCCCCTCTGTTGCCCAGCTCCCCTGCTGGTGGCCAGTGGTGCAGCACTGCCCATCACAAATATGTATTTATTTTAAAAACTGAGTGGTCTGGTTGGTTTGTTGGATGTAACTGTTTCATAAATTAACCCTCTTGTTATGTTCTGGGTCAAACTGACCTGTTTTAAAGTTTAAAGATATAGAAAAAAACAGTTCAAAGTATTTTTTCCAGTATGAAACTTCTTCCGCTTGCCTTAATTAGTGTAATCAACATATAATATGAAAATGGTTCATCTCACATATTTGCAACCACCCCCTGCAAAAACTACAAAAACTAAAGAAAAACTGCAATGTTTCAATGTTATGTAAAACAAGTGTGGTTTCTATGTTGGACTTTTAAAAGTAATAAAGTAGTGAAACATTAAAAAAGTTTGAACATGTTTTTCTTGATGAAAAACAAGTGAATTATGCCAAATCAACCCAGGGAACACCATTACTGTTCCTGACAAATGAACATAACAGAAGGGTTAGTAAATTACAGATTTTCACAAAGCAATGTATTTTAATTAAACAGCATTACTCCTTCATTACTCACTGCTCTGTAAAATTACTGCAATTTCACCAGAACTCTCAGCAGACAGTTCTTCACATCTCCAAATCCACAAAACTTAGACTGTCACTTTAAATACTGCAATCCATTACTGTCCTTGATGTCCCTTAAAAACTGTGCCTTTCTGCATTCCATTCAAAGCAAAATCAGCTTAAAAGAATGATAAATAGGAGGTGATTTCCATTTTAAGATGATGATTTACATAAGACCATGCTTTCATCATCTTACAGTCATCACTCCAGCCTCCCTACAGTGTCACTAATCCAGTCTTTGTTTGTGTTTTTATGCAAAGACTCATCTCATATCTGTGCATTTCTAAATCTAGAGGGGAAAAGCATAACTTTTTTATTATATATATATATATATATATATATATATATATATATATATATATATATATATATATATATATAATAAAAAAGTAAGATTAACAGTGTTTTCTCACACTGTAAAAAATGTGTCAACATTATATAATAAAATCATGCAAAAGGATTTTTATTAATTTTGGAGCATTTCTTTGTTGTCTATGTTCATCAGTGAAGATGTAGACATCATGTAACAAATAACAGCCAAATATAAATTATTTCAAAAATTTTAAAAAGGAAAAGTAATTGTCTGACAGTGATGATACATGCAATGTGAAATTAACAGTACTTTCCAACACAAATGACCTATTTAACAAGTATTTTAATGTTGGTAATGTTGGAGTATTTCTATTGGTCCATTCATCATGAAAGCTGGAGACAATTTTACTGCCAGATCCATGCAAAAAAAAAAAAAAAAAACTGCAAAAACTGCAACAAAACAAAGTAGCATGAATTTGTGATAAGAGTGTGATGAATACATTTTAAAATATAAATGAATATTTAAAATGATAAATATGTGAAGTAAAAAGAAAAGGTAAGCAACTGTTTACATCTCCTTACAACATCAAAAACACTTAAACTCACAAAACACAGTGTTTATACATATAAATGTGCGGATAATACTAGTCAATATATCGTCGCTGTCCTATGAAAAACACTTAAGTCCATTTTTGTCCATTTTTAGTTTACTACATAATTTGAAGCCCCTCCCCCTCCTCCCCCTGGTCCTATATATATATATATATATATATATATATACCTTCCAGGTGCTCACCTACGTGACTTTCGACCTCGCACCCGCCTCCACCCCATCACCACCCTCATCTTCACCCTCATCTTCATCACTCATCTTCATTACTCCTAGCTGCGGGGGGGACCTGGCTTGAGAACCGTCTCAAGCTGTTCTGAACTGAACCCCAAGCAACATCATCACAGTTCCCCTCCCCGCATCGCGTAGGCAGGGTTCATTATAGCAAACTGTCCCTTACACTGTAAACGGACCAACAGAAATGCTTCAAAATGACCCGAAATAAACTCTTTTTACCCTGACTTCCATTGAAAGTTTACAAGATTTTTTCTCTCTCCTGTAAAGTTGCTTTTTTTTAGATAAGTGTTTTTCATTGGACAGTGACGATATGATGATTTACTTTTTTAGATAATTTAAATTTGGCACTTTTTCCAATTTCAGGATGAATGAACCAATAGAAATGGAAGATTTTGCATTACAGTAGCATGCAGTCATTAAAAACAGACTACAATTCTTGACTATAATGTCCTAACTTATTACATACTTAGTAGTTTAGTAGAATAGAAAACCTATTGTCTCAAAACTATTATAAATAAGGAATACAGTCCATTGATTTCCATTAAAAGTGTGTTTTGGGTAATAGAGTTTTTCAGCTGCTTTGAAAGTATGATTAAAATAAATAGTTGATGATGTGTACAGTTGTTACTCATGAATAAAATATATCCCATAAACACAGCTGAGTTCATCCAGTTTATTTGTGTTTGTAAACAAACCTGCAGTAATTTTTATCATCAGGTGAGAATCATGTTAATTTAATGTGCCAAAGTGCTAAAATTGTATGTTTCAGTATAAATGGAAACGACTGGTAATCGGCTGTGTGCTACAGATACAACAGATGGAGATTAGGAGGACTATTGCTTTAAGTGCTGCTTTAGAGTGTGTTTAAATGCTCTTTCTAACACTGGACCATGCGGCTAATAATTAAAGTCAATAGTCTAAGCAGTAATTTTAAATCAGCAGTGCTGGGGTTAAGAGGATTAGAGGGTGGACGAATGTCTAGACTTGAGTTCAGCTGAGTCTCAGTCTTCTTGAGTTCAGGAGTAATATCTGAAACTACTTTAATTAAATCATGGCACTAAAAGGACAGGATCTGATTGGCTGTGACTGGGCCTGTCACAATATTTATGTTCTTGACTTATCGTACTACATATACAGCTCTAAAAAAATTAAGAGACCACTTCAGTTTCTGAATCAGTTTCTCTGATTTAGCTATTTATACGTAAATATCTGAGTAAAATGAACATTGCTATTTTATTCTATAAACTACAGACAACATTTCTCCCAAATTCCAAATAAAATTATTGTCAATTAGAGCATTTATTTGCTATATTCATAAAGTTTTAAGAGTTCAGAAATTAATATTTGGTGAAATAACCCTGGTTTTAATCAGTGTTCATGCATCTTGGCATGTTTTCCTCCACCAGTCCAACACACTGCTTTTGAATAACTTTCTGTCACTCCTGATGCAAAAATTCAAGCAACTCAGTTTGGTTTGATGGCTTGTGATCATTCATCTTCCTCTTGATTATATTCTTGAGGTTTTTAATTTTGGTCAAATTAAAGAAAATCCTTTTTTTAAGTTAGTTTGTAAGTTAAGTTTGTGCAAAAAAAAAAAACTAATATTGTTAAAGGTGCGGTTCTTAAGATTTTATTTATTTTAAATTGCATGTCTGCAACATCTAATTTATACATTATAAAACCAGAGTGGTCGGGTAGGTCTTTGGAAGATTTGAGCTCTACATTTTGATAGTATTTCAAAAATGAAAAAGAGAACATACTAAAAACGCATAATTTAACACAGCAATTTATATACAGTATGTTAAACTGTATTCAAAATGTACTGCAATTACACTTTTTGACCAGAGAGGTCTCCAAATCCCCAAATATCTAAACTTACAGACTGCTCCTTTAATAAGCCGGTATGTAAACTCTGTGAGTAAAAAAAGAAACAGTGATTAAATTTAATTTGTTTTATTTATATGGGATATTTTAAGCATAATAATAATAAACTAAAATTATTAATAATACTAAATACAATACAGTCTCATCCTTTTTTTAAATAATTAAAACATAAAAGTGTAACTGCATTATGATGCTAATGATGATGCTATGATTATTGGGTCAGTATTATATATATATAATTTTTTAGGTTTTTAAATTGCAATATAATCAATCATCACAATTTTAAACACAAAGTTATCATGCCAGGCCTAGCTGTGGCAGTCACACGATACAAAAGAGGCTATAGTTATAACAGCTTATTTCCCCATTGTAACACTGCTTTTATTTTTACATTATATTAGAAAAAAAGAGCAAAAATGTATTTGAAATATTGTATAATATGTACCACCAAATACCCAATGGACCTTCCAATACATTAGGAGGTAAAAATGAAAGCAACACATCACCTAAACTTATATTTATAACTGAATAAAAGGCCATAAGGAAAAAAACTAAGTTACTTTTGTCCACAAGGAGGTGCTCAGGTAACTCCACTGCTTAAAACTGTTTCACAAAAAAATCAAGTTTATCGCTTTTTAAGATGCTTAATCAATTTGCCTTCCCAGGCCTGTCCTACAGCTGCTCTCTCCCTGGCAGTTTATTATGCTAAGTAAAACGTTCACAGACAGATAAAATCTTTATTTAGTAAAAGTGTGAGCTGAATGGGAATGCTTCTTTTGCACCTGGAAGCCGTGATGTCACGCTACGCTCCTAAAGATGGATTATTTTGCAATAAGGCCGGTTTTACTGTGAGCGTTTTCCTCCCCATTAGCGCACAGCTCAATGCCTTCCACGTAGAGAGGCTGAGTGTGTGGCCAGCAGGTAGACGACTGGCTGAGGAAGGGATTAGGCATAGTGGTGCGGAGGCTGAAATAAGACCCAGCATTTAAATCAACCACATTCTACACACACAGCCTACTGATTCCTCACTGCCGTGTGTGGTACTGAACAATACTAATATACAGCTCTGGAAAATAAATAAGAGACCACTTCAGTTTCTGAATCAGTTTCTCTGATTTTGCTATTTATAGTTATATGTTTGAGTAAAATTAACATTGTTGTTTTATTCTATGAACTACAGAAAATATTTCTGCCAAACTCAAAATAAAATATTGTAATTTAGAGCATTTATTTGCAGAAAATGAGAAATGGCTGAAATAACAAAAAAAGAAAAAAATAATGCAAAGAAAACAAGTTCATATTCATAAAGTTTTAAGAGTTCAGAAATCAATATTTGGTGAAATAATCCTGTTTTTTAATCACAGTTTTCATGCATCTTGGCATGTTCCCCTCCACCAGTCTTACACACTGCTTTTGGATAACTTTATGCCACTCCTGGTGCAAAAATTCAAGCAGTTCAGTTTAGTTTGATGGCTTGTGATTAACCATCTTCCTCTTGATTAAATTCCAGAGGTTTTCAATTTGGTAAAATCAAAGAAACTCATCATTTTTTTGTTGTCTCTTAGTTTTTTTTCCAGAGGGGTACATTTTAACATTTCCTCAACTTGAAATAAAAAAAAAACATTCACCCCTATAGAATTCTATAGAAGTCACAAAAAAAAGAAAAACAAACAGAAAATGTGTTCTTTAAGGTTTTAAAACTTTTAAATTATTTTAGAAGTACAAACATGTAAATTGAATTTTAGATATAAATTAAATTAAGTTATAATTTTATACAATTAGAATAAAATAAAATTGAAAGCAGCGTTAGAAGAGAAGTGGTATTTTTTACTAAATTTGGTGCAGACCCCTCATTAATAAAATGACACTTTATATTTTTGAAGACTCCTGTTTGAATATTTAAATATACATTGACAATATGCCATATATCATGGGACAAAAACTAGTACTGTGTCCCATGACTTTTGCCACGTGACTTGTCTGTTCACGTGGACAATTCTAACCAGTCGCCACTAACTAAAAAAAATTAATAAAAAATCAGAAAAGGCCTTGTTCAAACTCGCATTGATAATTCATGTTGCCTTGTCATGAGCACACTGACCAGAGATAATCAACCTCACTCACACAAGATAACACCTCACAATTTATACAGGTGTGGGCATTCCTAGGCCATCTTCTGAGGAAACTCTTTATGATCTATGTACATACTGCTCATCTCATGACTTCTGGCATGTAATTATAGATGATATTTTATTTTTATTTATTTATTTTTAATTTCCAGGGCTAAAAAGCACAATTGTACAATAGTGGCTTTTTCAAATATATTATACATTAAACAGTTACATAATTGTGTATATCAAGCAAAACATCACCTTCAAAGCAGAAGAAAAATACCTTATAAGGAGTTAAAAAAAAAAAAACAGGCGCATTTCTATTGGTCCATTTATCATGAAATTGGCCCGAAGAAAAGAAAAACTGCCAATTATGTGTGAGTGTCTGTGTGAAAAGAAAGAGAGAATAAAGAGGAGATAAACTAAAATGTGCGTACAGACCTATGATTTAAAATGTCCCCACAAATTATATGCTTACATAAAACGTGGCATCACTGCGGCTCTGACGCAATTTACTCGTGCTGTAATTTCACTATTTTATTTTGATTTGCTGCGTCTGAATTATATGCTGGGTTATGGTGGTCTGTGCACAAAAGCTAAGGACAGCAGAGCATCGGTTCCAAATCCTGCGGCTCAGAGTTTTTATCTGAGGCTGTATTGAATGAGCGGGGGATCCCCATCACTCACATATTCTGCCCGTGAGAAATAATGAGGGGCCACATGATAAATAAACAGGTTCTGGAGACGCAGCCTGCAGCGCGCCCTCCTCACCCGAAACCCGAGTCCTAACAGCATGACAGCAGAGCCGGCAAGAACATCCCTGCAGAACATGCAGCAGATCCATTACCAGAGAATTCAACCTTCAACAGTTTCATCACACACATTTTATATATATATATATATATATATATATATATACTGCCTGAGTACCTTTACACTTTACACACTTATACAACATACTAGGGGTGTGCCATATCCTATCATATCATATGCAATAATATCAGCAACATTTTTCAATATCATGCATAATATTATACCCTAAAATATTGTGCTACATCACCCACCCCTAATTATCACATCAGGGTACTACCTTTTTGCTGTTTTTAGCAAAAACAATAAATAAATAAATAAATTCACACTGTTCTTATTTCCCATTATATATCTACTAAAGACAGATTATATCAGTTCAGTATAATTTATTTTACTTTAAACCTGGATATATGGAGAATGCTATAACAGTGCATTAGTATTATTATCATGACATTCTGAATCATTGACTTCTGTTACAAATCTGATAAAATTCTTGTATTTTTTAAAATATCTCAGTTAGTTTTGTGCCATATCATATTGTATGCAACAATAGAATTTAATTTTCATTTTGTCGCAGTAGTGTTTTCTTGAACTAATATTTTCTTTTAGTACAGTGTTTTGTCATATCGCCAAGAGTATCGTTATAATATGATATATCGTGATATTATTTAAGGGCCATATCGCCCACCCCTACAACATACTTATCCCTGTACGTATAATGTGATTTATAGATGTAAAACTTGTTAAAACTGTTACAACTTCTGAAACTGAAATATTGATATTAAAACACTTTGAATACCCATACACAACTGATATCCACAGAATGATGCTAAACTTTTAAGAAGTCAGTTTCAAGCAATGTACTATGATTATATGTATATTGTCACTGTTAAAAAGCACATGCATCTCCAAAACGGTATCTTTACAGGAAAATGCAACAATGTTCTTATGTTTAAATATAATTCAATGTACAATAAGCATTTATTTCAGGAATTAGAGCATTAGAATAGCTAAAGCTTAACCACAAGAATAACCGCAAGGCCTTTAACAATGCAATAGTTTGTAATAATTTGTCATATTAATAAAATGAATGAGGAATAATTTTTGTTTTTTTTTTTAAATATAAAAATACAGTCACTCTGAACGTGGCTCAACCAATCAAATTATTCTAAAATAGCTCCCAAATGTTTAAGCATTGCACTACCACACACAGACACACATCCTGTTGTTGGATATATATATAAATGTGTATGTGGTATTGGGATGAAACATTACAGTACGCAGTGCGTCTGTAATGATACCCCGTAGAGATAATAGCATGACTGAAGCCCAAAAGCCCTTAAAAGGACCCCGGCTTGATCTGGTAGGCAGGTGAATCCAGGCTGTGAGACTTTAATTACCGCTCTGTCTCTGTGCTGGAAAGGCGCTGAGTCTGTCTCCTGAGGAACAGGCCTAAACAGTCTCAGCCTAAACCCACCTGCACACAGGGACTCACTCAGGAAGCTGCTTAAAGCTGAGCTGAAGTTTAGGAGGAGAAGTTTACAGGTGCTTTCCTCTTCCCCGTAGCGTTTCTGCGTTTCCCCTCACGGCCCCCCGGCCTCGCTCACGTGCTGCAGGCCCAGGAGCAGATGCATATCCTAATCCTTTGATAAATCAGCTCTTGGCTGCACTGTGGGGCCGAGCTCTGCAGGAGGCAGGCCTGAAATGCACCCGACTCCAGGCTCCAGCGTGGAGGAACAGCCCGAGCGCACCATTAATTCTGCAGGAATCTCCTAAAGACGGCGGATGTAGCTCATAAGGAGGGATTCTGCAGTTTTGCACAACATCAAAACACTTTGAAGTAAAGGACTTGAGCCAAATCACTCAAGCTTAGTTTACGGGTCTTAAAGTTAGAATCCTGTATAAAGAAATGCTGAAATTGTATATCTAGAGAGACAAACCTTAGAGCAACACCAAGCAACATTTAAAAAATAAAAAAAAATAAAAAATAACAGCTTTACTACCAATGTGATGCTGCACTGGCTTCTAACAGAGAGGAAAGCATTGCTGCTGATGTTGCACTATGTAACTTTGGTGAAGCAGGAAAGATAATGCTCACAGTAACCGTGCAATGCTTTAAACATAAGTCGTATTTGTGCAAAATTTGGTAATATTATACCGTTTTGAACTATGTCTCTCAGCTTGTCCAGAAAAATGTGTCCAAAATTACATTTCCCGACTGTAGGGGGAGCTGTAAAGCTAAATAAATACCAATTTTTTATTTTGTTGCTTCAAATAAAGCATATAAAAGTATGTAAAACCCTGACATAACTACTTTTAACAAAAATAAAATATTTTGCTAAAATAAATACTGTGGCATAAAAGCTCATCACAGTATAATACAGCCTTAAACAGAAGCGGCTTTCTGATTTAATGAGCCAAAAATCCGATAAATATTTGTCAAGCAACCTCTATTACTATTTTTAAGGAAAAGCTAAAAACATATATTGTTACATTAGCTTTTAATTAAAACTTATTCTTATTGTTTTAGCTTCCAATAAGATCCTTCTTATTATTTATTTACTATAACTTTTATTATTTGGGTTCTGATTTTATTATTACCTTGTCATTACCTTATTTTTATTTTTCTAGCTTTTAATTAGACCGTATTTTTATCTGTCTGGTTTTGATTGTATTTTTATTCCATCCTAATTTTCATTTGTTTTTATGTATTATTTTTTATTAGTGTTAATTGTAAATGACTTTTTTTATGTCTTGCTTGCTTGTTGTGCTATTTCTTACACTCTTTCTCCCTATGTAAAGCACTTTTAACTGCATTTTATGTATGAAAGGTGCTATACAAATAAATGCATTATTATTATATATATTTTTAGAAATAACTAGGAATATAACAATATAATGTTTCAGTCATATCGCATCTTTGTATTGTCAGTATGCCAGCTTAGTTTATTAGCATGTGTCTAACTTATTATTTTGTAGCTAGTTTGTTAAATTGTTGATTTTTTTTATTCAAACATGTTTGCAATTTTATGTTAAATGGGCTGCTAAATAAAAAAAATTGTACCTATAAAAATATTTAAAATATTTGTAGAAGTCCAAAATCCAGACACAAGTCTGCTGATAAATTTTGCAGATGTATAAAAATGAGACTAATGATCATTCATATTGTAGTTATTTACACTATATCATATTGCATTAGAATGTATTCATGCAATTCCATCTTCAATTAATTTTTAAATGACAGTATTAGCTCTTCTTACAGCAGAATTAATTCTAAAGATTAATGATAAGTCCAGACAGGCAGCAGACCCCAGTATAAAGAGCTGCTGTGTTATTATGAGGCTATTGTGATATTATATTATGATATTATGAGCATGAAAGGATTTGGACATTAGTGAATTGGCAGGGTAAACAGTAAGAGGAGCAAGTGAATTGAGGTCAGGCCAAACAGATGAAAACTAATCATTCATGACTAGACAGAGCACAGAGACTCACCGAGCATAGAGCAACAAATCAAGCAGAGCTTAATCCTTTTATTCTACTGCACTGTGCTGTACTGTACAAAACGATTCAGAAAAACATGCACCTTTCCACCCACTCATCCCTGCCAGTACTCACACCACACTCAAGACTGTACACTACTGCGTCTAAATAAATTAGAATACTATGGGAAAGTTACTTTATTTCAGTAATTCAGTTCAAAATCTGAAACTCATATATTATATAGACGTATTACACAAAGAGTGATCTATTTTAAGCCTGCTGGCACTGGTACTTTTAAAAAGTGCGAGCAGTGTGGGCAGTGTGCCAAGTACTGCTGGAAAATGAAATCTGCGTCTGCGTGAAGTGCTGTCAGATTTTGTGGGAAAACAAAACTGCACTGACTTTAGACTTGATAATAAAGCACAGTGGATCAACACCAGCAGATGACATGTCTCTCCAAACCATCACTGATTGGTGGAAACTTCACACTAGACCTCAAGCAGTTTGGACTGTGTGTTTCTCCACTCTTCCTCCAGACTCCGCTCACTTTATTTCTAAATGAAATGTAAAATTTAATGATGATCAGTAATAGTCAACGTTTATGGAGATGCTGGATTTCATTTTCCAGCAGGACTTGGCACACTGTCCACACTGCTAAAAGTACCAATTGGTGTTATACAATATTATAATTTTTTGAGACACTGATTTTTGGGTTTTCATTGGCTGTAAGCCATAATCACCAACAATAAAAGAAATAAACGCTTAAAATAGATCATTCTGTGTGTAATACATCTGTATAATATATGAGTTTCACATCAACTGAATTACTGAAATAAAGTAACTTTTTAATGACATTCTAATTTTTTGAGATACGCCATTATTTGACAGATCACTTGCTCAAGACCATGACCAAACAAAAACATATACAGCTGTTTCTCTGATTTTGCTATTTATAGGTTTATGTTTGAGGAAAATAAACATTGTTGTTTTACTCTATAAACTATGGACAACATTTCTCCCTTTCTCGTCATTTAGAGCATTTATTTGCAGAAAATATAATGCAGAGAACCCAAGTTATATATTCATTTCAACGTTTCAAGAGTTCAAAAATCAATATTTGGTGAAATAACCCTGGTTTTTAATCAGTTTTCATGCATCTTGGCCTCTCCTCCACCAGTCTTACATACTGCTTTTGGATAACTTTGTGCCTTTACTCCTGGTGCAAAAATGCAAGCAGCTCAGTTTGGTTAGATGACTTGTGAACTTGCCATCTTCCTCTTGATTATGTTCCAGAGGTTGTCAATTTGGTAAAATCAAAGAAACTTTTCCACAATTTCCACTAACAGCTTCTCATATGTAACACACTAAATAACATAATAATGATGATGTGTTTGTGCTACAATGTAGCTCTTAAAATGTAGCTCTTTAAAAAGGCGAATGATCCAAACTCACGCTGAAATGCTGTGAAAGTGATTTACAGATCATCTAATTACTCATCATTCATCTTTCCCCCCTCTATTACCTCCTCCCCCTTTCTCCTGCACCAACGCCAGTCTAAACTTTCCCGCATTTCTTCACCATTTTCTCTTCTTTGTAAATGAGGTGTGTTTGGCTGAGGGCCAGCTTGGCTGGTAAGATTATCTACTCTTAGCCGCTGCATGTTCTTGGCTGCAGGGCACGGTTGACTCACTGAGGGATAGACAGGATGGTGCTGCAGAGCTCATGGAGTTCTGCTGGCTGTGAAACGGAGTGCTCCACTGCAGAAAGTGGCAGAAACAGTGGAAAGTGGGACGAAAAGAAAGAGACGAGGAACAGAAAGAGGAAGAAAGAGAGAGAGAAAGAGAGAGAGAGAGGACATTAAGGCAGTGCGGCTGGTGATCTAATACTCTGTACACTCAGTATGACAGCTAGACACCACTGTCAGCCTGTGTGAGTGTGAGTTAGACAGGGCAGCCAGTCATTCCTCACCATTACCCAACAGATCACAGATCAGCTTCCCGCTCTGCAGACCCATCACTGCAGACTCCCAGCGTTCCCAAACACGTCTACTGAACTTCTTTAAACTCGGCTGTTTCAGCTTAAGTATATAAATATACATTTTATTAAATTCCTTTATATAAATAAATGTACAATTATATTACAACAATCTCAAAAATCTACTTATAAATATCTGGCCATTAAATCACTCTTTCACTCACTCACATTTAGCAGGATGAAGAGGGCAGTACAACTACCAAAATAGCTTTCAGAGCTTTGCGTCACTAAAACATGTCATATATCATTTTGAATTGATTTAAGGATATTATAAGATTCTTATGATTATTTTATTATGATCACCTTATTTGTACTTGTTAAGTAATTGTAATTTCTGAATCTTATTTAACCAGCAGATAAACTTGCTTGATATTCGATATTTTTCTTAATAATAGTTAAATTATATTATTTCTTGAAATAGGAAAAAATTCTGCCACTGAAATAAGATTTTAAGTAGATAAAATCACTTAAAAAGTAAAATAAATAATAAGAAATATTCTTACTGCTAAAATAATTGTGAGCTGTTTATTAAAAATTTAAAATGTCTACAATTATGAGCATTACACTTGCTGCAAATTATTAGATATTATTTGATATCACTTGCTGCATATATTGATATTGCATATATTCTTGGTTCTTAGTGGTCCTTTATGGTGTAGCGTATTAAATTGGGAAGGCAAGAAATTATTTTTTATGCTTTAGATCAGTGAATACTAGCAATATAATTATATCATTTATGAACATTAGTACAATACAATTACACCTATCTCTCTAACACCTTTTCTTATATTGGTTATGTTTTTTTATTTAATTGTTATATATTTCATTGTTGGTTTACTTGGAGTTGGTAATCTTTGTTTAATATATTCCACTCCTTAAAATTCACAACAGTAAAGTAAATTCAGTGCATCTCTTTTTTTTTTTATTCCAGTGATCGACCCCTTTCTTACTGACCAACACTAAAGAGACAGACACATTCCCTCTTTGATTGTGGCTGTGGAACGAAGCCACGCCCACACCCCTTCCTCCACCTGTCCACCATCGGCCTGCAGGCGTCCACCCCCCCACCAAACTCACCCACCCCCACCCGTCTCCCTCTCTTAAGTTCTAAAAGTCAGGAGTGCACGCCCAGACAAAACAATGGCCATCCTTTCTTTCCCACCCGCCTCCTGAAAGCCTCCTGCCCTCAGGTATGAAATCCTATCACTCAGCACAAAACGGCTGGATTAGACCAAATTCATCTGAGAGGGAGATGAGATTCCTCCACAGATAACATGCCGGGCCACAGGTAAACCGATCCCCCTCCGCTTATTTTATGGGTGGGTTCTGGAAGTCCCAAAACTCTACACTGTCCTTTTGATACAAAGGCATCCTTTTCACCAGAAAAAAAAAGATCACCCCGGAACTAGTTTTTTATTTTTTATTTTTTTTTACATTTTATATTGCATCGATTAGGTCACCACATACAACAGAGTTTACAGAGTTGAGCCTCAAAACGTAATTAGTAAGTGTTTTAAATGAGCTGCAGCTAAAACTGAACTGATTAAATGTTTTAATTAAACTAGTTAACTACTGATTCTTAACTCTAGTTCAGTACTACCCCCATTCAATAGTGCAGGATCTTTCTATTCTTAGACTCCTGACTTTAAAAGGCTGTGGTGTTACAAAATAAGATTTTATAATCTCCTTATAATCTCACGAGAAGCCGGCAGTGAGACAGCTGCTCCACTCCAAAGCTTTGAAACCATGTGCATATTTATCTACGTCATTAGAGTGGCACAACAGTCTAACTGCTAGTTCACTTTTATATCAATGTAGCTACATACAGAGCCACGAAAACAAATAAACACCAGCCACAAAAACAAGAAATGCTAAATATGTAAAAAATATATAAAAAAAAAACAACAAGAAAAAAATGTCTTTCTAATCAAAGAAAAAATGAAATTAATAAAAAGTATAAAAGCTAAACAAATATATTATAGCAATATTGTAAACTAAACAGCATTACAATGATTTATTAAAAATATACTGTATTATCACAGTAAGGTAAAAAACAAAGGCAATCTCCAAAATAGCAACTTTACAGAAAAAGGAAAATCCCTCTTACTAATGTTTTTTTTCCAATTAATTTTAGAGCATTTCTATTGGACTGTTCATTAAGAACCAATTCATATAATGTCCAAAAAGTGACAAAAATTAAGATACAAGATTTTTGTACAACAGCAACAGTATAAGCGTATAAAAGTGGTGACATCTCCTCATCCTCAATTTCTTCTAAAATCTAAGATAGAATAGGAAATGTAGTAATTTACATATATATATATATATATATATATATATATATATATATATATATATATATATATATATATATATATTAACACTTTAACGTATATGTAGGACTGTTTCTGGAGAATCTGATTACATTCTGCCACAAAAGCATTAGTGAGATCAGTTACTGAAGTCGGACAAACACAAGAGTTGAAAAAATAAAACATATTAGATGCTCAGACCTAAGGAGACCTAATGTACTCCTTCATCCTACAATTGCCCCAGAGCATGGTGACCTCAGAACATCTGATTCTATTAACAATGACTTTCTGAAGCTATACAGGCTCTGTGCAACTAAACATGTGTGTCAGTAATGTGTGCACCTCAAAACAGTTGCATTCTGTAATTAGACTGAGTGTCTGGATACGTTTGGAGTGTGAGTGTGAGTGTGAGTGTGTGTGTGTGGTGTTTGTTGATGTGATATATTTTATTCATGTGGAGATGATGTACACATTTGAATCAAGTCAAAGTTCAGTGCTTCACTTATTTCAGTGTGGATAAAAAAAAGAAAAAGTGCAAAGCAAGCGAAGTCAAGTCACAGTGAGCTGAAGCACAGCTCATGAATAATGGAGAAGGGCGCGCTCACATCGGAGAAGTTCATATCTCTCCAGTGGCTCTGTGTGCGTGTGCGTGTGCGTGTGTGTGTGTGTGTGTGTGTGTGTGTGTGTCTTTTATTAATACGTAGCTGCTTGACAAATGAGTTCTCGGCACAAGACCTCACTCTCTTTGTGTGTGTCGATATGTGTGTGTGTGTGTGTGTGTGTGTGTGTGTGTGTGTGTGTGTGTGTGTACTATTAGCTCTGGTCCAATCTCTGTAAGTGCACTGGGCCATTTGAATGTCACTTGCTGTTGGTATATGAGTGCAGATGACAGGCTGGTTTTATAGAGCTTCTGAGAGAAGAACTGTAACACTGCTCTCCTTCATCTGCAGCAGATCAACATCACACCATTCAATACCCATAATCACACAACACACACACACACACACACACACACAATACTGCTACACAAACATCCCACAGAGAAAGAGAGAGAGAGAGAGAGTAAGAGAGAGAAAAAAAGCAAGAAAAAGAAAGAGACAGAAAGAGAAAGAGAGAGAGAGAGAAGAAAGAGAAAGAGAAAGAGAGAAAAATATACTTTGTTTTACTTTTAACAACACTTTTTGTATAAAATATTATATTATGATATTAAAAGTCCCTATCTGCCCATCTCAGCCATTCAAATTCTAATTTAAAACCAGGACATCATGTCACAAGAAAGAGATAAATAAATAAATAAATAATAATAAAAAAAAATCCATAAATAAATAAAAGGACATTAAACATTTTTCTTTTACATTGAAATTGAGGTGTGAAGCACAGCAAAAGAGAAAAGAGAGAGAGAAATTAGAGGGAAAAAGAGGGGAATTAATTAAAATATGAAACCTAAAACAGAAAAATAAAAGGTAGAAGAAAAGAAGGAGAGAATGGCAATGTCATTTCTATATAAAGTTCAAAATATAAGAAAGAAAGATCAAAACAAACAAAAGAAAATGATATAGAAATTGAAGAGCAAAAAAGTCAGTAGGAGAAAAAGTATACGAAAAAAAGTGAAAGAAAGAAAGAAAGAAAGAAAAAAAGAAAGGTACATGAGAGAGAAAACAGACAGTAAAGCAAGAAAGAAGAAGAAAGAATAAAAGAAAGAAAAGTGGGGGCAATATAACAGAAACACCAGGCAGAAAGAGGGGGGATAAGAGAGAGCGAGAGAGAGAGAGAGAGACAAAACAAAAAAGAAAGAAAGAAGAGAGAGAGAGGGGTGATAAAGGAGCGTCTGCATAATGCTGAATGCTGAGTTGGGGAATGAGGGGGATTAAAGCACTTGTGCTCTTTTGCATAATGCTAAAATAAACGCCTGAAACTGCAGATCTCTGCTGCTGGAGAACATACGCTGCCTGAGTGAGGAGGGAGTGTTATTGTGATTTAGCATTTCTCTCATCAGAGAGAGAGAGAGAGAGAGAGACAGAGAGAGAGAGAGGATCTGGGTTAGACTAGGAACACGTCGTCTTCTTTGAAAGTGAAGACCCTGAAGGCTGTGTGTGGAGGAACAGCAGGAGCTGGAGGAACACTGAGGAGCAGAGAGGGAATCCTGACCCGTCTGACTGACTGAACGTCAGCTCACTCTGAACACCGTCACCCTGAGTATCTGAGCACAGTCGGTACAGTCAGCACACACAGCCCTGACTCTTCATTTACCTCCATTACTGTCCCAATGCTAACAGGAGGAAGAGCAGAGTCTATAAATAAACCTCTCTGATGCTTCTCTCCACCAACACCAAACACACACACACACACCCCACAAGGGTAACACTCTCATTACTCTCTCTCTCGCCTGTGGAGTGAGAGTATTCTCCTTCACTTTACCTTGTATAGTGTGTTTTTTGGCAGGAACTGAACCTGAACTAAATGAAATAAGTCCAAATACTGAATACTGAGAGACCGGGGTTTAATTGCTAGTCTGGGTGACTATGCTGCTCTAATGCAATAAGAGTCCTTGGGCTAGACTCCTAACACTACATCTAAAGTTGCTCTGGATAAGAGCATCAGCTAAAATACCGCAAATGTAAATGTAACTAAAAAATTTTTCCCCACCAAAAAGAAATAAAGAAAGAACAGACAGACAAACACAAAGAGCTATAACCCTCTAGCCCACACTGGCTTTAGACATGGTGCCAATAGGTTCCAACAGATGTTTATCTGCTCCAGATAGTCCTATTCTATTGGCAATACTTTTCTACAGCGAATAGACAAGCTGTGTATGTGTGCGTTTGCACTAGGGCTGCACAATATATCGTTTAAGCATCACCATTGTGATGTGCGCATGCGCAATTGTCTCATCACAGGACGTGCAATGTCACTTAAGGCAATTAAATCAAACATGTCATGTTGCGTGTCAACGTTTTGATTCTTGACACAAGAAGTAGATACACAGCACTGTCTCTGTGTCTGTGTGAGTGACAGGCTGCTGCTGCCTGAGAAGCACAAGCGAGAGGGGGCAGGAGTAAACACGAGGTAACTGCATGGCCTCTATCCACATGGTTGGGCACGTGCTTGTAAACTTGCATTGTTGGGCACGTGTCGAAAGCTGTGCACCTCAGTCCAGCACAGTTTTGCGCAGATATTTCTAGTTACAGCTGAATTCACACTTTTAATCCCAGAAAATCGCTCTTATTTAGCTTTTAAAAGCCATTTGAATGCCTGATTAAAGGGCCGATTACTGTTGGTTTGCTGTTTTTCTTGGGTGTTGAGTTGAGCTTGGCGCTGACTCAGCTCTTGATTGGTCCGGATGCGAGACAGCGTGCGCGTGGAGGCGGGGCTGGTGACGACATGGGCCATGCATTGTTTAATATTGTGATATGCATCGTTGAAAAAAGAACATTTGCAATGTAACACATCTATGTGCACATCTATGTAAGCAATGGGTGCAACATGCAAAATAGCCAAACGCATTTATTTCAAAGGGTGTCCACAAACTTTTGGACATATATAGTGTAGCTTACACTGTGATTGTATATACAATTTATTTTAATATAAACAAACACACACACAGGCACAGGCACACACACACACAGAGTCACATTGCTGAAAGTGGTTCCAGTTGTTCTGCTCACACACATCCCACAAATGCGCGCTGGCACACTCCTTACATAAGCTCTGCAGCCTGCCCTTGTGCTGTGCTTGAAAATGCATGCGCAGGGGTGGGTGGGTGAGTGGGTGAGCAAGTGAGTGAGTGGGTGGGTTTAGGGGGGCTGATGCTCCACAGGGAGAGGAGAAAAAGAGGGGAAGTGAAAGAGTCAGAGTGCTGAGTTAGCACCATCATGTTGTTTACCACCTGCTTTAAGCATTTAAACTTAAGGCTTATTACTTAATTATTAATATTAATAAGGTCCTTTCACCCAAAGCTAATCTGCTATGTTTCCTCCATTGAACCAGATACACACAATCAGATCAATCAAAATTCGTCCAAAATTTGCTTAGATTGCAGCTACAACAAGTTAATTAAAGGGCAAAGTGTGATAATGACTTTACAGTAACAGTAATGGCAAAAGTCATGGGATAGTAGATAACAGTACATAAACTGATCAGGAACTGTTATCTCAAGGGACAGCTTGCAAAAAGCAATACCTGTATAAGTTAAAAGGTGTTTTCTCGTGAGTGAGGCTGAATACTGGCCAGTGTGCTCATGGCAAGCCCTGATGGATGGGACATTCTATTTTGCAGAACTGTAACATTCATTGATCTAAAGTGTCATGTATATACAAGTAATACCTCATAGAAGGCATTATCACCCACAGTGGACAGTACAGTGGGTGGTAATGATTGTGACTGGTGGCTTCTGGCTAATATATATTTATATTTTGTGAATACACAGAAACAAATGTGGAAGAAATTACATCCACATTCAATCACATAGGTCAGTTCAGTGCTCTTTACTTTACATGGGACATGGCAATAGTCATGGGACATGATAGAAAGTCCTAACTTTTGGCATATAAGTGTATTTATAATTTAGATTTTATTTTGTTCTGTTCTAAAAAAAAAAATTATCTGAAGGTAGCATTAGTTTGTCTGAAAGTAAACTAATTTGCTTAAATGTTTATTACAAAAACAGAAAAAACATTTTTTTTACAAACTTTCACTTAAAATAGAACAAGAAAATAATACTTAGTGTTTATTTATTTAAAAAAACAAATTAGACAACCTTCAACCTTCTTATTTCTTATTTTTTTTTGTTAATGTTGAAACTCCATTTAGACTGAATATTAAATAATACTATCATCTTTTCTAGTTTAATTATGTACAGTACTCTATTACTAGATTAGCCTATTAACTGTATATTTTATTTAAAAGAATAGATAGGTTTGTTGCCCTCATTAATTGGTTAATTACTTAGAAAAAGTAGAGAAATAGTTTTTTTGTTTTGTTTTTTTAAGTGAACTTAACTCAAGGTTTTAGTGCATTACCACAACAGCAAACAAAAATAATTTATTAACATTCATATCAATAACATTTATTAATATTTATTTAAAAATGTAAATAAATTGTTTTCCTTATTTTTGTTCTATAACTTGCCTTTTTTAGTGAACTCAACAGGTTTCAGCGCATTCCCACAACAGCAAAAAAATATATATTTATTCATTTTTCCTAAATTTCTAGTATCCTGGTGTTTACCTTCTACAGGTAAAAGACTGAGGACCACACACGTGTCCCTCCCCCCCGTTCAGGCGCTGCCTGTTGATTCAGCGGGGACACGAGTGTGAGGACTGAAGGAAGGGGGGATGGGCTAGAGTGAGGTGATGCAGATTCCCTCATTGTTATTATGATTTATTTTTTAATGAGTGCACTGCCCTCCCTCTCGCATTCAAAGGCCTGATTGAATGTGGCGTTCCATTAGCATGTAAAAGAGCCGGGGCTTCATCTGTGAGCCGCTGACTGGCAGCCGATATCATCTGAGTAATTGCTCCGTACTGGAGACACACACACACAAATACACACAAATACACACACACACAAACACACACAAACACACACACACACACACACACACACAAACACACTCCCTCACAGTTTGGAAGAGCACATACTGGGCGTTGGGGTGGGGGGGGATGAGAGATTAGGAATTTTCTGGAGCCAGTATATGTGTGTGTGAGTGTGTTTGTCTGTCTGCACGTGTATTTAAGTGTGTGTGTGAAAGTATGTTCACAAATTCCAATATGGACGCTATTTATACATGAATAAAGCCCATCACATCCACAGCATTTCTTCTTTCAGTTGCTTACCTCTGGCAGTAATCATATTGATGTGTTTTATTCATGTGGAATTGATGTACAACCACTGAACATGAACTGAAGATGAACATCATTGATTACTGCATTACAATGGTACCTGTCTAGAGAAGGGATCTACATATTAGGCAATGTCATACACTGCCTGGTCAAAAAAAAAAAATGTAAAAGATTGAACCGCCTTTATCTTTGAATGCTTTGACGCATTCAATGTGTCATTGTTTCAATAAGCTTCTGCAATGTTACAAGATCAACTTCAATCCAGTGTTGCTGGATTCATTTTTCACCAAGATCTTGCAGCAGCATTGATGATGGTAGAGTCTGACCAACTGCACAAAGCAGCTCTTCTCCATCCAGCACATCCCAAAGATTCTCAATGAGGTTAAGATCTGGACTCTGTGGTGAACTCTCTCAATCCATGTGTGAAAATGATGATCTCATGCTCCCTGAATCCTGAACTCTTTCACTATTCCAGCACCATGAATCCTGATATTATCATCTTGGAATATGTCTGTGCCATCAGGGAAGAAAAAATCCATTGATGGAATAACCTGTTCTATATTCAGTATATTCAGGTAGTCAGCTGACCTCATTCTTTCAGCACATACTGTTACTGAACCTAAACCTGCAGACCAACTGCAGCATCAACCCCACATAATTTACTTACTTAAATCCAGGCAGTGTATATGTGACACAGGTGTGGCTATGTAAATACTGTAGCAAAAAGGCATTGAATCTGACATTTTCAATTCTGTTTGGGGCACTTAAATATGTGGTATAGAAATCTGATACATATCGGATTGGTGACAATGCAGCTCTTTCTGAACAGACTGCATTTCAAGGAGAAGAGAAAATAACCTTGAGAAAACAGGAGAATTTGACTTGAGAGAAAACCTAGTTAACAGACCTCTGAAATAATATTGGGATGATGTCTCTGTTACAAAAATATTAGAAGGCTTGTTACACAGCCATTGCTGTGTCTGTAATAAATTGGATGAACACAACTAAAGATTATGGCTTAAACAAACAAACATAAATCTAAACTAAAAAACCTAACTGTGTCTGAATAACCTGTTCTTTCTTTAGCGCACCTTAGAAATTCTCAGTGATAAGTCCAGATGCAGCCTGAACTTATTCATAGCTCACGAGATTCTGACTAGGATTAAAAGTGAAACTTAACGTGAAGCAATGCTGGGATGCATATGAGTTACACTTACACTTACAGAGCAGTTTTTAGGGCACAAAAAGGACCTACACAGGCAAATAAATTTAGAAAAAAATCTAAATTAGTTTCTACAGTTAAATCAGGTTGTCATTTACATTTACAGCATTTAGCTGACACTCTTACACAGATTGACTTTTAAGGTTATTATTTTTATTACAGAGGTCAGGGCTAATATAGTGTTAGGAGTCTAGCCCAAGGAATCTTATTGGTGCAGTGCAGCACCCAATCACCCAGACGGGGAATTGAACCCTAGTCTCCCTCTCCATGATGTGGTAGCTTACTGGCAAGGGGTGGTGTTATCCACTACGCCATACCAATCACCATGTAGGAGACACCACTTGCAGATTTTTTTTAGAACATTTTTTCACATTTTAGATAACAGAAAGGTTAAGAAAGGTTAAAGAACTGAAATAACTGGTAGGTTCTTCAGGGAACCAGTAGTGTTTTCTCAATGGCATTTCTATTTTAGCACCTTTTAGAAGTGTGTGTGTGTGTGTGTGTATAGGGGAGACTTGGATTTCTCTCAAATCCGCTTCAGCAGGAAGAGTCTCATGGGGTGAGCAATCTTTTGTGCACTGTTATGGTGTGCTGTGGACTATTATACAACACTGCGCAAGAAAAAGGCGCGCACACACACACTCACACACACGTACACACACTTATACGCGTACAAACACACACCTGCTAGAGAGCAGACAGGCTAAACTAGCCAGTAGAGAGGTGATGTGTGGTTTGATCCGAGAGGAGAGTGCTGCAGTTACGTAGCCTGGACCCAGTGGAGCGCAGCAGACACACTGAACCAGACTGCTCTGCTGATGAATAAGTGTGTGGATGTAGCCTCCACTACTAGCTACACACACACACCAAACACACACACACACACATCTGGCTCTCTGCGTCAGCTCTGCAGCAGTGATAACAGCCTGCCTCTGTATCCGGAGCAATTTTTCCCCCCTCGTGCTTTTTGTTCAAACTCTTTCACTTCCTCCTTCCTCCTGCATCACTGAACCGCCCTCCCCAAACCCCTGTACCCTTCTTTTATCTTCTCCTTTCTTTCTAAGTCCCTGCCTCTCTCTCTCTCTCTCTGTCTTTCTCCCTCTCTGCAGTAAATGATGATTGAGCAAACAGCGCTCTGGAGGAGGGCTGCAGAAAAGATGGTTATCCTGCCTCCACGTGCCACGCATCCCAAATCAGCCCTCCCTCTCCTCCTCCGCATCCCTGTCCTTTCTAGTCCCATCCACTCTAGAATAATCTTCCCTCCATCCAGCCCCCTTTTCCCATCTCTCTCTCTCTCTCTCTCTTGTTCTCTCTTCCCCTGGTAATGGAATGATGAGCAGCAGTGATCTTCAAATGTGAGCACATGCATGCTTTCACACAAGTACCAGCAGGCCAAGATGGATTGCCTTGAGAAGAGTAGGAGGAGGCAGTCCAGCCCAATCTAACCATCCTTACACCATGGACTTGCTCAAATGAACCAACCCTCTTATCGAAGTACAGTCCAACAATCCTCACATAGGTCATCCAACCAATCAACTAATCATCTTACCAAATTCCAGTCCTACCATCTTACCAACAATTTTACCCAAGTCCAACCGAACAATCCTACCATAAACCATCTAACCAACCAACCATCTTACCCAA
This sequence comes from Astyanax mexicanus, assembly GCF_023375975.1. NCBI lineage: Eukaryota > Metazoa > Chordata > Actinopteri > Characiformes > Acestrorhamphidae > Astyanax > Astyanax mexicanus. The sequence goes on along the minus strand of NC_064420.1, from coordinate 41,919,138 downwards.
GTCCAATCCAACAATTCTATCATAGGTCATCCAACCAATCTACTAATCATTTTACCCAAATCAAATCCAGCAATCCTACCATAAATCATCTTAGCTAAGTCTAATCCTACCATTGTACCATACATCATCTAACCAACCAACTTACCCAAGCCCAACCCAACAATCCTAACACAAACCATCTAACCAAACATTTTACCCAAGTCTAATACAACAGTCCTACCATAAACCATCTAACCAACCAACTTACCCAAGTCCAATCAAACAGTCCTATCATAAACCATCTCACCAACCATTTTACCAAAGTCCACACCTACCATTGTATCATAAACTATCTAACTAACCAACCATCTTACCCAAGTCCAATGCAACAATCCTACCACAGTCATTCAACCAATCAACTAATCATCTTACACAAGTCCAATCCAACAATCCTACCAGAAACAATCTAACCAACCATTTTACCCAAGTCTAATCCAACCATCCTATCATAGGTCATCCAACCAATCAACTTTTCATCTTACCAAAATCCAATCCAACCATCCTACCATTGGTTATCCAACAACCAGCCAACCATCTTACCCAAGCCCAATCCAACCGTCCTACCATAAACCTTCTAACCAACCATGTTACCAAAGTCCATTCGAACAATCCTACCATAAACCATTTAACCAACCACCCAAGTCCAATCCAACTGTCCTACCATGTCATCCATCCAATCAACTAATCATCTAAACAAAGCCCAACCCAAAGCCTAATCAACCAACCAATCCATATTCATTATTTATGTTTATGTCTCAGCTTAGTCCAGTCAATCCAGTTACACCAGTCAGTCAATATAATTTATCTCAGTCCAGTCAGCCAGTCTACGCTCAGTAAAGTCATCGTACACCAAAGCACACTGCAGTCAGCCAATGTACCTTAACCCAGTCTGGTCATTCGTTATCCCTTATCCCAGTACAATCACTCTTCATCAGTCCGGCCGGCCCACACCAGCCTGTGTAAAAACAGCCTATGATGAGCTCTCCCTCAGGGACAGTGTGTACCTGCAGGTACATCTCCAACGCTTCGGTGACTTTGATCTTGCCAGAATCGGAGGGGGGTGGGTGGGGGTGGTGCTGAAGGGATGGAGGAGAAACAATGTAAAGGACATTCAGAGTCTCAGGTGGAATGATGAGGTAATGGTAAATTGCTCAGATGGTTTGGGTATTGCTTGACTTTGCGGGTGCTGTGCACAGCTGGCACAGTGAAGCATGAAGCGTGAGTTTATAGCAGATACATCTGCTGGATGGTTGAGTAGTTCACTTTAGATACACTTGGTCTCTTAGTACGTTTGGAATGCCTGCTCTGCATGCAATTGCAATTCAGCCATCCTACCCCAGTAGTGTCCAGTCCAATCACTGGATCCAAGTCCAACCCAATCCAGCCTAATTCAGCTTAGTCTAGCCAGCCATGTCCAGTGTAATCTAACCATATAACCATTTAGCCTAGTCCAATACAACCACCCAAACATCTCAACCTAATCCAATTTACCTATTCTAACACAGTACAGCTCAGCCAACTTTCCCTAATCTGACCAACCAAACTCAAAAACCAATCTCAGTCCAGCCCAATTAAAGCATCAAACCAAGTTCAGCCCAGTGCAAACATCCTGCAACAGTGCTATTCCAGTCCATCCCAATCCAACTGTTCTCTAGCAATTGCTCTTTACCAATTGCTCTTTAGCATTTGGATAACATTTGGAAGCTCTCCTCTGCATACATCTGCAATCCAACCATTCTATCCCAATACTGCCTACACTGCAAAAAAATCCATTGGCAAAAACTAGACAAAATATATGCAAATTAAGACAAATACGTATATTAAGCAAAAAATCTGCCAATGGGGTAAGCTAAATTTTCATAGTAAGATTTCTTACCAAAAGCAATGGCAAAATCTCAAAATGAGTAAAGTAACACCTAAATCAAGCAAAAAAGTCACTGTTTTTGGACACAAGAATCAGAATAACTTGATTGCTACTTGCTTGTGCTTTTTGTAAGTTCAAATTACTTAAAATAAGGTACAAATTCTAAGTAAGAATGATTAAGCTCATTATCCCTAAAATAAGCAAAATAATCTAACACTTACACAATGCTTAGTAAGACAAACAGTCTTATCAGAGAAGAAAATAAGATTTATTTCCTAAAATTAAGAAAAAAATTCACTTGCTAAGATTTAGTTTTTTGCAGTGTATTCCAACCAATACACCCAAGCCCAACCTAACACAGCCTAATTTAGATAAGTTAACCCCAACTAAACAACAATTCTCTCTCTAGTTCAATCTAATCCTACAGTAGTTTAATCCAGTTCAACCAACCTCAGTTAAACCCCAGTTTAGTATAATATAATCTATCCAATCTATTTTATATCATTCTAGCCCAATCTAAACATCATATTCTAGGCAAATCCAGTTTGGGTATAGCCCTACTTTGTGGATTCTGTGCACAGCTGGCACAATAAAGCATGAACCATGAGTTTACAACGGATCCATCTGCTAGATGTTCGCTTTATTGCATTTGGAAGCTCTCTTCTGAATGCATTTGCTTAAGTTCGTCCTCTCCTCCGCTATCAAACCGGCCTTGTGTTAGTCCTTGATGTGAGATTAATAGGTGATAAAGGAAGGGGTCTTCTCTTCGCACCAAGCTCACCCAGCAGAGAACAGCCTGCGTTCTTCTCTCTGCCTCTCTTTCTCTACTCAGCTAACCGTGAAATCGATGAGTCCTTACATTTTATGTGGATTAAGATCCAAGAAAAAAGACTAAAGGACACTGTTCCACGTCATAACACTGCCTGAGACTCTGCGCTTAATGCTTCACTGTTAGCTCTGCTTCTCATCTTCTCGCAGACGCCCTCATGCAGAACTATTTCACTGACATGAAAATGAATGGAACTCCCTCGCTCATCAGTGAAGGACACTGAGGTCAACAGCACTTACACACCAGAACACCACAAGACCACCCCCTCCACGCATCTCCAGCAGTGCTGCTTTTTGCAAAGCTATGCAGATGGCCATCACAAGGTCATGCCTGTTATAACATGCAGCCCATTAAATCGGTCCATCTGTGTGATTGGTGTGACGTGGCGCAAAAGTCAAAGGGTACGGCATTTGTCATGCCTGCGCTTAGTCTCAACATTACGGCTGTAGATCACAATCGGGGGCCTCGCCTTGATGGCTTATTCGATTAGCTTGTAGTTGATGTAGTTGTTTGTAATAAGTAGGGATGTCATGATTAATTTATTTTGTCCCTGATCTGATGTGAGTCCCTTAAAGCTAAGCACTAGCCGATACTGATCACACAGTAAAACAGTTTAGATAACAGCTTATATGACGAGACATTAAAAACTGAATAATTAAGTTTATTAGAGACCTTTTTCTAAGGTTTTTACCATTCAGGTCCTGATTCCTTTAAAACACTGCAGTCAAGTCAATTTGTGTGTATGCATTTGTGTGTGTATGTGTGTGTGCGCAGTGGTACACACTCTAGACTAATGTCTATTGTTGTTTGTCAACTACTTATGTGAAAAAAAAAAATATATATATATGTATATATATATACATATATATATATATTTTTTTTTAAACTGTTTTATAGTAAGGTGAATGTGCTATAATTTGGATTTCTACAGCATTTGTGTTTCAGCATTAGCATTAGACTCCACTTGGATCTGAACATGCTGTTCAGTGCTGGATTAAAACAGAGAAATGCATGCCGTTCTTACATAAGTAAAACAGAGCATTGTTTTATATGTATATATTTGGTATGTTTTTCACTATAAAACTGCAGACTCTAACCTCAGTTTTATTTACTTTACTTTTCGCACAGGATTATAAAGAGACTATCAATGAATGTCTATTTTCTGGCCTATTTTCATACATAAGGCACACTGTGTTATAAGGCGCATTATGTGAAACTAGTAAGGAACAGGGGGTGGCAAGACCTGTAAAGCCAAGCTAAGTTAAGTAAACCAAACTATAATTCTTAAAAAAAAAATATATATATATATATATATATATATATACATATTGTGGCGTGAGGAGGCGGGGGAGTTGTGGGTCCGCCCCACGCCAGAGCGCAAAGCCATGCCTGTCTCAGCTGGCCCGCATGAGGGCTGATTGAGCCGCCAGTTGAGACAGGCATATATACTCAGCCTCCGCCATCATTTGGGAGGACTTTGACTGGGGAGCTGAGGGCTGAGGCTGCACGGACTCGTATTTAGCCTTTAAAGTAAAACTAAGTAATTCGACAGACTCTAGAGCCCCATTGGGCTGAGTTATGTTTCTGTAAGTTGTTTTTGGGTGTGGTGGAGGGCATTTGATACTAAATAAAGGTACGTTTTGAGTTCATTTACTCCCCGTGTCTGTGTATCTCTGTGAGCTTCCTCCTTCCGGGTCACAGTGGTCACGCCCCTAACCCCAGGGGCCTACCACAATATTTTGATTAGTGAGTTACTGTGGTAATTGAGAGGTCGATTTATCCTTTATATATTGTTGTTGTGCATTTTAGTTTATGTGTATTTTTAGCATTTTTTTATTTTATTTCTGTTTTATGTTGGGATTCTTATTTTAATATGTTATTTAAGTGATTTCTTTTACCTAATTTTTGGTTGTATGTATGTGTAGTTATTAGACATTTTGTGTACAGCACTTTGGGCAGTGGAAGCTGTGTAAAGAGTGCTTTATAAATAAAGCTTACTTACTTACTTACTTATTATATATATATATATATATATATATATATATATATATATACACACACATTTTCTTTTAAAGTTATTTGAGCACAGGATGTTAATCTACACAGATTTCTCTTCTAAAAACTGTTTATTTGGGTGAGTAAAGCACTTCTGTTTGTTTACAGTAAGCTTAGATGTCCACATTTCCACTAAGGCTGGGTGCAGCAGCTTTAATACTAGCAACTAATTGCTAGTGCTAGCCACAGTTAGCGGCTAATTGCCACCCAACAGTGCTGTACTAAGGAACCCAGAGTGTAAGCCGGTAGGCCAGGTCTATGTTAGCTAGCGGTTCGTGCCACATAGCTTGTTTTAACACGGTAAACACACAGGCTACAGTCCAATATTACTCACCTCTAAACAACAAAAGAGCTAGCTTTTAGCGCAGTTAGTGTCTAATGCTAACGCTGCTCCAGCCTCTGTGCCTCGGGCTAAACTGAAACTCCTGTATAACGCTGCACTTCATGCTCCTTACATCCTGACTGGATAATAAGGTGTACTGATGATTTTTGGGAATTTTGGAAAAAAAATAAAGGATTTAATTTGCGCATTATAGTGCAAAAAATAAAGTACCTTCTGAGAATTATGTATGTAAATGGCACCTTGAGGAAACCACATGGAACACTGGCTGCAGTTAAAATAAAGCCTCTGAAACTGGATTGGGATTAAAATAGAAATAGGTAATACCCAATCTATTCAAATATTCCTGGATCAGCCCCAATCTTGATGCACTAGACTGGATCATGATATTCCTGTAAATAAACTCTGAGGTCCATCAATGTTCATTTCTTCTTAAGATCCTCTGTATCTGAATCAATGAGCGTGTTTGAGCAGGCTAGTTTATCCGCGACAATTATGCTTTAAGTAATACCCTTCTCAGCCTGGGTGGAACAAATTGAAGAAGTCAGAGTTTCTAATTCAATGAATATCGATGCGCACCTCTGGCCACCAGTGACATATGTGGGCAACACAGCTGCTGATCCAGAAGAATGTCAGTCTGCATCCACTGAAGCAGCCACATCATCTCTAGCACTCTCTCTCTCTCTCTCTCTGTCTGTCTCTCTCTGTCTGTCTCTATCTCGCTCGCCCTCTCCTCTCCAGCTACCCCAATGCTATTTTAGGATGCAACTCTGCAGCAAAACATAACAAGCACGCACATTCTATTCACCACATCTCAAAAAAGGTCTCTGCGGCTGGACTCAACCAGAATTGGGCATTAGTTCAGTAAGTTTAAGTCAGTTTTGTTTTTTGTTATTGACACTGATGTGCCAAAAGTCAGTGTTCCATTACTTGTGCAAGCTAGGGAACGTTGCACTGATCTGTGGAATATGCATGTGGTGTCTCCTGCATTGAAGGAAACCACCCCTACTTTGCTTGAAACAAGGAATGTGTATTAACTTCAAAAACTTAAAAAAAAAAGGAAACTTCCATTCATCTGGCACCCACTATCAAACTACAATGAAACTTCAATAAAACTGAAACACCTGTCATTTTAGTGTGGGAGGTTTCATGGCTAAATTGGAGCAGCCTGGAGGCCAATCTTCATTAATTTCACATTGCACCAGTAAGAGCAGAGTGTGAAGGTTCAATTAGCAGAGTAAGAGCACAGTTTTGCTCAAAATATTGCAATGCACACAACATTATGGGTGACAAACCAGAGTTCAAAAGAGGACAAATTGTTGGTGCACGTTTTGCTGGAGCATCTGTGACGAAGACAGCAAGTCTTTGTGATGTATCAAGAGCCACGGTATCCAGGGTAATGTCAGCGTAACACCAAAAAGGACCAACCACATCCAACAGGATTAACTGTGGACGCTGTAAGAGGAAGCTGTCTGAAAGGGATGTTCGGGTGCTAACCCGGATTGTATCCAAAAAACTCCATTAAAACCACGGCTGATTAAATCACGGCAGAATTCAATGTGCACCTCAACTCTCCTGTTTCCACCAGAACTGTCCGTCAGGACAATTATTGTGGTCTAAAACCAGGTGTTTCAGTTTCATTGTCCAACCCCTGTAGAATAATTCACGTTTCCTTGCAATAAGCACACAGATTGCATCGATTGATTATCAACCTTACCCACAAGATAACACCTCACAAGTTATACAGGTGGTGAATTTTCCCTTCATGATTAATATACATACTGCTATCATTTATCACTTTTGGTGTGTCAATGAAATGCAAAGTAAAAGAACCCAATACACTTTTTACAGTAAGCGTTTTGTGAATACTAGCACTTGAAAAACACTGTCCTCCTGCACTCCTAAAAAGGTTTTGCTCCAAATTCCATTTTTTTTAAACATGGCACTGCTGGTACATTGCACCTGTCACAAATTTAAACACGCTGCTTATTTATTGTGATAATATTTGTGCCATATTTTTCCCCTAGCCAGTGAATCGTGGCATATGAATTCACACAAGCACTGGTGTCAGAATGTGAGATGCCTCAATGCTTCTATGCAGCTGGAAATAAAGCTAATGGTGCTGGAAATTCATTAGGGCTGCAACGATTAGTCGATATAATCGACAATGTCGATTATTTAAATTTGTCGACTACAAATTTCATTGTCGACTAATCATTAATTTGTAGCAGTACAGCATTCCACAAAGTGCTGGGGACAGAAGCACAATGGGAGATGGGTAAATGGCTCACTCACACAGTTTACACTGTTTGAGTGTCTTCAAAAGTGCCCAAACACAACAGATTAATATCAATAAATATCAGTATAATCCATGTTTAAACAACATCTGGATATTTAAATCTCACGTTCAGCTGTTTTTCTGTTGTTTTTAGAGATGGAGGACAAGGCAGAAATAATCGTTGACTAGTCGACTAATCGAAAAAAAGATAGTCAGATTAGTCGACTAACAAAATAATCATTAGTTGCAGCCCTAAAATTCATAAGAGACAAGAGGTGAGTGGCATGTTATTCACGATATTTTACAGGTCTGTAGCTGGACTCTTGAACATTAGAGTTGAGCATTAGGGTGATTCAATATTATCATCACTATAAATCATGCAACAATACTTTGCGGAAACCAAAATTGAGGGCTCTAAAGTCTCGGACCAACCGCCACCTTCATAGCTTCTTTCCCCAGGCCATTACTCTCTTAAATAAGGACCCTTCTTACATCTCTCTATTTTAACTTTAAATTTTAAACTTTTCAACTACTTGTATTGGCTGCATGGGATTTTATTATACCATTTTATATTATACTACACTATATCATATGATTTGTATAAACTACTGTATAATCTACAGTCAGTACAACTTTAAAATAAGACTACCTTTATAAAGGGTTTATAAATGGTTTAGAATTAGTTTATTAATTGTTACTAATTTGATTGTAAATGCCTTAAAAATCATTAATAATCAGTTATAACACATACGTAGAAGGGCCAACAATATAGAAGGCTGGGGGTCACTATTTGGCAAACAACAAGTCATTGTTGCCCTTTCTACGTATGTGTTATAACTGATTAATTATTATTACTGTATTCAGCGCATAGTGCACTTTATCTTATCATATTTTTTATATTTTGTATACTTGAATTTTTACATACACTTGGTAATTGTGTGTTTTGTTTGTATATTTTATTGTATCTGGATGTTGATACCTGCACCAAGAAAAAATCCTTGTACGTTTGGTACTTGGCGAACAAAGATTCTGATTCTGAATGCGTTTGTTATATGTATATCCTCCTTAGACCTGGTCCTTTATTTTTGTCCACTCTAGGTGACACAGGTCTGGGCCATATAGGTCAAGCACCATCAGTTTGAATCCTACTGTAGTTTCAAGAGAACATCATGGACTTTTTAGTGAGGCCTCAGTTCAGTAGATGTGTAGCCAACAGAGCACATTGTGTCTTTCAGATTTTAATAGCAACAAGGAAAATTTATGATATTTCTTCATAATGAGATTTTAAACTTCGAATTTTGTAAGATCAAAGAAATGTGCAGTGATTTTAACCCTTTCAAACCACAGCTTTTATTAAGTATCCTCTGTAGTGAACCACAAAACTTGCTATCTTACATCTTTACCAAGTTTCCATACTTTTAAGGAAGTAAGGAGTGAGGTAAAAAAAAAAAGAAAATATAAAATCTTTGGAGGAAGCCTTTCAGTATTTAGATTTGTTTGCTATATCTTCTTTTTTAATAAAAAGAAAAGACCTAAACCTAAACAAATGTCTTCGTAAAAAATACCTATACATATCCTCTACATTCTAAGACAGATCAATATGCACTGTCCACTATAAGGGACATATTTTACCAATAAACAGGTTTAGATGTCTCACTTCCAAGAGTTTGCTCCCAATCCCATTTTTTTCCTAAAGTGGCACTGCTGCTACATCTCGCCTGTCACAAAGCAAAACATGCTGCTTATTTATTGTGATAATATTTGTGCCATATTTCTCCCCCAGCCGGAGGACTGTGGCATATGAATTCACGAGCACTGGTGTCAGAATGCGAGATGCCTCAGTGCTTCTCCGGAGCTGGAAATTGGGCTAATGGCGGTGGAGCTCCAGGAGAGAGGAGAAGTGAGCGGTATGTTCTGGAGCTGGGTGATGGAACGCAATCCTGCAGCACTGTCATTTCAGCACGGGGCACCAGGAGAGACAGATGTGACACTGCAGAGACGTAACAGGGATTTTAAATCGTAGCAGCCTTTCCTCCTTTCCCCTTTTCTCGCTCCAGCTCTCGCTTCTGACCGTCCTTCTCTTGCCTTTTCTCGTCGCACTCCTCCTCCTCTGTCTATCTCCCTTATGTCTCTCTCTCTCTCTCTCTCACGCTCACCCCTCCCTCTGTACCTCAACCCACGTCTGTGACTGCGGCAGTAGTGGGCAGTCAGTTGGAAAATCCACTGATTGTTTCTGACAAAAATAGAGAGGGGGTGAGCGAGAACACAGAGAGAGAAAAAAAAAGAGAGAGAGACAGAAAGAGAGAGAGGTTAAAGAAATCAGGGGACATATATAAGAGGGCGGTGGGATGGCACATCAATAACAGAAAAGAAAAGAAAGGGTGGCGAGCGAGAAAGAAAGAGAGAGAAAGAGAGAGAGAGTTGGACTGGCACATTAGTTACAGAGAAGAAAAGAGGTGATGAGTGAAAAGAGACAAAGAAAAAAGAAAAAAAAAGAAAAAAAGAAGTAAAATAATAGGCACATCAATAACAAAAAGAACAGGGTAGTCAGAAAGAAAGAGAGAGAAAGAAAGAAGAAACTGATGTGTTGGAATGCCACAATAACAGAAAAGAATAGAAATGGTGCAAAACAAGAAAAAGAGAGAAAAAGAGAGAAAGAGAGAAAACGGGTGCAGATACAGATAAAAGAGAGAGAGAGAGAGAGAGAGAGAGAGAGAGAGGTTAAAGAAATCAGAAGGGGAAACATAAATGAAGGTGGTGGGATGGCACATCAATAACAGAAAAGAAAAGGTGGCGAGAGAGAAAGAGACAGAGAGAGAGAGTTGGAATGGCACATCAGTTACAGAGGAAAAAAGTAGTAACATAATAGGCACATCAATAACGAAAATAACAAGGTGGTGAGAGACAGAGAGAGAGAGAGAGAGAGAGAGAGAGAGAGATGTGTTGGAATGGCACAATAACAGAAAAGAATAGAAATGGTGGCAAACGAGAAAGAAAGAGGAAGAGAGAGACAGAAATCAGGAGGGGACAAACATAAGGATGGTGGGATGGCATATCAATAACAGAAAAGAAAAGAAAGAGTGCGAGCGAGAAAGAAAGAGAGAGAGAAAGAGAAAGAGAGAGAGTTGGAATAGTACATTAGTTACAGAAGAGAAAAGGGGTGAAGAGTGAAGGGAGAGACAGGGAAGAGAGGGAAAAAAGTAAAATAATCGTCACATCAACAACAAAAAGAACAGGGTGATGAGAAAAAAAAGAGAGAGAGAGAGAGGTTAAAGAAATCAGGAAGGGACATATATAAGAGGGTGTTGGAATGGCACAATAACAGAAACGAATGGAAACGGTGGCAATGGGGAAGAAAGAGAGAAAGAGAGACAGAGGTTAAAGAAATCAGGAGGGGACAAATATAAGGCGGTGGTGGGATGGCACATCAATAACGGATAAGAAAGATGAAAGAAAAACGTTGTGAGCTAGAGAGAAAACTGGTGCTTTGGGATGCCACACCAGTAACAGAAAAGAAATACATGATGAGCGAAAGAGAGAGAGAGATACAGACAAAAGAGACAGAGACAGAGAGAAAGATAGAGAGAGACAGAGAGAGAGAGATGTTTAAAGAGAGGCAGTGTGAGAGGTCAGTGGCTTTCAGCTGAAGGTGATGGCAGCACCTGTACTGTTCCATTCTCATAATGATGATGATGATGACGATGATGGTGTGATGAAAATCCCCCAAAGTAAGCAGTGCTCTGGTTTAATGCTGAATCTGCACTGAACACTCTACATCCACTCCCACCACCCCTGCTCCTCTTCTATCTCTCTTTTAGAAGTGAATGAATGTTTGATAAGCATATGCTCTTTTGCCTGTGTCAGTAACGTCCTGAAAGCAGCAGCTCGTCTGCAGGCGGGGGCTGGGGAACTCTGAGAGAGAGAGAGAGCACTGTGCTGCGGGAGCACACTGCACTAAGAAACCCATGTATCTTTAAAGGGGTTTCTATAATGTGTTATAAAGGTCTTGAAAGGTGGGCTTTAAATTTAAGGCCTGGATACTTTTTTAAAAACAGAAATTTCCCTCTCTCTGTTATATTTCTGTACACACAGTAATGTTCATATGAGCTTGTTAGCCTGGTGTGGGAGGTTAGTACCTCTAAAAAGAGACTCTAAATCTAAAGAGATCATTATATTCATTATATATTTGTAATAGAACAGTATTCAAAAGTCAAAATCTTAAATCTAGTGCTATCTGTGTGTAGTGTGTTTTCATGAAGCTCCATTTTACCTGTCCACCCAACAATAGTTTTCAAAAATCTTTACTTTCAAAAAGCTCTATTTAAAAAAAAGCTCTATTTAAAAAAAAGCTAAATTTTAAAGAACCAAAGCAGACAAAAATCTCATAAAAAAAAAAAAAAAACTAAATACATGTAGACAGGTCCTTAGAATTTCTGTTGGTCAATGTGTCATAAACTTTTGACAGGATGTAATGGATGCATTTAAATTAAAATTATACTAAAACAAAGAAACAAACAAGGAAAAAGGTCATTTAAATTACATAATTTATCCATCCATTTCTTTATCCACCTTCTTATCTGCTTCTTTCTAGTCAGAACTTTGTTTGGCCCAGAGCCTTCCTGGATTCACTGTTCACAAGGCAGGAATACCCCCTCAACAGGCTGTCACTCTATCACAGCGTACCACACACACACACACACACACCTTCACATACACCCAAACTATTACAAGGAAAAATGAAGGTGCTACAAGGGTTGGAAGCAATTCCCCCCCAAAAAACTACTACCTTTATCTGTTTTTTACAGACATGCTCAATGTTGAAACAAAAAAAAAAATAGATTCTTCTACAGCACTGCTTACTCCTTTCTAGTACCTTGTTTTATAAGTGTGTAGGGGTGAAAACATCCATCTTCTTAATGTTTTTGACATTTCATGGAATTCAACTGACCAATAGAAATGCTCCAAATAAAATTGGTTTACATTGACTTCCATTGAAAGTTAAGAAGGGGGTTTCTCTTGTCCAGTTAAGATACAAGGTTTGGCAGCATGACAACAATGAAATCTAATTCGCCAACCATGTGTGTTTTTATGAGGTGATAAGAAAACAGGAAAACCCATACTGACAAGGGGAGAACCCACACCCCAAACCCCCTGCCCAGACTACCCCTGCTGTGCCACCACGCCACCCATTCGTCTATTTATATATATACACACACACACATACACACACATACACGATTACAAGCCATCACATGAAGCTGAACTGCTTGAATTTTTGCACCAGGAGTGGCATAAAGTTATCCAAAAGCAGTGTGTAAGACTGGTGGAGGAAAACATGCAAAGATGCATAAAAACTGTGATTAAAACCAGGGTTATTCCACCAAATATTGATTTCCGTACTATTAAAACTTTATGAATATGAACTTGTTTTCTTTGCATTATTTGAGATCTGAAAGTTCTGCATCTTTTTTGTTATTACTGACATTTCTCTTTTTTGCAGATAAATGCTCTAAATTATATTTTTATTTGGAATTTGAGATAAATGTTTTCTGTAGATTGTAGAATAAAACAACAATGTTAAGTTTACTCAAAGATAAACCTATAAATAGCTAAATCAGAAACTCAGAAACTGAAGTGGCCTCTTATTGTTTTCCAGAGCAAAAATATACATATACACACACACACATACACAGTATATGTAACAAAATTCCAAATGTCATTACTATAATACTTACAATAATATTTTTTTATATTTTCTCTTTCTTTCATCTCTTTCATCGTTAATTACATCGGCCTGCGTGTAACACATCACAAGTGCTGCATTAGATATTTAACATATTTATCATAATTAACTGCATAGATTGTTGCAGATCTGTTTCCTCTCCCTCCCTCGCTCCCTCTCTCTTTCCGCCCGCTGCAGCAGTATGTGTGGCTCCACGCTGTGAAGGTCATCCTCCCCACAGCTATGGATTACATAGCCGCGCAAACTCAGGCAAAATTGGATACTGCCCTTGAGGGGAGGTCTGTCCAGCGAAGGTGCTAAAGGTCAGGCAGGACAAAGTCATGCGAAGGTGTAGGTATGTAAATCGCTCCTACTCTGGGACTGGAGCTGATGAAATGGGCATTAATGTGGTTCTCCTGGCAGATGCTGAGAACACATCCAGAGGCTGGATGGGAGAATGTTTTAAACTTTACAGATGAAGCAGATTAACAGAAGCTCAGAGACCAGACTGACATCGGCTCAAAGACAGCAAGAGAGCAGGATGAGTCATTCCCAACCAGACCCACTCTCACTGATGCTCTCTCTCTCGCTCACTTTCTCTCTCTCTTTCTGTATCTTCTCTATCTGTCTTGTTTTCTCTTTTTCATTTTTCTCTCTTTCTATCTCTCTAAATCTCTCACCATATTTTCTTTTCTCTCAGTCGGTCTTGTTTTCTCCTTACTGTTGTCCTACTCTTTTTCTATTACTCTATTACTATATCTCTCACTCGTTCTCTCTTTACATTCTCATGCTTTCTCCTTTTTCTCTTCCCCCTCTCAGTCTTGTTTTCTCATTCTCTCTAGCTTTCTCACACTCATTCTCTTTCTATACCTCTTTTTTTCAGTCTTGTTTCTCGTTTTCCACTCATTCTCTTTCTGTGCCTTCTCTACCCATCTTTCTCTCCCTCTCTCTCTCTCTTTCACCCTCTCAGCTCGCCCGATATCAAAGCACTGCAATAACACACACCACATCACATGGGCATCATCATCATCATCATCCTCATTCTTTCTCTCCTTTACATTTAAAGACACGCTCATCACCTTTCATCTTCAAGGCTAAGAACAAGGGTCATTTCAGCCACTAGGGACGTTTGGGGATTACATAAACGACTCCTGAGGGTCTCCCGGTGGCTGTAGGGTCTGGATGAGCTGGGCTCTGGTGTGTGTCTCTGTGTGTGTGGCTGGTGATAATGGCGGCGGCGGCAGAGAGAGACAGTCCAGCTCAGGCCGGTTCAGGTTTTTTGCGAGCTGTCCACTGCCTGCTGTGACCTTAATTTGTTCTGTCTTGAGTCGGTGCCCCTACTGGGCTGCTGATGCACCTTGAGGGAATGATGGAGCGTTTGCATAGTAGACATGTGTTTGTTTGTGTGTGTGTTTGTGTGTGTTGGACAAAACAAGCTTTTACAAATTGTGATTGAAGTTTAGGGTCAGAAATAAACATTTAATATGTACCATATTTTTCACAATACAGATTTGAAGGTGCACTATTAATAAATGTCTATTTTCTGGTCTACTTTCATACACTAGGTGCACCCGATTATAAGGCACATAATGCGACACTAGTAAGGAACAGGGATGTCGCCATGTTTCTTTCTAATTCAGCAGGTCTTGCCACTGGGTGGTGAGCTAGCAGAGCTAGCCAGGGGTTAGCAGCAGGCTACAGGCCGATAATACTCCACTCTGAACAGCAAAAGAGGTAGCACGGTTAGCCGGTAATGCTAATGCTGCTCCAGCAGCGCTAGCTGGGGTAAGAAGCAGGCTACAGGCCTCGAGTCTCGGTGCTGGAGAACCTAACTGAAACTCCTTTATAAAGCTGTACTTCAGGGAAGTAGCTTTACTGCTTCTTACAACCTGACTGATAAAATTCATACATAAGGCGCACCGGATTATAAGGCGCACTGACTATTTATGAGAAAATGAAAGGATTTTAAGTGAGCCTTATAGCCTGAAAAATATGGTAAGGATTCTAATGTTCTAAAACACTGATTTTTGGGTTTTCATTGGCTGTAAGCCATAATCATCAACATCGAAATGAAATAAACACTTAAAATAGATCACTCTGTGTGTTTAATACATCTATATAATATATGAGTTTCACATTTTGAACTGAATTACTGAAATAAAGTAACTTTCCAATGATAATCTAATTTTTTGAGATGCACTAGTATATGGTTGACCCCCTGCCTTGACATTGTATAAGTGGATTTGTGTTGATGTAACTTTGTTCTACTGTGTTTGTCTGAGCGTGGGTGTGTGTGTGTGTGTGTGAGTGTGTTTGTGTTTATGTGTGTCCGAACGAGAGAGCACTCTAAGTGGAAGTGACAGGAGGAGAGAAAAGAGAGGATGAGGCGGAGGCCGAGGAGTAAGAGGCGAGAGCAGGATCCATCTCCCACAGCTAATCCTCTAATGAAGATGTGTGGCACTGTCTGTGCTGTGATTATTTGGGTGCTGCAGAACCAAATCAGTCCTATTGCCCGGGACAGAAAGTCTTTAATATGGAAAAACACACAACAACAGTAGTGGAGGCATGACACACGGAAAACAGTGAAGCATTAAATTTAGGTTAATCTGATG
Organism: Astyanax mexicanus; assembly: GCF_023375975.1. Lineage (NCBI taxonomy): Eukaryota > Metazoa > Chordata > Actinopteri > Characiformes > Acestrorhamphidae > Astyanax > Astyanax mexicanus. The sequence goes on along the minus strand of NC_064420.1, from coordinate 41,903,399 downwards.
GATTCATTTACACCTGGAGACATTTTATTAAGATAAGAACAACATATGTCTGAAGAGAAACAGAGAAACAGACACCTGCTCATCCACCTGCACTGGCACAGTAACAGGGTCTATAGTCATTTGGAGGAATTTGCACTAGATATTAAACCATTGCTATGAAGATCTGATTGTGACCTTGTGACATCAGCAATGGGTCAATTCACCAATTAAAAGAGCCGTCTCAATACGTTTGGACACAATGGCCTAGATTTATGATTAGGTTATTAGGGAAATATTTAAATAACTATGAAACAATGAAAAGCCTGGCAGTAAATTATCTGGTTTTATAATATATTTACAAGGCTGTTTTTTACTTATCTGTTTAGATTGAGCATTGTGACCAATTTAATTCACAACTGTACCTGAGATAACCCTGACTTTTCATGGAAAACCTATATATTGCAATAATTCCAAGTCATCTGCACAGCCAATCCAAGCAGTTTATGCCAAGAAACACTGGTGTTTTTTCTCTTTTACTAGTGGATTCCACTGAAACACCAAATGTCATGGGACACAGGACTAATATTTTGTCCCGTTACTTTTGCCATGTCGCATGGAACCTGAGAAATGCTGCATTGACCTGAGGGATCCTGCAATGAATGTAAAAGTCATATTTTCACAAGAACAATTCTAGCCAGACACTGCCAGTCACAATCAATACTATCCACTGCTAATTTATTTTGTTACTGAACTGGTTAAATTCAGTGTACTGCATTTTGCATGATATAATGCTGTTTTAATTCATTTTAATAAATGTGATCCAGTGTGTAGACACCTAGACAGACACCTACATTAACAAAACGTTAATGTATATGTATTATAAAATGATGTACATACTGAATGTAATAATAAACTATATTATACTGTATTTGTTTCTTTTTTTTTCCCCCAGTGTACCACTCTGATGCAATTTTTTCAGCATACACTACACAACAAATGAAGTTCTTTGAAACAAAATGGACTACATCTCATTTCACTGTAAACATTCTCCTTTTCTAATTCTGACAGGCCCAGTAGTTAAAGTGAGGGGGAAGAACAGTGTGAACAGTGTGTTTGTGGGTTCAGAGAATGTTCTTTCCGCCGGCTGCTCTTGTCTCTGCTCTGCAGGGCCGCTTCTCGGCTCCATTTGCTAAGCTAATTTTATGGAAATGGCTTATTCCTTTTTCAAGCATCCGCTTTGTTGCTGTTCATAGAGGAGTTCACCAAACGCGTTAACAGCCACTGTCCGTATTTCAATGAGCGCGTGCAGCGCATAAAAGACAACCGGAGAGCAGACTGAAGACTGCAGTCAGAGACAGGAAACAGCCTTCAGACGGGTTTTAGCTAAACTTGGGCCTGTGCTCTTTTTTAAAAGCAAATACACAAGAGATCAGCTCTACAGAACATTTGGACACAACGTTTGTGCTCTATTAACACTCGGTATAAAATTACTTAACTTAACGGAGATGAGAAAAATATTAAAAGGTTAGCAGCTATTAGAAGAGTTACTTAATATCCACAGCTCGGCGAAGTAGTTCAGTAGTGTGTCCCCACACATTTACTGGGATGTAAAATAATCAATCTAATATCTGGTCAATATATGGTCAATTATTATAGTCATTCACATTTAAACTTTTTTCAAACTTGCTTAAAAACTGTAATTGCACATGGGAAGGTGAAGTAATTTAATTATTACTAGAGTTTCTCAGCATCCAAACGCACTATTTCAGTCATTTTAATGAACAACATCCTTCAGCTTCAGTATATTATATTTATATTTATATTAATCCTGGCAAATTGATACAGGAGTAAAGTATGGACCTACTTGAGGCTGAATCTCTGAGTAGTACACAGCACCAAGGGTCTAGATGGGACCAATGTAAAATGTAAAAAAAAAAGAGAGACTGTAACAATGGAGTGCTTTTGTAAAAGTCCCAGTAATGAAACATATACAAACCTGTTTAAACTCTATGCCCACCTGAAGCTAGCTCATCTAGGCTATATTTCACCTGTTTGAACTTTAGATAACCTTAGTGAATTTGTAGGGACACCGACAGACTCCGAAAGTCTTTTGTCCCTCAGGCCATAAGTTCAACTGTTCAACTCCTCTCAGCACAGCAAACTGAAGACTCTGTGACACTTTTTCATTCTGGCAATTCTGGCCACACATGGACACACCCCCATCTATGGACACACTCTCAGTCTTGCTGAAGCCTATAACACTATTTTTACAGTTCTACCCTATTTTGCACTAGTAGTTCATTCACTAGTTCATTAATCTACTGTTTACATATCTTTTGCACTGCTAAATTCAAATTATATCTTTGTGTGTGTTTTCCTCACTTTAGTTGGAGCCATGTTTTTTTCTAGTTGGGTCTAGAGCAGCAGAAAAAAACATATTACACATGTTTTTGGGTGTGACCTCAAGTGTCTATATCACGTAACCATTTATATTGTGATAAATATATATATATATATATTTTATATCTTAAAATATATATATATATTTTATATCTTTTTATTCTGTTCAAATGGTTGATGAGAACCGATATGGATGCATGGTGGTTAGCTCTAGGTTGTTATCATAGATTGTAATAGGTGCTCCACATCCCAATAAATGTTCTACATTACCCTGCAGCGGCTGTTTCCTGTGTGTTTCCCTATGCAGGACGGGGCAAGTAGCTATCCACCCATTAGCATCCCTCCCCCAGGGAGCATTCACCCATCAGCCCAGCCATTACATTGTACTGCGATTATATTCTGTACATTACTGCACCTCTCCATGTTAAACTAATCCTGTTTAAATTTCCATACAGAACAGAAAAACTCCTGATTTTAAGCATATTTACCAATTTAATTTCATTAAAAGTGATCTTGAAGAAAGCAGGTTTTGATTTTTTGTATATTTACAAGCACAGATTCAGATTATTCAGATTACACCCAGTAGGAATGGACTAAATGCTATAAGAATGCAGCAGAAATGGTTGCATTAAAAAATCCTATTATTCCTCAGTGCCTGGAATAACTTTTGGTGCACCACTGCACCCGGCTAGCCCTGTCAGCCTTGAGCTCCTCTACCTTCTCCTACACACACACACACACACACACACACACACATACACATACACACACAGACGCAGACACACATAAATGCCGCCTTCTGGGCTTGAACAGGTCTAAGCACAGCCTCTCACATCCTCTGCCCCAGTCAGGAGTGGGTGGGTGGGTGAAGGGGGTGCGGAGGGGGACAGGTGTGCATACCAGACGCTGGAAACAGGTCCACCACGCTGATGCCGCATTAAAATACCTGCCAGCCAACCACTTTTCCAGCTCAGTTCCAAAATCACTTAATGTTAATGCTCACCGTCAACATTGGCAGCCACGCAACGCTAACATAACGCTAACAGAACAGGAGCAGGTCTAAACCCGGCCCGCATAACTCCCTCATTACTGCTCCTGTCCTTCACACAGCCAGAAAATTAACACCGTGCTTTCTAAAAACCCTACACAGTACAATCAAAGGACATCCTTCAGTTATTAATACAGCATCAGGGACTGTTGGCTGGAGTCCAGTAAAGACAAGCGAGCTCAGTAAAGGTAGCTTCCAGGGGCGCAAAAATACATCATGCATGAATGACCCATGATGAATCAACATGTAGCTGATGATTCAGGTGGAGTTTGGAACGCTTGAGATTATTATAGTCGCACTGAATATAGCCTAGTTTTTTTTTACATTTTCAGCTATTTTTAAAACACATTAAAAAATTGGTTCCATGAATCATTATCTATTAATAATCAACATTAAATTTATTAAATGAAATTAGAATACTGTTTTTTTTTTTATCCAATGACAGCACAGCCTCTCTCAAAAGTGAAGAAAAGTACTCCATAAATAAAACCCTATTAACTAGGACTATAAACCTGCAGACCACAGTCCTTATGGGCAAGTCTGTTCATTCTGTGGCCATCTTTGCTATTTTAAATCACTGATAAATGAAATCTATCAAAAATTGCATGAATAGTTTATAGCTTTTGATTTAATAACGCACAAAAACGTGATTTTTTTCAGATTGTAATGGCTAATGCACTTGAACAGATCTCCACATTACTGGAGGGCATTCCCCTCAAACAAGCTGATTGGATCTTTTCATTGAAAGGTGGGGCTTTAGTTGTAAACAGACACCATTTTGAGGGTTATAAGAACAAGAACACAGTCAAATTTACTCTATTTTTCACACTATAAGGCACACTTAAAATTCTTTAATTTTCCAAAAACCATCAGTGCGCATTTTAATCTGGTGCACGATATGTATGAATTTTACCAGTCAGGTTGTAAAGAGCAGTAAAGCCACTCTGCTGTATTTTTGGCCTGTGGCCTGTTCCTAACCCCGTCTAGCACTGCTGATGCAGCATTAGCATTACACTCTAACCATGCTAGCTCTTTCGTCATTCAGAGGGGAGTATATCAGACTGTAGCCTGCTCATTTACCATGTTTAAACAAGCTGCATGGGACGAACCGCTAGCTAACATCATCCTGGCTTACCGGAACACTCAGGGTTCCTCAGTGTAGTGCTCCCAGGCGGCATTAGCTAGCGGTTAGCCGCTTATGCTAATGCTAACGCTCCAGCCTTAGTGCTGGAGAAATTTGGATATCTAAGCTTACTGCAAATAAATGAAAGCACTTTAGTCACACAAAATAAACAGTTTTCAGGATAGCAATCTGTGTAGATTTACATCCAGCACTTTTTTGACTTTTTTTTTTATTTCAGTTTTGTTTACTTAACTTTTCTTTACTTAACCCCCCTCCACCACTCAGTGGTGAGACCTGCTGAATTAGAAGTTCCTTATAATGTCTTGTAAAATGTGCCTTAATTACGACTCTAGTAAAGCACGCTTGGTCTAAGAGAAATTTTCTGCTTGAAAAAAACACAAACATTTTTGGCTTTATTTCTTTCGAACGGAATGCCAAAAAAATGATGTTTTCCTACAGGTACTGTTTTTCTCACGTTCAGCATGTTGAGCACCGCTAGTCTCAGTATGACATGACACACAGCTAGAAGAAAACAGTAATAGGAACAGTAATAGAGAGGACAGTGTGAACTCACAGCCCAGAAGTGAAAAAGAAACAGAGAGAGAGACATTTCAGGTTTATATCTCTCGCCCTAACTCTCTCTCATTAAAAGTATATAATGTGGCAGTGCTCAGCTAGCGTCTATCTTATAAGGATGAGTCAGAATATGGGTATATTCAGAGTACTGTGGGCTCTCTTTCTGCTCTGAGCTATCATGTCTCTACCCTTCTTCATCCCCCCCCCCCCCCCCCGCCGCTCCTTCCTCCACGCTCCTGTGCACTGACCTTGCACGATTTTCAAGGAGAATTGATTTCCTCCCTCTTTTTTTTTCCAGTGAAACCTTATCTTAATGACAGCAGGACACATTGGAATTCCAATTGTCCATCAGTGAAAACATATCCTCAGCAAATTTCCTTTTTATGAGGACGTCATCCGTTCCTGTACTCTCTCACCGTCCTCTCTCTCTCTCTCTCTCTCCCTCCCTCTCTCACAGATCACCCAGTCCTGCTGACCTGTCAGCCCTTTGATCTGAGAAAAGAGATAAATGTATCAACTGTTTGCTGACAGATGTCTGAATTTATCATCCGTCTGGTCGGGCACGCATCAGAAACGTCCTACCAGAGTCGTTCTCACGGTCAGACTGGCCATGCAGACACTGGGTCACGGACATGGATCAGAATCACAGTAAAGCATTACTGGATACAGGTATGTTTACTCATACTCAGTCTATAACTGGGAATCAATGAGAACAGAACTAGAAAAAGTTACCAATAATGGAAATATAACTATACAATGCTGTAGTAACTGACAATAGAAATGTATAATAATTGTGCAGGCACTGATAACAGAATTACAAGATCGTGCAGTCACAGCAGAGAGCGGAAATGACAATACAACAATTGCACAGTTAATATATAAGAATAACATTTCATTAATCAGTCACTGACAATATAATTTTATATTACTAAGCAGTCATTGACAATAGAAATATATATAGCTAAGCAGTCACTGACTAGAATTATATATAATTAAGCAGTCACTGACAATAGAATAGACAATAGACAATATACATACATAACAACAGTTGACAAAAAACATGTTTCAAACTAGGTTTACCTGGTAAAAAAAAATGGTTTTTGGTGTTCAGACAACTCACTGAGTGAATCAATGATTGAAAACACTGTTTACAAGTCCATGCGTTCATATCCAGCACTGACCTCGCGTTTACCCAGCCATGGAGAAACCTACACTGACGGACACTGCATTATACATCAGAACGCGGGATTGTGACTGAAAACTGAGAAATAACACGCTAAACGAGTCACAGAAGAAACTTTGAAGGAGAGATTATTATTGTTTTCCACAATTAATCATGGTTCCTCACCAGAGAGCGATAACTCTGCAGTTTTCAGAAATGGTAGGATTTATTTCTAGCTAAATATACGCTTTATTCCACCGGGTGTTTGTGTCAAAAGTGCTGGAATGTTTTTCGATACAAGTGTCTGCCTGGGGCGCTGGTAAAGAAGGTAAGACAGATAAACACTTCAGAAATTAGTAGCGTTTTCAGATATTTTAGATTAAAAAGATAAAATGTCTGTATGTAAAATCACGATTACTCCATTTTACTCCACTTTACCAGCCTTAAGCTATATACCATATACCATATTTGCACTACTGATATATACTATTTATACTGTCATTCCATCTCAATCACCATCAATATTGCACTATTGTCTTACGTCTGTTTATTGTGTCTTGTTGTATTGTACATATAGTGTCTCCCAATCTTTTATATTATATATCTATTTTTTTGCAGTATTGACAATAAAACTACTTGACTTGACTTTTGAAAACTGCATTAAAACTGTTAACGAAATTAATCGTAAAAATCGCCCAGCATTACATTAAGTAGTCACTGACAATAGAATTCTATAATAATTTGCCATCTGTGACATCACTGACAATTTAACTCATTAGAATTAACCATTTTCAGTACATTTGAACAGTACATTCACCAATAATAGCAATATGCTGTAATTAAGCTATTGGCTGTTGTATTCTATTTCATTTATTCTATATAAAAGAACCTGATGAAGAACACTTGCTGTGTTTCTTTAGAATACACTGTGTGAGATGATCCTGCTGAGGAAACAACTCTGTGCCTGAACGAGCTGCACTATTAGACACCTGGCACCCACACACACACCACACTTAAAGCATTAGAGAAAACACACACACACACAGAGAGAGCTCAGACACTGGACCTGACATTTATGTGTGTGTGTTGTTTTCACGTTCAGAGGGAAGCAAATCAAACAGAAAGGGCAAAATATGTGATTTTGGGTTGTTTTTATTGAACTGTACAGAAATGTACTTTAGGTAACTTAAGAATAGGTTAGGGAAATGTGAATATTAAGATTATAATTAAGTCTTGAGTACCTTTCTTAAGCAATATACTCATTATCTTAATAATGAGAGCCACATTTACACATTACAACACACTGCTGTTTATGTGTGTGTGTGTGTGTGTGTGTCCGTGTGTGTGCGCGCATATGAAAATACAGAACAGAGCACTTTATTTAACAGCACTGCATTATGACGAGCACTCCCTGACCTCATACAGTGTGTAATACATTCCTCCTCCCAGAGCTCCACTTATAGCCAATTCATTAGTGTCTGTTACAGCTGCTATTGACAGACTCCTAACACCCAGTCAGCCCAGTTTACTGCCATGTTGAAGACGGGTAGGTGTACAGGACATGCACGGTGTGCACAAAAATGTTAACTTCACTGACCTTACACAATGATTGTTATACAGTGAATATTATATGATATAAATGGGAGTCAGGAGCTGGAATCAATAATTACATGTAACCAATATTATGTAAAAATAATGTTTAAAGCATAATCCTTAACCTAAACTTAAATTTAACCTACAAACAATCCCTCAACACACAGATAGCTATTTATTATTAACTACACACTACATTGGGAAGTCATATACAAATACTTATTAGCATCATCGCCACGGTGTATTTATTTCTGCCTTTACATTAAATGAAACAGCAAATGATACAGTTATTATTGCAGTATTTATTGCTGCTGCTGTTCTAAGACATATTTAAAATGATAATTTTTTTTTATTTTTTAAATATCTTTTATGAACCCATTCCCTCACAACTACTAAACCCACCGGCCAAATATAGAACATAAACACACACTTCTGGCCTAACCATTAAGCTGACCGTAATGTCAGGTTACAGCAAAGACAATGACAGTGCTGTGGCTGTCCTGCAGTAAATCACCCTGCTCAAAAACAGAAGTTTAACACCAGCCCTGGGTCAAACCCTGCGAAACCACGTCAACATGCATCCCTTTAAAAACAGAGACAGAGTCAGTGTCTGTCATTTCTGCAGAGGACCAACTGTGCCTTATTATTATGATGATATATATATATATATATATATATATACACACACCCATCAGCCATAACATTAGCACCACCAGTAACATTAGACTAATACTGAACCTGTGAAGGCATGTTCTCAACAAGACCTCTGAAGGTATGGTGAGGTATCTACTGGCAGCAGATCCTTTAAAAGCTAAGGGCCTCTATGGATCACAATCAATGACAATTGTGTTACCATGACTGCTTTGCCAGTTTACTGGTTGTCCTTTTCTAAGGCACTTTGGTAGTTTCTGACCACTGCATCCTGAAAAAAACACCACACAAGACCTGCTTGATGTCTTGGTGAAGTTCTGACCTGATCATCAAGTGGCTTTCAGATTTTTCTGCCTCAACACATTAACATGTATGCAAATGTCAATGTAAGCTCAGCGTAAGTTCTGCCAGGAGACTCTAATGCTACGTCACCTAACATTAACCAATCACCAGCTTCTACTTGTCTTTAAAATACCTTTAAGTCACACCTATCCTTCTGCTTTCAGAAGAAGCTGATTAACATTTCCTGCTATCCACTCTACTGCCACCAGGTTTGCCCTGTCAAGCTGCCCAGGGAGTTCTCTGCACCCTTTTTCTTGTTCTGCCACATTTGTGCCTGTGGTCTTCTATTTCCTCATTATGTTCCTCACAGTGGAAACTGACAACTAAAATCTGGAGAGAATCTCTGAATCTCTTCTTTTCACTTCTCAAATATCACTGTGTTCATCTGCTATATGATATATTTACCTGAAACTGCTGATCTGAACATCCAATGATTTATGAAGAAAAATCATCAGGGGTGCACAAACTTTTTCATACCACTGTATGTATGTATATATGGACGTACAATAATTGATACGATTTTTAGTGTAGTGGAACCTTCATACCGACTCATTTTTGCCTTTTGTGCTCTATAAACAAAACCAGACAGTCCACAGCTCTTTTAAATATGAATGATTAATTCTGCGATCTGCTTATTTTGACCTGCTCTTTAATATCATCCTATATTTGAGCACTGATCAGCAAGACAGACGTTATAATTTGAGATTATTTGTGGAACATGAACAAATTACGATGGACACACCTAGACAAACTTTAAGAAACATCTATATTAAGTTTGAGTAATGTTCACCATTCCTGATCCTCTCAGCTCTTTTCGGAATTTCTTTTCTTTAAACTGTGTGGCGTGGAACAGAGTATAATTTTTTTTTCTCTTCTCCTACCCGCTTCAGGCTCATTTGTTTTTTCCGCAACCCTGATGATGAATCTGATTGGTCAGCCCAATTTTAGTGCATCTGACGGTGCATAAAACTGAACAGGATACACATTCCATTATTATCAGACTCTCTGAAAGTTTAACATTTTATATCATTAATATATGCATGTTAATTTTTTGTTTAACTTGAAGTGCATTTTTGAAGATGCAGTGTGAAAGGGCATGGAAACTAGTAAAATAAAGTAAAAAAAAAAAAAAAAAAAAAAAGAACAGGCTAAAGAAAGTCTGATATACATGTTTCTGGTGATTTTAAGTTCTTTAGGTACAGTTTATGTAAGTATGGTCAGATTTAAAGCAAGTTTTGCTGCTTAGCATGTTCCTTTTTTTTCATTTTGAATAAAGTGCAAATGTAAAGATGCGCTGCATCTGTGTTAAGGCTGAGTTGGGGCTTAAAGTCTGTGGGGGTTTAGTGGGGTTTAGTGAGCACAGCTCATAATTGCTGTGCCACTCTAATACAGGCACATGGGGAGGTAAGAGGAGAGGAACAGTACAGAGAAAATTGCTGAGCTTATTCAACAAACACATTTCTGTTTCGCGCCCGTTCATCCTCCGGGGACAGGTAAGTAGATGGTACAGAGAGAGAGAGAGAGAGAGAGAGAGAGAGAGTGTGAGGGAGAGAGAGAGAGGGGTGATAGATAGTTGAACAGACAGGCAGCAGGAGAAACAGAGGCATTATAGAGACAGATGTGCCTGCAATGAACATAAAATCCAAGAGACAAACAGACAGAGAGACAGCCAACACATCAGCTGACCCTGGGCGCAGCGCCTGAACGCCACAAACGATGAAGGACTTCTCCCGAAAAAGAAGCTGACTCCATATTTAAATACTGGAACTGCTCTCGCACTCCTTAACCAATCATATCACAGAGCCATGAGCACGGAGTCCAGCACACAGAGCTACACTTAAAAACGACGGTTCAGCAAAAGATCACATTTCCTTTCACCTCAACCAATGCAGGAGAACAGTCAAGACATGTCTTGGGTCTGTAGTTTACTTCTCTAGTATTAGACTCAAGCTATTCAACTTATTTCACATTAAAAAAGGCATCAGGGGGAGGCATCTTTGTTAGTACCTATCTTTGTTTTAGAGCCACTGTTACAGCTAGACTATAACAACACTCGTAATAATTATACAAAAATTATTTTTATAATTAGGGTCAAAGTAATTGGAAAATTAGAACACAAAAAGACTGGTATTCTGTGGGACACTATAAAATATATTGCCACCATATACTGTATTTTTTGGACTATAAGGCACATTGTCAATGAATGTCTATTTTATGCTCTATTTTCATACATAAGGCACAATAAGCAACACTATTAAGGATGTCTATATGCCTATATTGAAGTAAGCAATATGAAAAAAACATATTGAAAAAAAAAAGCGCTAGATGTTAATCTACACAGATTTCTCTCCTTAAAACCATTTATTTGGGTGAATAAAGTGCTTCCATTTATTTACAGTAAGCTTAGATTTCCAATATTTTGCCTGAGGATGAGTTTTCAGTGAAGTTTCCCCAGCACTAAGGCAAGGTGCAGCAGCATTAGCATTAGCAGCAAACCGTAGCTCTAGCAGGACGTAAACGCCGGCCGATAGTGCTAGACTGAAGATCCCAGAGTGTTTCCCAATGAGCTATGAGCTAGCGTTTCATCCCGCGTAGCTTGTTCTGACACAGAAAACATACAGACTACAGTTTGATATACTTGCCTCTGAATGGCGAAAGAGCTAGCGCTGCAGTTAGCAGCTAATCCTAACGGTTATAATGCTTTACTTCAGCAGAGGGGCTTTACTGCTCCTTAATACCTGACTCGGAGAATCCATACATAATTTTCTGGGAAAACGAAAGGATTTTAAGTGTGCTTCATAGTCCGAAAAATACGATAACCACACTCAAAAGAAAAGGAGCTACATCTGTGGTTAAAGATGCTAACATTGCTAAATTGATGCTAAAACCAACAACAGAACATCCTTCCCAAAAATGGGCTTGGTTCTAAACCCATCAGAAACTCTTAGGCTAGTTTTTAGGTGCATCTGCTTTATTGGATCTTCATAACCAAGCTTTCAGACACAGAATGTAAAGAGCAGATATACAGGCATTTAGGTGGATGATTGAAATGTTGCACCTCCAACCACAGATGCATCTTCTTTATGTACGTATGACAATGGGCTTCAGGTACATGGTGTCATCTTTGTGTGTTGTGTTTGAATGCTAATGTTAGCTTTGCAGATAGTGTTTCTTTTTGTGTTGTATTTAATTCCAGACCGTTAGATAGCAATTCAGTACTCTATATCTTCAGATGTTATTGGTTTGACTTCTTTGGAAATGTAATGTTTTCGTTTACTCAGATTTTATGAATAAGAGTAAATAATAATAATAATAATAATAAAGTGTTTAATGAAACAATTGATTAACAAAAATGATAATATACTGCTTTCCTTACTGAATCATAACCCCTGTATCGTGATACCTATTGCATCGCCCAGTTCTTGCTATACACAGCCCCGGAAAGCCTAGCAAGTTACGATTTCTTTATTACTCCAGACTGCATTTAATTTAAATACGACTTAGGTAATTAAGTTTCTAATCTCTAACAAATCTGATTATGATGTTTTCGACATTTTATGACACTCAACAACTGTAAAATATTCAGGTTTGCAACATTCATTTGATCATTCTTATAATTAAAAGAGCTTCACACAGCTTCAGAAGCCGTAAAAGCGAGTCGAGGCAAGTATAGGATGATTTAATTCCGCCTCTATTGTCATTCCTCCTCACCACAGATGTAGTTCAGGAATGAAATATAGTTATTTCAGGAAACTCACAGTGAGTCTGTGGTTAACTGTGGGCCTGTAGGCTTATTTTATATGCGATAGTACCGGAGTTTCAAGGATTCAAGGAGATTTTATTGTCATTCGCATCACATGTGGTACATGAGGTGGAACAAAATTGTGATCTCACGATCCAGTTTTACACCAGTTAAGAGGAGATATATCACAATAGTTTAGCAGCACATAGAGCAATGCAGCACTTCATAAAATATGCACTTTATAAAATCTTTTATAAAACAATAGCTGTCAGATGGGCAATGGAGGATACGTCTTCAGAGGAGCTAATTTTAGTAGCTAGTAGCAGGGCTGTTTGATGACGCGGGAGCGTTTTTAAATGAGGTATTTTCTCTCCCAACATTTCAGAGAGTTATTTTGACACCGTCTGTTCAAAGTTTGTGGACAACCCTTCTACTGAATGCATTCAGCTACATTCATTTGTATGTAATTATTTGTATGCAATCAGTTTTGTTACAAACGTGTAAAAATGCATACATACAGCTTTTATAGTGCCTATAAAATAAGGCTCATAGCAATGTTTCTAAAATGTTGCAGAAAGTTTAGCCTGTGTGATTGATGTAATTACAGTTTGTATCACAATGTTATTAGAACGTTTCTCACACAACATTTACATTTAGACAAATACTGACATTAAGGAATCAACTTGAAGTAGCATTCCCAATGATAAAAATGCAATTATAAAATACAATACAATTAAAAAACACTGATAAAACTGAACCATACTAACCCTAATATATCCAAGTGATTAATTATGGTTATTAAATGTATTAAAAATGTTAAATAAAGTAATTAAACACCTAGAAAATGTTCTGAAAATTCATATAACCTTTTGCCAAGGAGAGAATAAGAAAGGAATAGAAAGAAAATGAAAAAAAGAAAACAGATGGAAAGAGATTGAGAAAAATGAGAGAAAAGGGTAAATTTGGGGTGAGTTTGAGAAAGAAAAGAGCAAATGGAGAGAGTGACAAGAAGGTTAAATAAAGGTCGAGAAATGAGCGATAAGGAGAGGAGAAAGACAAAGAGAGAGGAAAAGATGGAGAGATACTAAAAAGATGAGAGCAGGAAGAGCAGTTTAGAGAACAGGCTTGAGACAGATGAGACTCAAGACACTACATTTTAGATAGAAAGAGAGGAAAAGATGGAGAGATTGAGAACAAGCTTGAGAAAGATGAGACTGAAGAATGTATTAAATGTATTAAAAATGTTAAATAAAGTAAATAAACTTCTAGAAAATGTTCTGAACATTCATTTAACATCTTGCCAATCAAAGATTTCCAGCAGACTCCAGCTACAGGAGTAAAAGCCCCCTCAGTACTGAGCTGTGGAGCGGTGGAACTGTGTTCTCTAAAATGATGGTGCTCTATCCAATATTTATTAGAACTGGGGACGAGGTGAGGAGGTGAACCTCCAGCAATGTTTCAAAATGTTGGGTTCTTTTTAATACTTTTGATTTCAGTAGAAAACCAATGAATGAGCAAATGTCCCAATACTCTTTTTACTACCTTTGTAGTAACATCCTTCCCTCTCTGCAAGGCCTGCATGGCTTTATGAGTTCAGTCAGGAGAGCATAAATCTGTCACTCTCTCTGTGTGTGAGTGTGGGTGTGTGTGTGTGTGTGTTTTGGGGGAGGGAGGTTGGGTGCAGAGGCAGGGGCAACATTTTTTGGCTGCAGTTACAATGGAAAGGCCACAGTGGTCAGTGATTGTGGAGGCGCTGCTCAGGTTACTGCACTCGGCCGGGCCGCACTCTGTTCTGACCCGGCTGATGACAACACTGACGGAGAGGGAGCAACACACAGAGCGTGTGTGTGTGTGTGTGTGTGTGTGTGTGTGTTTCAGTCCAGCTGTGAGAGTGAAAGACACAGGTAGACTGAGATAAAGGGAAAAAAAAAGAATGTTTGTTTTTTGCTGTAATTTTAGATTTTTTGTCATTTCAATAAAGCAAATAGTGAACCGAACTGGAATGAGTCACATTTTCACAGAGATACATAAAGAGAGGAGAAAGGACAGCAAGAAGAAGAGGGAAAAAAAGAGAATCGAGTAAATAGAAACAGTAAATAGAGAAGTACAGAAGAGAGAGAAATGTAAAGATAAAAAGGGAGAAAGATATTGAATAAGATAGAGACATAAATGAGACAGAAAAAACAAAGAGTTGGAGTGAAAAAGAAAGAGTAAAAGATGACTGAACATTCCAGAGACACTGTAAAAAAAAGTACAGAATGTGAAAGATGAAAGAAGAAAAAGAAAAGAGAGTACTCAAGAAAGACGAAAGAAATAGAAAGAATGATTCAGAAAGATGAGAGAAAAAGAAATATGTAGAGTTTAAGAAAGCTGAGAGAAAAAATGAGATAGAAACAGGAGAGAATGAGAAAGGAATAGAGACTAAGTAAAAGAAAAAAGATAGAAAGAGATTGAGAAAGGTGAGAGAGAAAAAAGGGGAAGATGGGGTGAGTGAGAAAGAAGAGAGCAAATGGAGAGAGTGACAAGAAGGTTAAAGAGAGGTCGAGAAAGATGAGAAATAGGGAATAGACAACGATGGAGAGATGGGGAGAACAGGCTTGAGAAAGATGAGACTGAAGGCACTGCATTCAAAAGATGGAGAGAGGTTGAAAAACATGAAATAAAGAGAGCTGAGAAGATAAGAGTCAGAAGAAAAGATAGAAAGATTGGGAAAAATGAGAGGGATGAAATAGATGTGAGGAGTAGGATTTTTTTGAAGGTCATTTAAAGCACACAGAGGCGATTTTAGAGACACACACCCAGGTGAATTCACTGGTTTTAAAAGGCGAAACTATGAAAGGATTTCATTTTTCAGTGTAATATATAAAGTACAGTGTGTGTGTGTCTGTATTTAGCGGAGTGTGAGGCAGCGCAGTGTGGAAGAGATGTGACTGCGTCTGCATTCTAAAGGTCATCACAATGACAAGAGCCTCTGAGGAAATATCAATGTGCCAAATCATCAAGCAAATAGCAGAACATAACTCACACAGGCAGAGCCCGAGCCCAGCGGCTCAGATACCGAAACACACCGCGCCGCAGACGCACATTACACACAGCCTGCGAATTAGCCCACGCTGCATCTGCGCAGGCGCGTGCAATCTCTAACGCATTAAATGTGCATGCGCCTTTAAAGACGTGAGGTCACCCCAACACCGGGAGCTAGATCACCTTTCAGCTGCATCAACATAAAAAAACCCACAGCCTTCCGATTAGCATCAGATATGCAGTACTAATTATACACTATACGGACAAAAGCGATGGAACACAGAGTCATTCTATTTTGGATTCATTTCTTATGAAATTAAGGGTATTAAAAGGAGTTTATCCTGCGTTTTGTTGGAGTAACTGTCCAGGTAACTGTCTCTAATCTCCAGAGAAAATGTTCTTATAAATTCGTTTACAACGCACTTTATTTTACCCCAAATTCCCCAATTCATCCTTCTCAAAAGCACTGGATGGAGCGCCATCATTAAGCATGAGGCCAATGCCAAGGGTCTTGTTTATCTGTTCCAGAGAGTCTTATTCTATTGGCAATTGGTCTCTTCAAAAGAGTAGACAAGACAAGTGTGTGTGCATTGGTGCAACTATAGATTTACTTTACAATATCCTATTTTTATAGGCATGCATATAATTTATATGCAAGAATTATGATGCATTTTATATGTATAATAGAGCATTGCCATGTATACAGTTGCCTATAATATGAATACACATAAAAAAGGGAAACAAATGAATCACTGACTGAATTCCACAAACGCAGACCCTTAGCTAACCAACTCTAATTAGCTAATTAAGATTAATATGATTTGGTGATAATTGCTTATTATCTTTAATCTTTTTTTCCCCCTCCTGTTGCTGATTGGCTGAAACAGTGTTGTATGGCACAACCCAAGCTACTTTCTGATTTTTCGTTTCCTATTTTCAGTGCAAACATTTTTGAAGACGTTTTTCCAGTGTGCTAAAAAAGACTAAAAAGCTCGTCAATGAGAAGAAACATTTAGTAAACCAAAGTCAATTTTTTTGGACAAAACCAAAGGAAGTTTTCACTTTGAAAAGCAAGTTGCACACTGAAAGTGCTATTCAAAGTGTTTTACAAAAAGAATATTGGATTCATATATATATATATATATATATATATATATATATATATATATATATATATATATATATATATATATATATATACGTATATATATATATACACAGTATATAGCAGCTTTATGTCAGTTTATATGCAGTAAATATGTAAGAGAATATTAATAATGTATAGCTGGGGGAAGCGCCTAAGTAAACAAAATAAAATTCTTAAAAAAAAAACATTTTCTTTTAAAGTCAAACAAGCGCTGCATGTTAATCTACACAGATTTATCTTCTGAAAATCATTTATTTATGTGAGTAAAGCGACTCCGTTTATTTACACTAATCTTAGATTTCCAATATTTTATCTAAGGGTGAGTTTTCAGTTAAGTTTCTCCAGCACTAAGGCTGGGTCATTAGCAGCGCTAGTGAACAAAAATGCCACCTGATAGCACTAGACTGAGGAATCCTGAGTGTACCAGTAAGCCAAGGAGCTATATACATCCGACTAAGCTTGTTTTAATACGGCCAACACACAGACTACTCTCCAGATATACTCATTTCCGAGCGGCAAAAAAGCTAGTGCTGTGATTAGCGGCTAATGCTAATGCTGCTGCACCAAGCCTTAGTGCTGGGGAAACTTCACCAACCACTAAGTACAAAATACAATTCCTACAAAAGGCGCACTGGATTAAAATGTGCACTGACATTTTTTTGGGAAAACTTAAGGATTTTAAGTGTTATAGTCTAAAAACACATCTGTAACATCATGTCTCAATTCCTTAATGAATGGACCAATATATATGCCCCAAAAAGACTTGGAATAAAACCTTTTTACATTGACTTCCATTAAAAGTAAAGCAGGTTTGTCCTTCTTTTCCGTAAAGACACAGCTTTTACGTGACAGTGATGATATATAATGTAGGGCTGGCCCGAATAGCGTTTTTTGAGCTCCGGATATTCGGCACTGATTCGAAGCGAATATTCGAATATTCGTTTTTAAAAAAAGAGGTAAAAAAAAAAAAAAAAAAAAAAAAGCAAATCACGGCCCCTTTAATCCACTTAAAAATGTTCAATTTGCTCTGACCGACGAGACATATTCACCCCGGATTTTTGGTGTTTTTATCCCGGATTTCTTTGTGTTTTCATCCCGGAATTTCTGCTGCCCCACACCGAGGCTGCTGCTGCACGGTTTCTCCGCTGCGCAAGCCAGCCCAGTAAATTGCTGTTTGTGTTTTCACACTTAGGCTATTTGCTTAAAAAACAAACAAAAAAAACGTTTGTTCAGGAAGTATTTTATATTCTTAAACATTGTTAATTATATTAGAGGACAGTCATTGTAAACTGTACTTGGTCTATTTCGGTTAAAGGTTTTGTGCAGGGCATATTACTGATTTTGTATTTTTGCACTTGGGCTATAAGCTCAATATTAAATATTTCGTTTGTTTAGAAATTATTTTATATTTTTAAACCATGTTAAATTATATTAGAGTAGAGGAAAGTCATTGTTAATGACGTTATTGTACTTGGTCTATTTCGGTTTAAGCATTGTGCAGGGCATAGCCGTATTACTGATTTTGTATTTTTGCACTTGGGCTATAAGCTCAATATTAAATATTTCGTTTGCTTAGAAATTATTTTATATTTTTAAACCATTTTAAATTATATTAGATAAGAGGAAATTCGTTCAGACATCATTTTTGTAGGCCAGGCTTTTGTAACCGATTTAGCCCCTACTGTTGCCACATTACCCCTTACGTTTTATTATATAAATCAGTTTCGAAGAGCCTGCATTTTTTTTTATCATGTATAATAGAGGTCTGCGCGAGACTGATTTTTAAACCCACTCTTCCACGCTCCCGCGTTTCTGTCTCGTTACCGCGCCGCAAAAAAATTGCTTCTTTTAATCCCGCGCCCGCCCGCCACATACACATTTCTGCCGCTCCCGCCCCACGTTCCTAATAGAAATTAAATAAACTACATTTAATGCTTCAAATTTACTTATATATTTATTAAAACAGCAGCGCTGAATAGTGTGGTCCCTTTCCTTACCCCAGTCCAAACACCATCGGTGTGTGCGTGTGTGTGTCGGTCCATCCTGCGCGTTGAGAGTTTTCTTTAGGTTTTTTTTTTTACAATTATTACAGTTTTCTTAACTATTTATTAATTTGCTCCCGCATCGTCTGGATTAAACTCCCGCTCCAGCCAATAACAGTTCAGTTCTGTCCCGCGCGCAAGATATTCTGACGGGACCCGCGAGAACAGAAGTGGTTAGAGTGAGGTGGAACTCTGGAAAGGAGAAAAAAAACGAATATCCGAATACCAAAATTAAAAACCGAATACCTACTCAACGAACGAATATCCGAATACCCGAATATTCGGGTCCAGCCCTAATATAATGATATACTTAATGTATGTTGTAAGAGACAAATGCAGAGAACAGAATCGACTAAAAGACAAGAGCAAATGGAGGTGCGAGCCGCAGCGCTGAGTGATTAGTCTGGAGGAGGACGGCTGTTATTAGAGGGTTAATGATGCCATTAACACATCACTCTACTCGCTACCATCTCCCCTCCTGATGTGTGGAGTGGAACTGCACTCGTCTGTGTGTTAAATGAGGCTGAAATAGAGTTAGTTTCATTTTTTTGTAAAACAAGTCTTGTAAAACACACATACACATGCATATTTACACACTGCCTGGCCAAAAAAAATGGTCACACACTCTAATATTTGGTTAAAATGTCTTTATCTTTAGCTGGCATGGTTTCAATAAGCTTCTGCAATGTCACAAGATTTATTTCAATCCAGTGTTACTGGATTAATTTTTCACCAAGATCTTACAGCAGCATTGATGATGGTAGAGTCTGACCACTGCACAAAGCAGCTCTTCTCCATCCAGCACATCCCAAAGATTCTCAATGAGGTTAAGATCTGAACTCTGTGGTGAACTCTCTCAATCCATGTGTGAAAATGATAAATGATGATCTCATGCTCCCTGAACCCTGAACTCTTTCACAATTCCAGCACCATGAATCCTGACATTGTCATCTTGGAATATGGCCGTGCCATCAGGGAAGAAAAAAATCCATTGATGGAATAACCTGGTCTATATTCAGTATATTCAGGTAGTCAGCTGACCTCATTCTTTCAGCACATACTGTTGCTGAACCTAGACCTGCTGACCAACTGCAGCATCAATCAATCCCACATCATTTACTCAGTTAAATCCAGGTGATGCCTTCTTTTTGGCCAGACAGTGTTGTGTTCAATAAAACCATGCAAGCATATATTTTTGTCTGGTTTTAGTTTAAGCAGACTATGTTTGTCTATTGTTGTGACCTAGATGAAGATCAGAACATATTTAATGATCAATTTATCCAGAAATCCAAGTAATCCCAAAGGGTTCACATACTTTTTCTTGCAACTGTATATATATAAACACATTTTTAAACGTGCAAAACTCTGTTAGCTGTGTTTTAAAGTAAAGTAAATGCAAGCGATTGCATGTTTCGACAATGGATGGACTTTGACGTGACATGTTAAGCGTCTGGGAGGGCCTACTAAACTGATGACGCATCCAGGCCAACATGCACACACTCTTCACACACATATACACACTCATAAGCATGCTGTCTGCACATGCCACTCCAGAACAAACTAATATCCCCACTGTTTTCTTTTTTTTTTTACCAACAGTAAAACAGAAGCCCTTTCTAAATGTGTCTCTCTGTAATAGCCTCTGTTTCACACACATGTATACATTGGCCTCGCGTCACATGCCCTATAATCATTACGTTCAGTTCTCTGCAAAATATACCCTGAGGAAACAGCCGGCGAGCAAAGTGGCAGCTTCGCTGCAGAATTAGCCCAGGCATGCGTTAAACAATGCGGCCTGAACCGGTGGATACACACTCGGAGATCCGTGCAGCTACACGCTAAAGAAGCGTGCATTTAACACACTCGCCACTACAAAGCAAGAACACACATATAATCTAAATGCTCAGAACATGCAACACAGCAGGATATTAGGAAACATCACATTAAAGGCTAACCTTTCTCATCCCCAGAAAGAGAGAGAAAGAGAGCACTTACCAACTCAGCACCTCAGCGCAGAGGTTTACAGCCTTGACGCAGGATAAGTTCACGTATAATTTATACACTTCATTTATTATTTATTGCCATATGTTGCAATAGTCCCACACAGTTTATTGCTAAGCACACTGCAGACCCATGATTCATGGCTTTCTCTCATAAAGTTGGGCTGCTGTAGAGTGTGTGGAGTGTGTGTGGAGTGTGTGCTGGAGATCAGCAGCAGCTCAGCTCCAACACTGCAGGCTGGAGCCTCCGAGTGCTGAAGAAACTCTACTAAAACACTGAAACACTCACTGCCTTCAGTCGCTCAGCACCAGCTACTGAACACTGCTCACGCTTCATGACTCAGAATTGCAATATTATATATTATATATTACCCACAGGCTATTATCTAGCAGACAATAGCTTATATTAACATTCTTTACAAAACATACTTGTATTATGTAGTTGCGTGTGCAACTAATCTGACAGTATTTTAACATATATTGAATAACAGTAATTATAGAGTACTAAATATTTCTTTAAAGTAATCTATTATAAATAATTAGAAATATATGTTCTTACTTTATACTATCATGTGAAATGTTTAAAAAAGTATCTGGAGATCTTATTCACCACATATAGAGTATATATCTAATATATGTAATGTATAGTAATTTAGACACATATAAAGGTACCTTTATTATAGAGTATAAAAATATATACCCTACCTTACAATAGTTTAACATACTGTAAAGGTGTATGCCATAAATGTCATTTAATAATATAACCCCTTACCCTACATCATATAACCTATAACGCATAACTATATGACTTATAACCTATAACTTATATAGCTAATATAGACCATTTGGTTAAATTTAATCAATCATATAAACCCTCTTATTTTACTGTTGTATGAAGGTGTTATATGTACACACTTTTTTTATAAATATACAAAAATGATACTAGTATTATAAACATCACCACACGTAACTACAAGTACGTCAGAAGCACTGAGACGCAATCTTTCCTTAAAAGTAATAAACCATAAATATATGCACAGTTTTTTAGAGCAATTGAAGTTATATAAGCTTAATTTGTACAATAATAATGTTAGTCTCAAATCTGCGTTCACAGCCATTTACCGGAAATATATACACATTTGATATGATAAATATTTAATCAAATAAATATTATGTATAGATAAATAGCGTAGAGATAGAGACACCTTTCTGGCAGTAATTTTAAAAGTTTTAACATATATACTTCATACAGCTCTTGAAAAAAATAAGAGACCATTTAAAAATGATGAGTTTCTTTGATTTTACCAAATTGAAAACCTCTGGAATATAATCAAGAGGAAGATGGATGATCACAAGCCATCAAACCAAACTGAACTGCTTGAATTTTTGCACCAGGAGTGCAAGTTATCCAAAAGCAGTGTGTAAGACTGGTGGAGGAGATCATTCCAAGATGCTTGAGAAGAGTAATTAAAAACCAGGGTTATTCCACCAAATATTGATTATGAACTCATTCAGCCATTTCTCATTTTCTGCTAATAAATGCTCTAAATGACAATATTTTAATTTAGAATTTGGGAGAAATGTTGTCCGTAGTTTATAGAATAAAACAACAATGTTCATTTTACTCAAACATAAACCTATAAATAGCAAAATCAGAGAAACTGATTCAGAAACTGAAGTGAAATAAATTCATCATCCAAATAATAACACATGATTAAAACCATCACGATTTACTGGTGCAGTGGACGGACTACAACCCTGACATTTCAAGTGTAAAACGCTTGATTTGTTTGCCTCACCGACTGAACGACACATCATTAACTTTCAACTAATTCAAATCCCTATTCACTGCGTTTTAAGCAGAGCTGTAGGAACACGGCCAACACTGCCAGTCTTGCCAGGGGTGGAAGGACTTTCAGAGCCGGCCACTCTTCCACTGAGCGCCAGCGCTGTGACCTTTACTGCCAGGACGCATTCACCCTAAAGAAAGCAGCATGGGGGGCCATGCACCGAGACACCCCCATCACACACGCTCCACTCATTCGCTCGGACAGCAAAGGAATGCGTTGCGATGGAGAGATACGGAGGCTCCTGAGCTCAAAGCTAGAGAACCACCATGATTTTTTTAAGCTTAAGTTAAACCATGTGGAGCTTTTCCAGGAGAGGTGGAGAAGAAGAAGAAGAAGAAGAGGTAGAACTTACCCAAAATCATGCTGACAAAGTTCTGTTTTTCAGGCTTTTCTTGCTGCTGGTATCAGATTGGTATCAGGAAGCTTCTCCTCTGTGTTTCTCCTGGATACCTGAAGTCTTCTGTTCTGCTCTCCCCCAAAAATAATAATTACAACAACAAAAAAAAAAGAAACAGAAGAAACAGAAGCAAGTCAAGCAGCCGGCACTATCTGAACCAGAGCATAGCTGTAGTCCATTGTGGGTCCCCTGCGCCTGCTCCTTCCACCAGGTGTTCTCTGAAATGATGCTGGTTGGTGGTTGAGGGGGGAAGAAGTGGGGGCAAGGGGGGGAAAGAGGGGGGCTACAGGTCTTCTGCTCCACTCAGGTGAGACCGAGGGCAGGTTCGACTGGGGGAGGGGTATCTTTTGAAGGAGGAGGAGGCGAAAGAAAGAAAAAAAATAAAAGAAAGAAAAAAAAGGGGGGAGAGAGAAGAAACAGCAGAGCTCCCTCCGGTCAGTGAGTGATTTCCATCCAGTGGAGATCAGGAGCAGCGTGCCTCCAAAAGACAAGCTGATGAGCTACTTCCCTTCAACGGCACCATTCATCAGAGAGCGCACACAAAAATGCCTCAGTAACACACTGTCAAGCCGGTGCCTGCTCTGCTCTGCTCCCTGCTCTCTCTCTCTCTCTCTCTCCATTTCTCCCTCCCTCTCTCTCTCTCCCTCCCTCTTTTTTGGGGTTGGGTATAACCTAAAGGCACCTTACATGCCTGCGCTCTGATTGGTGGCAGCCGCAGCCAATCGGAAAAGCAGCAGCCGCTTGTCATTCTGCATAATGGGAAAGCATGCAGTGTTGGACCCAGAATGCCACAGTCTCCCTGTATCCCTCTCTCTCTCTTTCTGTTCTCTCTCTGTATCTGTCTATCTCTGTTTTTCTTCTCTCTCTCTCTCTCCCTCTCTCTTTCCAACTACGTACCTGTTATTCTCTTCTTATTCTCTATCTCTCTCTCTCAAAATCTCTCTTCCGATTTCTCCTTCTTTCCTCATCTCCCATTCTATGTCTCTTTTTCTTCAGTCTGTTCTTCTTATTCGTCACTCCTTTTCTCATTCTAGCTACCTCCATTTTTCTCTAGGTCCCCTTCTCTCATTTTATCAATCATTGCTTACTTTCTTTCCTCTCTCTCTTTCTATCTTTCTCTCTTCTTCCACATCTTTTCTCTCTTTTATCCTTCATCTATTCTTTCTTCTGTGTTTCTATCACTCATATTTTCTCTTTCTCCACTCTCTTTCACCCCATATCTCCTTATAACTCCCTTTTTTCCATCTCCCTATATATGTATGTCTCTCTTTTCTTTTCTCTTTCTTTCTATGTTTAACTTAGATAGTTACTCAGTCCACTCTTTCGTATCACGCTATACATCTCTCTTTCATTCCTCTTTTTCCTCTTTTTTCCACATCTTCACTTCTCTCTCCGTCTCATCCCTTATTTCCCGTCACTTATTTTATTAATCATTGTTTACTTTCTCTTCTCTCTCTTTCTACCTTTCTCTCTTCCTCCACATACTTGCTCTCTCTGATTCTTCATCCATTCTTCCTTCTGTGTTTCTATCACTCATATTTTCTCTTTCTCCACTCTCTCTCACCCCATATCTCCTTATAACTCCCTCTTTTCCCGTCTCTCATTCTATGTGTCTCTTTCATTCTAAGTTTAATTTAGAAAGTAACTCTGTCCATAATTTTTCTCTTCTTTTCTCAATCATCCCCTTTACTATGCGTCCCTCTTTCCCAAGCTCATCTCTCTCTCTCTCTTCCTCTCTCTTTCTTTTTTCTGTCACTCATCTACTTCTCTGTCATTCTCATTCTCACTCCCTATACCTGCTTATAGACACTTCCCTTTATCCCCATTTCCCCTTTTACATCTTTTTCTATTTCTGCCTTTTATCTGTTTTTATTGCTATAATTTGCTCAAGTGTTTCTCTTCTATCTCATTCTATCAATTTCTCTCTCTCTCTTTCGCTCATTCTCTTTCTTTCTCACCTTAATTCACCTTCTATTTACCTTCCTTTTGCCAAAGCTTGCCTTATATCTCAGTAGCTCTCATGTCTCTCCCTCTCTCTCTTTCTGTTGCTCAGTCTGTTTATGTCAGTTGGGGCGACCGACACATCCCCCCCCCTCCCCCCTCGTTTATCCTCCTCCCCTCCGCTCCCTCTCTTCTCTGACTCCATGTGACAGTGGACTTGTAAGGGGATTAACTTCCCCCGTCTCTGTCTGTGTCTGCGATCTTCTACAGGTTCTGATGTTTCTGCGTACGATCTCGCCTCTCGCGTTCACATCTTTTGCCTTGTAGGTGAGTTTTGGGAGAGAGGAAGGTGGAGAGGGTGGGGTGGGGGGGGGGGGTGATGGAGGGAAAAAAAAGAGACAGAATAGAAAGCGACAGGGCAGAGGGGGCGAAAGAACGGTGGAGGGGGAAGAGATTAAACTAAATTCAAACTGACAGAGGGATGAGGAGACATGGAGTGACAAGGAGAAAAGACTGGGAGGAATGAAAAGAGAGAGACGGCAAAAGAAACAAACAGAGCGAGGGGACAGCGAGAGAGAGAGGGAGAGAGAAAATGAAGGAATGGAGAGAGCAGGAGAGAGAGAAAAAACAATATGTCAAAGGGACAGAGATATATAGAGAAGGAGAGAGACAGAAAGGGAGAGGGAGAGAGAGAGAGATAAGAAAGACATAAAAAGAAAAATAAAGGGACGTATTGAAGGATAGGGAGACAGGGTGAAAGAGAAAAGAGAGAGGAAAAAAAGAGCTTGTGTAAAGAGAGGAAAAAGAGAAAAAGGAAAGAAAAAAAAGAGAGCAAAAAAGAATGAAAGAAGCAGAACATAACACAGCAAATAGATAGAGAGAATATAGAATGAAAGAGGGATTAAAATAAATTAAAAGAAAAGAAAAAACAAACAGTAATGGAACAGAAAGAGGTAGACAAAAGAGAATGATGTAAAAATAAGTTTAAGAAAAACAGTAAAAAGATATAGAGAGATAGTAAACTAAGAGTAAAAGAGAGGGAGACACAAAGAATTAATAGAAAAATTGAGACAAATGTTTTATTAAAATAAAATTAATAAAATTAAATTAAATTAAAATAGAGAATGAAAGGACAATGATTAAAAAAGAGCAAAATAGATATAGATAAAGATAGAGAGAATAAAAATAGAGTGAGGGGACAGTGAGAAAATAGGATGAGAGAAAAAAGAGAGATTGAAATATAAGACAGCTAGAGAAAGCGACAGAAACAGAGACAGAAAGAGAGAAAGAGAGAGAGAGATCAAGAAGAGAAACCACAGTAAAGGGAGAGCTAGAGAAAGGGAGAAAAGGGAGATTGAGAGAGAAACAAACATGTCAAGGGGACAGAAAGATGGAGACAGAGAGAGAGAGAGAAAAAGAAAAACAGAGAGAGATCAAGAAGAGAAACCACAGTAAATGGAGAGCTAGAGAGAGAGAAAGAGGAGCAACTGAGAGAGAAATTAACATGGCAAGAAGACAGAGATAGATAGAGAGAGAGAGTAAGGAGAAAAGAAGATTGAGAGAGAAACAAAAGGGGGCAGAAAGATGGGGACAGAAAGATGGAGACAGAGAGAGAGAGGGAAAGAAAGAGAGAGAGAGAGAGAGAGAGAGAGAGAGAGAGACAGATGGAATGTCTCTAGCAGGAATTGCAGTGAAATTTGCAGCAGTCGTGTTCAGTTCAATAAGGCCGAAATCTGAAATGGTTGTTTTGCGGATGAAACAGAGCCCATAAAGCTCTGTAAATAGAGTGGCTTTGGTATGTAAACCCTCCCTCACCCGCAGCAGCAGCAGCACCCAGCAGCACCCAGCAAACCCAGCGCCGCCTCTCAAACCCAGAGAAACCACGCTGCCGGCCAGAGACTGGCACTTACAGGAAAACGACTCAACAAAGCTGTCAGAAATTAATCCCCCAAAACAATACAATATCACACCACCCCCAACCCCCGCACACACACACACACACACACACACACACACTCGCACTGACATATCCAGAGAGCCACGAGCAAGCGTGAGCCTGAAGGTAAAGAAATGCTGTCTTTTATTTTGTCTCTGTCTCTGTCTCTCTCTCTCTCTCATCCCCCTCACTCTTCCTCCCTCTCCCTTGTCTCAGGCTTGTGCAGTGAGTCAGAGAGTAGTGAAGGGAATACTAAAGAGGCCGGCTGACACTCTTTAATAGCCCACTACACTGCACAGCCAGCAGAGAGGGCGAGAGACATAGACAAACACAGAGAGAGAAAGAGAGAGAGAGAGACTGACACAGAGCCAGACACATTTCATAGTCTACTACTGTATTACTACAGTTATTCAAATACGAGCTTCATAGTCTGTGACTGTGCAGTCAATGCAGAGGACGAGAGACATACAGTACAGACAGAGAGAGAGAGAGAGAGAGAGAGAGAGAGAGAGAGATGCATACAAAAACAGCTTTTTATCATTATACTGCCACTGATACAGACATATACACAGTCTTTATAGGCCAATGAACAGCACTGACAACGAGACATATGGACACAAAGCCAAGCCAAATAGTCTACTACTGTACTGCCACAGTTATTTAAATGCACTCCTCATAGTCTGCCAATGTGCAGCCAATGAATAGGGCAATACAATACAACTCTGGAAAACAAATAAGAGACCACTTAAAAATGATGAGTTTCTTTGATTTTACCAAATTGAAAACCTCTAGAATATAATCAAGAGGAAGATGGATGATCACAAGCCATCAAACCAAGCTGAACTGCTTGAATTTTTGCACCAGGAGTGCAAACTGAGAGAAGGAGAGAGAGTAAACTGTTTAAAGAGAAACTGAGACATTCCTACAGAAATATATATTTTGTGATCATGTGATTAATACTACCCTTTTTATAGGCCACAAGAAAGCACTGAAGATAAGAGATATAGAGATATACAAAGAGAGAGAGAGAGAGAGAGAGAGAGAGACAGACACATTTCATAGTCTACTACTGTATTACCATAGTTATTCAAATACACTTTTCATAGTGTGTGACTGTGCAGCCAATGCAGAGGACAGGAGACATACAGTAGAAATAGAGATTGATAAAATGATAGAGAAATTGAGAAAGAGAGCGACAGAGATAGTACAGGTTGCCGCTGTCCAATGAAAAACAAATATTTAAATTTATGTCGTTTTTTTTTGTTTGATGCACAACTTAAACTCACAAACTGTATCTTACACTGTTTCACAATATCTTGAAGAATGGACCAATGGAAATTCTCTAAAATGACCTAAACATAAACTCTTTTTACAGTGACTTTCATTAAAGGTTAAGAGGGTTTTATATCTCCCTCTTGTAAAGTTGCTGTTTTTATTAAACAGCAACAAAAAAACTCTTTCTTTATAGACCACCAGAGAGCATTAAAGATGACAGGCAGAGAGATAAAGAAAGAGATAAAGAAAAAAAAGAAAGAAAGAAAGAGTGACTGACACAAAGCCATGTTTTATAGTCTACTACTGTATTACCACAGTTACTAAATACACTCTTCATAGTTTCACAGTCTGTGCACTATGCAGCCAGAGAACGAGAGACAGTAATAGAGTAACAGAGAGAGAAAGAGACAGAGAGAAAGAAAGAGAGAGAGAGATTCATACAGAAATAGATATTTTGTGTTTAAGTGATTAATATTGCTATAATATTACCACAGCTACACCCATATATACAATCCTAATTGGCCACTGAACAACAGAGAGAGAGAAAATGAAGCCAGACACATTTCATAGTCTACTACTGCATTACTACAGATATTCAAATGCACTCCTCATAGTTTCATAGTCATAGTGTACTGTGCAGCCAAATCAGAGGATAAGAAACACAGTCGAGAGAACGAAGGAAAAAAAAAAAAGCATAAAGAATCAGATTATTATTTTTATTTAGTTGTATACTACCAAAGAAACGCACATATAAACCCTCTTTATTGGCCATTAAACAGCATTGAGAGCAATAGAGACAGAGATACAATATATCTCTATTTACACTTAAAAACAAAGATAACCAAATAGTACTATAGTAGATTTTTCTGGCATGGCAGAGACTGGTATTTGTGACTATACAAATGCATGTACTGCAACACACAGTCAGTACAGAGGATGAGAATCAAACGGGAAGAATGAGAGAGAGACAAAGCCAGTGACATTCTGTGTGTATTATTTGTGTGTATTAACTCTACTAATGCCATAATACCACAGCTATACAAATACACACACACATAAAACACACACAAAGAGATGCGCACACTCACAAACACACACCCGTACACGCTGTCATCTGATCCCAGACACTGCTCGCACTGTTTGCCATCACCTGAGCAAACAGCATTGTTATGAGGGCGAAGCCTGGCTCCTGAAAATGATCACTATGATTGAGCTCCCACACACAGCATGCGCTCATACACCGGGTTTTCATTAAGAGCTTTTATCACTGCTCTTACAAAGGCCATGCCAAAGCAGCCCGGATTACCTCGTCCAGCGCCTGTAATCACGAGTAGCTGCCCACTAAAGCCACAGTCACAGCACCTGCTCTGGCCCAGTCTGCACACACCCAATGAAGAGGGCAGACACTTCATTCTTTGTTTCTTCCAAGATCAAGGGTTTAAAAAAAAAGTATATTCTACCATACAAAGAAAAGTTTATACTGATCTACTCCATGCCTGGTATTAGCCAAAGCAAATACAAAATAGACTGTTTTAAAAATATGTCCCAATATTCCATATTGTAGCAAAAAACTTTGGCGATATCATCGTATGAAACAATATAGCAGAGCAACTGTGTTTTTACTATTCAGTACTGTCTCTTATTTATTAAAAATTATTATAGATTCTAACTAGCTGAAAGAAATGCAAGTCAAGCAGTGTGTTAATGTTAGGCTAGCTAAAACTTTTTAAATCATTTCGTTTTAAATGTTCTTAATTCTTCTTAATTTTATTTTATTTTCACTCTACTAGAGA
Organism: Astyanax mexicanus; assembly: GCF_023375975.1. Classification (NCBI taxonomy): domain Eukaryota; kingdom Metazoa; phylum Chordata; class Actinopteri; order Characiformes; family Acestrorhamphidae; genus Astyanax; species Astyanax mexicanus. The sequence goes on along the minus strand of NC_064420.1, from coordinate 41,873,378 downwards.
GAGAGAGAAAGACTCATACAGAAACAGAGAAACAGATATTTTGTGATTAAGTGATTAATATTGCTACAGAGAGAGAGAGAGAGAGAGAGTGCACTTTTTAAATCTTTTCGTTTTAAATGTTCTTAATTCTTCTTAATTTTATTTTATTTTCACTCTACTAGAGAGAGAGAGAAAGACTCATACAGAAACAGAGAAACAGATATTTTGTGATTAAGTGATTAATATTGCTACAGAGAGAGAGAGAGAGAGAGAGAGAGAGTGCACTTTTTAAATCTTTTCGTTTTAAATGTTCCTAATTCTTCTTAATTTTATTTTATTTTCACTCTACTAGAGAGAGAGAGAAAGACTCATACAGAAACAGAGAAACAGATATTTTGTGATTAAGTGATTAATATTGCTACAGAGAGAGAGAGAGAGAGAGAGAGAGAGTGCACTTTTTAAATCTTTTCGTTTTAAATGTTCCTAATTCTTCTTAATTGTATTTAATTATTACATTGAGCTGGACAGCTGGACAGCTAGCAACACAATGTACACAAATTTTTTATGTAATATTACAATAATATGCTATAAACTAATGCTTACTTTCTTACAATGCCATTTTACTCAGTATATGCCTTGCTGATGTATTAACAAACCTTATATCTACTTTTCTGCTGTTTTTCTATTTTTAATTTAAATAATTTAAGGCAAACACTGGTAGCTGTTCTTCATATCATGTTCAAAGAGTATGACCTTTCACAATCACATAAAATAAGAACTGGTCATGAAACACATTGTCCTTAAAAATAAATAAAACGTATGAAACAATTTTTCACTTTTAGTTTTCAGTGTTTTTGTGTGGACAGGCAAAAACTTTAAATATGCTTATGTTTTACTTGTTCTATGGTTTTAACTACTGGTTTCAAAACTACTTACAGTATAAAGATAAACTTAATAAAAGGAGAAGAAAATGCCATTAAGGATAATGCCAATTCCTAAAAGCCATAATGATTATAATGTTATATTATTAAAATGTTAACGTTGATAAATTTGGGATGCGTATGTGCTGATAGTAAAAGAATATATTTTAGTAGAATGTAAATATATTAAAGAAGCTTAGTTGGATGAATCATCTTCACACTAGACTACATACGTCTGCTATGTTCTTGCTGTAGTGTGTGTGTGTGGGGGGGGGGTGCGTGACGTGTGCAGGTGTGATGAATTGCGCATAAACCAATAGAGTGTTGGAATGGTATATGTTTATACTTCTCTACATCCAGCCACAATCAGATTCACTCTATCTGGATGGAGATTTTTATTTGATTAAGGGTTTAACTGAATGATGAGAAGATGGAATGAAAACAAGCTGAAATGGAATAGGAGTAATGTAGCTATTTTTTAAATGTAAGAAGTAGAAAATAATTACTCCAGCAAAGTATAGATAATCTACTATTTCTACTTCTTTACTTCTCTACACCTCTGCTCCTGACATGCGACTTCATCATTGGTGACTAATTGACTGAAGTGACTTATCAGAGCAGCCTGATAGCAGTCCACTGTTTTGTCCTTCAGTGTATCTGAACTCTGTTTGCTGTATAGGTGCAGGTAAGGTAGGTGTGCTCAGGGACGGCGGTGTCGTCGGTGTGTCTGCGTGGGGGGTGAGGAGGAGTGTGACCGCTGTGTGTCAGCAGCAGAGGGGATCGTGTTTCCTCATTAGTTGTGTTGATATCAATAATTCAGAAACGGGCCTTGTTGAGCTCAATGGGCCGATCGCTAATGTGCTGTCTACCCGCTGGGGCCTAAGACCCAGCAGGACTTTAATGGATGTCATGATGAGAGGGTGAAATCCAAGAATGGGGATCCTCTGTCACCCCCTGGCTTTGGTGTGTGTGTGTGTGTGTGTGTGTGTGTGTGGTGAGAAGCTCATGGTAGATATCTCTCACGGTGAGAGAGGAGGAGGAGGCCGTGGGCGGAGAGGTGCCGGACAGGAGGATTGATGGAGAAATGTGAGTTGAAGGCGGAGCTGAGGAGGAAATAAAGGGGTAAACAGGGTAAACAGCATCCCTGGCCTGAGTTACTGTTTACATCAATACGTTATTCTGGCCATTGTGTGTGTTGACAGGAATGGCTCTGCAGCCTCAGCTCCTGAGGTCAATAGACCACTCACATTCCCACAGAGGTCACTGATCAGCATACAGTATATACTGTATAGCAGGATCGGGGGTCGGCAATAGAGAAACATGTGGCCCGTGAGGTGGTTTGAACTACAATGAATGATAATAAAAAAAATAAATAAATAAAATGCTTCTCTGGTTAGCTTTTGTTTACATCCCTTCCCTTTCTCTCTGTCGCACTTGGCGTGACTTTAGGCTCCCTATCTCCTTATAAGGGCATTTTTTTGCTAGCCGTGTCTCAGTTCACTAGCCGGGGCAGCGATAGTGTATTGGACCACAACCCTGACGACACAGGTTTAGTTGAGATCAACTGTTCTGCAATTGGGTTCAACAACCCTCTGGGCTGGAGAGCTACTAGTCTGTAGCACTTCATCCCATTACACTTCATTTTCCAAAACAGATTTTTTTTGTGGCCCGCCATGTAAAGGCTTGGAAAATATCTGGCCCGCAGCCAAACTTAATTGCCGACCCCTGCTGTACAGAAGACATACGTTCTAATAAATGCATTAATAGCTTTAACTTTAGGCTGCAACAACTACTGATACAGAAGCACTAATTCACACACACACGGCTTGTCTAGCCCCTGTAGAGAAATTCTTTCTGCCAGTAGAAGAGAGGTAAGACTTTCTGGCGCAGTTAAACCTATGATGAACCTATAAGCACCATGTCTAATGTCAGTGATGGACTACAGGAGTAAATAGCCTGAATGTGAGCGGCTGGTGGAGCAATGGAGACTTCAGAAGAGGAAACTCAGAGCTCAGTAGTTCATTCACCCATAGCAAAACCAAAGAAACGAAGAAGTAAAGTTTCTGACTGAGCTAGCTCTCTCTCTCTCTAACTAAAGGAGAGTGCATCACACCCGCCCAGGTTAAAATGATTCTTCCACATGCTCGGTGAAATTGCCCATTCTCACCAGAGAGGGCCTTAAATCCCAAAACTTAGACATCCGCTTTAATATTCATATTAAACAGCCAAACCTGATTCAGCTGACAAGTCTATTGAGTGTTTCAACAGACTTTATCAGTCAGTGAGCTACAGATAAGAAATAAATATTATTGAAGTGACTAAACAAGCACTCACATTAACACAGGAATGATACATTTTATGAAGGCTAAAGACTGAGCACTTGACTTTCACCACAGCTCCATTAGCTGACCGTCGCAAGCTGTGTCTAATTCCAGCAAATTTCACGCAGATTTACAGGCCTAATGACACTTCAAGGCACAGCGATATCCCCTGGCTTGGTGTATTATGGCTCTCAAGGTTACGCTGCTCCTTTGTTATTCATAGTTATTATGATAAATATACCTGCAAAGTGAATGAACTGCTACTAAGTCATCTATTATCCATGAAATATGATTGCAGATTATGATCTAAGAGATGCTTATTTTGAGGTGCCGCCAGAGCTATAATCCCATAGAGTGTATTGTCATGGAGATATTAATAGCTAAAAGTTAAAACAGCACATGAAAATCCCGGGCTCTAGGGTGATGCCAGGCCGTGCCAGGCAAGGGAAGGCCAGGATAAGCCACAGTGAGGCACAGTAGTAATCTGAAGACAGAGAGTGAGTAAGTCAGGTGCTGCTGGGTGAGCCCTGTAATCTGCCACGATCCCCGCCACCAGCTGGAGGCTACGGAGGGTGTGTGTGTGGGAGGGAGGGGAGGGGAGTATTGTCAGGTAGACAGCAATACAGAGAGAGACAGGGAGAGAGATAGAGAGAGACACATGGAAAGAGAGAGAAAAAGAACTTGATATTGGATGGGGGGGAACAGAGACAGTAAAAGAGTGACAGGGTGGAAAATGACTGAAAGGTGAAGAGAGACAGAACAGTGAGAGACATAAAGGGTCAAGAGAGAAAAGAGAAAGAACATTAGCGAGGGAGAGAGAGAATAGAGTGAGAAACGAAGAGAGAGAAGGAGGTAGAAAGAAATGAGGAAGAGGAATGGATAAAGAAAAGGAGCAGGAGAGAGAAGCATAGTAAGAAAACAAGGTAGAGGCAGAGAGGTAGAGAGAGCGAGAGAGAGAGGTACAGAGACAGTAAAATCGAAAAAGAGGAAAAGAGAGGAGATTAAGTGTAAGAGAGTGAGACACGGGTGGAAAAAAGGCATTGAAAGAAGCAGAGAGAAAAGGAAGAGAGAGAGAAAGACAAAAAAGAGCGTGAAAAACAGAGTGGAGAGAAAAGGGAGAATGAGGTAAACAGACAGGAACAAAAAAAGACAAAGTGAGAAAGAAATATAGAAAAGGAGACATTTTTAAAAAGACAGTATAGTACTAAATGTAGGCCTGTCATGATTATTTTTTGCGAACAATATTTTGTCCCAAAAATTATTGTGAAAATGTTGGCATTTTTATACACTAATTTAGCACTAATAAAATGATAACATAATATCACAACAAAGAAATGAACCCTTTTACATATTGTGAAGTGCGGAGGCAGGGGCATCGTGGGTCTGCCCCACACCATGACGTTCAGCCCCGGTCTGTCCAAGCTGGCCTGCGTTGAACCGGCATAAAGAACCTGCCTCAGCCTTCACTCAAGAGATACGCTGATGGTGGATAGAAAGCTGAGGTAGCATGAACCTAAGACACTAAAGTTAAGTGACTAGAGTTGTACTGGGCTGTTACTATATTTCTTTAAGTTTGTTTTAGGTGTTGATGAAGGACATTTTTCCTAATAAAGGTAGGTTTTGCATGTTGGACACAATGGACGATATCACGATTATTAAAATAATTGAGGTCAAATTATTGAACAATAAGTTGATAATGTAGTTTTTGTGACAGGCCTAAGTAAAGGCCAATGAGGCAGAGACACAGGAAGATGTTTAGAGAATGAGGTAGAGAGAGACAGAAAGGGAAAGATAATAAGGAGAGGGAGGAAAGGAGAGAGAGAGAGAGAAGGAGAACTGAAAGAAACAGGGCTAAAAAGGCTGAGTGGCTGAGACAGTGAGAAAGATAGAGGTAGAGAAAGGGATATATAGAGATAGTTTACAGAGAGGAGAAGAGTAGTGAAGGTCAATAAGGTAGAGAGAAAGAGAGAGTGAGAATATATATAATATAAAAGATTGCAGGATGTGAGAAAATCTGGTAGAGAGAGTGAGAAACACAGTAGATAGTGACGAGACAGTAGTGAAGGTCAATGAGGAAGAGAGACAGATGGGTGTGAGAATGCTGAGATAATGGACATAGAATGGGGTAGAAGAAAAGAAGGATATGTGAGAGAATGATGTAGAGAAAGACAATGAGAATACAGGAATAATGAGGGGACAGTGTAGAGAGTGTGTGAGATAGAATGCACATATGATAAAACAGGATGAAGAGATGTAGAACATGATACATAGACGAAGTAGAGAAAAGGGTTTACAGAGAGAGGAAGAGAAGTGAAGGTCAAAAAGTTAGAGAGAGAGACAGTCAGAATATGAAGAATATAAAAGAGGGAGAAAGAATGACAAGAGAATATTGAAGGTCAATGAGGTAGAGAGACAGGAGACAGGAGGATGTGAGAATGCTGAGATAATGGAGAGAGAATGGGGAAGAAGTAAAGAAGGGTATGTGAGAAAATGATGTAGAGAAAGACAATGAAGAATATGGGGATAAAGACAGAATAGAGTAGAGAGTGTGACAAAGAGAATGGACAAATGATAAAACAGAAAGTGAAGATGAAGAGATGTAGAACAAGATACACATAGAAGAAGTAGAGAGATGGGTTTACAGAGAGAGGAAGAGAAGTGAAGGTCAATAAGTTTGAGAGAGAGACAGTCAGAATATGAAGAATATAAAAGATGGCAGGATGTGAAAGAATGTGGTAGAGGGGGAGAAAGAATGACAAGAGAATATTGAAGGTCAATGAAGTAGAGAGACAGGAGACAGGAGGATGTGAGAATGCTGAGATAATGGAGAGAGAAAGACAACGACAATATAGGGATAATGAAAGAATAGGGTAGAGATTAGAGTGTGAGAAAGAAAATGTATATCTGATTAAACAGGGAGAGTGAAGATGAAGAGATGTAGAACAGGATACATAGAGAAGAAGTAGAGAAAGAGAGTGAGAGAGAGAGAATGAGGAAGAGAAGCTTGTACCCAAAAAGTAAGCGCTGAGTGAGGGTGAAGCTGCACTGCGACAAAGACGAGAGGGGTTCCAGTCCTGTCCCTCAGGTCCTGCCCTTATATTAGCTGCAATTACAGTGATAAGACTCTTTAATGTGGAGGCAGCAGACCCAAACAATGGGATGGTTCAGAAAGCACAATACTGCCCTCTGCAGGCCCACCGCTACCAGCACACAACTGTAAACAAAGAGAGAAATCAATATGGCGAGCACACTGCCTCAGCAACCACGCTCGCTCTCGAAGAAATCTGCCCCATCTGCATTAAACCTTACTTATTATTTAACACAAGTCTCCAAAATCAGATTCTTTTTTATTCGATTGGGGTTCTAATGGTCAGAATACAACCTCTCAAGAATAGCAACCAACAGCTAATCAATGCTCGTGTCTAGTAATGTGCAAGTAACGGAACATATTCCAGTAATGTAGGCCACGGGATATCTGTTCTGACACTGTAGGAGGATCAAGAGGGGTGTGAGATAACCATGATCAGAAAAATATCACTGTACCCACATGGACTTAGCACATGCCAGCTCCTTAGGGATTTTTTTTTTTTTTTTTTTGCTGCCTGTAAAGGGCACCAATTACCATGAGAATTATGGTTTATTTAGAGAGCTGTTTTTAGACATGGCGGACAGCTCTGTGGGGTGTCACATCCCTAAACACCCCCCTCGAAGCAAGTGGAGACCCCTATCACAGTACCAGGGACAGCCTCCAGCCTGGAAATCAACTCCAACTGCAAACTGACTCCACCACGCCTTGGACACAAACCAAACTCGGAACACACACTTGATCAGAAGTACGCGGGCATTACAAAACAGGCGCTGTGGAACAAGTTGCCCTATTCAATCCAGGGCAAGAGTCATCATGTGTTGGCCAAATCATTAGAGACAGGTCTAATGATGTTGGTGGACGTTATGCAGGTAGGCTTATAGACTAGAATCTAATAAAAAATAATCTGTTAGATGTGCTGTGTGGTCTAGCAGGCTATGCGCTGTCACTATGATTGAGAGATCGCTGGTTCGAATCCCGGTCATGCAGCTTGCCATCAGCTCCAAAGAGTGATGTCGATCAGCACAAGGCGTCTGTCTGTGAGCTGATGTATCAGAACCGAGTCGCAATGCTGCATCAGCAGCAGTTCAAAAAGAGGCAGAGTCTGACTTCACATATGTCAGAGGAGACATGTGCTAGTCTTCACCCTTCTTGTGTTGTGGAATCACTGGTGATAGGGGATATACAGCTGAGTAGCAAGTTGCATGGGTGAGACAATCGGCCTGGCTAAATTGGGGAGAAGAAAGAGAAGAAAATCGAAATAAATCATTAAAAAAAAGAATCTGTTGCGTTATTTAGCCCTGCGATGGATTGGCAGCCTGTCCAGGGTTTATCCTGCCTTCCATTCAATTGCTCCTGGGATTGGCTCTGACTCTCCCATGACCCATAACGGATTAAGCAGGTTTGAGTTAGTGAGTGTAAACAGGGCTTAATTTAAAGTCATTTTGGAGCATTTTCTTATTTTTTTTTATACCTTTTATTTAATCTACCCTTACCCTATTTTGTAGCCAATCTAGTTGAATCAATTAACTCACAACCTCATTAGGACTCCTCATCATTTGCAATGTTTCTGACACTAGAAGAGTGGGGACAAGCACATGCGTCCACTGATATATGTGAAGTCAGCCACCGCTTCTTTTTGAACCAGATTCACAGCTCCAATACATCAACTGCGGGAGCCAGTATCACAAACAATAATAATGGCCAATCTGCATGAGCACTGATTCAAGGTTAAATAAATGAATGAATGAATACTCATATAGCACCTTTCTAGACACCCAATGATGTTTTACAATCAATCACCTTCTACACTCAACTCATTCACACACCAGTGAGATGTGGCAGCCAATCACACACAGCGTACTCTCAACCTGAAACAACCTAGAGGATTGCATTGGGTACTAAGGAATTGACCCATTGAACACAGTCAGCATACAGTCATATATACATTCACATGCAGACATACTTAGACCCACACACATACACCAGGACAAGCTTTAGAGTATTCAATTTACCTGATCTTTATGTTTTTGGACTGTGGGAGGAAACTGGAGTCTCTGGAGCTGTGAGGTGAACATGCTACCACTAAGCCACTGTTAACTACCAATGATTACTAAAGGGCACATACAGAAACTGAATTTAAGACCAGCTGTTAAACATATTCATCTCTAGAGCTTTAACACTGATCAATGTCTGACCACAGGTCCTCTACTACTATGACACTTCCATGTTAGTATCACTGCTGTAATAAGAACAGTCCACCATCCAACAATATCTGGTCTGAGGTGGTCCAGTGGTGGCTCTGTTCCATTAATAGAGGGTGGATGACCTGCAGTCAGTAATCCTACACCTACAAAGTGCAGCAATATGTTACATGTACCCTATAAAGTGTCCAGTGAGGGTAGATACAAGCCTACTTAACTGGAAACTGTTTAGTAACTGGCAAAAATGCACCAGAAATCAAAAATGCATCATCACACCGGTTTAAATAGGTGACTTCCATTAACACTGTAACACCCAGTGCTGGACCGGGCCTCAGCCAGGCTGCTGAAGCAGAGTTTTCCATGGGCACCTGACGCATCGATGGCACTGCGACAAATCAGAATGTGCTGTGGAAGTGGGCCACTGGATTTGAGGCTCTCTTAGCGGCTTCTCTGCCTGGCCAGAGGTCCGGTGGTGAGTTGGAATACTGGTAGGCTTACTCTATTTTTAATGTGGCAGAAGAGAGACAAGAGTACAGGAGATTAAATATGGACTAAGTGACTGGGGTTGGCCAGTCATGCAGATACCAGATACAGCATAGTGAAGATTTAAGGCAGCACGGATCTTTTAACAGCTCTTTCATCATCATTTCTCTCTTTCTAGGTATTTTGTCTATTTATGCCAGCTCAAAGCCCTCTCAACACATCACTTCCAAAGTTTTATCCCCTGAAACAATGCATGTTCTAACCTATCCTCTGCCAATATACCTCTACTGTTTTCTTATTATGTAGAACTGGGTCTGAAGCTATGTAAGCTTTTTTTTTTTTAAGGAAAAGGAACCAAACAAAAAACATTTATTTAAATGATGTTTTTTTTTTTGCTGACATTCTTCAAATAATATTCTGATGATCTTATAGTCCAGACCTTAAAGCAGCATTATGTGAGAAGCTGGATTTCTTGCTCCTGGATTCCCCCACAGTTGAAGTGTAATTCAAATGTTGAGCCAAAACTAAAGGACATGCTGTACACATGATTTTCTGGGCAAGCTAAGAGATACAAAACCAGCAAATAAAGTGTAAGAAGCATGTGGACCAGTAGAGTAATCTTACAGGATGTTATATGATTTTTTGAACATAAAAAAATGTGTAATTTATCATCTTCCTATTACAGGTGAGCGGAGCATTGACGCTGCTATTTTAAAGTTTTAAAAAATACATAGTGATGAATTAATGCCATGCTTTAACATCAATAACTACATTTGGGATGACTTGGATGGTAAGAAGTTTAACTTTAAAAAGAATGAGATTATTGTTACACTGTCAGCCCGAATAGGTTGAATTTACTTAAATCATTTAAGGAAACAGGCTGCCTTAAAGTTTTAAGTAATGTTTACTGAAAATGTGAGTTAATTTGACTAAAAACATTTAGTTATTATGCCTAAATTGTAAGTACATTTCATTGAACTTTATTTCTTGTTATATAAATCGCTTTGCATAATAATTCTACTTTAAGTGCTATAGAGTAAACCGTATAGAGCATTCAGCCAACAGAAAATGATGCTTGTTCTTACAGCCTACAACATAGAGGCCAAGCAGTTAATCCTAATATATGATATTTCATATGGGAGCCTGGGGGGGAATCACTACACACTAACGGTGAGCGTCAGAATCTAGGGGACACACCCAGTATACAAATAGGTTGTTGTAGAAGCCAATGGAAAAGAAGCTGCAAATGGCAAAACAGACTAAACTCAGTTTTTATAAGTTGATACAACTCAAAGACCTCCTTTTAAATTTAAATGTCCACATAAATGTTTGCCTAATTTAAAATAGTTAATTAATGTTTGAAAAAAATCTAAATTTACACTAATTGTGAGTTTACAGTGTAGCATTGTGTCAGATTAGAATCATTGGCAATGCCAGTTAATAACACAATATACAATATTTTGCACATTTGAAAACACCATAAAAAGACCACATATTGGATTCTATACTCTCGTAAGACTGTCCTAACTTTCCAAGCAGGAAATATGACATCCAGTTGAAAAGTGGAACTCAAAAGGAATGAAGCATCAGGCCTCATTTGATTGCTAATATTGAACTACAAATCTCTTAGTTATAAATTTTTTAAGCTTCAAATACTGCTTGCTCATACTGCCCAATTGTCAGATTGCTTATTTATACACATTTACACACTTGCCAACAATGAGAGATTCCACTGTTATCTGAAATATACAGCATAATTGCTTTATTTTCATTTGCATGCCGCTGGTGCTTCTGAAAAATGTTTTGCATTACTTCAAACCTTTGTGTACTTTCAGTATCAGTCACAGCTAAATGTCACTGCACAGCAATTACACTGTAAACAAGCCGCTTATATTACTTATTATTATGGATCTAATGCCTTTTACAATCCACGCTTTCATGTCAACATGGATCATATCCGTCACGTCTGCACAGATCAGCATACATGTGCTGTTTTCCCCTGTTTGCACTACTAAAAACAGAGCTCCCAGCAACATATCTGTTCTCTGAAGTTGAGAAGAATCTGTCATGTATGTTCCTATATCGGTCCTTGTATGTCCTTGCATGTTACCAAAGCAAATTCCTGGCATGCCTGTCATAGTTGGCAAAATGTGTATCTATATGCACACACACAGTGCTGATGAATTGCATGTGAAATGCCAGACTATACGACTGCGTGGTAAACAATGTTGTCAGCAAATGCCAAGGAAAGCCGCTTGAGACTGTGACAAGCTGTAAAAATAGTTTCTCAATTTCTCAATTTGAGGCTACTTTCTACACTTGCTACATGATATGCACTATCTACTATTTATACTACATATAAATACAAATTAGTATATCATTGAAAAGTTACTTTATTTCAGTAATTCATTTCAAAATTTGAAACTTATATATGACATAGATGTGTTACACACAGAGTGATATATTTTAAGCATTTATTTCTTGATTATGATTTACAGCCAATAAAAACACAAAAAGCAATGTCTCAGAACATTTGAATATTATATAAGACCCATTGGTACTTTTGGCCGTGTGGACAAAGACAAGAAAATTCCTCAGGATACGGTAAAATATTGATATATTGCACAGCTCTACATTTGAGTCACATAAATGAATATACAACACTTTAATATACAGCTCTGGAATAAAAATGATGAGTTTCTTTGATTTTACCAAATTGAAAACCTCTGAAATATAACCAAGAAGAAGATGGATGATCACAAGCCATCAAACCAAACTGCTTGAATTTTTGCATCAGGAGTAAAGGCATAAAGTTATTCAAAAGCAGTGTGTAAGACTGGTGGAGGAGAACATGCCAAGATGCATGAAAACTGTTTAGAAGCCAGGGTTATTCCACTAAATATTGATTTTTGAAACTTTATTAATATAAACTGGTTTCCTTTGCATTATTTGACCTCTGCATCTTTTTTGTTATTTTAGTCATTTCTCATTTTCTGCAAATAAATGCTCTAAATGACAAAAATTTTATTTTGAATTTGGGTAAAATGTTGTCAGTAGTTTATAGAATAAAACAACAATGTTCATTTTACTCAAATGTATACCTATAAATAGTGGTCTCTTGTTTTTTTCCAGAGCTGTATTTTAGTGCATATAGGAAGTAATGGACAAATTTATGTCTATTTGGAGCATTTGTGTAATGTGAGGTACATTTCACAGCCCTGTGTGAGGATTTCTCTTCGTCTCTTCTCTCTCTCAGAAGCGTGTGTTCAGACGTGTGTGTGGTGAAAAGGGCCAGTGTATGTTGTATGTGTTCAGGTGCGTGCTGTGCGTAGATCAGCAGTACTGTGTGTTCTGGCGTGAGGATGGTGAATTTAGAGTCTGCACTAAAAGGTCATAGAATGGCAGAAGTCCCAGAATGCATTTCTGCCTTTATGACTTAAAAATGATCAAATCCAAAAGTACAGGAATTCCTTGAAAAACACAGTGGCTGTTTTCGAAGAAAGAGATTAAGCCCAGTCTTGGAGTGCACAGCATTATGAATGGAGATTTTCCCTGTCTGGAAAACTGCCCCATAAAGTTTAACATCTTCAAGTAAATAAATAATATTAAAAAATAATTAGCCTACAGAGATTTAGAGAGAATTGTTGGATCTGCTCAATCAAGTAAGCACTCAACCTACAGAAGTTAATCTACACACACTAACACTAACACACACAAACACATACATACTAATTACATTTCTATGCAAGAAGTAGATACACAACACTGTCTCTGTGTCTGTGTGAGTCACAGGCTGCTGCTGCCTGAGAAGTGCTGGGGTTGTTTGGTTGTGAGGAGTAAACACGAGGTAAACGCATGGACTCTATCCACATGGCTGAACACATGCTTGTAAACATGGGCATGTGCCGAAACCTGTGAACCTCAGTCCAGCACAGTTTTGTGCAAATATTTACAGCTGAATTTATGCTTTTAATCCCAGAAAAACTCTCTTATTTCCCTTTTAAAAAGCCATTTAATTGCCTGATTAAAGGGCTGATTACTGTTTTTTCTCAGGTTTTGAGTTGAGCTCAGCTCTTGATTGGTCCGGACGCGAGACGCTCCGGTGGAGGTGGGGCTGCAAAATAAACCTCTCTAATAAACAACATAAAGCATAAAGCTCTTACACATTTAACTTTACATACTTCAGTCATATTATAAAAAAAACATTTGAATGTACAAAATGCATGTGAATGTACAGAACCTCTTTATGTGGTGTTCCGGGCGAACGCTTGCTGACGGAAGGCCTTTGCTGCGAGATTGTCCTTGAAAAGCACAGAGTCAGTGGGGCTGGAACGAGTATCAGATGGCACAGACAATCACACTAAAATTAGAATATCGATCAGGAATGGATAGATACGTGAGTTTCCTGTGCAACACCAGGAAAAGGGGGATATGATTTACATTTTTGCGGAGTGAAAGTGACACAGAGGATACGCTGGCTGGTGGGTTGGGAGGCCCTACAAATGTGTAGCGAAGGTGTGAATCATTCCGGCTCTGTGTGTGGAGGGAATGTGGATGTTGACTGTCACTCTCTCACACGCCGACACCAATTTCACACCTTTAGCTGAAAACAGAGAGGCTCACGGTGGAGCTCGGAAGCTCACTGATTTCTGGAACACTCTCTACAACAGCTCACACTTCCACAGAACACCTCAGCAATCAGCAAAATATACAGCGCCTATTTATACCAGCATTTAATTCACAGCTGGGTATCAACAGATCATCATTCAGCTTTGACAAGCCAAAAATCATTTCTTGAACACAAGTGATTAAAAAGATTTTAAAGCTAAAGTGGCTCCCACTGGTTGCTGTGGTATCCCAGGTGGTTGCGATGGTTTAGACACGCGCTATAGGTGCAAAGGTTGATGCTATGTGGTTAAAAAGGCTGCTATGTTGAAGCTAAATGACTGCTAGGGTATAGCAGGTGGATCCTAAGGTGTTTTTAGGTGGTTGCTATAATGTTTTAGGGAGTTGCTATGATTACACTAGTCTGCTATTTGGTGGTCTTGCTTGTGCCAAAATTACTGTTATAGCATCCCAGGTGGTTTCTTTGGTATATCAGTGGTTGCTATGTTATTGCCAAGTGGATGCTATATGGTTGCTATGGTCCTGCTAGATAGTTGCTATGGTATCCCCAGTGGTTGCTATATATGCATATGTATTTGTATTAAGTGGTGTCTAGGGGGTTAATATAGTGTTATATAGCTTAGAGCCAGTCCTATGGTTGCAAGGTGCTTGCTATGGTGTTGCAAAGTGGCTGCTAGGGTATTCCAGCTGGTAGGTATGGTGAGTGCTTTTTTGGTGCTTGCTATCTGAGTATTATATAACTGTAAGGTGATTGTTATGGTTGTTTTAGGCAGTCGCCAATTTGTGGCATATGGGGTGCTACTTGGTGGTTACTAAGCAGTTGCTATGGTATCCCAGATGGCTGCTATGGTGTGGTTGGTTAGTGGACTACTCTTAGTCCAGCAGTGACAGTGAGTGACTGACTTATTCACTTATATCAGCACAACACCATACTTATGTCATACACCACCACCAAGTCATTATCACTGCAATACTGAGAATGATCCATTGTAACATTGTAACATTGTAGACAAGAAGTAGGATAATAAAGTAAGCAGAGAAACAGGTACAGGACTACAGTAATCCTTTATGATCAGTGAACAGAAAAAAATAGATAATGTGTCTAGAAACAGGAAGGTGATTATAATGTTATGCATTATTGGTGATATTGCAATATACTAAACTGTAACCCTTGTATTGTCATATAGATCATCTATCCCATTATTTCCCTCTGACCTCCTTAAGGCCCTATCTATAGATGCTTTATTTTTAACTTCTATTATTTGCACTTCAATATTGTAAGTCGCTTTGGACAAAAGCGTCTGCCAAATGTAATGTAATGTAATGTAATGTAATGTAATCATATTGCCAGGTCCTTGCCAGTACACACACCCCTGATTCACACACTGTACACTACGTTCTCAGTTTAAAAAAAAAAACACACACACATAAAAGATCCACACACCAATATAAAATAACCCAATCTCTGCGTGCTCCTGTGTTCGGAAGCAGAGTATATTCATGACCTCCGAGGTTAAACTCATCAGTGCATTATTAATAAGATAAACGGCTGCATGAAGACAGAATATCAGTTAAGGCTTTCCAAGGGCACGAGGGTATAAAAGGAAACAGGACGTTTCTTTTAAAGAAGTGTTTAAATGTTAAGGTGTGTCGCTGCTCCTCAAAGGTAACAAGATCTTCTTAATGACAAGAGTGACACGACTATATTCAGAGATGGACAGACGGCAGGACAGTGAGTGCTGTAACTTCATGAGTCGTATCAGATCACATACTATCAGTTTATGTCCTACAGGCTGATGTATTATAGAGGCTTATAGAGGTTGCATCATGACATTAACACTGCTGTAAATAGTTGATTTAGTGCATGACTAAAGCTAAAGCTATAACGCTATACTAAAATAAATGCACATTTGTTGATATTAAAGAAATAAACTGAGTTGTTTTTATTTAACTGATTTATGGAAAAAATAGATTTTTACTTGTAGTTAAATCTATTTATTCTGAATCAAAGAAAATTCCTGTCTAATGAAAGCCAAATAAATTACAATCTACGTGTTTCAATATAATTGAATCAACAGCTGAATTAAGTTGGAAAATGTGAATTCAACTCATTTTGATTAAATGCAATGTGTTTCTTAACTGAATTAAGTTTATACAACATATTCTTATTTTAATTTACATTTTACTGCATATTGACTTTACACAGTTCTTACACAACCCTTACAATTAAGCTGAATAACTGAACTATGCTACATAAAGGGTTAGGGGGTCCCAACCTTTCGCAACTCATCTCCCACTTATCCCTCCACAAAATGCTCTGTGGTCCATGCCAAAGTTTAAGTGACCACTTAGCAATCTAACCAGCACTAGAATTTTAAAGCATAACAATCAATTAAACCACAAATCAAATCAAATTATTTGATTGGCTTGAATTGCCTCAAGATCTTTTGTAAAGAGACACAGTTTTAATAATTTATCCACATTTTCTTGAACGAGTCATTCACAGAACAATTATATAGGGAATAATGGGGGAGTTTCTTTATTGTTGGCCCCAAATCTCTTTTTGGAACTTTTACTTTTAAGTACAGGGAGGTTTGACTATGGCTTGCCTACAAACTGCAGCAGGAAAGAAAATTATGTCTTTGCTGGAATTCTCCAAATTAAACCCATTAAACTTATATTAAAATAAAATAGAAACATTAAAACTATTTTTAAACATTAAACATTTCGCTTCACTCAGATTATCAGTAATATTAACATGAACTAATGCCAGAGCAATCAACAAGCTTTATATAAATATGACATAGCCTTAAGTGTTTATGTTTGCAAATTATTTACAATAATAATAATTTACAAAATATTGGTCACATCCTAAATTGTTTAATTATAGATTTGAGTTGTAGAGAAATCCCCCCCAAAAGAGATTTGTTGCCAACAGGAGTATCATTAAAGCCCATGATGAGGGCCACGGCCCACTGGTTTAAAAACCACTGATCTAAATCGCTTGAACTGTAGAAGAAAACATTCTAAGCATCTTAAATCTCTTGGGGAAGCTAGTGTTTTTCAAGGGTAGCAAGTTTCAAAACACTACTACCGGTACACTACTTTTACTACACTGTTATATTCTCAATATTCAGCCTGCAAAGTCTAGTTATACTCATAAAACAATCCTAGAATTATTAATAGTTCTCAGACAAAATCTTTAACTGGTTTATCCATTAAAAATATAAATATAACATATTCTTTACAAAATGCTTATATTGTTTATAAACTATCCTGAGGGGCTACCTAACCTTTGATGAACCGTATGGTTATAATTCTGTTGCTAATCCTAATGCAAAAATTACTGGGAATTATTTGGTAGCCATTTCCCACAAAGGGTTTAATTCTAGGGTCTGTGAAATTGATGTTAATTATGACAGTACCACAGTTATGAGGCTGAGGAACTGAAGTGTGAGCCTATGTAGAGGGTTAAAGGATCTATGGAACTTCTTTTTTTATGGCAGTGCTTAAAACAACCTTTTTGGCACTTTAACGTTAAGTGTTATTTTTTAAACACGCTTGAAAATAAAGGTTACTAAATTGCATTAATAAATATATCAGTGCAACGGGTTGCAATAGACTTTCTGAGTTGTGTCAACTTTTTGTAAAATTACATTGATCCAAAAAAAAGTATTTTAAGTATAGTGAATTAGTTTTTTAGTTGTAGTGAAAAGCATTTTTAAATAGCATGAACTTAATAACTGTCGCCGTCAACAGATATTTTTACGTTAATTGCACTGTTATTTATATAATTAAGTACAATATATTATAATAACAATTGCATTTAATTGTACTGTAAACTGTAAATTATATTAAAATACATATGTAGCCTATCATTATGAAAAATTAATTTATTAATCTTGTTCATTTGCTAATATAGTTTCTTTAAAAAGCTTCTCTATTGCCCCTTTAATGTCAGTTTTGTTGAAGTTGTCTTAATAAAGTAAAACGATGTCAATATTCAACAACTTAATTAATTATTTAATATAATTATTATAATATGTTGTATTTAATTATATAAATAAATGCTACTTGATTTTTTGTGCAGTTAACGTAAAAACAATCAGTTATTAAGTTGATGATATTTAAAAATGCTCAAATACGTAAAATACTTTTTTAGATCAATTGTAATTTTACAAGAAGTTGACACAACTCAGAAAGTCTATTGCAACCCGCAGCATTGATTTTTTTTTGTTGACCCAAGGATTCATTTTTTTAGCGTGGATCTACATGTCTAGGAAAGGCTTTTAACCACCCTCCTATTATGATTGTTTTATTCGCATGTTAAATTATCCAAAAGATATCTAAAAAAATCCTAATAAGCAGTGTAAATATTTCATTACTAACTTCATTGCTAATTATTATCAATATAATTCATATTTAGTGCAATAGTGTTCCTTACCTCTAACAGGTAATGCTTCAATTAGGATAATTCACTCTTTATTCATTAAAAAATAGATGTTCAACCTTTTTTTATGTTTCCCTACTTTATTCCCCTTTTATACCTTTTGAAAGACCAACATATGAAACAGTAGTTTTACATAACATTGCAATTTTGTTTTTAATTTAGTTTTTGCAGGGGATGGTTGCAAATATTTGAGATGAACCATTTTCATATTATATGTTGATTACACTGGTTAAGGCAAGCAGAAGAAGTTTCATACTGAAAAAATACTTTTAACTATTTTTTTTTTATCTGTAAACTTCAAGACAATTTGCCCATAACATAACAGGAAGGTTAAATGGTCTACATGATTTTTTAATTCACAGTCATTCACAGAACGATTTTGCAGGAAACTCAAAAATTAGGGGTTTTCTTCATGGTTGTCCCCAAAACTCTGGTTAAAACTTTAATTTTAAGTACAGGGAGGCTCACCAAAGGCTTGTGTTCATACAAGCTGCAGCAATAAGAAATAAAAGGATGTTCTTACCTGGACCCCACATTAAACCCTCTTCCTCTTCCTCTGCCCTTCCTCAAGTCCTCCTCTTTCAACTTCAGCCTTCAGGCTTAGCGCTTCCACTCTGCTCCAGCAAATGTCCTGTAGGAGTCCTCTCAGGCATAAACAACCAGCGAGTCCTGAAAGCACCTTCAGCTGGTCTGCAGAAGAACCACAGTGGAGGAGCAGAAGGGTCCTGCTGGACTCTGCTGGTCAGCTGCTAGAGAAACTGAGGCTCTGTCCCACAGCCGGCAGCGTGCGCTCACGGAGACACAGGCCATGCCGAGAAAAGAAAAGAGCGAGCAAACACA
This sequence comes from Astyanax mexicanus, assembly GCF_023375975.1. Taxonomy (NCBI): domain Eukaryota; kingdom Metazoa; phylum Chordata; class Actinopteri; order Characiformes; family Acestrorhamphidae; genus Astyanax; species Astyanax mexicanus. The sequence goes on along the minus strand of NC_064420.1, from coordinate 41,854,470 downwards.
TCGCCCCCCCGCGTCCCTCCCCTTCTCCCTGCACTCGATCTCACCACACTGAGAATAAAGAACAAGTGCAAGACATTCCAGCAGCTAATCACAGCAGAACCTTAATAAGTGAGGACAACTGTGTCAGGAAGGGGAGAGGAGAGCGAGAGAGCCGGATCGAGGGAGAGCAGCAGGGGGGTAAGAGGTGGGGGGGGGGGAGAGGATGGGACAGGCAGAAGAGTCAAGTGTCAGGCATAGGGAGGTACAGAGAGGCATACAGTACACACAAGCCGAGAAACATACCTTCAGCTTTGCACACATCAGAAAACTGCAGCGGCTTCAGTCTTTCCCCGGGAAGCTGTAACGCAATGCAGGTATCACCATTTCATCAGGTATCATCACTGTCATGCCGTCACTCCTGATTTATCTGTCTGTCTTGTTATCTGTCTTACTCACTCAGCTTATTTTTAATTCACTTTATTTTTTTTATTTAAAGAGCTATTTAAAGGATAAATAAGAGTTTAATGAAGAACGGAAACTTCGATTAAAAAGATACTGCTGTGTTCACACAGTCCATAATGCCAATTTCTCAAATATAAAGTGCTAAGACTTTTATGTGACACAAAATGATAAAAGTTTACGTACACATTAACATATACATTTCGTCACCGTCAAAGCCAAACCTTCCCACTTTGAGACATAATGTCCTGAAATTAAATTGAAGCATTTTTACATACAGCTCTGGGAAAAATAAGAGTTTCTTTGATTTTACCAAATTAAAATCCTCTAAAATATAATTAAGAGGAAGATGGATGATCACAAGCCATCAAACCAAGCTGAACTGCTTGAATTTTTGCACCATGTGTGGCATAAAGTTATCCAAAAGCAGTGTGTAAGACTAGTGGAGGAGAACATGCCAAGATGCATGAAAACTGTGATTAAAAAATCAAATCAAATCAAATTTATTTGTATAGCACTTTTTACAACTGATGTTGTCACAAAGCAGCTTTACAGAAACATGATTACAGGATAAAGAATCAGGCAAAAATATTAAACATACAAAATACAGAATACAGAACCCCCGGTGAGCGCGGAGGCAAGGAAAAACTCCCTCAGAGCTGCAGGAGGAGGAAGAAACCTTGGGAGGACCAAAAGGAATAACAGGGTTATTCCACCAATTTGGGAGAAATGTTATTCGTAGTTTATAGAATAAAAAAACAATGCTTCTTTGACTCAAACATATACCTATAAATAGCAAAATCTGAGAAACTGATTCAGAAACTGAAGTGGTCTCTTCATTTTTTCCAGAGCTGTATCTAAACTTTCAGTGTCAATAGCGACAGCGACAATATACACACAATGCTAAATCAGAACATTTGTGACAGCATTGATAAAAACAGTTTCTCAAATTTACTTACAACAGTGTAAATGTGCTACCATCCCAGCTTTTCTAGAATGTGTTGCAGGCCTGAAATGCAGGAATAGATGTGTATTAACAAATAAAAGGAATTTAACCAAAAAAAAAAAACATATTTGGAGTTCATATAAAGGGTGTTGCATATCAGGTCAAAAACAATAGTATCATTCAATATTCTGTCTTAAAAGCAGTCTATTTTGTATTTTTATTGTATTTTTGTATATATATATTGCAAGGATTTAAGAAGAAATTTGTATCATTTTTGTATAATAAAGTTTTCAGTCCATATGCAGGTACTACATTTTAGCTGCAGAATTTTTTTCTTGAAATTATTAAAATATTTTTTGAAGTTTAGGGCCATACTGTCCACCACTATTCATACTCTCTGCAATTAAATATAAATGTACACATAAAAAAAAACACAGTTTGTTTTACTAAAATTAAATACAAGGCAACCAGTCACAATAAAACACATTTACATATTTAAGTCAAAAAGCACAGTAAAAAAACAGCATCCTGAATAAATAAAATAAGCATAAGAAATACGTTTGCTTCTGGTACATAAACCCCTGCAAATGTACACTTTAAAATACAAATTGTCCCTAATAATACTTTAAAAAATATATATTTTGTAAACAAATATAAAATCTACTAATTTTAGCTTTTAAATAAAGGTCATTAACACATTATTTTTATATTTCCTCTATAACATTCACATAATCAATCACAAATTCACCAACAGAAATTTTCTAAATGCACTTAAACACTGAAGTTATTATACATTGTTACATGTTACTGTTATACGTGTTTTTTTTATATAATTTTGCAGCTTTTAGGATTTGTTACAATAGCTGCAATATCCTATTGAGTTCTTACATCACTGTATTAATATTAAGAATAATAAAAGTAAGGAGCTCTTGATTTATAGCACCACTGGGGTGAACAAATCCAGTGTCCTCTACTTTCCATTAAAGCTTCCATCAAAGTTCCAGCCAATGTTACATATGAGGAAAATTCCAGTCACTCTGCATGACTGCATGACAGCTACAGTAGCTCAGTCAATTCCCATTCCACGTCTGTGATGCATCCAAAAGGATCGTAAGGAGTCAAACGTCCAGTGAACCCAAGCCTCGAAATGAATGTGCCAAATGTCATGTCTAATATGTAACCCTAGAGAGACTATCATGTGACACACAACACTACAGCACCCCTCACATGCACACGACTGATGATGTGACCAAAAAGCATAAAAACAAGAATGGAAATGGATAAAACATCAAAACAACATAAATTTGATTTAATACTGGGGATTTTTTAAAATCCCACACAATAGCAGGGTAATCTCAGAGCTGCTCCAGGTCACACACTGAGCACAACTGTGCGGGAGAAGGGCACAGGGGGTTTGAGGGGCTGCATTTTGGACCAGTCAGCACATTTCAGCAGTCAGGGGCAGGGAGGATAGGGTTACAGGGACATGGTGGCAGTCACTGGCCTTCTCCGTGTCTCCCCGTCATAAACAGCTCCCAAATGTTCACACTACAAACCATTAATGTCGTCCTGTGCTCCCACAAACCACAATTCATGTTTACATCTTGGCTACTGGGCAAGACCGTTTAGGATCAGCTGACAGGTCAATCAGAGCAGACTAGTTATCATTTAAACATCAATATTTATTTCTTATTATTAAGAATTTATAAAAAATAAAACTGTGTTTTGATGATGCAACAAAGGTAAGCCAATATTAATAATAATTTACACCAGCAGAGGGAGACATACTTGCATTTTAGGCCTTTTGCAGTTTGATATGGGCCCTCAATTGGAGGTGGCTTATAAATAATGTGTCTCAAAGTTGGTACACATTGGTAGCCTTGTGTACTCATGTATACATTTATAAGCTCACCGAAAGTGTCCAAGAAAACAAAACAAACCCACTGAACAACAACAACTGAAACAATTATAACCACCAAGTAATAAATAACATAACATTATATATTACATACCAATGACTGTAGAAAAACATGGATGGCATGGTTTATTCCCTTCCATTCTACAGAAATGAAGCCAAAAACTGTCCGCCATGTTGTCAGATTTGCATCAAGACTAAATTCAGCACAGCAGAGGCTCCAGACCAAGCGTCTCAGAACTCATGACTTCATTGAGGCTAAAATGAAATCACAGCTACTACAATCCAGTTTAATCCCCCAGTCGCCTCTCTACCCGAGTTTTCAAGTTGAGATGACCTTTAACTTTTTAACATGATGGAGAACAACACAGCATAAGAAGGCCTACTACAGTATAGATAATTATTTACTTAACAGGACAGAACCCCTAAAGGAGAACTCTGGTGTAAAATGGACTTTTGTTGTAGTAAAATATGATTTAAAAAAATACTTACCTTTGATGAATAGCACACCTCCGTTCTCCCACAGCTTTCTGAGATCCAGAAATTTTAACAGTTTGTCCAAACCCCCTTCAGACTGGGTGACACAGGGCATAATTCGCTTTTCCACCATTATACAGGGTCAAAGTAGCTCCACACCTCCTTGCTAGAATCTGAAGAGCCCTAACATTTAAAACAAGGCATTAATAACTTAAAAAGTGCACAAGAAGCTTATTAAAACCACTGTTTACATCCTATAAAGCTAGCTTCAGCTCCGAGCACCGCCATTACTGAAATGAAAATAAAACAAACATATATATATATATATAGACTCCGCATAGCCTTCCTCCTGGTGCCAACTGCTACGCTATGTTGTTTAATGGTTGTTTGTACACATTATTTTAATTTGCAATCTATGGAAGCCCATTTCTGCTCCTTGAAAAAAAAAATAAGGGCCCTACAGTAGTCATAATAATGAGAATAAAGTCATAATTATGTGCTACTTAGTCATTATAATGAGATACTAAGTCATAAGAGATCTCAGAATTACGACTTTATGAACTTTATCGACCTTATCAACTTGACTTACTATTACGTAATTATGACTTAGCATCTCATAATAATGCTTTAGCATCTCAAAGTAATTACTTAACATCTTATAATAACAACATTGTGTCTCAAAATAACAACTTACTCCTTCCACATAACAATTTAGCCCCTCAAATCAAATAATTTTTTAGCAATTTTGTACAAGTAGCTTTACAGAATTATTGTAGCAGAAAAAGAATCATAAAAACACCATACCCATACCATACACCATATGTATGCGTCTCAAAATAACGACTTAGTATCTAAAAAAAAAACACTTAGCTTAAAAGACAGTTAATTTACATAATTTTATGTAGGTGGTGGGAACTGTCTTCCATATTACTCAGTAAAAAGCAGGACTCTGTAAATAACTCTGAAGTAAATAATAAGGGAATTAGCAAGCTAGCTAGTTAGTTAGCCAGCTAATTAATACATATTCATAGCTTCTTACTGTCTGTGTTTATTATAAACAAATTTAATGACTGTTGTTTCTGGCAGTTTCCACATTTCACAGTTTCCAGTAAAAATAAACCTTGCTTCTGCACTTTTTATATGTTGCTCAACAAACTGAAAAACAAAAGAAATGCTGACTGAAACACTTGCTGTTCACACCAGCTAACTAATCTCAGTTGGAAGGCGGTGTAGAGGTCTGAAGGCCTCTGTATTTCAGATAGGCCTACACCATCATCACATTACCTAAACATAACTTATCGTTTTCAAGTGGTTATTCTGAGGTGTGAACACGGAGACCATGAAAATGGGTTGTGCTGAAAATAGAGCGACCAGTACCTGAGCTTGAAAATTAGCTGAGACGCTTTTCTTCAGTCATTAGGGGCTGAATTAGCCTCAGCTGTGTGCGCTGTGTGTGTGTAAATGAGGAGGAGTTTCTGCGGGAGAGGTATCTAGTTTAGCTGCAGAGTTTACCTGTGTCGGTCGGCTCTCTGGTTGCTGTGAGGAGGTTCTGTAAGCATGTCTGATCCAGGAATAATTGCCAGTCGATTCCTCTGTTTTGATCAGATGTACAGCTTTGAGAGGCGCCTGCAGACCTTCTCAGACTGGCCTTTCCGTGAGGACTGCCAGTGCACACCTGAGCAGGTGAGGAAAATGTGCTGGGTACTCTGATAGTTAGCCCTGCTGAATAGCGTGGTGTTGCGCTCCTTTTTTGGTTATTACTGAATCCCTTTCATTTTTATTTTTTTAAATATAGTGTTATATAATAATATATAATTAAATTATACAAAATAAACCAATAAATAAAATTAGGTGGAATAATTTGGTTTAACATTTTACCTGGAGATGGAGTGAGGGTTTTTTTTGTAGTGTAAAACATGTTTAAATACCTTTTTATTATATAAAATAAAATATATCAATAATATGTATTATATTTTATTTTATTTGTTTACATATATATTTTTTTAATAATCCAATAAATAAAAAATGAGGTGGAATAATTTGGTTTAACATTTTACCTGGAAATTGAGTGAGGTGTGTTTTTTTTTTTTTTTTTTTTTTTTTTTTTTTTTGTGTAAAACATGTTTAAATACCTTATTATATAAAATAAAATGTATCAATATTTATTGTTAGATTTTATTTTATTTGTTTACATATTTTTTAATAATCCAATAAATAAAAAATGAGGGGGAATAATTTAGCTTTAACATTCTACCTGGAGGTAGAGTGAGCTTTTTTAGCAACCAAAGCCACATGGGATGTAATACCAGTACGTGATTGGATTTAATATAATTGTATAGCATGTCTTAAATACCCTTTAATATGAATATGTATGCATATGTTTGTATTTGTTTTATCTTCTTATTTAAACAGTTTTTCATTTGTTGAATGAAATTGAATGACATAATTGAATCTAACCTCGTTTTAAGGAGTGTTTTGTTTTTTTCTCCACATAAAATAATATGAATAAATAATAAAATGTATGCCACATAGAGTAGCAAAGAGCATTTGAATAAATGTAAATTTGTTGGTCGCATTAAATCTTTTAAGATTTGATTATGGGAAAAAAATTACCTTAAAACAACCTTTTATTTAGCATTGCCTAATGGCTGTTGGTTATTGTTGAAATTCCCAAACACTGAGTTGAAACATTGAGCCAAAGTTCATGTAAACATTTTGAATGGTTTGGCTGAGCTCTTATACTTTCACAATGACTTTCAGTTTAAAGGGGCTTCCCACAAATAACAACATTTAATGATGTTAATGTTTATTTAAATATATGCATATGTATGCAAAAGTATGCATATTTAATGTAAGTAAAATTGAATACAAACCATATACATATAAAGCCATAATGTTAAATCAATGCAAAAATAAATCAATGTTTTAATGCATTAGTGATGAAAAAATTAATGATCATTCATGAGCCAGCCAAACTTAGGCCTTAGCACTGGCTAATAATGCCAGACCTTCAAAAAGGCTATAGTGTTTACAATGTTTTGATGTAGGCTGTGGAAATAGAAATATCTTCTATTTTAATACATTTAACTTTTGTTCTCAAATTATTTTAAACAAACTTGAGGCATTTTTTCACTTTCTCATTTTACTTGACTAGTGACCAAGCTAGACATACACCAATGACCAGGTTGGACCATCTGAAACCAGCTACCAGCGAAAGTAGTTGGAGTTGAGCTGGATTTTCCTAAGGGAGGCAAGTCAAGAGACTGCACAAGTTCCAGTTACTCCAACACTTGTGGCTGTCTTCAGTTGTCAGCAATGACGACTTGCACAGGTGTTGGATTTGTTTCGTTTTGTGAAGTCTTAAATCTTCTTACCTTTTTACATCTGTGTAACTGACCATAGCAAAAAAAAGGTGCCCCTATAGCTCTGCCAGGAGCTAATTTACTGTGAAGCCAGTAAAGAGACCCGGGAGCTCTCAGACTATGTGCACTCTGTTGTCCAGCAGATTGTCATGCATGTTATTTGATGCAATGTAAAAAGCATTGTTGGGTTTACATTAGGGGTGGGCGATATGGCTCTAAAATATCACGATATTTCAGGGTATTTTTGCGATAACAATATACTTGGCGATACAGGAAAACTAAAATAATTAATTCATTCCAGGAATATAGTATAACAGAATAATCATAATGTGCCAAAATAAATAATAGCATAAAATAATATAATGCAGCAAAAAATATTGCAGAATATTTAGTGCATGCATATAAACTGCAAACTAAAACAATTATACAATAAATACACTTAAAGCTTCACAGTAAATAATAGACTACTTTTAAGACAGAACAGCCCTATTATCACGATATGGATTTTTAATATCATGATATTTCTGTGTCACAATATATCGTATACGATATAATATTGCCCACCCCTAGTTTACATGCTTTACATTTTAGCCTGTCTGCATATCCTTTTATTTAGATTTTTTTTTTCCTTAGTTCTTAAACTGTTTGCTTGTTTTAATAAATTAAACATATTTTTCAGTCCCTTTTAATTTTGTAAATGCTCGGCTGCATTGAAAATCATGGTTACCCTCAATGTATTACCAAGTAGCAATAAAGGTAGGTTGGTTTTAGGTCAGCTCATGACTGCTCAACTCCAGACCTGCACTCACTCTTTGCTGTTTACATGGTTTTATATTACTCTGTCTGTCCTCAGATGGCCAAAGCAGGTTTTGTCCACTGTCCCAGCGAGAATGAGCCTGATGTGGTCTGCTGTTTCTACTGCCTCAAAGAGCTGGAGGGCTGGGAGCCTGAAGATGTCCCCTGGTAGGCCCGATTTCCTGTTGTTCAATCTAATATATCATATAAACAAGGTCTTGGAAGTCTTGGAAGTCTTAAATGGTTTAACTACGGTTAAAGATTTTTTTTTTTTGTGGACTATATATTGATCGAGAAATTATTGTGATACACATATAATACAATATTTTTGTAATTTTAAGACTATTAAATGCCACTGACATGATGACAGAATAGCATAAAAAAGCAATTATACACTTTTTTTTTTAAAGACAACGAAATTTAAATGAATAATTTATTATAATTAGTTTGGGAATTTTATATACTTTATTTCTTCAGCTACTTTACTCCACATTGTGTGTATAGAGTCAGTTATTGAAGCATGACTGGCTAAAAGACTGTTCACTGTTATATTTGAACAAACATACAAATAAACACAATGGACAATATCATGATTATCAAAAATTATTGGGGTCATGTTCCTTTTATTGTACAATAAATCAATATTGCAATTATTGTGATAGACCTGGGGCCTCATGTACTAAGACTTGCGTGGACTTCCTACTAAAATGTTCTGTATGTTACGCACAAAAAAATCCGGATTTATCAAACTGTGCGTAGGCAGAATTCCACGTACTTTCTCTTAGTACATCACAATCAACTTGAAATCAAGCGCAAATGCACGAAAGCAGCACACTTGCCACGACTCCTCCCTCAATTACGCAGAGTATAATGTTATTATTATTATTATTAATAATAATAATAATAATAATAATAATAATAATAATAATAATAATAATATACGCATAGCGTATAATTACCCATGTTTTAAGTTTTATTATTCTAAGATAAATGCTTTCATTTAAATGCTTTAAATGAGTTGCCTACCAAAAAGACACACGTCACGCACTCAGCTTGTTTTCTTATGCTCTTGGAAATCTAAAACTGCTTATAAGCCAGTCATCATCATGGGCCAAAAAAACATAATGGTCACGGAAAATGCGCGCTCAATGAATTCGGCCATTAGCAGTATTTTCCAGTAATGCCAACGCTGCATCTCCAACAACTCCAGCGCAAACCTGATCTAGGCTAAGTGGAAACACGTTAAACGATTATTTCTGTAAGACAATGAAACTGTCTGATTAATTTACTTTATTTTACCCAATAATGCTTACTTCAATGTGTGCATAAAGGATATCTTAATAGTTGTAATTTCAATGCATCGCCTCTAAGTGTCGCCAAATGACAAACACAATACGTACGCCCAAAACAAAACTTCCGTGGGGGAACGCACTTTCACACGTTCAAGTCAAATTTAGTACATCAGACCGTGAGCGTGAAATATGGCGTACGCAATGTTTTTGTGCGTACGCACCTTTAGTACATGAGGCCCCTGGACCGGACACAATTTTGTCTTTATTTTCATAAAATTATGTTGACACATTTTTATGTCCATAAAATATACAGTCCTAAAATAAGTGAAGATAAACCCATTAATATTAATGAGCCAAAATTTTGTTAGTGTTTAAACCCATCTTATTATTTTAATGTTTTGATAACTTGGAATATTTAGACATTTGTAAATTTCCAATCCCGTTGTCTGACTGATCTTAATGTAAAAAAGCGTATTGTGTATTTTAAAATGGTAGAACTGCATTAATTATGACGAGCAATGTTTATCGCAATTATCTGTTACAAAATAACATCCTAAAGGCCAAGGCCAACTATATAACAATGATTGGCTTAGACTTTACAGTAGCACAAGATAAGTCTGCAGGAAGAAAATGACTTGCGATATTTAGTGAGACCTGCTAATGTGGCGACAGCTTTATGACAACAAAGTAAAGTGACGAGAGGTGCAATAAAAGAGGTATTTCATGTTGCGATTATGTTGGGCTGCGCTGGCATGCATGTAAACAGGTTTATAAACAGAGTAGTCCTCTGTATAAGTCATGCAGATGTCTAGATTTGGTCCGTTTTCCTAGACTAACTAGTAGTGTTCGGGGGAAAGTCCTCAAATTCCAGTGTAGTCAGTCTTATCTTCAATTTGACATTTAAATTCAATACAGTGGTATAAATACTAGCTTGTACTCTTAATTATTTTATGTTCTGTTGGGTCAGGCTAATTGCTATACTGCTCTGGACCCCAGTAACCCAGTGCTGGATCTGTTGCACTTTGGTGTATAGTGTCTGCTATATATATATATATATATATATATAATTTTTTTTTTTTTTTTTTTTTTTTTTTTTTTTTTTTTTTTTTTTTTTAATATGTGTGTGAAATAAGGTCTGAGCATGCCAGACGTTCTCCAGACTGTGCCTTCCTTCAGATGAAGACCTGGAAGGAGCTCACGGCTATTGAGTTCTTTCATCTGGAGCACGGCAGGATCCGCAACTATATAGTAAGTAGTGATGCAAGCAATAAATGACCAGCAAACACAAACAAACAAATAAATAAATAAATGTTTTAAAAGTAGGGATGACCCAATCAGGCCATTTTGCTTCTTAATCTGATTTAAAGTTGTTTGTGCTGAATATCAAATCTGACTGCTGTTTGTGTATACTAGTGCATCTCAAAAAATAGAATATCATTAGAAAGTTACTTTATTTCAGTAATTCAGTTAAAAATGTGAAACTCATTATATAGATGTATTACACACAGTGATCTATTTTAAGTGTTTATTTCTTTTATTGTTGATGGTTATGGCTTACTGCCAATGGAAAAAAAAAAAAAATCTCAGACAATTAGAATATTATATAAGACCAATTGGTACTTTTGGCAGGGTGGGCAGTGTACCAAGTCCTGCTGGAAAATAAAATCTGCATTTCCATAAGAGTTGTCAGCAGAGGGAAGCACGAAGTGCTGTAAGATTTTGTGGGGAAAAAAATACACTGACTTTAGACTTGATAATAAAACATAGTGGATCAACACCAGCAGATGACATGTCTCTCCAAACCATCTCTGATCATCAGTAAATTTTACATTTCATTTGTAAATTAAGGGAGCAGAGTCTGGAGGAAGAGTGGAGAGAGACACAGTACAAGCTGCTTGAGGTCTAGTGTGAAGTTTCCACAATCAGTGATGGTTTGGAGAGACATGTCATCTGCTGGTGTTGATCCACTGTGTTTTATTAAGACTAAAGTCAGTGCAGTTTTGTTTTCCCAGAAAATCTTACAGCACTTCATGCTTCCCTCTGCTGACAACTTTTATAGAGAGTACCAATTGGTCTTATACAATATTTTAAATTTCAGAATACTGATTTTTGAGTTTTCATTGACTGTAAGCCATAATCAACAATAAAATAAATAAACGCTTAAAATAGACCACTCTGTGTAATGCATCTATATAATGAGTTATTTTGAACTGAATTACTGAAATAAAGTAAATTTTCAATTATATTAATTTGTTTGAGATGCTTTAGAATTATAATCCTCCAACAGTCTAGATAAAATATGCTGCTTATTAATATTGAAAAATGAATAATGGGTAATTATAACAGTTTATATAGTTGGATTGGGATTAAAATGGCCAATACCCAACCCACTAAAATATGCCTGGATCAGCCCTGATCTTGAGTCACTGTCACATCAGGACCTCCTTAGTTAAAAGGCTGATGTGATGCCTTAGAAGAGTCAGTTTTGCTCCACCTAATATCCTTTAATGGTTGTGATTTAGATGGATTTTTTTTTTTTTTTTTTTTGCATAATTAAGACGGTCGCTATTTAAATTACCTATATTCTATATAAAACTAGCTTCGTCAGTTAAAAATGCCCCCCAAACCACTCAATCTATGACCTTTTAGATCTCTATACTATGATTTTAATATATATATTTTGTTCCTTCCCAAACATCAAACCCAGAGGAAAATGGGACATATGAAGATTGCATGTTTCCGTGATGAAGTGGAAAATATCAACAAATACCTGAAGACTCTTTTTGACATTGCATCTTAAGCCTTTTTTTGGTATTTTTTTCCATGTGTGTTTTAGTGTACAATTATTTGTTTGAATAAATGTATATGTATTTTTACACCAAGCTTCTTCTTTTCCCCCCCACACACATTTTAATCATGTATATTTGTCTCAGTTGTGTAGCTATGGGTTCACCACAAGGAGGCAGTGTCCCACAGCTTTCAGTTTAACTTTAGTGTGTGTTTTATATGCACACACATTCACACACACACATGCATACAGATAGAAACACTGATTTCTTTTTAATTTAGGCTCCGCCTTCCCCCCCCCCCCCAGTCCGTGAGCTCAGGCCTGCAGCTACATAACATAACTGAATAAATGAAATGTTTACCACAGTTCCAGCCATTTAGCTGAAGTTGCCACTTTTTTACTTTGGAAGCCCCCACTCCTCTAAACCTTGACCCTGGGCAGATGGTCTTAAGCTCCTCCCTCTCAATACCAACTGTTGCCTCAGCAACATCTGTCACTGTGGAGACCTCGTGCTGTTGGGGAGGAAGGGGAGAAGTTTCTCATTTAGACTGATGGTCTGATCAGGTACACTCTGGAAACAAGACTCGGGTTACTTTATTTTTTTTTTCGACTTAGGTCCAAGTTGCTAAATTATTTTATGTTTGTATTTCTCTTTTTGTATATCTAGGGTGTATATACAGCTCTGGAAAAAATGAAGAGACCACTTCAGTTTCTGAATCAATTTCTGATTTATAGATACATGTTTGAGTAAATTGAACATTGTTTTATTCTATAATCTACGGACAACATTTCTGATTTTTAATCTGTTTTCATGCGTCTTGGCATGTTCTCCTCCACCATTCTTACACACTGCTTTTGGATAACTTTTTAAGCCACTCCTGGTGCAAAAATTCAAGCAGTTCAGCTGGATTTGATGGCTTGTGATCCTCCATCTTCCTCTTGATGACTATTTTCTAGAGGTTTTTAACTTGGTAAAATCAATGTTTTTAACATTTAAGTTGTCTCTTTTTTTTCCAGAGCTGTATATGTTCAATAACTCCAAAATCAAACTATCACAAGTCAGCAGGTTTATTTATTTACCTTCTATTTCAATGTTCCAGCTTAGGTTCTATATTTTACATGTAATATTACTATCGCCGTAATGTTTACTCATAAGTTTTGGGCCTGTATCTCTGTGAAGCAGCTTTGTGTCATTTGCTGTAAAAAGTGCTAAACAGAAATTAGAATAGAATTTTTTTTCTTTTTGTTTGTTTTTTAAATTTGGACAACATATGCACACAATTAAATAAAAAGAAAATCAACATTAAGTCATGAATTAACTTGAATTACCTTATACCATTTTTACCTAGTTAATTTAATGTTTTGTTATGCAAAGCAGTTACATAAACAACAAAAAAACAAACAGATGTCCCATACATTTCATTATATAAAACAATATAGAAGACTACAAAGGAACACAGAATTTTGTAATAAACAATAAAGCGTCTGACCCCCTCAAGTACCTGACCTGAAGTGTCTGAATATTCGATCTAATTAAAAGCAGACTCTGAAACTGCAAAGAAAGTGCAAAGCTTATATCAAAGCACACACTTAATCTAAAAATCTGCTTAGATCTTAAATATGATAAAAAATAGTCTGGTTTGTTTAACAATGTTTTTATTGGACACACCTTTTCTCATTCTATGTTTTTTTTAATGCATTGTAAATTTAATGTTAAAATGTTAAACTAGAATATGTTTTATTCTGGAATCTTTAGATTCTTTTAAGTCGCACATTTATCTTCAAGGACAGATCTGCAGACTCTTGGTATTTTAATCTCAGTGTCTTCATGAGGGAGAGTCACCTGGAATTGTTTTCTTAGCATCTTGAAGGAAGGAGTTCCTGGAGGTGCTGAACAATAGATGCTGCTTTTCCTTCACGCTATGAAGCTCCAGATCACCTCAAATCACCATCTCAGATCATCAGGTTTAGATCAGAGGATTAATGTGGAAATGTGGAGGACTAACCCTTTTTTTTACTATTGTTTACTACATAATTCCATATGTGTTTTCATGTGTTTTGTTTTCATGGGTTTAATATTAATCTACAATGTTGAAAATTAAATGAAACAAGAAATTGTGTGTCCAAACATAGACTGGTACTGTTTTTTCTTGGGGTGAGAAAATACCGCATTTGTTGTTTGCTATAGAAAGGTATTTATTTGTAGTGTGTGTGTGTGTGTGTGTGTGTGTGAGAGAGAGTCAGTAGGATAGGGCAGGACGGAGGATTAGAGATACTATCCCATCTCCCCCTTCCTCTGTCCTGGATTAATGTCTAATGCAGCCCTCTGGACACTGAGCCCCGATCAGCTGCTTAATTCTTTTTTTATCCGCTCGCTACGGAGCAAATAGAAAAATAAGACATTTTCAACCCAAAAAAAGAGCGGGATGATGTAACAGTTTAGAGGAAGGGCTCTGATGAATCGTCTCTTATATGCTGTTATATACTGTTATATGTTAACAGTATGTACAAGCATATATAGAGATTTTATATTTTTTTATTTATTATTTAAATTCAGTTCACCCTTTCTCTATATGTGTACATGGACTGTCCCAATCCTAAGCTGTGGACGTGGCCTTGTGCACCAGCTGCGAGTGTAAATGCCAACTGTAGCAGGTGCCGGGGATTTGTACAGTATTTAGTCTTTATGTTAATCAAGCAATTAGCATTGGCAATTAAGCGGCCCACTCTAGTGCTGTTATTAATTTTCATCCCCACGTCACATAAAGAGATTGGGAGAACAATAATCGGCTCTGTTCCTGCTCCAGCTCATAGCCCGTCGCTTTCTGTCTCGTCACTCGGCTGCTCAGAGGGCTGACGGGTGCCCAGTAGGCCTGCTACCAACCAAGCACCGGCGGGTTACTGGCTCTCTTTAGTGTACCAGCTCTCCTGAGTGTGTGGCATATGGACAAACGGACAGATGTTCCTAACAGAAAGTTTACAACCTGAGAGTGCGCCATTGGGGCCCATCTGTTGCTGTGTGCGCCGGGTTCCTCCCTCCCGATCCCTCAGCGCTCCTCATCTTACACTGGAGGGGCCTTTTCCCTCATCTCCCTCACCTCCGCTCGGCATCCCCCCACCCCTCTTCACCCAGAGCAGCTCCAACCCCATAATCAAAGCCATTCACTGCTTATTACATGCTGAGCAAATTAATGATGAGGGCCTCACCTGGAGGTGTGGGGTTAAACTCACAAGAGCGCAGGAGGCCACTCTCAATGAAGGCCGTGCTCTCGCGCCGCAGCAGGGTAGAGTGCACCAGCCTGACTTTTTTGGGCCGCAAGTTCCCTTTAGAAGTGCCTATCATAAGTCCTTAACCTAACCCTGCTCTGATCCTGACCTAAAAGCTTCCTTCAGACTTCCGTCAGACAGAGAAAGAAGGAAGACACGTATAAAACACTCTGTCTTTCTTCTCCTCGCAGTTGAGGAGTCTGAGGGGGCTGATCTCCACCTCTTTTCATGTTGGGAACAGATGGGACCAGAATGAGTGTGGCCAGTCTTTGCTAAGTCGTTTGGAATAGATTTAAATAGATTTAAATGTTGCACAGTTTTAGTTGAACAGGTAAACATACAGTTTTAATTATGATGAATTCCTGCATTTCAAAAAAACAATATTAAACATCAATTGTGATTGTGATTATTATGATTTGGTAGAAAAACATGCCTATCATGTCAAGTCCTTAAGCTAACCATGATCTGATCCTGAAGATTCCTTCCGTCAGTAGACTGGTTTTTGAGTGGATACTCAGCGATTCTTTTCATGTTGGTAACAGATGGGACCAGAATGAGTGTAGCCGGTCTTTGCTAAGTCATTTTGAATCCATTTGAGTGATTGTCACACAGTTTCTGACAGATGAACATACAGTTTTAATTATGATGATCACTTTTTGTCTTGTCAACTTTTCTGCATTTCAAAAAAACAGTATGAAACATCAATTGTGATTGTGATTATTATGATTTGCTAGAAAGAAGTTCTTCTCATGTTAAGTTCTTAATGTAACCCTGCTCTGATCCTGAAGATTCTTCTGTCAGTAGACTGGGTTTTGAGTGGCTACTCTGCGATTTTTTTCATGTTGGAAACAGATGGGACCAAAATGAGTGTAGCCAGTCTTTGCTAAGTCATTTTAAATCAAGAGATTTTTCAGATATTTCCAGAACTTGGTGAATTTATTAGATGACGGTATGTAAGAAGGTTCCAGCCTTGTTCAACAGTTGTAATTAGGCTGAATCCAAGATATTTAAATATTTGTATAGTCAGCATAATTCGAATTGTTAATATACACCCATTCCTGCATTTTAGACCTGCAACATGTTCCAGAAAACATTGGAATGGCCTCAGTTTACAATTAGGTAAAAACAATAAGAATCAATTGTGATTGTAATTATTATAATTTGCTAGAAAGGACCCTGCTCTGATCCTGAAGATTCCTTCCGTCAGTAGACTGGGTTTTGAGTGGCTACTCAGCAATTCTTTTCATGTTGGTAACAGATGGGACCAGAATGAGTGTAGCCGGTCTTTGCGAAGTCATTTTCAATTAGGAGAATTAGGAGATTTGTCAGATATTTCTAGAACTTATTAGATGACAGTGTGTAAGAAGGTTCGAGTCTTGTTCAACAGCTTTAATTATGATATATCTAAGATATTTAACTTTTTGTATAGTCAGCATAATTCCATTTGTAAATATACACCCATTTCTGCTATTTAGACCTGCAACACGCTTCAAAAATAAACTGTATTTTGGAATGTGTTGCAGACCTTAAAAGTGGGAATGGATGTGCTTTAATGAATAAAATGAAATATCTTTGGGTCCTACTGTCTGGAAATGAATAAGGGTAAAAGGAAAGGTCAGAAACTGCACTTTCATATTTGCATTTTATAAATTGACACAAATGTAGGCTATTTTAAGATGTAAAACATAAATAGTATGTTGGAGTGTTGTATTATTTGGTAAAGTAAATACCTGGGAAATAGCAATGAGATAGATATGCTGCTAAAGGTTGTGAGAAAACCCAATAAAATTACATCAATAACCGCTATAAGTACTGTACTGTATGTATGGACTTGTACATAGGCAGTATATTTTAGCATACATTTGCTCTAAAGCACTCTCATAATGTCTTTAAGCTCATCCACTGCAAGATGCACTAAAATGTTTACCCCAAAACTCTGCATAAGCTCAACCTTTCAGGGTAGATTAAAAAGGGAATAGCCAGACAAACGTCAATGTAGATTAATTTCCAAAGCTGTAGACGGAGCGGCGCGGTGCAGCTAAGGAAGCTTAAGCAGCAGACTTATTCATCGCCCTGCAGAGTCAAATACTGCAGGACTGCACTCAATACATGCCCAGGATTTTCACTCTGTAAATCACTTATTATAAATCAGATATAATGAAAATGAAAATATGATGGAGTCTCAGTTTTTATGCTAAACCTGTGTTCATGAATTCTGCTTTGATAGGAAATACAATAAAGATTTGTTATTAAGTTACTGCCACATGTAGGCTACAAAATTAGAGTTTTGAAGCATTTTGGTTGATAAACTTATCTAGATCTAGATATGGATCAATCAGTATTTTTCCAATCCAAACTGTTAATAGTTTTAGTACGATCGGTTCATTCCTCATAACAAAGGGGGGAGGGCTGGATGTTATATTAATCTTTCCAGGCAGACACAAGTGACAACCCTTTATCTTTTTGATGGTTGTTGCTGTAGGTTTGTTAGTGGTTAAATGTGATCTCCACCGTTTCCTGTTTTCTGTGCTTAGTGTGCAAGCAATGGTTTGTGTAATTTTCAGCCAATACCAAAAATTGTCATTGAAAATTGACATTGGTCAAATTTTGTCAACTTAGACATTCAGATCATATTCATGAACCAGCTCTGTGTGAGGCTTCTCAGTCCAAGAAAAGCAGCTAAAACTACAGAGCTTGTGCAGGGCTACTGTGTTGTACTTTATGTTGTTCCTTGTGCTATATCTGACTCAAAATCCTGCAGAATGTGTAAAACTCACGCATCTCATTAGGGGAAGCAAAGTAAAGACTTTTATCACCTCTAACTAGATATCCCACTCAAGAGTACATCACTCAGCCCAAACATTGAGAATCAGGATACAGCAAAGCTAACAAACACCACTAACCTGGGCAAGGGGTGTCAATTGTGGTGTTTTTTACAACCCTAAAGAAAATTTAATGCCAAAGAAGAACAGATGTTTATTCTTTAAAGAACAAATTTTAGATTTGTTCTTTAAAGAAGAACATTTTTAAGTTATTTAAATGCTATAGAATAAATCATTTTTTTTTCCCTACATGTTGAAAGAGTGATGTTATAGAAAAGCATTGTTTATTCCCTGAAGATGCATGTTTTGCATATTTTTGGTCCTGTCTGAAAATTTCCTCAACCATTACTTGCACACTAACCAAGGTTTGCCAAAAGTGTATTTTTCTAAAAAAAAATTGTTTTTATATGGTCTATTGAGAATCACACTGAACAGTCTTTCTCTACCACTTGATATTAATACTAATATGATTTTAAGAATCTTGAACCCATATATACAAACACATATAATAAGAATTTAACGGAAGACGCAGTCTCAGTTGCAAGCTCCTCACGTTTAATGAGTAGTTCACTGAGATCTCAGTAAAGGTCCAACAGACTTTCATGTCATGACCTTTATCCTCAACTGTAGGCCCTCCTTTATACCCTTGCCAAGTCTGCTCGCTCCGTGGGGCGGTATACTGTATTTTGGAGGGTGCACGGGCAAGCAATAACTTATAGCTCCAAATCCCACTGCGACCTCGCTCCCTCCCCTTATTCTGTCTCTTTTCTTTCCTTTTCCATCCCTTTCTCTTTTTCTCTCCATTACTTTGCATGGCAAGCGTTGTGAGGGGTCCACCGGCTCCCTTCGCTCACACGGCCGGGCCCTCCTACCTTGCCTTCTTTTTGTGCCTCCTTCCATAGAGACCCCCATCTGTCCCTCCTCTCCAGCCATTGTGGAGACTCAAAGCTGGGCCACCTCCACAAAGCAGTGGGCGTGTGGAGGGGGGGAGCCAGGGTAAACACGACAGCATCCCCGTCCCATTAGAAGCTCTTTAACTCTGACACCCCGGCACTCTCACGGGGCCCTGCGCTCCGGGCCCGGGCTCAACCCCGTAGCCCTCTCTCACAATATCACCCTGCACGGCCTATTCTTCCCCAATATTAACCACAAAACCTGCCTGAGCTCAGGCTCTCACACTGCTCTCACAGCTTTGTCTGTCTGTCTGTTCTGAGCCGGGTTTCAATAGGTGTGAATGTGCCGCTGCTGAAGACGTGCTGTTTCGTTTCTGAAGACGTGCTGTTTATTTTAAACGTGGTAGTTTATTACTAGGACAGGAGCAGCCCCTCTAAAAGACTTAGAAAAGAATGTTCTACAAATGTTTTTTTAAGTGAAGCCAAAAATGTAACCCTTTTGCTTCCCTAAATAATATTTTTTAACAAAGATGCATGTAAAGAATCTTGATAATTGATAAAGCAGTAGAAAAAACACTTTTCATTCCCCCCCCCAAAAAAAAACATTTTATTTAAAAAGTTGAATGATAGTTAAAAAAAGAACCAGATTTATTGAACATGTTTATGAAAAACTTTTTTTTTTTAAAGTGATGCCATAGAACCACTTTTGCTTCCCTAAAGAACACTTTTAAGAAGATGTCTATGAAGAGATATGAGTAGATAGACATCATCCCACTAGATGTCTATAGTGTAAGTTGTGTGTATTGTTATTGTGTGTATTGTGTATATTGTGTATACTGTGAAGTTATCTGTATATTCTATTCTATTTCATTTTACTATTCAACTTGTTGTAAATACTGTTCTTTGCACACTAGTGGGAACCTGCTCCCAAGTTTTTTACTCACATGTACACCTGTACTCTGTGATGTGACAATAAAAAATCTTGAATCTTAAATCTTGAGAGTGTTAAGAACCTTAAATAGAAGGTTTTTAAGCCTTTGATACCAAAGAAGAACCTTTTTTATTCCCTAAAGAATCATTTAGTAAACGCTTGAAAGTTTAATGCCATAGACAAACCACATGTGAGTGTTAAAAACCTTTGAATCAAAAAATATGTTGGCTCTCCAGGAAACCATTATTTCACATGTTGAAAGAGTGATGTCATAGATAACCATCTATGGTTCCCCAAAGAACCATTTTTTTATTTCATTCATTGAAAAGAGTGATGCTATAGAAGAACCATGTTTGGTTCCAGTTTGTCCAGTTCATCCTGCTTTTGTTGGAGTAACTGTCTTTACTTTGTAGGGAAGGCTTTCTGCTAGGTTCTGGAACATTGCTGTGAGCATTGGATTGCATTCAGCAACAAGAGCTAGAGTTAGCGAGGTTAGCAGGATGTTGGATGATCACCTCCCAACCTTGTCCCCAATTCCGCATCCCTTCCCATTCTAAAAGTATATTGGATGAAGCACCATCATTTTGGAGAACACAGTTCCTTCACTGCTTCAGAGCTTCTAAACTCAATACTATTGGCTTTAAACCCGTCTAGCCCACACCTGGCATTTGACATGGTGCCAGCAGATTTATGTTTACTGTTTGTCCTATTCTATTGGCAATTCTACAATGACTGGATGAACTTCATGTAGGTATGAACTGAAGGTAGCTGAATGCATTTATTAAAAGGGGTGTCCACATTTAAACATTTAGATGTGTAGTTAAATTGTGTAATTAAACTGAAAATCTTAAATCTAAATAATATCTATGTGAACAGAGACATTTTCCGCATTAAAATTGATTTTGCTTTTATTTATTTTGTTTTCAAATACAGTAGCAGTACATATGATTGAGTGATACAGGAGAAACTTCTTAAAGACTTTTTTTAAAAGTGAAAGAAATGGAGTTGTGCATTCTTTGCCAATTTTATTATATCCATCCATCTTCTGAATCTCTCTTTCTCTTTTTCTCTTCCTCTCCCTTTCACCGCAGCTAGATCTTGGCCATTCACTTGGGCCCTTCTTTGTCTCTCTTTTCCCAGAGCTCCTCTTCCCTCTGGCCCCATCTCTCTTGTTTCTCCTCCCAGCTGCTCCCTGGGTCTCCCTCACTCTGTCTCCATTACACTGGGCTCCTGCTCTGGCACCTTGGCCCTTCTTTTTCGTGTGTTTGTGTGTGTGTGTGTGTGTGTGTGAGTGTGACGTGGCTCAGGAGGAGGGAGGATCACAGTGTTAGCACCAGCTTAAAGGCAAGGGATTAGGGCAGCACAGTCACTGATTAAAGCCTTCCAGCCTCCTATGGCCCCATTAATACAATCTTAATCACAATGCTTTATCCCTCATCTCGCCCCTGTGGATCAGGACCTTTCATTTAGTGGGAGTTCGTGTTGTTTGGCCAGTGGATTAGTGCCACTGGGAGACAAAAAAAAGCGAGGGGGAGAAAGAGAGGTTTCAGACTGCACTTTAATGTCCCATCATCCTCTCTTCATCTCTCACTCTCTTTTTAAAAACACAACTCAGTCCGTCCACTCGTCTGCGGCCCACCGCAACAAAGGAGACCACTGCAAGCTAAGATGGCATTTGAAGTTGCCTATCAGTGTCTGAACTCAGTATCTGCACAATTGTCAGTCTGGAACTGATAAGAATGTGCTATAAAGGGCCAAAGAATTAACCCTCTTTTTCACCAAAGATATGTATGAAGAACCTTTACATTTGTTAAAATGATTAACACAGTAGAAGAACCACTTTTTATTCCCAACGAACCATTGTATTTAAAAAGTTTAAAAAACATTATGCCACCATCTCTAAATATTGCAAGAGTTGGACGGTATGGAAAATGCAAATAAATTAATATCTTAAAGGAGAACTCCAGTGTAAAATGGACTTTTGGTGAAGTAAAACATGACAAAAAGTACTTGCCTTCCGCTCTCCCCCAGCTTTCTGAGATACAGAAACTTTAACTGTTTATCCAAACCCCCTTAAGACTGGGTGACACGGGTCATAATTTGCCTCGATAAATCGCTTTTTTTCACCGCTATCCAGCTCAAAGTAGCTCCACACCTCCTTGCTAGAATCCGGAGAGCCCTGACATTTAAAACCAGGCATTAATAACTTAAAAAGTGCACAAGAAGCTTATTAAAAATCACTGTTTACATCCTGTAACGCTAGCTTCAGCTCCGACCGCCGCTGAAAATACTGAAGTGATATGTATACATAGACTCCACATAGCCTGCTTCCTGGCGCCAGCTGCTACACTATGTATATATGTCTATTATATTCAGTACAGTGATGGCGGCACTCTGAGCTGAAGCTAGCATTATGGGATGTAAACAGTGTTTTTAATAAGGTTCTTGTGCACTTTTTAAGTTATTAATGCCTCGTTTTAAATGTCAGGGCTCTCTAGATTCTAGCAAGAAGGTGTGGAGCTACTTTGCGCTGGATAAAAAGTGTGTGCCCCGTGTCACCCAGTCTCAAGGGTGTTTGGACAAAAAGTTAAAATTTCTGGATCTCAGAAAAAAGCTGCAGGAGAATGGAGTGTGCTATTCGTCAAAGGTAAGTACTTTTCAATCATGTTTTACTACACTAAAAGTCCATTTTACACCATAATTCTCCTTTAAAAGAATAGTTCTTAGTGGACTTTTATTTCATTCCAGACAATACAAACCCAAGAAATTTCATGTTTTGTCTTCCCAACTTCCTATCCAATTTGCTACACATTCCAAAAACAGTTGAGATGGGGTAAGTAATACATTTTTTTTTTTAAAAACTCTTAAACTTTGCTGTACAAAATGGAAGCTTAATGTTAGCTATGTCCAGAAGCAGCATCTATGTCTTCTGGCTCAAAGGCCTCTGGGATGGACCATCATACAGTAGAAACATGTCATGTTAGGATTAATTGTTCACCTAAAATGGGAGGAATGAGGAATAAAAGGATGAGTGCAGTCCAGTACATTCATGGATTATGCCCACTATTCATGCCCACCTGTCATACCAATAGGCCCTTTAGGATCTCCTGTCTCCTGTCCAGCCAGACTGATGAAAGTTTCCATCACCCACTAGAGATCAGCTGCTCACCATCCAGTTTTTGCAACATCCCTTGGACTAGCTGTTCACTCTTCTTTACTGATTGCATCAAAGTTTACATGAACTCTAGCTGCTTTTATTACTTGTGTTGCTATACACATGGATATATTAGACCTGTGTGATTGCATCATGACTTAATATTCATTTAAAAGCTGTTTAAACCAGTGGTAGGATGGTCCCCCCTTATATGTGAGTCTTGGTCCTACCAAGGTTTCTTCCTCCTCCTGCAGCTCTGGGGGAGTTTTTCCTGGCTTCTGCGCTCACTGGGGCTTCTGTATTATATGTTCAGTGTTTTTTACCTGATTCATTGTTCTGTAAAGCTGCTTTGTGACAACATCAGTTGTAAAAAATGCTATATAAATAAATTTGATTTGATTTTTTTTTTTTTTTCTGAGTGAGTAGGATGGCCCTCCCTTTTCCCCATGGCTCCAGGAGATGCTAGTTAGAGTGGACATCTGCTAGATGACATGACAGAACTGTTAGGTTAGGGTTCTTCTCCAAGCATGTTGAGATAGAGTCTAGTGGCATTGTAAAATCTGCAATTAAAGAAAGATGCAGTGGTGCTTCATGAAACTTGAATGGATTAATGCCATAGTTTGATGGGGAAAATTCAAGCTACTAGGTGGGAATAAGGGATTGCCAGAAATTGAGATGGCAATCATCTCTACAAGTCTAGTATTCCAGGCCCCAAGGGTTCCAACTGCCCATGAGTTCTTATCTAAACAATAAGAACTGAGCAGAATTTGTGCTTGTATCACATTTCTGCACAGATTTGAAAGCTGACAATCCTTTACGGCCATCTCCTCTATCTGAAGCAATCTTCCTGCACAGCGTGAGAGGTTGTGTCAGAAGGCAAAGGTCACAGCGATGGCAGTGTCCCCCACGGGAGAGAGCACACGGCCTCTGCTCCCTTCACCTCTGCACTTAGAGGCTGCAGTCACTGTCATCACACCACGCTTCTGTTCCCACCGGCTTTTGGAGGGACACAGGCTGAGAGCAGCTGGCCACTATCAGAACCGCATACTTCTCAATGTTGTATTGCGTAGACATAAGAGCTTTTATACTGTTATGGATGAATTAAGTAAAGTATTAGTAATTAGTACGAAGATAATTAAAGTGGCAGTCTGTATTATTTAGTTTCTAAGTAGAAGTAATTCTAAGTAGAAAAGGGATAAAATATTGTGTTTAATGGTACCAGTGTACTGGAACGACCATCCATGATAATCCTAATATATTCATTCTAAAAACTGGAGGTTCGGGTCGCTTCCACAGGAGTTCTTCTGCCCACGTCAAACTTTTTAACGTACTTACATCATATGTAAGCACACTCTCGCCACTTATTAACTCTTGGGCTCATTTTCTGCACTACAACAGTACACTCTCGCCTCTTTTCAACTCTTTGGCTCATGTTTACACTTCTTAACTCTTTGGCATGTTTTCTGCACTACAATTGCACACTCTTGCCACTTTTCAAATATTTGGCTAGTTTTTTGCTCTGTAACTGCACTCTCGCCGCTTATCAACTCTTTGGCTTGTTTTCTTGGCTACAAATGCACAGCGGCTGGTAGAGCAATGGAGATTTCACCCATAGTAAAAACAACTCTGAAAGGAGACCGCATCACACCCGCCTAATTTAAAATGATTCTTCCGCATGCTCAGTGCAATTACCCATTCTCACCAGAGAGGGCCCTAAATCCCAAAACTTACAGACATCAACTTTAAGTAACAAATTTTAAACGTGCAAAATTACAAAATAAAAACTAATATAGTAAACTACAAAAGAAACTACAAGAGAAAGGAATAGTTGTGCAGCTAAACTAGAAGAAATGAGGGATAAAAAATTACATAAAGATGAGTGCAGTCCAGTATGTTCATAGATTATAGCTCAGTTACCTGTCCTCATAAAGTACAATGAAAAAAGTTCGGAAGCTGTCGCAAAGACACGAAACTCTATGGCTTGGGAGTGTGTGAAAATGAATGGGAGTGAATAGAAAAAACAAAGGATAAAAAAGTGTGGTATGATTATGGATTAAAGCTTGATATGGGTTGAAATAAATAGTAGTTTTTTATTGTTTTATTGTTTTATTTAGATCCTTATTACCTGCTATCACAATATGAGTATAGTCGGTTGGACCTTAGGAAGAATAGGTCCAACCGACTATACTAATATTGTGATAGCAGCTAATGAGTATACAACCTAAACTTGTATACTAGAGGTACACAAATTCATACACAATACATTCACTGAACAAAATAAAAAAAATTAAAGAAAATGGTAAAAATGGCTAATTACTATATTAAATCCATCCATTATAGCCTCTATCCTGCATGTAGACAGATATTCATCTACTGTCCATGACCTTTAAATTGTGTTTTTATTAGTTTTTAAAAACTTGTTAGTAATGAGGCATGAAAATAAAATGACAAATAAACAAGTGGGAACCAAGGTGCAACCCAAATTAATGGTTAATTCTGAAACAATAATATTTAATATGTTAATTTTTATCAAACCTTAATGTACCTTATGAGTTTTTATATGAAATAAAAGACAATATTACTTTTATAGAAGAGTCATTTGAAGAAAATGTCCTGTGTCTTCAGTTTTTCACATCTGCAGAAAATCGTCCATTTCCACATTGCATTACATTACATTACATTACATTACATTTGGCAGACGCTTTTGTCCAAAGCGACTTACAATAGTCAAGTACAATGTAAAATAAGTTTAAAGGTAAAACATCTTTGGATAGGGATAAAAGGAGGTCAAAGGGGAATAATAGGATAGAGGAGTGAAGGAGGGGAAGAAGGAAATGGGGTTAGAATTAGTTTGTTAGAGGTGTTAGGAGAGTAAGTGCTCTTTGAAGAGCTCTGTATTCAGGAGTTTCTTAAAGATAGTGAGAGATTCTCCTGATCTGGTAGTAGAAGGTAGTTAGTTAGAGGTGTTAGGAGAGTAAGTGCTCTTTGAAGAGCTCTGTATTCAGGAGTTTCTTAAAGATAGTGAGAGATTCTCCTGATCTGGTAGTGGAAGGTAGTTTGTTGCACCATTGGGGAACTCTGTATGAGAACAGTCTGGATTGCTTTGTGTGAATGTTTGGCAAAGCGAGGCGACGTTCATTGGAGGAGAGGTAGCGTAAGCCTTCAGGAGCGAGTGCAGGTAGGAAGGAGCCTGTTCTGTCATCACCTTGTAGGCGATTGTAAGAGCTTTGAATTTGATGCGAGCATCAACTGGTAGCCAATGGAGCTCAATGAGCAGCGGGGTGACATGTGCCCGTTTTGGCTGGTTGAAGACCAGACGTGCTGCTGCGTTCTGGATCATCTGGAGTGGTTTTACTACACAGGCCGGGAGGCCAGTTAGCAGGGCATTGCAGTAGTCGAGGCGTGAGATGACGACCGCTTGCACCAGGAGTTGGGTGGCCTGTTGCGTCAAGAACGGTCTAATTTTTCGGATGTTATAGAGCGCAAAGCGGCAGGACCGAGCAACTGAGGCCACATGGTGCGTGAAGGAGAGTTGGTCATCAACCATAACACCCAGGTTCCTAGCAACCTTTGTCAGTGAGAGAGAGAGAGAGTCGATACTTATAGAGAAGTTGTGTTGAAAAGATGGTTTTGCTGGTATAACCAGAAGTTCAGTCTTGGAGAGATTTAATTGAAGGTGATGCTCCTTCATCCATGAGGATATGTCAGAGAGACACTGCGATATCCGTGCCCCACATTGTCTTGTGAACCGATGGAATAAACTAAAACTAGAGACCATTATGAGTAAGTAAAAAAACTAAAGCTCTGTTTATATATGCACAGTAAACCAGATTTTTTTTTAATATTACCCGGAGGAGCTGTGTGTGTGAATACAAATGTCTGAATCAGCTGTACCTCACATCACCCGGACTTTATCCTGCCAAACCCCTACTACCACCACCAAGTCTGGAGAGTGTCCAAGTGAGCCCATGTGTGAAAAGAGCAGGTAATTTTTCAGGGATTTCACAGTGGCAGTGACTGATGATGTCATGCAGCTGGCACAACATCAAAGCTTATGCTATTTCCACAGTGTACCTTATGCATCGTATCATGCCTCCTGCACATGATACACAGGTGTCGCCCCCTTACTTAAACCACACAGTTTTTGCAATTTCCTGTAGTCCTATATGTTCTGTAGTTCTATATGTTTATACTTCTCATCCAAAAACAGTCAGATTCACTCTATCTGGGTGGATGGATAGATTTATCTGGATAGGGTTTTCGAACAATGAGAAGCTGGAATGAGAACAAGCTGAAATTAAATAGGAACAACAAGGCTATTTTAAGGTTCAGATAATTGTGTGAAAATGTAAGGAGTAGAATTAAAAAGTAATCTGAAAATAATTACTATGATAGATATCCAATATTTCTATGTAAAGTAATGAAGTTTTTGTACTCTGTTACCTGACACCTCTGGTTTCAACCTTATTTGCCCTTGGTCTTGTCCTGATCTTGGGGAGAAGTGGACTCAGAAATTGTTTTTGAGACTGGCAATATTAGTGCATCTCAAAAAATTTGAATATCATTGAAAAGTTGCTTTATTTCAGTAATTCAGTTAAAATGTGAAACTCATATATTATATAGATGTATCACACACACAGAGTGATCTATTTTAAGTGTTTATTTATTTTATTGTTGATGATTATGGCTTAAAAACCCAAAAATCAGTGTCTTAGAAAATTAGAATGTGATGGTTTCGAGAGTCATGTCATCTGCTCGTGTTGATCCACTGTTTTAAATCAAATCTAAAGTCAGTGCAGTGTTTTCCCGCAAAAAAAAGCACTTCTTGCTTCCTTCCCTCTGCTGACAGCTTTTATAGAGATGCGGATTTCATTTTCCAGCAGGACTTCGCACACTGCCCACACTGCCAAAAGTACCTAATCATCTTATATAATATTCTGATTTTTGTGAGACACTTATTTTTTTCATTAGCTGTAAGCCATAATCATCAACAATAAAATAAATAAACACCTAAAATCGATCACTCTGTGTGTAATACATCTTTATAATATATAGAGTTTCACATTTTGAACTGAATTACTGAAATATTTGAACAAATCTATGCTTAAAAGAATACCCTGTGATGAGGTGCATGCTTATGAATGCCAGATGATGCTTCAAGATCATGCTTATTTCTCATTGTTGAATACCTAATACCTATATTTTCCATTTGTTTGTTTATGGTGAAATATTAAAAATTAATCCGGTCTTGGTCTTTCCTCTGTCTTGGCCACCTCTGGTCCTGGCCTTCACATGGGATTGATTGCTAAATGTTTTGGTCTTGACTCTGACTTGTTATGTCCTTGTGTTGCTCTTGACTCATATTTGGCTCTAGCAGTCTTAACAACAACACTAGTGAACACATCCTTCTCTGTATTATGAAAAACCAAACAATATATTACATAATCCATTACTTTTACTACTAGTATCAATTA
Organism: Astyanax mexicanus; assembly: GCF_023375975.1. Classification (NCBI taxonomy): domain Eukaryota; kingdom Metazoa; phylum Chordata; class Actinopteri; order Characiformes; family Acestrorhamphidae; genus Astyanax; species Astyanax mexicanus. The sequence goes on along the minus strand of NC_064420.1, from coordinate 41,825,916 downwards.
TCATTACACATTTGATCACTGTTAGGATTATATCAGTACATCTGAACATACTAGAGTTATGTGGCTTTATCTTGGCTCTATTATTTATAAGTAGTAGATCCTTGGTTTTTTACCAAGGTTTCTTCCTTCTTTAGCTCAGAGGGAGTATTTCCCTGGCACTGTCTGTCACTGGGGGCTCTTTATTTTATGTTTTATATATGTTAATTGATTATTTGTCCTGCTACTAAATTTCTGTAAAGCTACTTTGCAACAACATAAGGTACAGATACATTTTAGACAGATACATAAGATACATTTTATATTGATATTGAAACTCCTCCCAGATGTACACCGGGTCTCTGGTTGTGTGCTACATGTGTGACAGGGCAACTTCATAGCAAAGTTCATATGTAAAAATGAAGTTACTAAAAGTGACTTAACTGTTAAGCATGGGGGTGGATCACTCATGGCTAAGCAGCCAGTGCCACTGGGAACATTTCAGTGGCAGAGGGAAGAATAGATTCAATGAAATCCCATCTAATTCTAAAAGCAAACATCACACCATCACTTAAAAAGGACCACCTCAAGAGACACATACTGAAGGCTGTCTTTTTCTTATTTAAAACTGTAAAGGATTTTCAGGCCTTTTTTTAGGTCTAGAGTTGGAGGGGTTACAGCTTTAAGCTGTAGAGCAGTGGAACTGGGTTCTCTGGAATGATCTCTAGTAATCCAACCAATACTTTAGAGAGGGATGAGTTGGGGAGTTGGTGATGGATGAGTAGGGATTGTGACATCCTGACCTTACTAATGCTCTTGCCACTGGATGCACAAAACAATCCTTACAACAATGCTCCTGAAAAGTAAAAAAGAAACAATTTTTAATGCTCCTGATTTCAGAAGAACCAGTGAATGAGTAGGTGTCCCGATACATAGGCCATGTAGTGTATGTTACAGTAGCATTGTAAATCTATTGTATACTCAGGAGATTTTTACTTAACATTGTAAAAGTCTACACACTGCCAAGAGTCATAAGATCACTTGACTTTTGCAATTACTTTTATCCTCATTTCATGAAAGTTACACAGCTCTGGAAAAAAATAAGAGACCACTTAAAATTAAAAGTTTCTTTAATTTTACCAAATTAAAACCTCTGGAATATAATCAAGAGGACGATGGATGATCACAAGCCATCAAACCAAACTGAACTGCTTAACTTTTTGCGCCAGGAGTGTAGGCATAAAGTTATCCAAAAGCAGTGTGTAAGACTGGTGCAGGACAACATGCCAAGATGCATAAAAACTGTAATTATAACCAGGGTTATAATTTGCATTATTTGAGGTCTGAAAGCTCTGCATCTTTTTTATTATTTCAGCCATTTCTCCTTTTCTGCAAATAAATGATCTAAATTACAATATTTTTATTTGGAATTTGGTTTATAGAAGTCAAACATATGTAATTATTTATTACAAAAAGTGTTGAACAAGATATAAAACAGAATATGTTTTTTTATTTTAGATTCATTAAGTTGCATCTCTTGCTTAGAAGACTGAAATGTGTTGCAAAAACATTAAAATATAGTAGGATACTTTTATTTCTAAGTCAGCTTTTAAGAAATCAATCACAGACACTTTGAATTAGACATTTTGTTGTCACAGGTCTGATATTGCCTGATGTTTGTTATTGTCTGTTGTACTTGTGAGTTTGTATTTTTTTGTCTTTTTGCCTGTTGCCAGGCTGCCACTGTAAATAATGACTTGCCTGGTTAAATAATAATAAAAAGAGGTGTGTTTTGCACATCTTGGCTTTATTTTTTCAGTCAGCTTAATGAAGTAGAGTCACCTGAAATTCAGGCTTTCAGTTAACAGCTGTGCTGAATTTGTCAAGAATTGCTTGAATTACTTCTCTTAATGTGTTTGAGAGCATCAGTTGTAAAGTAGTGAAGAGGTAGAGTTACAGGTATACCGTGAATAGTCCTATTAGATTAATGTTCTAATCCAGATTTTGGCAAGTATTACTCATCTAAGTAAAGAAAAAAGAATACTTTAAGAATGAACGTCAGTCAATCTGATACATTTCAAGAACTTTGAAAGTCGAAAAGTTTATCATAAACAGTATGATGAAACTGGCTCTCATCAGGACCGGGTCAGGAAAGGAAAAGCAAGAGTTACCTCTGTTGCATGTTCTTTAGAGTTACCAGATTCAGAAACCTCAAGTTAACAGCACCCAAGATAAAAGCAGCTTAAATGCATATTTAGAGATATTTTGGATTGTTTAATACTTTTAAGTTCCTTTATACTGTACTCTGGATGACTTCAGAATTAATTTAAAATGGAGGAAAAAAAGGTTTAAAAAACCTTTAAACAAAATTTTATTTTATGGCCTTTCCATCATAAACCCTTAATATCCATTTCAATGAGCTGAAGTTCTTTGGGTTTTTGGCTTAGCATGATTTTCTCCACTATTTTCATTTTTTATAATCCGGCCCCTCCCCCTCTTCTACTCTTCCATTTTTATAAACCAAAACATTCCTAATAGCAGCAAAACAAAGCCCAATCCCAACAGCTAGCCCCATGCCCTCCTTCCCCCCGCCCCTACCTCCCCTTCCCCTGTTTCTCTGCACACCTGTCTGCGTCTCTGTGTCAGAGGCCGTGTGGAGCTATTTGTCGGAAAGCAGGAAAAATGGTCTGCATTGGAGGAAAAAAAGAGGAAGAAGCTTTTTTTTTTTGCATTTTTTGCATGCTACATCTCTCCCTCTCTCTCTCTTTCTCTCTCTCTCTTAGTCTCTCTCTCTCTCTTTCTCACTGTGCCTCAGCTGTCTGTCAGCCCCCCTGCCGCTCCCCCAGCTGTCTCAGCTCCCTGAACAAGCAGCCTCACAACAATGCAGGTCAGAGGTCAAGAGAAAGAACAGGCTGCACTTACAATGGACCAGTGGCGCCCGCTCAAAAACAATCGCTCCCTTTTTTCTCCCTCACTTCTCTCGCCCTGCCCAGGCTGGAAAAGACAAACCTGAGCGGGGTCCGTCCACTTCACGCACAACAGCCTGAGCCTGCCTGAGGTGCCTGAGACCCCCCCCCCAGCCCTTTTTAGCCATGCCTCCAGTAATAAACACATGCAGGCTCACACACTCTCCCTCTCACACTCTTATACACACACATGCACACCCCCACACCACACACAAACACTTGTTCCCTCGTCTTCCACTCCAACTTTGCACTCCATCGCCCTGCTCTTTGTCTGAGTCTGAAGAACCTACGTGTTGGCCAATATCAGCACAAAGCTGTAGTCAATGACTGCGGCTCTTGGTTTGATTGCAGCGAACGCTCGCTGAGAAAAGACTGCCTTCAGAAGCACAACTGGAGCTATGTGACTTGCTGCAGGCTCAATGCATGAAAAAAGCAGAGTCAGGGGGTCAAGTTTTGATGGAGCATCAGCCCTGGTCGGCCTCAGCACTGTCCACTGTGGGTGGTAATGCCTATGCCTAATTCTTTGATTTATTTCCAGTGCACACAGGACATTGTGGATTGAGGAATATTAACACTGTCAGGCCTCACTCAACATACTCATGACTCATAACTTATAATTCAAATTGTCTTGCCATGAGCACAACGGCCAGTGTTCAGAAGTTGGTATAGTTGTTTTGTTTCACACCAAAACAATTATACAGATGACCATCATTTGTATAATCGAATACTTGTGTCCATGTGTCATAGCTTAAAATCCTTTTATTTTGTACATTTTGTCGATTTTGTAGCGTACATTAAAAAAAATGTCCATAGCAGAACCACTGTGATTCCCTTAAAAAGTGTTTAACTGGACTGGAACCTTTAGAATCGTAAAAATAAATTCTCAATGCATGAAAAGCAGAGGGTCAATATTTTCACAATCATTACCACCAACTGCATGTCTATGCCTAATTCTATGATATATTTCCAGTACACACGAGACACTGTGGATTGAGAAATGTTAAATGCCTCCACAGCTTCAGCTTCAAATGGGATATCGTTCCATATAGCACCCACTGTCATGCCCCACTCAAACTCTGATAATACTCATTGCCTTGCCATGAGCACAACGGTCAGTGTTCAGAAGTTAGTATAGTTGTTTTGTTTCACAGTGACCATTATTTTTTTTTTATTTATTTTTTTTTTTTTTGCCCGCCACCACCCCCCCTCTTCGGAGGACCAATGTAACTTTATTGTTTATTAGTGTTTATACGAAGTTTTTTGGTACTGTGGGCATGAGAAGAAAACAAAAAAAATCTAACAGAAAAAAGAAAAAAAAGAAAAAAGAAAAAAAAAACAACAACAAAAATAATAGAAAAAAAATAAACAATAATAATAATAACAAATATATATATATATATATATATATATAATAAAAAAATAAGAAGTGGGGGATAGCGGAGAAAAGGGGGAAAAGCAAAAAAAATTATACATAGAAAAAAGAGAATTAATAATAATAATAATAATAACAATAATAATAACTGAACAATTTGTAAACCACAAGAGAAAAAGGAAAGGGGGAGGGAAAAGAAAAAAAACTGATAACAGCAAACAAGATATAAATATTAAGAAACAACAACAAATAGATCTGAATATTTACAGAGAAAGAATGGAGAAATAGAAAAGGAAGATATATACATATATATTTTTTTCTTGTTTGATGTTATGTGGTAATGGATAGAGAGAGTAGAGAGAAAAAAGACAGAGAGAGAGAGAGAGAGTAACCATTGTTTGTGACCATTATTTGTATAATCAAAAACTACTCATCCATGTGTCATAGCTTAAAATCATTTTATTTGACCTCATTGATTTTGTAGCCTACATTTAAATAAAATTGTCCATAGCAGAACCACTGTGATTCTCTAAAAAGCCTTTAACTGGACTGGAATCTTTAGAATCGTAAAAAGAGATTCTCAATGCATAAAAAGCAGAGAGTCAAGATTTGATAGAGCATCAGTCCTGGCCAGAAGCCACTGGTCATGATTATTACCACCGACTGCACTGTCCACTGTGTGTGGTAATGTCTATGCCTAATTCTATGATGTATTTCCAGTACACAAAAGACACTGTACATTGAGGAATGTTAAATGCCTCCACGCTTCAGCTTCAAATGGAATATCATTCCATCTGGCACCCACTGTCAGGCCTCACTCAATCTCTAATAATTCACTTTGCCTTGCCATGAGCACAACGGCCAATGTTCAAAAATTGGTATAGTTGTTTTGTTTTAGTGTCCACCATTTGTATCACCAAAAACTTAAAATAAAAATTATTTTATTTTACCTCGTTGATTTTGTAGCCCACCGTTAAATAAAATTGTCCATAGCAGAACCACTGTGATTCCCTTAAAAAGACCTTTAACTGGACTGAAATCTTTACAACCGTAAAAAGAGATTCTTAGTTTCGGTAACGGTTCTATATGATATCATGACAAATCTAAGGACCATATAGGATGTAAAAAAAAAGGTTATTTGCTACAGAATTGTCCTACAGAGCTGATATGAAACTGTGTGAAAGCTAACAATCCTAACCCTAGAACACTTACGCCGGGTGATTTTCACCCACACAGTTTTTTCATGTGATTTTCATATTTTTGTGTTGCTGCTGTCTGAGTTGCTGGTACTTTGGACAGCTTTAGGGCACTCATTGATGTCATTAATGTTATGGTTGATGCCATATATTCCCTATCTATGTTTTTTTCAAGAGGCATGCGTTCGGGTGATTTTCATCTAACGTTGATAGATAGTAAAATATAATGTAATTTACCTGATGTTAGTGTTTGTATGTTTAAATCAGGCGCTCACAAGACCAAGTTCCCAGCAGCATTATTTTTATTTTTTTTTAGGACATTACCTGTTAAGGATTACCTGATTTCTCAATCATTAAAGGGTCATCCATGGTACCTTTTTTATTTTATATGATGCTGTTTGTTGTAAAATTAAAGAAAGAGTTCCAAAACTTGTCAAACATTGTATATCCAATGTAAGTGATGGTGTTACTAATTTTAACATTAGTGTTCTAGGGTTAAGGACCTCCAAACAATGGAATGGAATTAAGGATCTGTGCCAGGGCTGAGCAAAATGCCAAAGTTGGTCATTGAGAACATTGGATTTGGCCCAGCTGAAACCGAACATTCGCCCACTAACACCACTTAGCCAATTAGAGATCAGGTTGGGTTCTGTTTGATTTTAGAAACAAAATATAGTACAGTATTCAAATATTTTTATTTAAAGAAAAAAAATAAGCCCTATTTACATACTTTAATCAGGCATTTCTTTCTTTATTTGTTTGTTTGTTGGTTCTCGGCCCACCGTGAACATTGCACTTTGGCTAAAAAAAAAAAAAAGCCAAAGTTATGCTCCACACCAATTAAAGAATTTTCCTCCAGCTATGCGCCCCGAGCCGGGAGTCATTCAGGAAGCTTTGTTGTGGAGAGTGTTTAAATATCACTCTGCTGCTTTGTGCTGTTGTTGTGCTGTTTCAGCGTAATGCTCTTGGCCTCAGAATGCTGGGAAAATATGAGTGAGAGTGAAAGGGGCTGCAGTGACAGTCACCTGTTCCACAGCCCCGATTTCCCAGGGCTCCCCCAGGCCAGCGTGACCTGACTAATGGCCCCACACACTTCTCCACTTGGTTCCCACCACACACACACACACATACATGTACATAAACACACACAAACATACACACGCATTCTAATTTCTAATTTCAGTCACCTCTTTTATTGCACACTACTAAAATTTGATTGAGAAAGCGTTACTGATATTTAAAAGTGGTTTATCTGTATCAAAAATATCTTGTATCTCCATTCTTACAGTTTTTTTTCTTCTTTTTGGCATAATGTGAATTTGGCAGTTATTCTGTACATTATGTTATTTTTTTATAATATAGGGGCCAATAGAAATGCTCCAAATTTCTTGAAAAAAAAAAAAGTATTTACATTGGTTCCTTAAAAAAGTTAGAAAAGATTTTCCCTACCCTGTAAAGTTGCAATTTCAGAAATGTGAACTTTTTGTCTGACAGCAACGAATGTATAATTTTACATGTATTGATTTTGTATAATGTTACAGCACCAGCTGTTCTTTACTTTGTCTAAACATCTTAGGATCAATGAATCAATAAAAAAATAATTTACATTTGAGCCCTTTACATTTGAACAAATAACCATATGTCAATCATAAATTGTTCATATATCTTTACACATTGGAAGGCATTTAATGCATAGAAGAAATTATGTTTTTTCCATTTCTCACATAAAGTAGCCAATTTCTGTGGACTATTTTAAAAGTATTTTAATGCATATGTTCTCACTAGTACTCTAAGTATAAATCTGAAAATGGAAAATGGGACCATTATGGTGGAGCTTTGAGATATGCTCTCCAGGATTACTTTTATTTATATTTACAGCACTCAAAACACCACAGCTCCATGATATTAAAGTCTGGTTTCTAGATCGACCCTTTGCTCAAGTGAAACCTGATTAATCAAATGTCTTTCTGACACACAACCATAACTTATGGTCATAAAAATAGGCAAACAAGTGATTTGTATATAATATAAGAATATTTATTTATAAGTGCGAAACAGGTAAATATTTACAAAACTTTTGTTGCAAAATGACAAGTACAGTGGAGAATGACACAAAAAAAATACATAAACCCAAAACATTTCCAATAAATAAATTAAATACTTAACGAGTAAAGGTAACAGTGACTGGCAGTGTACCAAAAATGTGATAAACCGTTGCTGACCGATGCCATAAAGGCATGCAGTCAAAAATAAATATTAAATACAGCTATAAATAAAAACATTTTTGTTCATATGGCAAAATGTATTGCTTTAATGTTCAGCATTTTTGGAGGGTGTTCATCAAAACAGGCGTTTAAGCAGAAGAAAAGTCTAAATGTGCGTGTGTTTGTGATCTGTACAGTCTTTACAGAATACATATCAGACATCTCGTTGTCTTTTATCAAGCGTGTGAGAGAAAAACAAATCCAGAATAAATCAAAACTCAAACTCATGATGACAAAAACAATAATAAATTAATTAAATTTTGCATCTCTATCTCTGCTGAACCATTTTAGTGGTTTGCTGCATCATATCAGCCACAGTGGTAGGAAGAGTCTGTGTCCTAGAGTCTGAGTATACCTGCAGAGGAACTGCAGAGGGTCCATTGCGGCCATACTTTTGTTCATTCACTGTAAATGGTGCCAATCTGTGGGGTCACCATGTGTGGGGGGGCGAATGACTCGAAGGCCATCTCTATAGGAAGCTCAAACCGTGAGCCAGGGAACAGTGCATGGCCCTGAGGCCCAGGGAGTCCAGGCATGGAAGAAGGTGGGTAGTGGTGTGAGGAAAGGTAGTGGGCCGGGTGTGTTGGGTGTGTTGGGTGTGGGGTGAAGTTCCTCTCGTTCTCGTGTGGTGACGGCTCTTGTTTGAGGGCAAAGTTGCCACTGATGCTGAGGGGTGGTGTGAGCGGGCCATCATAAGGTGGTGTGCCATTGCTACATTCGTTGGGCGAGTGGTTCTCGTAGGCAGCCCCTTTGAAGCCCTTCAGGTGTATTAGATGTGAGGCCTCCAGAGAACCATAGGGAGGACTGGGCAAGCCAGGTGATGGGTAACTCAGGGAGTGTCCCTGCTGAGCTCCCATTCCACCTGCTCCAGGACCACCACACTTCTCGTCCATCTTGTTAACCATCATGGCTGAAGGTCCAAGCTGGAGGCAGCCAGCTACCAAGTTGCTAGTGGGTTGTGAGAGCCCCTTGCAGAGCATCTCCATAAAACCATGGCTCTCTGGGGACTGGCCGTTCTCCAGAACCTCAGACAGTGCCCAGATGTAGTTGCGGGCCAGCCGCAAGGTCTCAATCTTGGACAGCTTCTGGGTCTTGGAGTAACAGGGCATGACTTGTCGAAGGTTGTCCAGGGCGTCGTTGAGTCCATGCATGCGAGTACGCTCCCTGGCATTGGCTTTAACACGACGGGCACGGAAGCGCTCGATTCTGGCTTTGGTCATCTTCTTCTTCTTGGGTCCTCTCCTTTTTGGTGCTTTCTCTCCATCCAGGCCAGACTCTTCCCCATCTTCCTCCTCTTCCTCTTCCATGTCTTCACTGCCGAGATCAACGGGGCCACGGCTTCCCCTGTTCGGGTTGTAGCGACCTTCCATTTCAGGGGTCTGGTCCCCATCTTGAGAGCTCAGGTCCTCCTCAATCCAGCCCAAGGAGCTGACCAGTTCGGTCATGTCTCCGGACTTCCCATATGGTTTGGTCATCATCGTGATCTGAGGATAGAACAGCAAACAATAGAGATTTAGAGACAAATATATTTTATATTATTTTAGATTTTATATACTATTATATCCTACTTATTGGTTATAACATAAAAGTCTTAACTGATTACTTTATAGTACAAAAGAAAAAAAGTCCACCACAAAAAGTTGTGCACCACATTTCAGCACTAGAGATTGGACAGCTCAGAGAAAATGCACCAAAACCAACATAGTTCCAGTCCTGTTTTTTTGTTGTTGTTGTTTTTTTTACAGTTTTTTCATTTTTCAGTTTTCATCTATGTAAAAGCATTAATCATTAACCTTAATGATTGTCTCCAGCAGAGTTTGCAGACCCTCTGTCCTCCCCCACCCCCTAGTTTCAGTGCATTAGTCCTGTGAGAGACTCGTGTGTAAACCCTGCTGTTTTAGAGCCTGTTGTGTCGTCATGTTGGAGACGCTGTCAATCTGGGGCACAGCAGGATTTAGCCTGCAGATCAAGCCCTCGGATTTAATTTTATGGGCAAAACGAACTCAGCAAGCACGCGGCTCAGCCAAACAAACACAAATCACATTGATGAATTTCATTTGTTTTTTTTGATAAATAAAATTTAAAGTACAAAAAGATCAGCCTGGAGGAAAAGGGGAGCATCCTCACTGCGGGCTGATAACTTTTACAGCTTCTCAGTGTCGACTGTTTTTTGGCTCGTGCACTTCTCAACCATCTTCAGCTGTCCTATTGTCTTGTTGTTATTGTGTTATTGATTTGTGGTTGTGCATTAGTGCGTGTCATCTGCCTAAAAAAAGTGGGACGCTAAAGTTTTTTTTCTTTTCTAATAATGAATAGACTGTGAATAGACTAGCACGTCCTACATTTTTTGTTTGTATGCCCCAAACTGTATTATTACTCTGGCATTACTCTATGAGTGCGTTACTCTATGAGTGCATTAAACGTGATATGACGTGATGGTGTTATTTAGCGCTAAATAAATGAAAACGTGATTGTTGCGAATTTATAGAACGAAAAACGAACTAAACGATCAGATTTTCAATATAATTTACATATAGCTAGTATTGTTTTGTGAGCTAATATAATGATAAATGAATATAAGGAACGCATTTAAAACAACTTAAACGTGCATTTCTAAAGAATCAGGCCTAATAAAATAAAGTGTGTAAATTATTACTAAAAAGTATTATTCTGAAGATATTGCTGAAATGCTGATGTGTAAGTAATTCAATTTAATGTCACTAAATTAAATATCGATTTTCCAGTTCTCATATTTCTTAATTCGAGTGCTCTACGTTTCTATAAGTAAAATCAACACTTCTATGAGTGTTAAATAAAACACTCACGATAATGTTGATTTAACATAAAAATAAATAAATAAATAAATAAATAAAACCATAAACAGTGTTAAACTTACCGGTTTATCTCACAACTCGCTCTTCTAGAATCAAAATCTTCTTTTTGAAAGAAAATCCTCCAAAATCGACTGATAACTCAGGTGGAACTTGCAATCAGTCTATCAGTCTATCACTCTCTATCTCTCTGTATCTCTCCTCCTCTCAGCTCTCCATCCGAGAGTCCGAGCGCTCTTCTGTCCTACGAGCGCGAGCTGGGCCTTTTGCCATTAGTGAGGCGGCTAAAGCCCCGCCTACATCTGACGGTGGCCCCGCCCATTCATGAGGATCCAAACTCGCGTGGCGGGCTCGTGGCTACAAGCTTTATGGGGGTCACTCATTTGGCACCAACCTTTGTGTGTGTATGTGTGTGTGTCTGTGTGTATAAGGGGGGCTGCATATGCATTATATATGTGTATTGGCACACATTCATATACAGATAAGTGTGTGTGAGTGTGAGTGTACACACGTGTTGCTGTTTGCTTTACACTTACAATTATTGCATGTTTATAATATAATATTAATTTTGGAGCACTGCTGTGAGGATTTGATTGCAATCAAATACAAAAGCACTTTAGTGAGGTCGGGATTTTAGATGTTCACCATTCCAACCCCATATTCTATCTCTGAAACTCATCCCTATCAGAAGAACTCCAGTGAACACATCTCCACTACTTCACAGCTTAATGCTGTGGCTTTGAGGGGGGCTTTACACCCCCCTGACCCATGCAATAGAAAGTCCTATACTATTGGCATATAAGACAAGCTGTGTGTGTGTGTGTTTGCACATCTGTGTAAGTGTCTACTAACTTTTGGACATAAAAATATGTAGTAGTGTATGCTTTTGGTGCACTGTGTGTGTGTGTGTGTGTGTGTGTGTTGGGTGTGTTGGGCAAGAGGAGGAGGAGTAGGAGAAGGAGGAGGAGGAGCACGCTGCTTGTAAATGAGTGTGACAGCTTGATGCGGTGCGTGAGCAGGTGTGTGTGCGTGCGTGCGTGCGTGTGTATGTGTGCGCGCGCGCGTGCGTGTTACCCGTCCATTCACTCATTAGCGCCCTGCAGCCCCAACGCTCACTCACCCAAACGGTTTGGACGCGCGCGCGCTGGAAGATTTCAGATTCAGCTTTAACTGACCAGTTTACCAGCTGACCAGTTAATCAATTCTGTAGATCAGATCAACATTCAGAGACTGGGAGTGACCCGAACATGGACTTCACAGTTCTAGATATTGAGTAGAGATATTATTTTTACATATTTAGCTCAGCCCACCACTGCACATCACAGCACGGTTAGAAACCTTACAAAACTGTCATGGGGTGGTATACCTCAAAGGTTTGTCTTCAGTACCAGGGGCGAATTAATCGTATTAATATTATGATCATCTGCAGATTTTAAAACCCAAACTTTTGCGCAGGTGACAGCTGTGTTGTTTTAATTTTAAACTTATTTACTTATTTTATTGACAACATGTCGGAAGGTGAAAACTGTATTTGGCACACAAACACGTTTTTAGACAATTTTAATAAATCATTAATAAAATAATCCACAGTAGGAACTGATGGGAGACAATTTAAAAGTGCTTGAGCACCTTAAAAGGGGGAGACACGCGCCTACGTTTAGTAAATTTGTATTAAATAGTTTGACACTTTTCTAGGAGTTAGATATGCAGGGTTATGTTGTACATTTTTGTAATTTGGTGATCAAAAATGTACCTGTACAATATTTCTTCCGTCAGAATAGACAATTTTACAGAAAGCTATTTCTTTATTTTTTCTATGTATTATTATTATTATTGTTGTTGTTGTTGTTGTTATTATTAATATTATTATTAGTAGTAGCAGTAGTAGTAGTAGTAGTAGTAGTAGTAGTAGTGTTGTTCTTGTTATTAGATGAACGTCCAAATCAGATCAATGCAGAATTAAGGGTGCTTTACTGTTGCTTGATTGGAATGGAAATCCATAGAAGAAAAGAGTAAGAAGTTGGAGCGTTATCTCCGCGCGCTCTCTCGGCTTTGTTCCGCTGAACTGAACAAAGACGCTCCGAACACGAGCGACGCGTGACGTGATGGTACTGCTCGCGTGGCCCCGCTGTTACCGCACGCGTCCAGATCGATCCAGCTGAGATGGTCACGAGACCATCTCTGTCCCCCCTTTTTTCTCTCTCTCTCTCTCTCTCTCTCTCTCTCTCTCTCTCTCTCTCTCTCACCCCCCTCTGTCTCTCTGGGATTATTGTGACTCAGATTACAATTTTTGTTGAAAGTCGGACAAATATATTTTATACAAATTTTAGAGCACAACTGATTAACTAGTTCAAAGATAAGCACGAAGTACATAATAAATAATCTCCATTTTTGTCGATTTTTAGTTTACACTGTGTCAAAATTTATTGATGAATGGACCAATAGAAATTCCACGGAAAGTTTAAAAGTTTCTGTTTTGGAAATACCAAACGATACAGCGACGATAAATATAAGAGGTCTGAGAGATTTTGATGGATTAAAATGTACTTTTGTTAATCTAAAATAATGTTTTGTTTTAGTCACAGTTTTAGACACATTATTTAACTTTTATTAAACCATTATTTTATATGTTTGAGCTGATTAAATTTCTATTTGCAGTGAACTGATGATATATTATTTTAATTTCGTTAATGTTTTAAGAAAGAAACTATGAAATAAAAATACAAAAGAGTTTTAATGTTGGTCTTCTGAAAATAATTGCAACAAAATGTGTTAAAAATTAGACTCCTAAAAGTTGCTTTGCTTTCGGACGTACACGATTCTCCTGCGCATAAAGAGTGTAAAGGTTCTCCTCAGATCCCTTTTATTTCTGTTCTTAAATAAGTGTTAATCTAATGTTACAGTAAATAAATGAATTTCCAGTCTAAGTGTTTGTGTGGTTCTTTGGTCCGGATCGTGATTCACGGCCCCTTTCACACCCGCTACTTTGGTTCAGACCAAAACTCTCTGAAAAGTCCGGGACAATCAAGGTATGTGTGAAAGCACCCTTCATTATTAACCTCTTTTCTTTATATCACACACCATTATTAATGTTTTAATATTATAATACACTAAAAGTAAGGGTTTTTGAATGATTATTTATTCATTGAAATGCTTGTGGTGAGGCTCAGGCCAGTATTCTAATGTACTACTTGCATAGAAAAATATTTTGTATGTTTATTTTTGTTCATTTTCATAGTTCAATATAATTAATAAAATTCTACTAAGATTATATCTAAAATGCTATGCTGTTCTTCACTTTCCGTGCAAATGGCATGATGAATGGATCAACAGAAATGTTCCAAAATGTGGCAGAAGGAAATGTTACTTTCATTGAAATCAGTAAAGTTTTTATATCCTCTTGTAAAGTTGCTATTTCTGAATATACATGATTTTTTTCAGCTACAAGATATACATTTTACTAAAATGCAAATAAAAGTTAGTAAATAAAGTTTAAATCTGACGTTTTTGTTAGTCTGATAAATTTAACATGTTATATATGTTATATATAAATATAAATATATAACTGCATTAATATAAAAATAAAGCCCCCAAAATAATGCAGGACTAGTTTGCATGCATTTTAAACACTGTTAGAAATATGGGCTCTTTGAGGAGCTTTTAGGGGTTCTTCAATTAAAAACTAAGTTTTTAAAAAGAACATTTTCCATGAAGCTCCTTAAGCTTTTATTGAAGGTCCCTCAAAGCACTTTAAGGGGTTCCTCCATAGTTTCAATAAAAAAACCCAAACAGTGATTGACACCATGTTCTGTAAGTGACCTTCTGTAAGATCCTTGAGGAACTTTTAGTTTATGGGTTCTTTGATGTAAAACTGTGGAGGAACCCCTTAAAGTACTTTGAGGAACCTTTAAGAAAAGATTTTTAGAATAATATGTTCATTAAAGGACTTGTAGGGGCTCCTCCACAGTGTTCCCCCTAAAAGGTCCTTACAGTACTGTTAGAACGTTTGACTCGTGACTTCTTCTTAATGCTGGTGGTATTCATTGTATAAGTTCTAAACTTAAATCATTAAGTGATCAGTCAGTGAAATCACTGACTAACCAAAATAGTTACTGGACAAAATTACAAAGAATGTTGAGGTTAAACAAACACATATAATTACAATTTTAATATACATATACATATATATCTTATATTAGTGCTTTCCTTTGCAAAGAAAGACATTTTTAATATCATATTGTCATGCGCTCACAAGTTGTATAGATTATATAGATATTTAAGTACAGTTACGACATATAGGTACATACATATAAAGGACATGACATACATAGGTATGTGACATGATATGACATGATGTGTGTATATGTGTGTGTGTGTGTGTGTGTGTGTATGAGTGAGTGTGCCCATTTGAATGTGTTCATGCATGTGAGTATGAGTGTGGTGCTGTTCCATATGAAGCAGAGATCGCATGTGTGTGCACCCAGTGTGAGAGTGTCATGCCTCCCTCAGTGACCCTGCTACTCCGTAACCTTGCGTCCCCTGTGTGCTGCACGGTCGTGTGTCACACCTGCAGCCTGCTCTGGGAATTCGGACGGTCAACTTCACCGTTAAGTCCTGCTCCAGTTTCTGCTGAACCCCAGCCAGAAGTGAACACTCGGACCACGAGGGAAGCTTTGCTCTTTTTCCTCCATGTGACGTGACCTCACTTTTCATACTTTCATAATGTTCCTTAAAGTCTCCGTGCAGCCGGACAATTGCTGATCACAGAGTCGCGAGGCCTGTGCTGTGTCAGTCAAGCAGCCTCCTGTTGAGAGGGATCAGAGTTCATAGCAGATCAGGAGAAACAGCCCTTCAAACTCCCAGGACCCTCACCATGTGTTAGACCTGCATTCAGATCCTACATCATGCTTCAAAATCAAGAACATCCGTTAGCCATTAATAAAATGTTGATAAATCTGCCTCTCTTTATTTTGCAAATGGACCTACATTTGCCTCAAACATCCTTAAAATGTAAAACTGAACTAGTATGATAAGAAATTACCAGTCAAAACAAATCAACAAAAATGAATTCAAGAACTTTAACCTAGAAACTTAAGAAACTTAAAAAATATTTGTTGAGGTCTAAAGTGCTGCCACTCTGATCGAAAGATCGCTGGTTCAAATCCTGGTCACGCAGCTTGCCATCAGCTGCCAGAGCCCTAAAAGAGCACAATTGGCCTCTTTCTTGCTCTCTCTTCCTTCCCCTCATCACTCCAAATAATGATGCCGATCAGCACAAGCAACACAGCATCTGTGAGCTGATGTATTGGAACTGATTCGCTGCACTTTCCTCCGAGTGCGATGTGATGCTGTTCGGTAATGCTGCATCAGCAACAGTTGGAAAAGAGGCGAAGTCTGACTTCACATGTGTCGGAGCTGAGGTGCAGCTGAATGGGTGGAACAATTGGCCTAGCTAAATAAAAAAAAATAGTAATAAAATTATACAAAATAATAAAATGTTAAATCAACCTTTAGTTTATTATGCATACATCATATATATATATATTAGAAAGCTACCAGGCCTTAATGTTGCAGGTTGTGAGAGCAAGTTACCTCTTCCCTCTGTTGCTGTGTGTTGGCCTACAATGGTGCAACAATGTTCACTCTTGCACTACCACAGTATTATGCTGTGTGTCAGTGTGTGCAGATTTTGGAAAATATAAAAAAGGTTTAAACTGTTTCTGTGATTAAACCTATATTTATTAATATCAATACAAATTTGTATGAAGTTCTTTAAAACCCAAAAAAATATATATAATAATAATATATATTTTAATATGTAAAAATAATATATTTTGCTATATATATACTACTTATGCCATCTTATGTTTCACTTTCACACGTTTAAACTACATTACTGTCATAATAAACCTCAGCTTAACACTTCATAAGATGGAACCTGGTGGGACTCCACAAAGTACGCAGTTTTTAAGTACATTATAAAGGTATTATAAAAAAAGAGTTTATCCTTCTTTTATTGGCGTAACTGTCTCTACTGTCCAGGTAAACATTCTGCTAGATTTTGGAGCATTAGTAATATACTGTAAGACTTATATGAGGGGAATTGGACAAGTATCGGGAAGTGTAGTGTAACACAGTAGAATGTGTCTCGTGCAGATCTGATTTAACTAGAAAACACAGTATTACAAATTAAGAGTTCAAATCAAGAGGAATGATTAAAGAAAACTGTTTTCCCACCTGATATATCTTAACATGGATGCCATGTAGCTGATGCTCTTATGCAAAGTAATGTATATTTTGAATTATGTTATACAGGTAGATGAATGCAGCGTTTTAGAAGTTTTGTCTGAGGATTCTTTTTGGTGCAGTGTAAGGAAATTAAACACTGATGCAACAAATGTGACCACATGTGTTAGAACAAACTACTTCCCACTACCTGAGCAGGAGCGTCCCTCACTACATTTAACCCTCCAGTTATGTTCATTTATCAGGAACAGTAATGGTGTTCCTGGGTCAGTTTGATCCGGTGCATGTTTAATTACCCAAAAGATGTTTGAAACACAACAAAAAATCCTTACACGCAGTGTGATTATTTAATTACTCCATTACTAATTATTCTATCAATATTTAGTGCAGTGGTGTTCTTCACCTCTAACAGGTAATGTTTCAACTAGGATAATTCACTAGTTTTCCATTAAAAAAATACATGTTCAAACTTTTTTAATGTCTCTCTACTAAGACCAACATTAAAAAACAAGATAGTTTCACATAACATTGAAACATAACATTGCAATTTTGTTTTAGATTTCGTTTTTGCAGGGGGTGAGATGAACCATTTCCATATTATATGTTGATTACATTAATTGAGGCAAGAAGAAGAAGTTTAATACAAAAAAAAATACTTTTAACTATTTTTCCTAGATCTTCAAACTTTAAAATGGGTCAATTTGACCTGGAACATAACAAGAGGGTTGAAGATAGAGCTCTTCAAAAAGCACCTACTCTCCTAACACCTCTAACAAACTAACTACTTCTAACCTTCTAACATTTCCTTCTTCCCCTGCTTTCCTCTTCTATCCCACAATTCCCTTTAGGCCTTGGATAAAAGCGTTCTCTAAATGTAATGTAATGTAATGTAATGATACCATATCAAATCTGTATAATTTAATAAGTAAGTAGAACTTCCGTCAAATTTAAAATTATTTTATATTGGAACAACATATGACTATTTATTCCATTCCAATAACAACATCTTCGTGCATCAAATTTTTGGCTAAATCATCACTTTAATAGCATTTTTAGGAATACTAACAATGAGAAACGAAGTTTTCAAAACTAAGGAAAATAAGAGCTCATCATTACATACAAGTTGGCAACCTGTGCTTTCGTTAATTTATTGTAAATTATCTTATTCATTCATTTAATTTAATGTGTTTGTCGCTTCAGTGAGTGAAAGAAACAAAACAAGTGATGATTAAGCAGAAGGCTGAAAGGACATTAAAAGCCAATTTCTAATCAAGTGAATCCACCCACTGTCAACATGTCAAACCCATCAAACCAAGTTAGCTTTTCTTCATCTTTCTATTATATCTTTAGGCACAAGCTAGCAGCCTTTTCCTGCAGGCCTCTGTCATAAAAATGATAGTGTGTTTTTGCTTTTTCTCTCTGGTTTATTCCTATGATGAGATTCCTCTCCCATGTTAAAGAGGGGGAGAAAAAAAAAAGAAACCACAACTCTTGCCACAAGTGAGTTATCCCTTGCTTGTGTCCCATGGGGGTGGTTTGGAGAGGAAAGGGGGGACACGTTCGCTTCTCTGACAGATGGGTCCTTGTTCCTGCCTTTTTCTCTCCCTCTTTCTCTCCCTCGCTCCCTCTCTCCAAAACACAGACACAGACACACTCGCTTACACTGAGACTGCACGAATACAATAGGAATTAAAGCCATGCACACATGCTCCCTCTAGCCCCGCTGAAAGCTGAGCCCCTTGTAATAATCAGAAAAGGAGGAGGGTGTTCTGGGGTGATGGGCTCTGAAATGTCGGGCACAACTTTGATGCAAATGCGGGTCTTAAAAAGGCCTTGAAGCGCAGTGTAAGGTGTGAGACAAACATTCTGCTCTTGGAAGATGTTATATTTTGCTGGGGCATATGGTTCTAGGAAAAGGCTTTTTTTTTTACTAATTGCTATGGGAACGTTACATTGTGGAGGTTCTTTAGAGTATTTGATTCACACATTTACCAGAAAATTATTCTTTCTGGTTAAATTAAATAATTATTTGGACCCTATGTTCCATCAAGATTTAGATAGTAATCATATAAAGCCAAAAACAAAAGGGAATCATTTGCAAACCATTCGATTTAGTAGACTGAAATAATGATAATTAGAACAATTTTGAACTTTTTCGCTATTTACAAAAAACAACAAATTATTAATTTATCTTAAAACTGAAGATGTTCATTTTAATTGAGTGGTTTAATGGCTAGTTTTTTTTAATCACACAATAAAATAAACCTTTACAGCTAAACCCTTAATTCTCCCTATACGTTGTGGAGTCCCCCAAGGTTCTATGTTAAGGCCTATACAATAATGATCTTATTATGACAGAAATTTGCAGTTTGAAAGTATAAAGCTGAAACAAAATTGAATATTAAATAGAGTACAAGGTCTTAGTTGTTAAAGGAGCATGTGGTTCTTCTATAGTGACTTAAATATTCTCTTGAAATGAATCATTTAAATTTACATGATTCAAAAAATGTAATAGCTACAACTACAATCTACAGAGAATTAATAAATGAATGAAGCAAGCACGAAAGCTAGAAGTCGAGGCTGTTCTCATATTCTCATAGAGTATACAGGAAAGTGTGTGTGTGTATATGTGTGTGTGTTAAAGACATGCGTATGTTTTAAGGGTAGTCCCAGAGCTCAGGTCCTATTTGCTGCTTATTGGAGCTGAATGCAGGAGCGTTACAGGCTGCATCCTGGGGGACAGGCGGGCGGCCCAACTGAGTCCCGCTCACACACTCAGGGGAGCCAATGGCAGGACAAAGTGGCCACGCACTTCTAGCCTCACTATCACTCTGTCTATCGACACACTCTTGAACCCAATGAGCAATTTCCTTTCTTGATTAGCAGCGATCGTAGCCAGTGAGCGCCGCACAAGGAGCGCGCTCAGCTGACCCGAAGACTAGAGGCAGTCTGCCAGTTTGTGTAAATCAATCCCATATTATATCACAAGCCCACCACATAATTGGAAGCGTAAAATTGCCCATTTACACACTATGCCACCTGCAGCCCCTCTCCAGACATTCTGCTCCACTGCACTGATATCAACATGGTGGCTGGAGGAGCTGAGCATAGGGTGAACAGATTTGTTGATACATTTGTCTTTGACATTTTTCCTCAGTCAAACGGAAAAGATCTGAGTGCAGACATTGCAAAACTGTGGAAAATGCTAATACAAGCCTTTCTAAAATAGATTTTTAAAATGATACCACTGGAGAACTAGGTTTTCCTACTTTTTATTGTGTGGTACATCACTAAGAAGTCTAAGTCTAACTATATTGTCAGTGGCCCTCCAATAGAACCTTGTGGAACTCCTCAGCATATGCTAAAACAAACAGTTACCAAGTGAATCACATTTTTATGACCCTAGAGTCCAGTGGATTAAAAAAGTAAAGATTATACAGAATTATAGGCATTCTTAAACTCTTGTGTTGAGTGTATGTACCTTCCACTATTGGAGGTAAACCTAGAAATCTGTATTTAAAATTATTTGAAGACTCTAATAGGATGCTTTCAAGTATTTGCTGTACTCTTCTAACAGTAGTGGAACACTGTTTAGGTGCCAAATCCATTTTAGCCATTTTCAAATCCATGCTTTTATTGTATCTGAAGAACAATTTAACTAGGAAATTTGTGCACCAGGAGTGGCATACAGTTATCCAAAAGCAGTGTGTAAGACTGGTGGAGGAGAACATGCAAAGATGCATGAAAACTGTGATTAAAAACCAGGGTTATTCCACCAAATATTGATTTCGGAACTCTTAAAACTTTCTGAACATAAACTTTTTTTCTCTTTGCATTATTTAAGGTCTGAAAGCTCTGCATCTTTTTTGTTATTTCAGCCATTTCTCATTTTCTGCAAATAAATGCTCTCAATTACAATATTTTTATTTGGAATTTGGGAGAAATGTTGTTCGTAGTTTATAGAATAAAACAGCAATGTTCATTTTACTCAAACATAAACCTATAAATAGCCAAATCAGAGAAACTGAAGTGGTCTCTCAATTTTTTCCAGAGCTGTATATAAATCCTTGTTTCTCCAGGATTCTTTCTCCACATTTTTTCAGGAAATTTAGAGTATGTCAAAATCAGAGTCATTTAAGAAGCTTAAGATGCTTTGGAAGTATATATGTGTGCTATATTCTGTGAAAAAAGTATATATATATATATATATATATATATATATATATATATATATATATATATATATATATATATAAAACACACACCTTTAAATGCTTCTTTAGAATTGTGGTTCATCTTTAGAGATAAAGGTAAATAAAAAATATATTTAAATGTTTTTTAAATTTAGGGCAGGAAAAGTGGTTCTTGTGGGGCCATCACTCCAAAAAAAAAACCCTTTTGGCACCGTTAGTATCTCCATACTAACCTACAGACCTCTAATTCTCTAAGGTATTGTCTAATGCGTCTATACTGACACATCAAGGCCTAACTGAAAGTGACACTAATGATAACGACTTTATTTGCCAAAATCCAAAAAACGTAATAAAACTACATTTCTACTCAATACAGTAAAAGTAAAACAAATTTTTTAGCATAAAGCACACTTTTATGTCCCAACCAAACTAAAGTCTTCATCTCCTCTGTGTCCAGCCCATCCTCTCCCTGAACCTGAGCCCTGTTTGGGGTGAACTGGGAGAGGAAGGGGGGCGGGGGGGATTCCATCTGCCAAGCCGGCTGTCCTTTGGGACGTGGGCATACCCCTAGGGGCTTTAGTGAGGTGGGAGGGAGTGCGGCTGAATAGATTGCACCCATCCGCTAATCAAGGGCCATAATCTGTATACGCAAACACAATGCAGTGATTTTGCCCATTCCTGGTGCTACCCACAGCCACGGACCTAATCGTTAGAGCGAGATTCATAAGCATCATAAACACGGCGGCAGCGGCAGAGCTGACATTTTGCAATTAATCACATGAGCGAGCAGATTTGTGAGGATTTATTTCATCAAATTAAAACAGTTTTGTGTGTTTGGCACGGGGCCAGGGATTGTCTGTGATCAGGTGCACATTACCCACAAGTGGCCCAGTCTGATTCCCACTGAGGCTCACTGCAAACGTGAAGAACACACACACACACACACACACACACGCACATACATACAAGCAACATTAGATTAGTCAAATTTCATTTCAGTGAAGAAAAAAAAAACAAAAGCTGTACATATAAAAAAAACATTTTACATTTTAAAAAAGGTCCTAATCTTACTGTTTTTATGTATAAAATAATACAGGAATACAGCCCCTGCATTTAGATGTTATTTAAACATTTAAAATAAAAAATCTCTTTAATAAAATTATTCATTGACCCACATAACCTTTTAACAAACACTGTAACTGAATGATAGACTTTTTTGTGATCGAACTGCTGAAGAGCTGCACTGTAGAAAATCTACTAAAAAACTAAAAAACAAAAAAACAAAATTCAACAAAAGTTTCAATAACTATTTTTATCAAGTTGATTAAGTAAAAGTTGAGTTTGGGGAAATGTGGAAGAACAGTGTATGTATTTTTGTGTGCCGTGTATGTTACACTAAAAAAACAAAAAAAAAACACTGAAAAGTGACTTTGCAGGACTGAACTGAGAATTGAGAGTTTTCCCTTATTTCTGATCATTTCTGCCATATTTCATCTGAACACTGTGCTATATAAAAGCTATATCTACAGCTTATACTAGAAAGGAAGCTACAAAGATTACATTTTTACTCTTACATGCATATATAAATATATTGTATTGGACTGTAGTGGAAGGGATTGATATACTGTTTGTATTCTATTTCTGTTGTAATACAGGTATTATTGTGTTTTACCATAACTGCAACGCAACTGGCTCTCAACTGTCTGTTCAGTCAACCAGAATACAGAAAAGCTTAATGAGGGTCCAGATTAATATATTAATATATATTTTAGTGTGACTGTTATAGAGAGTTAATACTTGATTATTAAAGGGGAAAAGTGTTTGTTTTATGGCATCACTCTAAATTATACTTTGTTATCCCTTTATCTTACAGTACAACAGGTCTCATAGAGTTTTGAAACTGATTCTTTTACACCAAACGGATTCTACCAACACTTCTCTGGAACTTTTCTTGGTGCTAATCAGAAACATTTTAAGTTTCTTTGAGTTGTAAGACATCTTAAAAAACTGTTTTCAAATAAGCAGGCAAAACATATGAGTTTATGCATTCAAATGGTTGTTTAAGTTGTTTTCCTAAAACAGTTAAAGCAGTTGCCTTTACTAATGAACCCTTTAAGAATCCAGACTGTTCTCCTACAGAGTTCCCCAATGGTGGAACAAACTACCTTCCACTACCAGATCAGGAGAATCTCTCACTATCTTTTAGAAACTCCTGAAGACTGAGCTCTTCAAAAAAGCACTTACTCTCCTAACACCTCTAACTAACTACCTTCCACTACTAGATCAGGAGAATCTCTCACTATCTTTAATAAACTACTGAAGACAGAGCTCTTCAAAGAATACTTACTCTCCTAACACCTCTAACTAACTACCTTCTACTACCAGATCAGGAGAATCTCTCACTATCTTTAATAAACTCCTGAAGACAGAGCTCTTCAAAGAACACTTACTCTCCTAACACCTCTAACTAACTACCTTCTACTACCAGATCAGGAGAATCTCTCACTATATTTAATAAACTCCTGAAGACTGAGCTCTTCAAAGAGCACTTACTCTCCTAACACCTCTAACTAACTACCTTCTACTACCAGATCAGGAGAATCTCTCACTATATTTAATAAACTCCTGAAGAATGAGCTCTTCAAAGAGCACTTACTCTCCTAACACCTCTAACAAACTACCTTCTACTACCAGATCAGGAGAATCTCTCACTATATTTAATAAACTCCTGAAGACAGAGCTCTTCAAAGAGCACTTACTCTCCTAACACCTCTAACCCCTAACTAACTACCTCTTACCTCATTTCCTTCTTCCCCTCTTTTTCTTCTCTATGCCACTATTTCCCTTTGGCCTCCTTTAGGCCCTGTCTATTTCTTTTACCTTAAACTTCTATTACTCTATGTACAACATTATTGTAAGTCACTTAGGACAAAAAAAAGCGTCCTCCAAATGTAATGTAATGTAATGTGAAGTTCTGAAAAAGGGAAGTTCAGCAGTAAAACTAGGCCTTAAAAATTCTTATATATAATATATATATATAACTATATATTGAGCATCTTAGAGATTCACTCCTGTATCCTTTCCCCACACAACCCTCAATAAACATCACAAATGTCTAAATCAGCTGTCAGTAGCGTCGCTCTTAACGTGCACATGGACTTCTAAAGAAGAAACAGAAAAGCAGCTGGAAAGGCTTGGGCTTAAGTGAGACGAAAAGTGATTGTTTGTTGGCCACATGAAAGACAGACAGGCAAAATAAAGGGAATCAAGTTGCTTCAGGTTTCATGGTCTCTTGTCAGCGTGGTGCTGCTGCTGAGAGGAGCCCGGCTGTGGAAGGTGTCGGTCCACGTGGGTCCGGGACTGGTGCTAAGCATCCTATTGATTGTGCCGCTCCTCCAGGGCAAAAGCAACTTCAGGGCCTTAGTTAACTCCCTCCAGCCTCCTGCTAAAGCTTATGGATTGGTCGGCCGCCTCTAAGCTGCCTGTCCTCCGGCGTATTGTTTAGTGCGCCCTGCACAGTCAATATTAAGCTTGGCTAATGTGATATAGAGGCAGCTGGAGGAGCCTCAGTTATTACCATGACACTGCGGCGTGAGGGGTGTAATACCATTAAAAATAAATCAGCTGGTTTGATGATTTGGCATGGTAGGGGGATTTTAGGAGACATTTGTCGGGGCAGTTGCTATAATTCTATTATGTATTCTAAACAGAACCTCCGAGGAACAATTGAGGCCCTTCCCCTAATTCAGCATAATTCAATTTATTGTCACCAAAGAGCTGAAAAAAGGGGAAGGGAAAATAGAAAGTTTACTTTTCCAATTGGAGAATCGACAGCTATTGAGAGCATTTCAGCTTTGCTTTTAGTTAAAAAAAAACAGATGTTAAAATACACCTGGCAGGCAAGAATGCTGGTGCTAAATTAAATAAAAACTGGCTAACTCGGGTCAGTGAGCGTAAAATGTGCGTTTTCGCTATATTGCAAAGAAAAAAGAAGAAATAAAATAAAAAAGAAGAAACTTTTTTATTACTCACTCTAATAAAATAAGTCTCATATCTCCAAAAAAGCAATTTTATATGAGAAGCAATAAAACCTTCTTTTTTTTTTTTTTTTAATGGAAGTCAATGTAAACAGATTTTAGATTTTAATCCAAATTTAATCCATTTTGGAGCATTTCTATTGGTCCATTCATCATGAATTTTAAATTCAAATTATAATGTCAAAAAGTTATACATAAATAAAATGAATAAATTACAACCCTTTAAAAGTGGTTGTTTTCAAAGGTTTTATGCATGATATCACATTTATAAATAATGTTTTATATATATATATATCTATATATATATATATATATATATATATATATATATATATATATATATATATATATATATATATATATATTAGGGTTGCATATAGCTTGTGTATTATTCTGAATATTCTTGCATATTAACATCTAAATACTTTAGTTATTACATGTAAGTACATATGTATATATATATATATATATACACATATAAACTTATGTGGGGGACATATTAACCTTAATATAGTTTTTGGCAGCTAGATATACATTTTTATATATAGGCATTCGCACACATATTATTAATGGGATCTACGACCTCTTGTTTCTAACAATATACAAAAACAAGTGTGTGTGGTGTGTGTGTGTTTGGAGGGGGGGCTGTGGAGGGGGGTCGGGGGATTTGACTGGGAGATTTAGGGAACGTGAGGCCTGGAAATTAATCTATTTAATCGGTCTGAAGACGGGTGACTTCTCTGTCCGCTCGGCAGACTCCATTTTGCATAGCAGATACTTTTTTAAAGCGTGCACGTGAGGCCACTGTCACCCTGCCCCCATCTGCCCCCTAACACAGGGGACACAGATTAGTCTCCAAGAAGCCTTTCTGAGGAGTTTTAATTTCTGTGAACAGTTTTATTTTGTGCACTTTTATATACAGTTTAACTTTAAACCATCAAACCTTGTAAACTTTCAACTTCAAATCATGTGATAAATAATATGGACATTTAATGAATAAAAAGCATAGATTTTGCTGCACGAGGGCTAAACATTAATAAATATATATTTATTATTTGTGTGACTGATGTGACATCATCACTGGGAGTGTTGCTAAATGTTTTAATCAGACATAGAGCTGGGAAATATATCAATATTTTATCTTATCGCGATAAATGTTCTTATTGTATCGTCAATATTCTTTCTTTAGGAATATTGAGGGTATTATCAGTGCTTAAAGACTACTGACCCAACAGACCTATTTCATTACAGAGAGTATAAAAACCCTGTATACATACCTCTGTATGCATAAAAGAGTACATCATTAGCAGAATAGCAAAATCTGACACTGCTAAATCTAAATTCTGTCTCTTTGTCGAAACACAATAAATACTGTGTATTGGAAATTTATTTAAATAATGTGATACAGATACAGAGCGGTGGCTATAATGTTCATATTGATATTGGAATTATATTGTATTGACCGAAATTAAGCTATATATCGTAATATACATTTGGGACAAGACATTTGCTAAGTAACAATGTGTACTATTACTAAACAAATCTTTATGTGAAAGTCAATGTAAACTTTCATTGTGCTCCATTCATTTCAGACATTTATGCAAAAATGAAAGACGCCAAAAATTGAGATACAAGGTTTTTGCATGACAATATTGGCAATCTACATTCTTATCATTTTTACAATTTAGCAACTACAATCTGTCTTTTACTCACTTACACCGAAATATAAGATTTGTTTGAATACAATACAATTTGTTTGCCAGTATGATTAATCTTTATTCTGCAGTTTATAGAATAACAAGAGGCTCGACATTGCTTAGCTTCCACACTCTGTATAAATGTATAAATCCTGGGCTCAACCTGGGTAAAACTTCACAATCATTATGGTAAACTGCACTGCAAAGTCAGCTAGCTCACCTAGCTGAGTTTGTACAAAGTGATCTAACTTAAAGTGACAGTCTGTAAGTTTTTGATGAGAATGTGTAATTTTATCTAAGATGCTTAAAAGTACTTTTAAAACATCTAATGAAATTTTATACATCATTATTAACCAGATTCTGCTCACTATTTCCCAGTTGCTCCTTTGAATTTGTGCTTTATGATGAGAGAGCTGGTGAATCTGGAGCTAGTCTGGGTGGAGTTGATGTGGATGGAGACGGTGTGGGTGAAGCTGGTCTGGGTGGAGCTGGTGAGGCTGTAGCTTGTGTAGGTGGAGCTGGTGTGGGTGGAGTTGGTCCAGGTCAAGTTGGTCTGGGTGGAGTTGGTCTGGGTGGAGCTGGTCTGAGTGGAGTTGGTCTGGGTGGAGCTGGTGTGGGTGGAGCTGGTGTAGCCTGGGTGGAGCTGGTGAGGTAGGAGCTGGTGAGGGTGGAGCTGGTCTGAGTGGAGCTGGTGAGGGTGGAGCTGGTCTGGGTGGAGCTGGTGTGGGTGGAGCTGGAGCTGGTGTGGGTGGAGCTGGTCTGGGTGGAGCTGGTGAGGTAGGAGCTGGTTGAGGGTGGAGCTGGTCTGAGTGGAGCTAGTGAGGGTGGAGCTGGTCTGGGTGGAGCTGGTGTGGGTGGAGCTGGTCTGGGTGGAGCTGGTGTGGGTGGAGCTGGTCTTGGTGGAGCTGGTGTGAATGGAGTTGGTCTGGGTGGAGCTGGTGAGGATGAAGTTGGTCTGGGTGGAGCTGGTCTGGGTGGAGCTGGTCTGGGTGGAGCTGATCTTGGTGGAGCTGGTGTGAATGGAGTTGGTCTGGGTGGAGCTGGTGAGGATGAAGTTGGTCTGGGTGGAGCTTGTCTGGGTGGAGTTGGTGTGGTCTGGGTGGAGCTGGTGTGGTCTGGGTGGAGCTGGACTGGGTGGAGTTGGTCTGGGTGGAGCTGGTGAGGTTGGGGCTGGTCTGAGTGGAGTTGGTCTGGGTGGAGCTGGTGTCCCACTTTACCTGCACTGGCTCCGCTTTATAACGGCCCACCGTCCAGAGAGCCGTTGGCCTCGCGCTGGGGTTCCACTCGCGCCTTTGTTCTGCAGCGCGAGACACAAACGACGATTTCAAGGCCCATTGAGCGCGCGATGGATTGAGCCTAAAATCCACCGAGGGGCGGAGAGGCTTCGATTAGTGCAGGACTGAGACCCCCACAGTACACCCTCCCCCCCCTACACACACACAGCCCTCACTGTTTACCCCCCCCCCCCCCCACACACACACACACACTAATACCCTAATCAATACAACAACTCTCTATAATTAAATTACATTATTATTATTATTATTATTATTATTATTATTATTATTATTATTATTATTATTATACTGTTGGTGGTGGCGCTGGTAATGAAGGAGTTGTATTTATTTATGTAATTAGTGGTGATGGTGATGCACCTTGTAAAATAAAATGCATCTAACCGTTGTGAAGCTATGTTTTTCGTCTGTCTGTCTGTCTGTCTCTCTCTCTCTCTCTCTCTCTCTCTCTCTCTCTCTCTCTCTGTGTCTGTGTGCGCGCGCGCTGTGCTCTGTCCTGGGACTGGAAATGCTGGCATCTAGTGTTCACAGTTGAGAATTGTATGAATGACACCCCAGCCCTTTCTTTTAGTTCTAAGTTTCTATTACATATACTTATTTTTATGACCAGTTAACAGAGATGTATAGTAATGATGTAAAACTACCTCAATACTGTACTTAGGTACTAAAATGCTGTATCTGTATCTACTGGAGTATTATTTTACTTCACTACTGTACTTAAGTACTAAAATGCTGTATCTGTATCTACTGGTTTATTATTTTTACTCCACTACTGTACTTAAGTACTAAAATACTGTATCTGTATCTACTGGTTTATTATTTTTACTCCACTACTGTACTTAAGTACTAAAATACTGTATCTGTATCTACTGGAGTATTATTTTTACTTCACTACTGTACTTAAGTACTAAAATGCTGCATCTGTATCTACTGGTTTATTATTTTTACTCCACTACTGTACTTAAGTACTAAAATACTGTATCTGTATCTACTGGTGTTTTATTTTTACTCCACTACTGTACTTAAGTACTAAAATACTGTATCTGTATCTACTGGAATATTATTTATTCTCCCACTTCCACTTTTACTTCACTACATATTATTTTCCATTAGTTTAATACTTTTTTTCTGATACATTTTTATGTGCTGCATCGTTACGTTATGTTTGTCTACTGTATTGTTGTTTCATGTTGCACCATGGTTTCAGGGAAATGTAATTTCATTAAACTGTGTATCTGTACTCAGATGTAATGACAATAAAAACCTTTTGACTTGACTTGACTCTTAAATCATTCCAAATCCACATTATCACTAAATTATCACTATCACTAATTATTATCTGAGCCAAATTACGAAATGTTCACCATGTATCATACATTCCACTGCTGTGAAGCCTTGTTTTCTCTCTCTTTGTGTGTGTGTGTGTCCTGTACTCTGTCCTGGGACAAGCTCAAGCGAACACAGAAAGAAATGCTGGCATCTAGTGGCCTCAATCGAATATTGTATGAGTGATGCCTCAGGCCCAGATCTTTTCCCTTTCTGATTCAGCTTACTCCCTATGACCCCATCCACAGATTTATTATTTATGACCAATTAATGGTTATGAATGGTTTGTAAGGAACATGCATTTGTGGAATGAGCAGAGCTGAGAATGTGGGTTGTGCCAATTAAAAAAATGCCAAATTTTCTCTTTCAATGACAAACAGCTTATCCTGCCATTGATTCGTTTGGTGTTTGACTCGTTTGGTGTTTGACTCCTTTTATCTTCTTAAGTATTTGGACATGTATTGTATGTGTAAAGAACCTACACTTTTTAGGCCCAGTTATCAAACACACAATCCTGTCATCAATACTCTGTTGCTCTAACCCCTGAGCCACCACCAGCCCAACATGTAGCCATCACTGTAGACATATACTGTAGTGTGTGATGAACCTAACATTTGGGAGTTAGCTGTCTTGCTCAAGGGCACCTCTAAGCTTTAGGCCATGGCCCGTTGATGGTAAATCAATAGGAATTGCAGCGCTCAGAAGATGGCTAGACATTAATAAGTATTACCTGCATACTTCTGGACACAGTGTGGTGTACTAAACCCTTGTTACTGGCTTTTGTTAAGCACATCAGCCCTAAACGGAAGCAGAGTAGACACGGTTTGAGAGTAGAGCTGATTATTCCAAAAATGCAATTGAATAAAAATAGAGAGCCTATTAATATCTCCAGCTAGAGACTGTTCAATCTCTGTAACTCTCTGGCGTACACACACCTACACACAGACACGACTCTGACCTATATATAAAAACAAGCCGGGAGTCAGGAAACAGGCTCCCTGTGACAGCACTCCTACACACACACACTCTCTCTCTCTCTCTCTCTCTCTCTCTCGCTCTCTCTTTCTCTCTATGCTCATCACACACTCCTACACCTTTCACACACACACTCTACTCTCCTCCTCATCATCTGATCTTGTCTGCTCAAGTAGTCTTCTTATACCTGCCAGGCACTCTCCCTCTCTCTCTCTCTCTCTCTCTCTCTCTCTCTCTCTATCTTCTTCTCTCCCTATATCTCTCTTATCCCTTTCCATTTACTCTACCTCTCTCTCTCTCTCTCTCTCTCTCTCTCTCTCTTTCTCTGACTCATTCTCTCTGTCTCTCTGCCTCACACTCTCTCTCACCATATCTAGTACTCTCAGAGGACACAGTGCATCTGACACAGACTCTCTCTCTCTCTCTCTCTCTCTCTCTCTTTCTCTCAGCATCTTGCTCACCCTCCTCCTTTACAAAACCAGAGGAGAAAGAACACAGACAGAGCAGCACATACAAGCACATACCTACGATTCCTCATGAAAAACATGGCACCAAAAAGAGAACCCTCGATTAAGAAATCTCCTTCAGGTGGAACCCTACCGAGACTCGGACCCCCGTTCCCTTGTCCTACTACAACAACTGTACCTCCAAAGCCTGCTCCTGAGCTCAAGCCCAGGCTACTACGCCCCTCCGACTCCCCGTTTGACCCCAGCACACTGGAGGTAAGTGAGAATCTTCATGATTTGCACTGAGGTTGAGAATGGCCTCATTTTAGATATTTTAGTCAAGCCATTCACCTAGAAGCCTGGAAGAGGTAGTAACGAAAATTAGTCACCAGGATACTTAAATAGTCTATTTTTTTGTTTATATATACGCTGAAATATATGTCCAAAAGACATCGGTGTGGACACCTGCTCATCCAAGGTCAAGGATCTCCCCCAAGGGTGGGTAGCAGGGATCAGAATCCAGTTTCCTGATTTCCATGCTCTAATATACCAATTAAACCTATCAATTGAATCATTTTTGCTTGAGCGAAAAAAGCCCAAATCCAGGAGGACTCCAGCTCTCCAGGACAGAATTTGCCTACCATTCGTCTTCGCTATCCTCAGCCAGACCCTGAGAGAGCACAAATGGCCACACTGGCTGGTACCATCATTTGTTGGCTGATGTATCAAATCTGGGGATCTGGCACTTTCCTCTGAGTTCAAAAAGGGTTTGCTCACATAGCAGGTAAAAATAGCAAAATAAAATTGTTTAGTCATACGTGACACAGATTTGGGCCACTTCAATAAATGGCATTCAAATCCAATTTAAGTAAGCAAAAACATGCAGATTGCAATGTATGTGAGGTGCTAACGTGCTACTAATAGTCTAATTTGTTCTTATGTACACTATAGTATATGTCTAAAATATGAAGAAGTAGAGGGCTTCATCAGCAGCAGCAGCCAGAGCTTGAGAGAGCAAAATTGAACACACTCTCTGTAAGAGGATAGATGGTGCTCTCTCCCCTCATCACTCCTATTGTAATTTTGGCTGGAACAGGTGTCTGCTGGCTGATGTATCAGAGCTGGTGATCTGGCACTGTACTCCAAAAGTGTTAGATATGTTCATCCAGTGGGTAAAAGTAGGCCAAATTTGAACTTTTCTGTCATATGTGATACAAATGTGTAATCTGTGTGGCAGATTCCAATTTGGATCACAATTTGGATCACTTGGATCGCTGCAATTCATGTGACTATTCCATTGAGAAATAGAAAAGGCCATGAGTAAAAGAGAAAATGGATGAAAGCAGTGAGTGACGGTTTTAAAACACTGGAACTCTTCAATAGCTAATGTGATGACTTTGCACATTCGCACAAGTTTGGACATATGTTGAATATAGATTATGTTAAAAAGCCTGTGTAAACAGTCTAAAATAGACATCAGATTTGGTGACACTTATATGCTCTGTTTGAAGGCAGCCAAAGATGTGGTAGCCGACTTCAGATGTATCTGAGGAGGCATGTGCTTGTCCTTACCCTCCTAGTGTTGGGAGCATTGCAAGTGACAGAGGAAGTCCTAATGAGTGGATGGGTTAATTGGCTCAGCTAAATTGGGATGGAAAGTAAATTTTGTGGGAAAACAGTCTTTGACTGTGTTATTAAACAGTTGCAATAACAGCCTAGTGCAAAGCGTCTTCTGGCAAGGCTTTACACTAGATGTTGGAACACTGCTATGAGGATTTGAATGCATTCCACCATAATAGCAATAATACAGTGGATCACAAACACAATACTTCAGCTCACTCCAAAGATGCTGGATCCAGTGCTGGGGACTGTATACCCCTCCAGTCTATGCTGGGCATTAGGCAGGGTGAGGTTTGTCCCATTTGCAGGTGATTCAAAGCTTAGATGAAGTGGCGCAATTCACTAATTACTAGGGGTCTCACTATATACTAAATACAATATATGTCCAAATGTTTGTGGACACCCCTTTTTTGCGTAGAATTCAGAATTTAGCTACTTTAGGTTGCACCCAGGTGTAGAAATGCACATACACTGTTTGGCTAGCCCCTGTAGAGAAGTATTGCCAATAGAATAAGTCTATCTGGGTCAATAGATACAAAGCTATTGACACTATGCTTGATGCCAAGCATGGGATACGTGTGAAGAATGAGGTCAGCTGACTACCTGAATATACTGAATATAGACCAGGTTATTCCATCAATGGATTTTTTTATTCCCTGATGGCACGGCCATATTCCAAGATGACAATGTCAGGATTCATGGGGCTGGAATAGTGAAAGAGTGATTCAGGGAGCATGAGATCATCATTTTCACACATGGATTGAGAGAGTTCACCACACAGTCCAGATCGTTACCTCATTGAGCATCTTTGGGATGTGTTGGAGAAGAGCTGCTTTGTGCAGCTATCAGACTCCGCTATCATCAATTTGAGATCACAGTAAAAAATATTGCAACACTGGATTGAAATAAATCTTGTGACATTGCAGAAGCTTATTGAAACAATGCCACAGTGAATGCAAAATGCAGCAATCAAAGCTAAAGGCAGTCCAAGCAAATATTAGAGAGTGTGACCTTTTTTTTTACCAGTCAGTGCATAGTCTCTGGAATGATGCAGCTCCATTCATTACTTTTGGGATAAGGTGGGGTGTTCCTCATCAAACCTATCTAATCTAATTCTGTCTCTGTGTTACTGAATGCAATCAGATCCTCACAGCAATGCTTCAAAATCTAGCAAAAAAGCTTTCGCTGGATGGTACAGACAGTTACTCCAACAAAAGCAGGATAAACTCTCTTTTATTACCTTTGATTTTAGAAGAAACAATGAATGAGCAGGTGTCCCGACACTTTTGTCCACAGAGTATACACTTTGACCTCTTTTCAAAAACCATTCCAGAGCAGCCGCCTTCAGCCTGAATAAAACATCAAAGCACTTCCTTGCAATCTTAATCATCCTCGATCCGAGGCAAATGGAAATCTATGTCAACCCAGCCCCCCATTTCTGGAGAGACTAGTAGTGCTATATCAAGATCTAGAAATAGGACACTGATCAGAGATGGAATCTGTCTAACAGAGATACTGAATGTACCATGGCACAATATGAGCAGCACC
Organism: Astyanax mexicanus; assembly: GCF_023375975.1. Taxonomy (NCBI): domain Eukaryota; kingdom Metazoa; phylum Chordata; class Actinopteri; order Characiformes; family Acestrorhamphidae; genus Astyanax; species Astyanax mexicanus. The sequence continues at coordinate 41,791,928 of NC_064420.1, read as the reverse complement.
TTTAAGTGTACTTTATAGCTAATGCTATATTAGTGCAACTGATTGCATGATGTGTCTCAATTATAGCATCTACAGTACGGTTGTATTTGATAATGTCTTTGCGAGTGTATCGTAAAGCATGGTGTGAAATGTTTCGGTCTCAAGCTAAGCCCTTTAACGTGTGCACGCATCTGCCGCCATTGTCATGCAAAACATCACACACATATATCACAGATCAAAATTCATTATCTCACATGACATCTGTCAATGTAGCCTTCATTAATCCCCTTTTCCCATGGCCTATATACGTACAGTGTATCGTTCCCACGCCATATTACTGCAGTATATGAGTGCATTTTATTAGAAAAACAGTCACTATAGCAGGCTGACTATAGCTACCACAGGCTTAGATTAGACTTGCACCTGATCCTGCACCTGATTCTTTCTTTACTATAAAGCTTAAATATATGTTCAGCATGTACTTTGTAATGTTATATGCATGATGTTAAAAATAACGGTACCACTTTAAAATAAGACTACCCTTATAAATGGTTATAAATAGTTTATAAACTAGATCATTGTAAATGCCTTAAAACCATTGATAAGCAGTTACAACACACCAATTAAAAAGGGAAAAGTGATCCATTGTTTGCATAGTTATTTAATTCAACTGAGTTATTTAATTTATAGTAAAGAGTTAAACACAATTCAAATATATTAATATGACAAGTTTAATGCTGATCGAAGGAAAACACAAAGTACGATCAGCATCTAGAAATATCTGAGGTTTTACAGCAGAAATAAGTGTGGAATCACTACTTTGCCATTTTTTTTAACTTGTTATTTATTAACTGCTTAATAATGTGCTTTAAAGTATTTGCAGCCCAATTAATAACCTTTAATAATCACCTTTATAAACCATTCATAAACCCTTTATAAAGGTAGTCTTATTTTAAAGTGGTACCAAAATAACTCTTGAATCCACATGTCTATTTGGTGTCACAACCAAATTTTTTAGTGTATCCACCAAGAATCCACCTTAACATGTTTAACACAGGTATTACACTATTTCTGTCACTATTACAGCTATAACACTAGGGGTGTTATAATAATAAATATATTAAATTGAAAGCAATGCCATTACATAACCCCTACAATTTGTATTTCATGTATGTTTAAGCATGTTTTATTCAACCACAATAGTTATACAATAGATATAATACAATACGATACGATTATATGATACAACAAAATATATATTTTTTAATTATTATTTTATTGTATACGATATGATAGGGCACACCGCTAATTGAGATATTTAAAAAGTTTATTACATTTGTAACAGAAGTCATTGATCCAGAATGTCATGATGAAAGTAATAATGCACTCTACATATCTCCATATATCCAGGACCTAGGTAAAATGAATGATACTTGACAGATATAAGTTCTCTAGTAAAATAATTCTCTAGTAAAATATACAGCTCTGGAAAAAAAAAATAAGAGCCCACTTCAGTTTCTGTATCAGTTTCTCTGATTTTGCTATTTATAGATTTATGTTTGATTAAAATGAACATGTTGTTTTATTCTATAAAATATATTGTATACAACATTTCTCCCAAATAAAAATATTTTCATTTAGAGCATTTATTTGCAGAAAATAAGAAATGGCTGAGATAACAAATAAGATGGAGATTAGACCTCAAATAATGCAAAGAAAACACATTCAGATTCATAAAGTTTTAAGAGTTCACAAATCAATATTTGATGGAATAACCCTGGTTTTTAATAATAGTTTTCATGCATATTGGCATGTTCTCCTCCACCAGTCTTACACACTGCTTTTGGATAACTTTATACCACTCCTGGCACAAAAATTCAAGCAGTTCAGCTTGGTTTGATGGCTTGTGATCATCCATCTTTCTTTGGATTATATTCCAGGGTTTTTCAATTTGGTAAAATAAAAGAAATTCATCATTTTTAAGCGGTCAATTTTTTCCCCAGAGCTGTATAACGGGAAATGAGAACAGTGTGATTTTTTCTTTTGCTAAAAACAGAAAAAAGTAGTACTCTGATGTGATAATTAGGTGTGGGTGATATAGCACGATATGGCAGGGTATAATATCGTTCACGAAATTCAAAAATGTAGACGATGCTATTGCGTACGATATGCTATGACACACCCCTAGTCTTGAAACGCCATGTCTGAATTAGGTAATGTACAGGAAACACCATGATGTAGCCAGAGATCCTCCTATCTCAGATATACAGAACATACGGATCCACTAACCTCGTTCCATTCCATTATATTAGCGGCCACTGTAGGTATACAGATCAGCGCTGGCGGTGTTTCCGCTTCAAACTACTTCAAGTCGACGCGATTTGGCTCTTCCCTCTTTTTTCAGGAAGCCAAATAGACCGTGTAGTACTTTCTGCCGCCACACTCCCTCCTCGCCCGCCTGCAGACATGGTAACTTGGGCTTTTTATTGCGTAGTTACGTTAATAGTCTAGCATTTATGCTTATTTTGTGGGGATTCCGCGTTAGCTAGCTAACTACAAGTGGATGTGGGTAGTCCGGGGCCAGAACGTAAAATCCGTCCCAGGATTTTGTTCCAACCGCCCATAGACACCGCTGCAGTTCAGCTCAGGTGGAGCGGAGTCGCCTAGGCAGTTGCAACGAAATCATGGGACGGATTTTTACGTTCTGGCCCCGGACTACCCAACTCTAGCTTACAAGTACTCATTCCTTTACAAGCTAGCTAGCTGGCTAACTATTGCTTCAGCCTAACTAAAATATAACGTTAAATTGTAAGCATAGCTAGCGTTAGCTTTTGTAAAATGTGTCCAGTTGTAAATCTGCATTTAAAGACTTTTATATTAACACATTTAACATATTAAATGATATATATTAGTCGTTAAAATTAATGTTTGTAGTGTCAAGCCTAACTGTTAGGTGTTAGCCAGTTAGCCAGCCGGTCAAAGTTGACTTTCTGTCCAAATTTACCCAAATTCACGCCTTTGTTGCTGACTTTTCCTTTAAAACGAGGAGATACTCAAGTGTAGCGTCTTATTTTGTGTAAAAATGCGATTTGCAGTCACCAATAACGCTTTGTTTTCAAACAGTCCGACTTCTCAGAAGACCAGATCCTTGGTGAGTTTGTGTAGCTAAATTGAAAATGCATGTTTGGAATCTATGGTAAGCAGTTTTAGCCTAAAATTAGCCTAAAAGTCCTTATTCAACTAGTTTTTACTAGTTTAAAGTAAGATAAACTTTCTATTTGTCTTTACCCATGTCTACCAGAATTACCTCTAAATATATTAATACTAGTAAAAACTCCAGTTACACTAACTGTAATTACTTTTGTAGTAGTTAAAAAGAATTCCTTATATTTACAATGAACTTTAACTGTATTAACAAACTGATTAATTAAAATCCAGTCCAGGTCTACATATCTGTAAATTAATTCAGACTATTACAAATGATATTTCAATATATCACTAACAATGTGCAGTTTTGGATCTCTTGAGTTTTGACTAGTAGTAGTAATATTATTAATCACTGGTACTAGAGTTTGGACTAGTTACAGTTAGCTACAATGGCGAAATTTTTATTTTCTATGAGTAAAAAAGTTATTTTAAACTAGTACAAATTCTAGTTTTAGATAACAGCTGTAAAATATGTACAAGTAAATGCTAGATACAGATCTATAGACATTCTAACTAAGTAGTCATGTAGATATAAGTTATTTCTTATCTACAGTGATTGTAATTCTCCTTAGTAAAACATTAATTCAGACTATTTTGAATAGTAGTAATGTGGGTTTTGAACATAATTTTAGAGTATATATTTTACTAGTACCAATATTCTTGATATATAAAACTAGATTTTGGACTAGTTACAGTGGAGATATCTGAAATGATGTTGATGATATCTACTAGTAAAAGCAATTAGTTATAGATATCTAAAAGGAGGTTTACAAGTAAAAATGTGATTCTATATATAATAGATCATGTTTAATTCAATTGAATCCATATAAATCAATAGTGAGACACAGTCAAAATTATGTGAATGATATAAGGTCTTGATAAACATGCGTAGACAGAATATCTTTATAGATATGTAGAGATTATAATATTAGCTACTAGTAAATTGATCTTTAAAATAAGAGTATTTAGGAGTGATTTAGGCTTAAACAGCTTGCCATAACATTCCCTTATTCTCTATGGTGGCAAATCAAGGTCCAGAAAGAACAGTTCCTGTGGTGTATTTTGACTTTCTGCACCTGAATTTGCCACCTCTGTTTTCCTCTGTTCTCATTCTGTGTCGTGAACCTAGTGCTCCTCTTCATTCCCAACTTCATCTCCTGCTTCTTGTCGTGTCACTGAGCTATATTCTGTCCTAGACAACCTTTTATCTTCTTCTTTTTCTCCTCACTGTTGTGTATTATGTATTATTTCCCCCTTTCTGCACCTATTATGTCCTCCAGATTGAGTTTAACTTGGATCAAATACATGGTGAGTGCGTGCTCTTGAAGTTTAGCACATCTCCTCCTCAGAGCTGGTAGAGACTGTTATGTTTTACAGTGTGTTCGTTTGTCCGGATTAACTATTTTTGTGTGTGAACTGCTGTGTGTTAGTTTGCATGAGGTGTTTGAGTCAAGTATATGCTGCTTAATTAAGTGTGCACGCGAGAGTGTTGTCACAAATTTAGATGTTCTCTTGTGTAGGAGGTAGGGAACTGGTCTCGTTGTTCTTGTTGTACTTTGTTGTACTTTGAGGAGCAGCCGTGGTGCGCCCTACAGCCGTAGCTGCATGCCAGGGTGTGTCTCTCAGGAAGCAGGCTGTAATCTCTCGTCAGCTCAGTTTGTGCTCTACTTTCATTAAGTGGTTCAAAGTACAGTTTCCCTTTTAAATGAATTGTACACAGAATGCTCCTTAAATTAACCTGATTCTTGTATTTCTTTTGCTTTCTTCCAATTAAACTATTTTATCACTAGAATAACTTATACATTTTCCCCCTGCTCTTTGCTGGGTTGGTGATTTTTATTTAGTACTTGTGCTGCTACAAGTTACTGATACTGTTCTGTTGTATCATCCTTTGCCTCTTTAGTTTAATCAGAGATGACCAGTGCAACACTGCTCAGCCTGCTTGCCTCTCCAGCACCTTATATGGTTAAAGAGCTCATTTCCAGGCTGAAGGGAACAGCCACATTCCAGAGAGCAGGAAGCACAACAGAGTCAAGCTGTTTATGGGAGGAGGGAAGGCCAGCCCTGTTAACTTTTAGAGCTCATTAACTGTGCTGAGCTATATTGATCAAATTCAATATAATAAGTTTCATATATCTACATGCAGTATCAGGTGAAGTCAATGTGCTTCATTAAGCTAATGAACTAATAGATCCTAAGCACTGGGAGCTTAGTATGCTAAACAATGTCTTGCCATGGCTTGTTCTGTTCTGACTGGACAGTTTTCACCTTCTAATATTACACCAAACAGACCTTACACAGCTTTAAAAACAACACAGATATCACATATCCAGAGAGATACTTAGTTTAGTGGTTTTGACTTTTTTTTTAGTTGTTCTCTAAGTTCAGTCTGCATAATTTGTGGCACAATGTGTTTCACCATTTCAAATATTATTAATGTCCTGTCTTTATATTTTAACCTCATTAAGATTGTTTGCATTGCTGATTGCACTTTAATTTTATATTTAAATGCTTTAAGATATGTTTAACATAGTGGAAGCAGTTGGCAGTCCATCTTGGAATTGTGTTGATTATTATTAACTATAACTAAAATAATTAGGACTTCAGCAGCCCTAGATATTGTCCCAGGCGATCATGTTAGTTTGTTGGTGTGGGTTTTACTCTTTTAAGTTTCTGGCTTTCTAGTAATAGCCATAGAGTTGAAAAAAAAAAACACAGAAGATCTAAGGCTATCTAGGTATATGTGTCTCTCCTAGTCTAAAAGGTCTGAAAAGTGAATATCATTGTCTGACAACAACTAATTTGTGTCTAAAAAATGTATCTAATGTGACTGGCAGTTGGTTTTTTTACATTGTACCCAAATATCATGATGAATTGACTAGGGGTGTGACAACACTAATATCACGAGACGAGACGAGACACGATATTGGGTTCACGAGAATGAGACGAGATTTAAAAATAAAATTGAAAAGTAGAAAAATAGTTTTATTTGACAATCATATAATGCAAACTTAACAGACTGGTTTCTCTCACACATTGATTCTATAAGAAATAGAAATAAGAATAATAAAAAAAAAACTTATTTAGGTCTTATATAGTGCAAACAATAAGTGCAAACCACAACCAGTCATATTAAGCCTATGGTTTGTGTTGTTTTTTTTTCTCCTAAATCTCTTGTAATTTAACAATGCATCATACTCTATCGCTACTGGGTTGCCAGATCCCTCTTAAAAAAAGTCCACACTTAACTCAGAGCTCGTCACACCCCTAGAATTGACCAATAAGAATGATTCCAAATTATTTGGAAGAAAATAACTTTACATTGACAGTTTTAATTTTGGAGATGCACAGTTTTTGCACGACAGCAACGATGTGTTTTGTCTGTATTGTATTTTAAGGTTTGATAAGTTCACTCACTCTTTTCGTGTTAAGTATGTAGTAATGTCTGTTTCATCTAACTGGTGCATTTTGTAATTATTATAGTGCTATGCAACAACAGCACACTGACGAGTTGCAGAAATTACAGTTGAGAAAGCTGTGAGGGTGACTAATATCAGTGATGTTCCTGTGAGAATTCACAGCCATTCACGTGGCCCGGCATCCGCATAATTATTCATCTGAAGTCATGCAGCCGCATATTTAAACAGTAAATGGAATTACTCGAATGTTCAGGCCATTAATGTTTTAGTCATGGCATTACAAAGCTGTATATTCTAAACTGTATGTCCTCATAGTTCATGACCTGCTACATGAAACTGAATATGCTTGTTTACACTTTAAGGTTGCGTAATGTTTCAGGGGTCACTTGATCTCCCTCAGCTGATCTGAATAGAGTGTGCACAATACATCTTGAGATGACATTAATATTGATTGGTGGTGCAGTGTTTCCGTGTCCCCCTTGAGTTACACCCCAGTTTAGTGGTGCATCTTTCTGTAGTTGTCTGTAGTTTGGAATTCCTCTTAACTCACCTCCTCTTCACCTGCATTAATAGAATGCGTGTGTATAGACGTGTTGTGTAGTTTTTGTTCAGACTTCACTTAATTCTGCTTTTCTTGTATATGTTGTAATCTTCTTTCTCTTTACTGTTGCTTTTGCATGTCATTAGACCCATGTCCTCACTCATTCTTTTATGTCTTATTTTTCCCATCATACCTTTTAAACAGACACTTTTTCACATGTTGTCTTTATTGCTTATTGAGTCACATTCTTTCTCTGCAGAATTCAAAGAGGCCTTCCTCCTTTTTGACCGGACGGGAGATGGCAAAATCAGCTACAGTCAGTGCGGGGACGTAATGCGAGCCCTCGGCCAGAACCCAGTCAACGCTGAAGTGCTTAAGGTTCTAGGAAACCCAAAGGCTGAGGGTAGGTACTAAACTGACCACTAGATAAGTCTAAAGGCTAATTCGTACTCCCAACGATGAATGACGTAACAGTCTCTGTCTGCAAACACCTTTGTCCTTTTGTTATATAGGGTAAGCAGTACATTCACTATGTTTCTTACAACATCACATGTAGGGACAGTTGAGGAGATTGTGACACTGTTCTTACTACAAAAAAGAGATGAGAATCAGCAGTATAAAAGCCTGTCATGCTTGTCATGTCCATATGGCAGTGCTCATGTTTTGCTTGAGCTATTGACTATACTGCTCTCATGATTTCCAGTGGTACTGCTCCATTCCATCTATATCTGATCACCTTTGAATAATATGTGCAAATACAGATTAAATGAACGTAGAGTACAGACAGATCTTTAAGGCCCATATTCTTTCACATACATGTTCACTTAGGCCTGTCACAATAATTGCAATATCGATTTATCGTACAATAAATGAACATGAACTCAATAATTTTTGATAATCGTGATATTGTCTATTGTGTTTATTTGTATGTTTGTTCACATATGTAACAGTGAACAGTATTTTAGCCAGTCATGCTTTAATAACTTTGACTCCATACACACAATGTGACAAAGTTAAGGTGAAGAAATAAGTATATCATTTTACTAATTTACAGTACAAACTAATTAGAATATATGATTAACGAATATTTCGTTGTCTTTTAAAAATGTAAAAAAAATGTTATGCTATTTTTTTTTATCATTATGTCAGTAGTCTTAAAATTACAAAAATATCGTGCATCGCAATAATTCCTTGGACAATAGATCGTCCACAGGCCTATGTGCACTACATTCAGATCTGGTAATCTGATTCATTATTTTTTGCATCTACATGTAGAGATGAACCACAAAATGCTGGACTTCGAGCAGTTCCTGCCCATGCTCCAGGCTATTGCTAAAAATAAAGATCAGGGCTCCTTTGAGGACTTCGTGGAGGGTCTGCGGGTCTTTGACAAGGAGGGCAACGGAACAGTCATGGGTGCAGAGCTGCGCCATGTTCTCACCACACTGGGTAAGCCAACTTTTCTCAAGGGAAAGTATTTATAACCCTCTTCCGCATATCCAGGGCACTGTCAGAACGATGCACCACAAATAGCTGTAGTTCTGAATGCAGTTATGCAAACTTTAACAGTTTCTTTTCTCAAGATAACTGTGTGTTTTTATTTGCATGTTGCAAGCAGAATGGCCTTTTGCTGCAGTTTCAAAAAAATATTTGAGAATAAAAAAAAATGCTGACAGCATTGAGGAACAGCCCTGTTAGATTGTGTTAGGGATTGGAAATGTTTATATTTATGAAAAATGTAAGTGATCTAATAAATGAAGTATAAGAAGTTTGACCTGAGATGTGATGTGCGATGTTTTATTGTCCTTTAGGGGAGAAGATGACTGAGGATGAGGTAGAAACGCTTCTGGCTGGACACGAAGATGCTAATGGATGCATCAATTATGAAGGTAAGCAGATGCGTGCAACTCGATCAAGTGTGTAATTTACTCGTGCTTTGTTTAACCTCGAGACAGTGGTCAGACCACAAAAGGAGATGCATGTTTACGTGTCCTGTTCTGTTATGGTCTGTGATGCGTGCCTACAAGGTTTAATGTATGTAAACTACATTAATGATGCATCATACTTGGAGAAGAATGCTTATACAGTAACTTGAACTGATGCCGAATAACTAATGAGCTGGTCTTCCACAGCCTTCGTACGTCACATCATGTCTGGCTGAGAGCCGTCTTGGGAGTACGTGTCCCTCCTGCCGTCATCACGTATACAATATGAAGCTTCGATACAGACTCTTCCTCATATTTCTTTATATGGGCACGCATGCCTGCGCGGTATCCCCCTCCTGTTGTTTCGGCACGAGTACAGTCATTTGGAAATGAAATTGAATATTGTGATCACGCCAGAACAGCTCCATTTGCATTGAATTATTGATTAATCTCTCCATTTGAGATGGATATTGAATACTTATTTTGGTATGGATCCCTGTGAGGCATGGCATGCCTGTATCTGAAGAGTCTGATCGGAGCTGGTGTTAGTGTGGAGGTTTTTTATTTCCTGACTTGTTGGATTCTCAAGTTTTCTGCTGCAGCAGCTCTCTCTGGCCCCTGGCTGCAGCATGCTCTGTATGCCCAGCAATGCATTGGCCACATTGGCACGGCTGGTTTAGGTGCACAGGGGTGGTTGCATTGCTATGAAAGTGGTAATTTAATTTAACGATTTGATGTAACTAGAGCAGGGGATTCCTCCTGACTGATTCCTGTAGTGTGCTTCTATATTTGGTGTCTATTTGTATTTAGAGACTTAAGAAAATACATTAACCTAAAACAATGACTGTAGAAAACATGCTGTACTTCCATTTCCTTCCATTCTTTTGTCTGCCTTATCGTCAATTTTGCAGTCAGAGGCAGAGACATACTCACTAACTTATTAGGTAGGCCTGCCCCCTTCTCCCAGACCATGTGGTTCAGACCACCATGACTGAATTTTTAGTGCGTCGTAAAGTACCAGAAGCAAAGCAGGTTTTTTTATTTGATACCCATTCCAGCACAAAAACTATGTTAGTATCATGTTTTAGCCTGGTTTGCCATCATTGATCAGACAATAAATTCTGAATTATTCCAGCTAATGTTTGAAGGAAAAAAAGTCAGGTCACCCGTTTTAAGAAAGGGTGGATCATGCACCAAGACAATGACCCTAAGCACAACCCTAAGTTGTTCTAATACGAAATAGTTTAAAAGGAATAAAGTTAATATTTTGGAAACGGAAAGTCCTTACCCTAATCAAATAGTTTAAGGGTAATTTTTCAGCAGTAAAAAGGAAAGTTAATTTGCAAGGGCTCAGCTTTTTTTTTTGCCCTGTTTACAGATTTATATGATCAAAACCTACTATGTTCTATATTAACTATGTAGCTATTGAAATGAAAACATGAACTAAGGATGCACTGGTTACAATTAAAAAGAAGAAAATAAAGTAATATAATATTTAGGCTTTGTCTACAATATAAATGCTACCAAAGACAGCTACTTTGTGTAATAAACAGGATACTCCTGCAGACAGTCTCTTACAGCCAAGCCTATTAATCACTTAATTTGGAAGTGCATCTCTTTTTGCAAAATAGCAGAATAATTTAAGAATTTTAGTTTTAGAATTTAACACTAATTTCAACAGAATAATGTAAATATGCCATTATCAGCATATGGAAAACTATCTGCTAATTCTTGAATTATACAGTGGAGCTGGAATAACAAAATTGAATATTTTGTCATTAAGACCTACATAAGGCATATGTGGAGCTACGCATTAAACTGCAAACAGTCAGCAGAAGTGCAAAAAGAATGGAAAGTGTGGCTTAAATGTTAAGAGATTTTGCACTGTTCATGCTTTCTACAGTCATTGACCTAAACTGGTTAGCCATATGGACAATCAGTACCAAGTAGCAACATGCAGCAGCCTGCTGGCATTTATTGTAAGTGTTTGGGGCAACTGCTATTATGACTATGGTAATTAACCACTTGCCTCAAATGTAATTAATGAAATAAATTATATTAAAGACCACAGAAGTATTCTGACTTATTACCATGCATTCATACATTCATTCTGCATCCCAAACACTTTCAAAGCAGTGCAGTCGCCTCTTCTACTAACCAACCAGTGGCAGTGAGTTTTCTTGAGTGTTTTTTGCTGCTCTTTTTCTCTGTTTCCTGAAGAACTCTGGTTGATAGCTGGGCTGTGAGCTCTGTACTGTTTTCCAGTCTGTCTCCACTCTTGGCCTGTAGTAGAGGAAACCCTGGAGGAGCTTTTTCTAACTTGCTCTTGAATCCTAGACCTGGTCAAACCCCTGAGCTCTGGCTGAGTAGGAGATGAACTCACTCTTGCTGTTGGCTTCCCTTGGTGTAAGTGAAGATTACTGGGGGGCAGACCTCATCTGCAGCAAGTCACACGAGCCGAGCAGCACTGCGGTAGTCGTGTTCAGAAAATGCAGCGCAGGTCAATTAACTAATTATAAGCTAAGGCGCGGCCATACCACACCAGGTGGTTCTCAAAAGGAGAAATATGCTTCTGTACACAAGAGGTCCTCAGAGATAGTGATAATTAAATTAGGCTGCAGTGTGAATGGTTCATTGTGACATGCTGTAGGTGCTTCTCACCCCTGGTCTGTTTTAAGTGTTTGTGTGCTTACATTTCTCTTTTTTCCTTTTTTTATTACAGAACTCGTGCGGATGGTCATGAACGGTTGAAGATAAAGAAAACGCATTGTCTGTCTCATTTATTTGTGTGTGTCCTGTTACACATTCTTCTCCATTCCTTTTGTTCATTCATTCCTCTACTATTTTGCTTATCCATTCCGTTCCGCCTCCCTACATTTGCACTCATTTGGTTTTTATTTTCAGAAGTGCCTTTATCTTCCCCAGTTAAGATCCCACATGACCTCCTCACTAGTCTCCACACTGTCCAGTGACATTAAAACCCCATAGCTGCAGGAAGGAGGGTTCTTGTGTGCTGGCACTATCTGCAATAAAACCTCTTGATGCAGCACTTTGCTACGTTGCAACACTGTCATGATGCAATATATCCAGTGAAACTTCAGGCTCCAGTCGTGGACAGTGCTTTAGCAGGACAGTTGCAACTAAGCAGAATCACTTTAGCAGACTCGTAACAATAAAGCACAGGTTTATTGTAAAAACCTTAATATCCAACCCATCATTATTCAGCATTTTTATTATTTCTCCCTGTATGTTTGGACCTTAAAATAAAAAAACATTTTAAAAAGATTTGTACCTGCTGGGCTTGCTTACTTTTTATGCAGGTTATGTGAAATGAAAAAAACCACAATTATTGTTCATTAAAGCACTGTTATTTCAGAACACTGTATAGTGACACAACAGATCAACTATGCCTAAATCAGAGGATAAGCCAAAGGTGAGTGGCAAGGAAAAACGTCCTCAAAGCTGGATGAAGAAACAGGAACCAAGTGGACTTATAAGGTGGACTTTTTCCCCTCTTGTCAAGACTGCCAATAAATTATTATAAAAGTCACTGTACCATCTCATAAGACTGTCATGTTTTGGTTTTCACATATAATCCAAACCGTGATAAGAATACTGAATGTACTTTATTGTTGATGGTTAGATGTGGTGGTAACAATAGTAAAGTGTGCTGAAATTTGCTCCATGTGTTCACACTTGAGCTTCTTTAACTTCATGTAGAGGCTTCACTCAGCACCCACTTATCTTTTATGTAGTACCCAATTATGTAGTATCCTATACAAAACGTATTGTAAAATAACATTTAAATATCTACATGGAACATTTTCAATCAATCAATTTTCGACCAACTATTTTAACATAATTTTATTTATTATACTCTGATTGAAGTTATACAACTCTGGGAAACAATAAGAGACCACTTCAGTTTCTGAATCAGTTTTTCTGATATTGCAATTTATAGATATATGTTTGAGTAAAATGAACATGGTTTTATTCTATGAACTGCGGACAACATTTCTCCCAAATTGCAGATAAAAATATTTGGTATATTGTCATTTAGAGCATTTATTTGCAGAAAATGAGAAGTGACAAAAAAGACAAAAAAAAAGATTTTTCAGACTTCATATTCATAAAGTTTTAAGAGTTCAGAAATCAATATTTGGTGGAATAACCCTGCTTTTAATCACAGTTTTCATGCATCTTGGCATGTTCTCCTCCACCAGTCTTACACACTGCTTTTGGATAAAATTGTCACTTCTGGTGCAAACATTCAAGCAGTTCAGCTTGATTTGACGGCTTGTGGTAATCCATCTTCCTCTTCATTATATTCCAGCGGTTTTCAATTTGGTAAAATCAAAGAAACTCATCATTTTAAAGTGAACTCTTATTTTTTTCCAGACCTGTATATTGTCTTAATAAAGTGCATAATATAGACGTCTGAAGGTGTCCTCTGGTATCTGACATCATGACATAGGCAGTGGAACCTTTAGATGCTGTAAGTTGTAATTTGAGACCTACATGGATCACATCATTAAGCCTTGGATGCCCATGACCTTGTGACCACATTTGGTAGGTACTGAACACTGCACACCAGAAACACATTCCACAAGACGAGCTTATCCAATTTTCCAGCTTCAACACTTCATCTTCAATAACTCAATAACTGACTGTTCACTTACTGCCTAATATGTCTTCTTCACAGGTGCAATTGTAACCTAATTACCAAGGTTATTAAATTAAGTAATCAGCAAGTATCAGTTTGAAATATCAACAAAATCTAGGCATCATTCTAACGCTGATGATTCTAAAAAAAATCAACTATATGCTGATATAATTCTGATATAATTTTGCATCCTAAATAAACTTACATTTTCATTCATAATAAATGGTTATCCATAAAAGTTATGTTTATAAAATCAGTTTGAGATGTTTTTGCTTTCTTACCTCTCACAACTGTACAGAACAGTTACTGTATAAGTATATAAGTGATAGTTTTAACATTTCTGTCACCAAGTCTGGACATTCTCTATTAACCTCAGTTGCTAACAAGTTAGAACTGACACTCACTGGATGTTTCTTTTTTATAGTTTTTTTTTTTATTATTATTTTTGTATTTGGTTGTGTGGTATTGTAATGCTAGTTGCCTAAAATGAGTAGAAATGTGTTTTGATTCATGTGGGAAATTATATACTGACTTATAGTGCTATAAAAGTAAGACCAGAAAGCTTATGGAACAGAGAAAAAAATAAAAATAGGTTTTTATTTGTTTATGACTGAAAGTTATTAATATGACGCATATAAGTTGTCAAGTTATAAGTAATAATATTTGTATATTTTGGATATACTGTAGAATATTATGATTCAGCTCTGTGTTTAACTGCATGGAACCTTTGTAACCAGTAGGTGGCGCCAAAGTAACATTTATTAGTTTCATTTTCGAGCATTATTTATTGGTGTGCATTTTTTATAAGCTCATTTTGATAGTGTTGAAAGTGACCTGTGTTTTATTAATTACATTAAGTCTCCATGCATGCATAGATATAGAATAATCATTCCTTGTTTGGCTGATCTTCATTGCTGTCTACTGAAATGTCCTTATAAATATGAGGTCAAATCAGTATTTGGGTAATGCTACAAAAAAAAAAATGTACAAAAGAAAAGTAAAAATATTTAAATTTTGTATTTACATGCCAGTCCAACCTTTGGCTGCAGTTAATAGTTGCATATATTACATATTGGGCAGGAGGGCATGTCCCGTGCCACGCTACAGTAATGAATGAATTCTCTATGCATTGTTAATGTTCAGTTATTGACAGGACGTGATTAATGACTGGGACAGTGGGGGCAGAAACCAAGGGCCTCTAGGGGACCTCAGATCTCACAGCTTGAGGCCAAACATCAAAAATGCAAAGAAAAGTAGTATATCAGTTGTGGTGACACTGTAGTCTTCTGCATTTCCTGTATTCACATAAACTGTATAATAATATTCATTTTAAAACAAATTTACAGTTGTAGTTTTAACCTATAAGCTTATTAAAGTTTAGAGCTGTGGTCTTCAACCCTGGCCCTGGAGGCCTATTGGCCCACCAACTAACACATTACTAATGATTGTTTGGGGGATGTGGAATTCAAATAGAATTAATGGACAAAAGTATTCAGACACTTGCTGGGTATATGAGTTTATTCTGCTTTTGTTGGATGAAATGTCTCAACTGTGCATCAAAAATTTAGGAGAATTGCTTTGAGGGTTTGATTGCATTCATCGACAAAATGCAGTGGTGCCTGAGGGCCCGAAGTTCACCAGCACCAGCATCATTGGCCATGTCCCTAATGCACAGATTTTGTTTTAAATCGTTTGAGATTATACACTGTAGATGGTGGGATATCCAACATTTTTCCAGAATTGCTCCACAATTTTAGACACATTTTTCACAGGTTGTTTAACTGCTGTCCACCTTTCCTTCTGAGAAACTCTCTATAATGTTTTTATACCAAGTCATGTAAATTAGCTGCAAACAGCAGCTAAAGGCTGGAAAATTGCTCATTTTCCAGCCTTTTGTTGCCCCATCAGCAGCTAGAGAGTTATGATCATCACTCCATCTTCTCCAGAAGTATTGGACAGAGCACCATTATTCCATAGAACACAGTTTTACTGCTGTGGGGCTTTACCCAATTTTAGTCCATGTCTGACATAAGACATGGTGTCCATACTAGACAAGCTGTGTTTGTGCATTTCCACATCTGTGTCAGAATGCACTTTTTTTTCTTTTATAATTTTATTTCTAATTTTTTCCCATTTTCTCCCCAGTTTACACAGCCCTATCACTAGTAATACCCTAACACACCAGGAGGGTGAAGACTAACACATGCTTTCTCCGATACATGTGAAGCCAGCCACTGCCTCTTTTTGAGCTGCTGCTGATGCAGCATTACCGAGTAGCATCACAGCGCGCTTGGAGGAAAGCACAGTGACTCGGTTCTGATACATAAGCTCACAGATGCTCTGTGCTGTGGACATCACCCTAGTAGTGAAGTGGGGAGAGAACGCTATCTACCCACCCGGAGGGAGCAGGGCCAATTTTGCTCCCTCTGAGCGCCGGCAGCGTGATGGCAAAGCTGCATGAGCGGGGGTTCGAACCTAGACTGCTGGACCACTCGGCGCCTAGAAATGGATGCATTTTATAGTAGTTCAAAGCATTTGTTAAAATGGGTGTCCACAAATATTTGGACCATTTAAAGCAATTCATTTTTTTTTTTTCAGGTTTGTTTCATCACTCACCTTTCCACCACTTACTTTATACTAGAGATGAGTATGATTCACAATAGGTGCTCAGTAGTCAGTGTTACACCTCAGTGCTGTGACTCATACATGATGTGCAGTCGTCAGTTCCACCTGTCATGATTTTCACCGCTTTTCCTTTAACCTGGAAATTGATGGATAAAGTGATAGATTTCCTCAGTAACCTGTGAATGGCAACGTCTGTGATTATGCTGTGTCCTCAGCTTTCAGTCCAGGAGCTGCAGTAACAAATGGTCGGTTTGCAGTGACCTTCTCCATGAAGGTCAGACAGGTAAAATCATTATATATATATATATATATATTTTTTTTTAAGGGATAAGTCTATTTTAGGTGCTACAATGTACACATATATACCTGAGTGAATGAAGCAAAACCACACATACAGCTCTGGAAAAAAATAAGAGACCCGTTCAGTTTCTCTGATTTTGCTATTTATAGGTATATGTCTAAGTAACATGAACATTGTATTTTTATTCTATAAACTACATGTCATGTACAGCATTTATTTGCAGAAAATGAGAAATGCAAATACAATAATGCAAAGAAAACCAGTTCACACTCATAACGTTTTAAGAGTTCAGAAATCAATATTTGGTGGAACAACCCTGTTTTTTAATCACAGTTTTTATGCATCTTGTCATGTTCTCCTCCACCAGTCTTACACACTGCTTTTGGATAACTTTATGCCACTCCTGTCCTGGTGCAAAATTCAAGCAGTTCAGTTTGGTTTGATGGCTTGTGATCATCCATTTTCCTCTTGATTATATTCCAGAGGTTTTCAATTTGGTCAAATAAAAAACCTCTTTTTTTCTCATATTTTTTTTGTGGCTGTATTGTGCTCCAAATAAGTTTTTGTCCCCTGCTAATTTTGTTTAGGAACACTTTATTTCCCCAGAGATCACTGTCTGTGATATACTATAAGTTAATACTCTACCATGAAAAAAAGAAGCCATACATCAACACCATCCATGTGTTTCTGGATTGAATGTACATATGGCTTTTTCTTTGTATAACACATCTTTAACCTGCATTAATTTCAAGCAGCATCATCTTTAATTACATCATTAGTTCCCCATTTCAGTAGTGGTGTCATGATGTAATTGCAGTTAAGCAGGTTTATGTCGTCTTTAATGATGACTGGTTTGCAATGACTGTTAAGCTGTAAATACAGATAGAGAGATCTGTTTTTTCAGTGTTTTTGTCCTATGGTAATACAACTGATTATATTATAACATTTTGAACCTGGACCTGTTTTATGGACTCATTTAATAAAAATATTTTACTGCATTTCTCAGTTACAGACGAATGAATAAACTACTCATACAATCACTGTCATTAAAATAATTCATTGAATTTATTCAAATAATTCTACATAAGAATTAAATAAGTGAAGTTATAGAACAAAATGGTAAATATGATTACTTTTTTTTTGACCAGGCAGTGTATAATGTACTATTGTGTATTATTATGTTTAAATACAAATAAATTAATTACAAAACTAATTATGCTTAGATTAATGTTTTACATGATATAGTCTCTAAAATGTCTGTTTAAAAAAAAATATATATACATTAGAAACCAGTGCCAGTGCAGACAATTTGTGTGTTTAAAGGAATATGCCATTGTTTTTCAACCTAATCTTTGTCATCTACTATCTGTATCATAAAGATAATAACCACAGACAGTAAATTTAATACATTACCTTGGACATGGTTTAAGAATGGAAAAGATATTTGTATGGAAATGCATGATAAAAGAGGCCAGAGGGCAGGTGCTGATTACTACAGTGCTAATCAGTGCTAATCAATTGTAATCAATGCGTCAGATAGAGATTAGGCCTAAAACCACTGGAGCTGTCTTGGCTGGGCCTTATAGCTTAAAAAGTTGTGTTCACATGAAGTAGAACCTTAAAGAAAGGAGGAAAAAAATCACATAACTCTTCTCTTATTTAATCTTCTTACACAACAACGCAGGCAGGGTATGTTTTCCCCAGAATATTTACGCTTCCTCTGCTTTCAATCCCGCGAAACACAGACATGCTTGCTAAGGTAGCATTTTCAAAGCTGACTTTGTTTGGGGGTGTGTAACTGTGTGTGTGTGTGTGTGTGTGTGTGTGCACAATGGCTGAAATATCGGCTTTAAGATCCTATGATGCATTGTGTGGCGGGAGCAGCCCATCAACAGCTCGCTGACCTTTTCCTCATCTCCTCACAACCAGTCAGAACTATGCCCCCTCATTAGATACCACAGCTATTTGTGTGTGAGCCTATGTGTGTGTGTGTGTGTGTGAAGGCGAGGGGCCAGGTATCATACCAATGGTGAATAGGTTCTCTACTAATTACTGAATTCATTTTGCTGGATGTGTGTGTGTTCCTACGTGCGGCTTTGGCGCCGTGCACTTGTGTGAATACGCTGGAGGTAAGTGAAGTGTATTGATTATTTTAATCCGCCTATTTGTGAGTCTGTGATCCTCGTGGCTCTGCATTCGACAGGGGAATCGCTAATGGGCCTCAACGCAGCCCGTCTCAGACCTCTCCCCGTCCAATTAACTTTCAACTGGAATCTGGCAGGAGAGAGCGAGGAGGCTGGCTGCAGACACACTGTGATCCCCCACACGCTCCCACAGGCAGCTGGATTCACTGAAGCCTCCAGGTCCGGAATGTCATTACCTCTTGCTTTTAATTAAAGATTTCTCCCCGCTTTTTAGCTCGGACACAGGTAGAGGCCAAGGTCCTGGTGCTGTCTGCTGCTTTTAGGTTTATGCAGTCAGTTGTTTTTGTTGTTTATTTGCTGTTTGGTTTCATCTACAGTGACAAAACTGTTTCATCAGATCACAACGGCTCAGATAGAGAAATCCTTTCAGGTTTTACTGGAAGTAGAATTCCTGTTTAATGCTGGAGAATCATATACTTACTAGTGGTGTCAATCGATAAAATTATTTATTCTGATTAATCACGACAATATTCTGTGATTAACTGCAATTAATCTCACTTGTTCTTCTTAAACAGCAAGTTTTTATAGTACATATTTGTATGTAAATAAAATAATGAGTGCAAAAAATCATAAATTAAATTATATTTATATTAGTGGTGCCAATTAAAATACTAGTAGATAAAGCCAACATGGGGTGCTGGAAATAAAGAATGTGAGATAAATGTGTAAAAAAAATGTTTTTACTTTATTTTAAACATCTCAGCTTGGTTTGTAAGGATTTCTGAATGAGATCTTAATTTGGTTTCTATGGTCCAGATCAGTTGATGAGTTTGTTTGCTTGGAGCGTTTCTTCCTCTGTTGGATTTGGTTTCACACAGGCATAAACCCAAACGCACCAAAATGCCATGCAATAAATCACACGAGCACATTCTCTCCTCTGATTGGTCAGAGCTGTCTAGCGTGGGAGCAAGAAAGTAAATATAGTAAATAAGTAAATATATATCTGTGCAGTTTAAATTCCAAATTAAAAGCATGCACTTATGCTTTAACTTTGAAAGCCCTAATAATTACCCTTTAATATCTGTATTTAAAATTCTGTACTTTCTGGTTGGGCCTTATGCACTCAAATCAGCTGGTAAGACATAATATGTATAATTTTAATTTCAAGCATTTTAATGCCATGTGGAACTAGGGCAGGATTATAAAACAAGAACATTTTTATTTGTGAACATACAGCACCATTTAAATTGATGCACAAGCTACTGTTTTCTTTACATTTGATTTTTTTAATGTTTACAAATAGTAAGCAACCCCCCTTCAACCAATTTTTTTGTTGTGTTGTAGTAGTATGTTCTTGAAATAACAATTTTTTAAAATGTTTTGTCACATCACCAATAATATCATTATCGCAAAAGAACCCTAAAGCATTGTGATATTATTTCAAGGTGCCTAGTACTCCTAGAAACTATGAATAAAATAATAAAACTGTATGTATTTAAAATATAATAATCTACACATTTGTTTGCTGAGCATTCCTATAACTGTAGAGAGCTTTGGAGGAAAGGGGAGAAGATGGGGTGGAATTTGTTCGGCACAAAAGTGAAGTGAGGAGCTGAGGGCATACACAGGACTTCAGGAATGAGGCATGAGTCAAGGGCAAGGTCCTTCTCCCAAAATTCAATTATGCCAGAACTCCATATTTAATAAGCAATATTCAAACCTGCTATGAAATCCGGTAGGTTGACATGGGAAGAAATAAAGGGTCAGTGATATTTGAACATTCTTTATTATAGACTTGTTTTATGAAGAGAAGATGTGGCTCGATTTTGAGATGTATTGATGTGTCTGTTTGTTGTGTATTTGCACATGGCTTGACTTGTCTTGTGACAAACCCCTACCAGGCCTTGTACAGAATTACTATAAGGTTTCCACAATCAGCCATAAATAGGTGTGGAATGGCACGCAATTTAAAAGACAGTTAAGACGCTGAGATTCCTCATCAATGAAGCATTTCTGCACACAACGGAAGACACTGTCACTCACAACTCACACAAACAAACTCGGGCCAGCCTGAAATGTTAGGAGGAAAAAACATTTCTTCCATGCCATTTAGATATAATCTATTACATAATCAGTTTACAAAAAAAACAATATTGCCTGACCCCGATCACTTATAAATAAAGCTTCAATTATTTAAATTGAGACAAAATAGCTATTATCATATCTGTATTCTTTGTAGATGATCTGGGAAGTGTTCTTAGTTATAATATTTATCAATTTACAACAGTGCCATTAAGAGACACATAATATCAGCAATGTAACTAGTGCTGTGTAAATAATTACATTGTGATTTTATAGTTATGATGCATGTATATCAATAAATATTTAAATAAATATATCATAGGTATTCTATCGTTCCATTTTTTCATAATTAATTCATTTATTTGGCCATCAGATCATGTGGTAAACATGTAAAAAACCAGGTGTCTCTACTTTAAAAGAAGCTGGTTTACCACACTTTTGCATATTGTAGATAATGCTAATATGTAGCTGTAAACACAAAAATTAAAACCATCTCTTTTTACTTTAATTAATAGTAAAAATCATCCGATCAAGACACTGAATGGCGTCAGGCTAGAGACGTCAATGTATTCATGTTTTAGTCTGGACTGGTGTGCTTAGACATATTGGAAATCCATGCTCACGCAGCTCAGAGTCGTGGCCAGCCATTGTGTGTTCGATCCCGTCCCGTGTATGTCCACGCACACAGACCATATTTTCAATTCCACACAGACAGCCAAAGCGGTCGCTTTAAGTCAAATTAATTGAACTGGGGGACTTAGATTAATCACAGGGCCCACAGTGGTGTGTGTGCGCATATATATATGTCATTGTATTGAATTCCCGCTGCGCAACGCTATCCAATCAGTGGGCTTGTTAGTGAAAATAACCCCTGCGAAACAATTCTCACCGAATATCCTCCAGCAAAAATCGGAATACACTGAATCTCACTGAAGTGAATTAAATCTGGTGGCACAAAAATGACTGGACATCAAAACAGGTACACTTACTGCTGCGAACGCAGGAACAGGGAGGGTAACACTCCAGTAGATATATTCCTATATGCAACATCTATTTTACACTTTTTTGGATCAATGAAGGTGTATACATGAAGCATATTGTTTTAACCATACCTTGCATACACATACAAACAATATGTCAGAAAATGCACTTGCTCAATGAAAGTTGAAGAGACTGTCTGAGTCTGTCTGTGAAGCCCTTCTTCCAGTCAGCATCAAACCATGTGCATGTCCCTCTTTTCAAGTCTTTTCAGTACATGTACGTATGTGTGTGTGTATGTATGTGTGTGAACGTAAAGGAGAGAGTGTTTTTGAATGTTTTGAGCAGCATCATGGGGTGAAGGAGTGGCAGGTTTGGAGGGGAGTCAGTCGGGGTAGATGAGGAACCCGGAGAAGGTGCTATATTTGTTGGTGTTTCCCCCGTGGACTTTGCCGCCGTCCAGCTGTACGCACACCTCGTCCCCAACGTCTAAATGCAGGATCACGCTGTTGGAGGCGTAGTCATAATTCTGATCTGCGTCTTGGGCAATGGCGCTGGCCCTCACCTGTCACACAGAGAGAAATAGAGGCTCGGTCAGAGGAAGGCCAGAGAAGCGCTCACACCTCACCCTGTCACTGTCCCTTAGCACAGGCAAAATAATCACGTCTGGCACAGAGCTAGGCTATGTATAAGCAAGTGATTAAAGAGTGTGTACTAACAAAAAAAAGTACATTTCTACATACATATAATATACAGAATATATTCTAGCTGTTTTACAGTATCTCAAAAATGACAACTTTGCAGAAGAAGGAATAACCTTTTTAAAGTTAAATAGAATCAATGTAAAAAGATTAAATAAATTGAGTCATTCATTTTGGAGCATTTTCTATAGGTCCACGCATTATAAATTTTGGATTCAATATACAAAACAGCTAATAGAGTCAGATTATGTCAGAAAATGGCAAAGCAGTGTTTTTGCAGTCAACTGACCAATCCATGGTTCACACACAAATGCTCTTTCATAGTAACTCAACATGCACTGTAAAAATACAATGTGTTACATCCAATAAACTATATATATATTTTTTGCGCATACACATTTTGGCTTTAAAAAAATATTTTTTACCGTCGACTACAGAGGTTTTGGTGGGATACCTTAATTAGGATCATCAAAGAAACAAGCAAAATTAAGAGATTTAACTTGTCAGAATTTTAATTTATGTATTGTTTGCAATTCAGGTTGGAAGAGCAATGGCCCACATAATGACACCCTGATGACATTCACTGCATGTCTAGGAATGCAAATGCACCAGACAGTTCTAGAAAAATAGTAGACTTTTTAGAGTTTTTATTTCAGTACTTTTGACAAACTGCATGTCATGATTAGACTATCTGTAAGGTCAGTTGCTTTGCATCACTGGCCACCCATGCCAATTGCACATACCATGAAAATCATGTGACTTATGATGACTTATGGCTTGATATGGCATCGTTTATTCGTAAAATCTTTTTTCCAGTACATTTTTAGTCGTTTGGTCCAGAGTTTTGGCACACTAAAATTCACAAAAATATCTAAAGGGAATGCTTAGAACAATGCTCAGAACTCGATCTCTGTGAAGCTTCTTTGTGTCAACTTTGTGACAATGTGGGAAATACTATACAAAAGCAATTTAATAGAATTTATTTTAATATTATTTAAAATAACCAACACTACAAATTTACCTAATATATTAAAACAGTGTGTGCTCATTAGTTTTGTTTGTAACAATTTTCTGTACAGCTTGTCCAAACTTGCAACAAAAGTATGCGTCAGTGGGCACAATATGGAGAGTACAATTTATTGTATTACATTTTAATTGTCCAGTGTCCAGTAGCTGAACATACTGACAATATTACTATGATTCTGCACTTTAACACATTCTGTGCTATTAACCACAATACATGTAATGGAAAGTTGAATGCACAATTCTAAGCTTGTTAAGTGGTTTAATTTGTCACATTCGTTTTTTGGAAATGTCCTGTAGACTGTCTTTTTAATTGTCTTCGCGGTTTCTGCTGTAGGGTTTCTGCTGCGGGCTGTCTGACAGCGAACGGCAAGGCTAAGTGGATCGGGGCTACTTCCATACTCTCTCGTATTGATCTGCTGTAATGCTGGTGGTCGTATGGTCCAACCTGTGGAATAGGGCTCGCTGTGGAGGGATGTAAACACACACACTGTATCTCTTTCCAGTATCGACCTGTTGAATTTAATGCGAGAAACACATCCTGTGCGCAGGCTGAGAGGCCACGCGCCATAGACACAGACTTATTTAAATTCTGCATCAAGGATCCGCCGTATCGACTCCCTGGAGTGGATCTATTGCTTGTTTGTTAACATTTTAAATTGGGCTTAGTCATGTGGACACACAGACATATACGCTCCAATAGACTTACAATTAAGGAGGTGAGGAGATCTTTGATAGAATTGATAAAATGGTGCCCTTTCATGATAATGTGGAACTTCCTTATTGAAAAAAAAAAAAAACATTTAAAATATGCTTGACAAAAAGGATTTTAAAATATCCATTGACTTGGATTTAGATTTTTTAAATGTAACATGTGGAGAAACACAGATAAAAGACTCTTATGCCTCTTATTAGCATTTTGAACGATTCTGGTTATTTGCTCTCCTTTAAACATTGTTTAAAAACCAGTATATCTGCTGACAAGTGTCAGACATTGATTGTCTAAAGCCTGGCTCAATGTCTGACTGTGGTGTCAGCATTCAATCTCTGTCAAGCTTTCTAGACAATCTTTTCTAAAGGGGCAGCTGTGGGAAAATGTGGACAGAACAACAGCAACCGTATTAATCTTTCTATATCATCTTATTCATTTTTATCTTTTTAATATAATTTTGAATATTTTAGTTTTCCTAATATTGCGTAAAAATTAACAATAAATGCACCCACTTGGAATTGTAAGTAAAAAGTTTTTTCCTTCTATGAAGATTTTGCAAGATATCCCATATAAACCAATTGTTCCAACTGTGAATAAAATCTAAAGTTCTGTCCACACATACCTGGATACTCTTTAAAACAGGAGGTTTTGTCTGTTTTGGCCTTGCTAACTTTGGTCACTGAAAATTAAATTACTCCAAGGTAGAGATTTTTACATTCAAATAGCACTAGAATAAACGCATATGAATAAATGTAAATGCTGTCCAATTACAAACATATAATGCACTATTTAGATTTGGAATTCTTATTTTTGTGACTTGCATAGTACAATACTTATAGAGGTCTATAATTTGGGATTACACCTCTGAGTTCTCTTCCTTTTTAGTAGTGTGGTGTCACTTCATTAGCTACTTCTGCCTATCACAGAGCTTGCATACTTATTTTTGTTTTTTTGTGGATGAAATATTTAAAAAATGTAAGGTTTCTAAAAATTATTTTAATATACTGTATATTGACATAGCTTAAGGCCCATCAATGGTGATAAAAAGCTTCTTAGTCTGTCAATCTAAAACATAGACATTAACAAAGGGGCCTCTGCTACATAACACTTGAACAACTTCATACTTCATTAGGCTCATCCACACAGCAATAATCTGACAGACATACTCTATTACCAACATGCTCCATTATTTAGCTACAGAACAGCACAGTCAATAATTTTCAAATTGAGTGGAGGGTGCTGCCACTTAGACATACACCACTGATAACTGATGAGTGATCTTAAGGATTTCCCTTTCTGACTTTGATTTGATTTCTGAGTTTGATTCATTTGTGAAGATACAGGCTTAACAGGCTGAAAATTTTTTTTATATAAAAGAGATTCTTCATAAACAACGAGGAATGGAAACGAAGATGCACACAAGAACAAAAGATCTAAAAAATTGAGAATCCAAAAGGCCAGAAATATTGAACGGCCACAAGCTGTCAGCTGAGGCAGTCAATATAAGGAATGTGTCATCCACACGTGTGACAGTGATGGCCTGGCTTGCTCTCACCA
Source organism: Astyanax mexicanus (assembly GCF_023375975.1). Lineage (NCBI taxonomy): Eukaryota > Metazoa > Chordata > Actinopteri > Characiformes > Acestrorhamphidae > Astyanax > Astyanax mexicanus. The sequence goes on along the minus strand of NC_064420.1, from coordinate 41,766,071 downwards.
TCGACAACCAGCCTATGTCATCGTGCTCATTAGTTTGGCTAACTGGGAAAAGGGCTGCTCTCTCCCACAGGCACAGTCGCAGGCTCGATACCAAAACGCAAGTGGTCACTTTAATTAGAAGACACCCAGCGCTGAACATTTAAGCCCTTTTCTCTCTTCCCCCATCGATTATTGCCCTGTATTTTTGGGACCGGTTCCACCGAGTCTGTTGGCTAGCAGCGGGCATGGGGCTCAATGCACAGCAGCATACACTTTAACTGTTGATGTTTTCCAGCCTTTATCAAATATGAGTGAAATGAAAGCTCGTCTTCTGGGGGAACAGGGTGGGAGATGTTTCAGGATTACAGTGGACTGCAGTGGAGATGGATATTGACGTGGGGAGCAAGCTGCTTGTGAAACACCACGCTGGCTTGATCTCGGCGCTGGCTGTGAGGAAGGACCCTCGGGCCTGCCGGGGGCTTGTTCTGCCAGCACTTTTCATTACAGGGGCACCATTAAACGAAGGGGAAGGATAGAGGGATGCAAGGAGGGAGGGAGGGGGAATAAGGGAGAGAAAAAGAGGGGCACAGCTGCAGTGGTGTTTTATACACAAGCAGAGATGTGAAGCGAGAGACAGACAACAGACAAGGCGAGAGGAGAAGAAGACCGAGAGCAAGAGAAAGAGAGACTGGGAGGGGGTTAGGATAACAGACTGATCAAGCAAGGCTATTTTGTAGGACCGCAGAGATGTGAGGGTATATGAAGTCTTGTTTTTATCAGTTGCTGCTGTGCTCCAGCGGTAATAAAACTGACAGGACTCATTCTCTGTGATATACAGACCTCTTAGAGCGGAGACAATGGAAAAGTAGCTCTTAAACTTACCTAAGGGAACAAGCACATCGAAGGGGAGGAAGTCGGGGGGAGCCAAAAGGCTTGGAAATTGAACATTTATTGAATAGCTGTGTTTCCCCCAAGGGGTGAACAAGATTAAAGTGAGACGAGCAATCATTTTACTTGTTCACAGTTCTAGTTAATTGACATCTTTCTCACACACTTCACATCTATGGTTTAGGATTAGACCCCTTAAATGACGTGACTATATCACTATTTCTATAGCAAATTATGATAGTCACTAGGGTGAAATTTATGCATTCGAATCATTAGCTGGCTCAAAAGGCCACTCTGCATATATCTAGCTAACTTCCTCTATCATTATCAGTCCTTCGTTCATTTGTGGGATTTCAGTTAAATCTATTTGGCAATTAGAGGCTTCCAATTTAACACAGACACTCATTATGCCTCAATTGTATCATGTCTGTGTTGCTGGTTGAGGAGACATTTATTATAGCAGGTACAGGTCATTAACAGACAGGCGATGGCATTTATTACACTACTGTGCGGGAGAGCTTGACCTTTCGGTGATCTATTAAAAGAGTGTATGACAGTAGGAAAAAACGGGCGACTTTTCAAATGAAAGAGAGGATGAAATGTGCATTAGTCTACTTTACTTCTTGGGTTCTGGAAAAAAGTCTTTGGAGCTACATAGCAGAGCCATGGGACTATAAATTAAAAGATTAACAGCATCAGGGAAGTTAACGATGAGGAGGAAGAAATGGTGCCGTTGAGCCAGAGATGACATACGAGCCTGCTGTCGTATTGTGAATCAAATCCACATTAGCATTAAGGAAAAGACGCTGAAAAACATCTCATAATTCTAACGGCCCCGGAACAATAAAGGTGCCACCTCTAATGCCTGCACTGTCATGGCCACTGAACAAATCTTTTCATGTTTTGTCTGCAGTTACTTTATCATCAAAGAACAGAGACTTCAAATGGTGGTTAGACAACCCTTGTACAAGAATGTTAAAAATGTTCCTACAACTGAAATACAAATAACAAAAGAAAACGTGTACATAACTGGGACAAGACAAAACGCGTGCTCATATCTGGTTGCATAAGTAAGTCAGACAAGACCAAATGTATCTATTTCTCTGTTTGTCTGAATCACTTGTGTAAATAAAATGGATTTGTTTGCCTTTATAGAGGCAATTCAACAGTGACAGTGCTACAGAACAACTATACACCTTCCCTTAATGTGTGCTAATTAATTCACTCTAGCTGCAGCAGGTGCTGTGATACAGCAAGCAAATGAGCAGTGAACTGTTTTCAGCATGTGTTGCTTTTAAAAGTGAGTGGGCAATATATTGAATTTATTATAAGAAATATGAAGCTGATTAAAGCCATTAAATATCATGCCACTTACATCGCCAATCTTTACCCCCTCTCATTGGACAAATTATCGGTTACACCAGTAATAAAGAGGCCATCATATTATACTGTCCTATTAAAAATAAAGGTCTCTAAATTAGTCGTGGCTTGTTTAAATGGTTCTTTCAAGAACCAGCCACTGACAGTGTTTCTTTTATGTAAAAAGCCCCTTTTTAAAACTTTTTTTAACCAAAGCACCTTTCACACAAGCATGTTACCCAGAAATGTTTTCGACATCTCACAGAGGAACTGTGTATGTGAATGCTAATGTCTGTATGAGTTTTACAGTATGTTACGCAGGTAATGTCTGATTAAGCCTATGAGTGAATATCGTGGGTAATTTTCCAGAGAATTCACAGTTGGTGATTCCATACATTCTGCATGTGCTACAAAGTTGTGCCCCATTGTCTAAATCACTGAACATTTCTATAGTGTGAACATGTCTAATAAAGTCTCTAAATTTGACTTCCTATGTATAAAATGGCTTAAGTAACCCCTTTTGCACTTTTGCACAAGTAAAATGCAAAAAACACCCTGAATCTGACATTTTTAGTTCCAGTTTAAGCTACTTCCTTATGGAGAATTATAATCCAATACATATTTCATATGCAGTGAACTGTAAAAGTCAGTCTGAACAGCCAGATAGGAATTAATCACACTTTTATATCAACTCAAGTGTGGAGAAGGGAAAATGGACAAACATGCCTCAATAATAACTGGGGTGATGTCTCTGTAAAAAATATAACCTCACTATATCACTAAATACATCCTCACTATGGTCTGTTTTCCCTGCTGGCTTCTGGAAAAAGATACAGGAGTATGCGGTGCAGGACCACCCGGTTCTGTAACAGTTTTTTTCCCCCCAAGCTATTAGACTGTTAAACTCCTAAAACCTTGGTCAATTTAAGTAAACTATTAGTTATTTACTTTTTTACACTTTACATATTCCTAACTGCACAAGTCACTTTATTTATAGATTTTTATGATTCTATCATAGAGGTGTGTATATTTTTAAAGATGTACATTGTGTATCTATGTGATATATCTATACTTAATATTCATGCTGCTAAGTTTTCATATATTTTAGAATTTTTACTTACATGCTATATTTATTTAGTTTTCTCTGTATTTTTGCGAGTCAATGCAACGAAATTTCGTTCTGCGTACCGGAGTGTATTAAGAATGACAATAAATAAAGTCTCTAAGTCTAAGTCTAAGTCTATATAAAAGCACATATTGCAACTGCTCTGTAGTGAAGAAATTTCTAAAAAAACATGTAATTGCAATTTTTAAAAACTGGACTTGGACACATTCTCTGTGATAAGCCTAGTTGTCAGACACTGAAGTCTGGAAAATGTCATCTGAAGCATTGCTCTTTGACCATGCACATTAGTTTGGGAAAATTCAAATAATTATCAGATATAGGGCACATTAAAAAGAATAACAGACAAAACTATTTGGTGAGAAAAAATTGCATTTGGGTCTCTTTACCTGCTAAGCAGCCTACGAGTGTATGTGTATGTATTTATGGGGGTAAGCATAAAGCCAGACTGAATCCAAATGAAGTGGTAGGCTCAGCTGTGTGAAATCGCAATTCCATGTGGCTCAATCTATTTTGGTTCATGCATGCTTGTGACTTTTATACCCTTGTCCATCAATACTACTTCCATTTCAACCGATGTCAAAGAGTGACCAATACACCTAGTTTGCGCTCGTAACTCAGAAAAGACCATTCAGCGAAATGCTAGAGGCTACGGCAGACAAAAGGTCATTTGGAGTATCTGAAATACCAGGAAGATTTACTTAAGGCAATGTATTAGCGGTCTTTGGCCGACGCATGGCTCTGTCATGCTGTTGGTGCACCCTTGGGAGCCTTTAGCCTCCCACTCTAATGGGCTCACTTTGAGCAGGCCATCTCACCATGAAGTCCCCTCTGAGGGTAGCTTTCACTGTCCATCAGACCCACAGCACAGACAGCTCGACCAGATGCACACAGCAGCCTGCAACCAGGTGAAACAGTATGCAGAATACACCCCGGAGGAGCCATCAGAGCTTTAATTAACACCCTGACGTCTGCCCACATTCATAACTGGTAAACAAATGCAAACGTCTAGATGTAGTCTTCTCGATTTTTATTTTTTTTTCCCAGACACCTTGTTAACCTGTCTGGCCATGACATGTCGGCTAGCTCTCCATCTGTCTCCAGCTCCGTGCTCATTCTGGACCTGGCGCAGGCCTCCCAGTAGCCTCGTCTCTCGATGCACTGTCTATAAGTCTCTATTGAGTCATCTATCTTCCTTTCCTCTGTCTGATCTTTCCGTCAAGCGGCCTATCTGCCACAGCCGACCTCTGCCTGTTATGGCTCCCTTCATGTAGCCACATCCCTTCCTCACTCTGTTTCTTAATTTGCTGGTGCACTGAGTCCCATGGCCACCCCACTGGCCTACCATATAATACATGGTCTCAACTGGTACGATACAATATAGTTACAATTCGAAAAAGACATCCTGTAATGTAAAGCGTTAGGGCAGTGCTTAGAATGCTGCTATTGCAATTATTCTCTTTGTGGTTGAACTAAGTGACTTAAATTGAGCCAATTTATATTTATATTTAATTTAGACTTAAATTATATTATAAATTGGTCAACTGACCTAAATTATATATATTTTTTAAGCGACGGTTTACAAAAATTACATTCTGTTCATTTTTCTGAAAACTAACACCTTAAGGTTAAACAAATGCTTCTAATTTGTAACACATGGGTTGGTGGGTAAACTTGACACATCTACACTTAAATGCACATTTAAATCTGTATTAATCAGCAATAACAATACTTACAATACAAAATCTGCTGATTCCTATCCTGACTGATTTTGATTGCTGTTGGTTTTACGCATTAAAAGTGAATATACTGGTATGACACAAATCAATTATGATTTGCACCTGAACATAAATTATTTCTTGTAGATAGTGTAATTCATTTGTGTTTAAACTTTTGCACGTAAGGTATGATCCAGCATTACCACAGCTGCAATTAATTTAATTTGCCACCTGTGAAACTCTACTACTGGGCTTGTTATTCCCTCTTGTTCACCATCAGTGTGTAACCGCTCCCTCCCAGCTACCTTCCACTCATAGCTACCTACTTGTAATCTTTATTTTAATACTTTTCTGGCCTTCATGCTGAATGCTACAAAAACAACTTACACCTTACTCTGCTGTCAGATGTGGTTTTATGCTGGCTAAATGACCACTAATACAGCACTAATACAGAAATATGCCATTAGCATTTGCGAAGATGGCTATTATTGATATGTCAGTTTTTTTTTTTTTAGATTATATGGATAAACAATTAAATGTAATCTGGCATGGTTTATATTTGTACAGTATGTGTGGAGAACCTTATTTATATACATAACTTGGTAAAAGTTATGAAACAAAATGTTATAGGTTAATATTTCAGCTTTGTTGTATTGGCCAATTTCAATTTTGTCACACAAAATGTTTTGTGTGAAGTTCCATAGATATATTTTCAGGTTGAAAAACACAATTAAGTTGTGATGAATCACTGTCCGTGATTAAAGTGCACCAACTGTTTTAGGAGATCAACTTTTGAGAATGCCAATATTCCTGTGGGAGTTTTATTATGTTAGCATTCAAAAATAACCTTTTAGAAATTAACATAAGGCTGGTAATGCCTTAGGTTTGGTGTCTCCTTTGAGATGACACCTCCGGGAATTTGAGTCTCTCAGCATCTGTCACAACCACCCACTTGAGATTTTAGCATTCTTTCAGTATATGGTTAAACATATCTACATTCGGGGATCTCTTACATTTGGATTCTGGGCTGTTTATTTATTAATCTAATTTTGAAGCTACCACTGCCTGATCTTTGCTAATATGGCTTTGCAAATGCTTTTCTCCTGCAGAGTTTTTGGAGGGCTCTTTTGTCACATTACATAATTGAAGCCAGCACTATACATACACACACACACATCTCTCTATCAGAAGGACACAAGAGCCATCAGCCTAGTGAAGTAGATCTACCTGATGGGTTTGAGATGGACTGAGATGGGGTTAAATAATTGAATTGAGTGAAAAGATAATTAATGGGCAATCAATGAACATACAGAAGAGGGGGCATGGGTGGTAGGCAGAGGATCCAATCTAAGAGTTATGAATGATTTAATAGGGGGAGCAGACTTGCATGATAATACTAAACTGTACATGGCAGCCACAGGATTTCTTTAATGTGCTTTCACTCTGATATCTTCACCGGGTGCACCATCACACTCAGCAAGAGCAGTTGACAGTAGAGGAAGCGGCACATTGCCAGCCTTCATTGCCTAATTAAATGGAAATGACCATTTTGTAGCTTTTGCTTATAACCTGTCAATGTGCCTTTAGACTTTTCTACCACAGAAAATGGACACGGGAATGGGTTTATCACTGGATTTCTCAGGCACACAGGTCGTAAAATTCACAGCAGACCCTTTCTGAGCTGTCCATATTCTGCTGTAAGTCTTTAATTAGTGTCAAGGGACTAAACCACTGGATGAATAGGCTGTCAATTTTACATTTATTATTTATTTATCTGATGTGCTCATCCACACCTGGCTTGTCCACACCTCGGCAATCAAATCTGCTTATCCCTACTGCACCCCCTTTAAGGTGATAATCAAGTTGCAAATATGCTTGTTAATGAGACAGTCAGAAGTTTTCAAATGACGAAATTTTCTTGAGAATACTTTCAATATGCTTATTTATAAACAGCTAATGTCGGCTTCTGGCAATAATTGTTATGAAATATGCATTTGCTATAATTATACAATTTAGTAAAACAATTTCCTTTTGAAAAACAAAACATGACTTCCATATTCAGCCAACGTGCAATCCAAATAATTTCTCACACATTTTTCAGCCACATTTAAAAACAACACCATATATTTGTTAAGACCCTTAAATGTTGTACTCTTAATTCATTTTTGGATGCAAAGTCACATATTTAGACATTAACGCTCAAAAGCAGTTCTCATTTCAGTACACTACCTCGTTTCACTAGGAGGATATACAATTTTGTACAGTGCTGTAACAGTCCTTTCCATTATTGAGTCCAGAGAGCAAAAACATGTATGAACAACTTTGTATAATTCCTAGTTCTGTATGTCATCAACTGCCTTGAAGCAATAAAAGAAGAACATTAAGTGCTCAACTCTTTCATGTCACATTCCTTTATTGTAATACAGCTGCATAAGAATACCCAGGAATGATGTGTCCTTCATATATTTGTATTTGTGTAGCTGCTTCGAATGTCTCAATCTAAATAGACTCTTAATTTATAGGGATTTACAAAATACAAGATTTTATGCATCACAATACAATGAACTGTCCATTGATTGGTTCATGCAGCTCACCTGGAAGAGTAGTGTTAGTAATCATAGGTTTACTTCACAAAGGTGCATATGTACAGACTGAATATATGTAAAATGTAAACTGTATAACTAGGGGTGGGTGATAAGGTAATCATATTAAATCACAATACTTAGATTATATATTTTTTACAAATACAAATATTTGTGATATTTAAAAAAAAAGTTTATCTAGATATCATCAAATGTTGTCACATTGCTCACCTTCACTTAATATGTAACTATTTAGAGAGCTCAAAATTTGATTTGATGCAATACAACATTGTCTCAGTTTAACTGAGACAATATTTTGCTGTACTGACACAGTAAATTAGCTGAAATAGACCTAGTGTGAATGTTGTATGACATCAACCAGTCTAAAAGCGTGAAGGTATGTATATGCTTTCTTTCAGAGTCACGAAACCAACTACTGCATATTTCTAACCACTATTCATAAAACATTTGAAGGAAGCTAAACATGCTTTCAGAAGAGTGTTGAGCACCTAATTATAAAAGACTTCATTTTTGTATGCCTTTGCTAAACTGCATCTCAAGCAGATTGATACTTCCTTTTTGTGAATTTCCAGATATAATTTTCACACTCAAACAGCAGGAGACAACAAGGACTAGGCACACGTATACTTAAAATGTCCCATATCCTACATTTCTCTTGGTATTAAGTTTTGCTTTTAATTTCACTTACAATATATGGCTTTATATTTCAAAAACAGGCATGATTTCACCTTTGAGTTAGATAAATCAACTATTTTCACATTTGTTGCCCTCTATTGGCTTAGCCTCAAAAGCATGAACAGTTAAAACACTCATAATATCTGGCTATGCAATTTTAGCCCTGATTTTAACCTAAGGCATTATGAGCATTATTTTGCAATTTCCTGGTCAAATTAGAATGATAAAATTGGTCTGTGAAAAATCTGTGAAACAGCCAATATCTTTAACAATACAATGTGGACACATACTGATTTTTAGTTTGCCATAATGTTATGGCCCAACAAACAAGTTGACATTATTGGAATAGGTTAAATTTGAGTGTTTTCATAACTAAAAGTGCATCTTTAGATTTTGTTTTAGCACTTCTTTAAACATATAAAAGCACCAACAAAGGCAGTCAGTTGCATAGTTCCCACAAATAGGCAGGCAGGGCTGAATAGAAAAAGGTATAGAAATGAGTTGGTTCTCCTGACATTAGATAAACATTGGTTTCATAACAGGTTTCAATATATTTGGACTGCATGGAGTGTGGATTAAATGGTGCATTTTCAACCATGATGAAATTATAATATCTTTTACAGGAGCCACTTAAGTATATGTGTTAAGTCTTTACTGTCTTTAGTTTTATATAGCATATAATCTCGCTGTCATTTTAATACTTAATCATCTGCCAAGTCTAACTAAATAACAGTTCATGGACAAAAAAAATCTGTGAAAACTGCTCATTTATTGCTTCTTCAGGAACTAATGCTGTCACAGTTTTGTTGTAGTAACTGACTCTATTGTGATTAAGGTGCATTGCTATGAGAATCTGATTGCATTCAGTAATCCACAGCTCAAAGTGGGCTTTTTACCCCTCTTTAACCCATGCCTGGCATTCGGAATGTGCCAATAGGCTCATTTCTATCCGCTCCTGAGATTCCTATTCTGCTCGAAATATATCTTTACAGGGTCTAGACAAGCAATGTGTGTGCATTTGCATATCTGTGTCAGCAATGTGTGCAACATAAAGTAGCTGAATGCATTTATTAGAAGAGGACCTATAGCGATGGGTAGAAGCTTTATGTTTGGAGCTTAATTAGTAACTAATAACGCTGCATCAACAGGGCAGAGAAAATAAGCCCTTTTTCTACCTCGAAGTGCAGCAAGGCCAATCCCACTCTTCTGGATTTTTAGGTCCAAATGGCTGTGGTGTCCTCAGAATTCAAAACAGAATCACAGAAACAGGACACTTTGGCTGTTCCACCACCCAGAGAGCAATCTGACATTTGAAGCATTTGATTTTTTCAGTTAAAACCCATTACATTTTTAAATGTGTGAAGTATTAGTCAAAAGTTTGTACATTTAAGACATCTAAGGTTTCGACTGCTTCAGACACACCATGCACAGAGCTCTGGGACAAAAAGTATGAATATAGCTGACTCAAATGTTATGCAAAAGGGTCTCACCTGTCCATTTTTCTTGAGGTCTGCCCACATGCTGGTTCCATCTCCTCCCCTCATGAGAACATGGTAGGTGAAGTAGTAGATGCCAGGGAGGGGACAAGTAAACTTTCCTGTGCTAGGTTCATAGTAGTTGCCCACATTGGTGACAACATCATCAAACTTAAGCACATCACTGCCTTCATGCTGTTTGCGGAGGCCTGCATAGAAAGCAATCTTCGGGCTGTAGAATGACGAACCATAACCATTAGGACCAGGTCCTGGGGGTCCTTGCGGACCAGGCTTTCCAGGCTCTCCAGGGGGTCCTCGTGGGCCAGGTGGTCCTGGGATCCCTGGAGGCCCTCTGTATCCAGATTTTCCCCTTCGACTTGTGAAATCTGGTGGCGGTGGGGAGACAGCCGTCAATTCCTGGCCATGTTGTGAAGGGGTGTAGGGGTCACAGACCATCCGACAACTGCCAAGCATTTCATAATGACTTCCTGCATTTCCAGCTCCTCCCCCTTTAGTGCTGTGCACCAGTAAAGGTATCGCAACCAAGAGAATGAGAACCATGGCCACACCCACGGCCGCACCAATAACACGTTTGCGTCGGCTGAGCTGGGAGGCAGCCAGCGCAAGGAAGTCCTCCTCTCCTTTGGGCGGAATGGTGCCCGCCAGTGTGGACAGGGGGTTTGACAAGAATAAAGACTAAAAGTATGGGAAAAGTGGCTATGGGTAGATTTTATATTATATATATATAAACAAAAGTCGGTGGCAGGGATGTCTAAGAAAAGATGAGACCAATGGGGAGAAGGGTAATGGATGAATTTATGGATGAGGCAAGTGGAGTGTAGAGCATACAGAGAGGAAAGGGTGTTGAGGGACTGTGGCTAGAATGGGGTGGAGGGAAGAATATGAGTGAGTGGCAGGACAAAGAGTAGAAATGAAACCAGTGAGCTCTGGATCACCTACCACATACTACAATACCATAAGCATAACAGTAACAGTAGTAATAATATTATTACAAACGTTCTATTAGCTGGCTTAAAAAAAAATTGAGTTGGTTTTGTTGTTTTTCATTCCCCTGTTTACAAGCTTTGTTATTATGCAGAGATTCCTCTAGGGCACACAAGGCTCTTTTAGTCTCTCTCTTTCATCACAGATCAGAAAAAATAGTGTTTGTCCCACAGCTCAGCAAAGCAGCTCTTTAACACTGTGACAAAGAAAATAACTGTCCAATTCAGTTCATTAAAGATTCATATTCAACCACAAAATGTTCTGGTTTTTTTTTCTATTTTTACACAGGCAATCCAGGAGCTCACTTTTTACATTTATAATGAAGAGATTTCAATGTTTCCAATGTTTCATGAATGAAATACATTATACTGGTCCTTTCAAAGTCTCTTTCAAAATAAAATTAGGTTCTGTGTCTTTGTAGGGTTTCCCGTAGCGAAAAAGTCTTACGTTTTAAGAGAAGGTCTTGCTTTAGGGAGTGATCCAGTGCTTTCATGGAAACTGATACCATTCCATAACTGGAAGAAAAAATATATGTTGAAATCAGACAAGCTTTAGCTGACTTAATAAAGTAAGTAATATTCTACATATAGCAACTTTTACAATTTGTAATATAACAGCTGAACAACATAACATATCTTTTTATTTATGTATCTTACTACAATGTCATAAAATCAATAAATAATTCTGAATATAGAAATTAAGCATATATTTAGAGGTCATTCAATGTTAAAATAGGTTCGTAATTATTTTAAATACTACTGTTATTTATGTCATCATGCACAGAATTACACTTTTTCTTCAAGATTATAACTGCACCATTGACTATCCATGTTCAACTCAAATCATAATTTTCTTCCACATTTAACTAAAATGTAGAAATTTCTTACACATTAAACTCCACTTTCCATAACAATATTTGTTTCTTCCACATTGAACTCAAAATGTATAAATTATTTATTTTACATTTAACACAGAATAACTAATTTTATCTATCTAATCGACCCAAAATAATAAACTTAAACTAGCTAACTAGTTTCTTTCTAACACATCCTTAAAATAACCTGTTTCTTTCATATTTACATCAAAATGACTTGTTTTCCATATTTAATTAAAAATAAAGTTTCTTCCATATTTAACTCAAAATAAAGTGTCTTCCCTTTATATTACTCAAAATAAAGTTTCTTCCATATTTAACTCAAAATAAACAGTCTCTTCTATATGTAACTCAAAATGAACAGTTTATTCCATAATTAACTCAAAATAAAGTTTCTTCCATATTTAACTCAAAATAATCAGTCTTCTATACACAACTCAAAATAAACAGTTTATTCCGTATTTAACTCAAAATAAATCGTTTATTGCGTATTTAACGCAAAATAAATTGTTTCTTTCACACCTGTAATCTGTGGGTGGCAGGTTAACCATACCTGGTTAGGTTAGCTTAGCTAGGTTAGCTAGCTAGTTACATTAGTTACTTTACCACGAAACGCTACTTTAAACGACTGAATTAACGTTATAAACACTTACCGTTCCTTCGACGTTCAGTATCGTTTCTTCTTCAGTGAGTGTTCTCTGCGGACCGCTCGCGCTGCTGAGGGCAGTTAAAAGTTAGCATCGCTCCTCCAGAGCCCGTCCTCACAGCGCGCGCCCAACGGCTCACCGATTCAAATAATAACGGACTGTGGAGGAAAAACGACCAATAGACCGATATTTCTCCTCAAAAACGGCTTAAAACAGCGGTGGAAGTTCCTTCAGAGCGAGTAGCTGTTGGCATGTCTTCTGTAAACCGATAAACTGTTTCACTAAGTCAGGGACGGGCTGTAGTTTAACTTAAGGTGACTCGTTTTAACGTAAAAAATACGAGAATACGAAATCGTACCAGGCTTCACTCCGCAGAACCGACGAGATGCTTCAGTCGACGGCGCTGGTTCGACCTCTCCACCACCTGTGAGATTTCACCACTGTCCCCCTCATGTTTCGATCTGTTCTCCCCCTCCCTTCATCCTCCTCCTCCTTCTCCTCCTTCTTCTGCTTCTTCCTCCTTTTTCTGCTTCTTCCTCCTTTTTTCCACTCTATCTTTTCCTAACCAGACCTTGTCCCCTTATCAGCTTATTTAATTGAATAAATAGGCTAGTAACTATATAGTATGTTTTAATGATGATGTTAATTGATGTTAAATGCTTTTAGTAGAATGACCTTTCTGCATACAGCTGTTGTTTGTAGGTTTGTCTGTTTGCTTTTTTATTTATTTATTTAAAAGTCATCATATAAGTAACTAGTGAAATATTGTGTTAGGTCAAACTGGTTAAAGGAGAAATCCAGTGTGAAATAGACTTGGGTTGCAGTGAGACCTGATAACAAGTTTGAACTTTTGTCAAATAGCGCACCTGCATTCACTCCCAGTATTCCAAAATACGGCGCTTTTAGCCGAGGCTTACAATGCTAGTAATTGGGGCATATCTCAAAGCTCAAAATAGCTCCACACTTCATTGTAAGAGTTCTGAAGGCACTGACATTTAAAACGAGGCACTGAGAATATTGTGAGAATATGTGCCATAGCTCATTGTACGCAATAATATCGCCAACATTTTTTAATATCATGAACGATATTATACCCTGAAATATCGTGCCATATCACCCAACTCTAATTGTCACATTAGGGTACTACATATTTGCTGTTTTAGCAACAGAAAAATTCACACTTCTCATTTCTCATGAAATATCTGCTAGAGACAGATTATATCTGTCCAGTATCATTTATTTTACTTTAGTCCTGTATATATGGGGATATTGGGAGTGCATTATTAGTATCATGATATTCTGGATCATTGGTTTCTGTTAAAATTCTGATAAAATTCTTCTATTTTTAATATCTCAGTTAGGGGTGTTCCATATCATATTGTGTGCAATAATAAAATAAAAATTTCAGTTTGTTACAGTAGTGTATCTTGAAATATATTTTTTTAATTCAGTGTTTTGTCATACCGCCAACAGTAAAGTTATTGCGAAAATACCATGAAATATAGTGATATTATTTCATACCATATCGCCCACCCCTACTGAGAACTTAAATCAAGTCACAAAAAGTTAACTGACAAACAAACAAGGAAAAGATTGCAAAATGAATTCAGTGGAAATGCATGAATCTGGTGACTGAATGAGAATGAGTTTTTTGTTCAGTGCCACGTTTTAAATGTCAGGGCCCTCAGAAGTCTATAAATGAGCTTGTTAATGGTGTAAAAATAGCTTTTTTTCCATGAGCAACAAAATTCCTTTATTGCATTGTAAGCCATTTGACATTGGCTAAAAGCACTGTATGTATCTGACAAAAGTTCTCATGTTCTGTGTCATAGCTGACATACTCGTTATCATATTTCATAACACACTCCAAATCTATTTTAAACTGGATTTCTCCTTTAAGCTGGTGAATTATTCAGATTTTTGACCAGCATTGGTATGTCTATCATGATCAGAATATTTTGTGGAAGATCTATCATCCCAGAAATTATTGTGATAAATTGACCATTAAATGCCACTTACATAATGAAAAATAGAATAGCATAACAAAGCAATGATGCCATTTTAAAGGGTTTAAATAACAGCTTGGGAAATATATACTTTTTCCTCACTTACTGCAGTTCACACTGTGTGAATGGAGTCATAGCTATTGAAGCATTGATCATTGCATGACTGGATAAAATACTGTTCACTGTTATATGTGTGAACAAACAAAAATATACACAATAGACAATATTACAGTTATCAAATATTATTGAGGTTATGTCCATTTACTGTACAAAAAAATGATAATGTAATTATTGTTACAGGCCTATGTATAGTGTGTGTTTTCTTTGGGGTTCGATGGCTTAGCCGGACTACAAGCTTGACCATGCTGGGTGACTAGCAGTAGTGGGGAATATGGCCCTAAAATAATATCACAGTATTTATATCAGGGGTATTTTTAGCAGTAATTATATTAAACATTAAATCAATATTCAATCAATATGTTGGATAACCAGCTAGCTTACCAGTATAAGGTATGGTTGTGCCTGGATGTCCAGATTTTCAACCATCTTGACCATCAAACCAACCATCAACCATCAAAGGCCAGCAAAAACCATCTGTTACCAGCTACCAACAAAAGGTAATATTGAGCTGGATTTGTCAGCAGGGGTGGAGATCAAAATATTGTATTTGTGTATTTGATAATGTTTGAATCCAACCATAATAATAATACCATCATCTACCATAATATAATTAGTTAGAGTAAGTGTAGACCATTGCATATGATGGTTAAGCATGTGTGTATATGGCCAGTTTATGTGTGTACTGTAGGCTGTGTGTGTTAGATAGCTAGTTGCACTAGCTTTTAGACCTCATTAGTGAAGGACACTGAGACCATTGTGCTCATTCTTGCTCTCTTGCACACACACACAGACACACACTCACTCACACTCACTCACATATATTCCAGTTATCATAAGCCTTCAGCTGCACTGTATTCTGTATTCTGCAGAGACATCCCAAGTGTCCGAAGTCTTTTACAGATCACCACAAATGAACCTTACTGAGACAGAGAGTTTGAGAGCAATATGTGGGAAGAATTTGTCTTTTTGTTCTTTGTGCCTACACATTTTTCACTCATAAACAATAATTTCCATGAGAGTCAACTCATTTATACTGTATGTATGAATAATAACTAATGAATTAAACAATGTGATGTTATGGGCATTGCTAATGGAGTACATTGTGGAAAAAATGGCTTGGCATTAGTGATTTGCATGCCTTTTCATGAAGCATGTATTAGGGTTGCTGCTAAGAGTCTTTAAATATGGGTTTTTTGGCGCAGCTCCATTGAGAATTCTGTGTAACGCATCCGATCTCTCTCCCTGTCAGGTTTAATCACACATCTGCATTTTTAAACTTTAATGGCGGAGGTGGGAGCAGGGGGAATACATATTGATGGCTCTTTCTCATCCCTCCCCCCTCTTTCAGATATGACCACTGTCGAAGGAAAAAGCGTCACAGGGAGCATCCGAATGGAGGAGAGAGAAAGGCCGAGCGAGATGAAAAAAATTAGTGACTTTGGATTCTGAAAGGATTCAACAGGGACATGTGGCATTGGAGTGAGTGTGCCTGTAAGTGTATGTGTGTGAGTTTAAATGGTGTGTCACTTGCAGTTTGTGGGTCAGTCAGTCTGCTCCTTTAGACATGCACATACACAAGCATATGCTGACACACATGCACACACACTCTCTCCTTCTAGTGCAGTTTCATCCTCTACGGATGTATAATCATTGCCAAGAGTCAGAGGCAATATAGTGAGAATTGGATTTTTAGTGCCTGTTAAAATATTACTGAGCTGATTAATATTGAAATATGCACGTCTCTGAGCTGTCTGTCCCCCATTCTTTAGCTCTCTCTTTCTTCTTTCTTAGCCTTTTCTGTCTTCTTTGTTATCTTGTTAGCTGCCATTTGCTTAAAACAGCAATAAGGATTGATTTGAGTTACTATAAAAACTATACAGACTCTTCACTGTCCAAGCATTTAATAGTGTCCCCACCAATTTACTATCAGCTGTATGATGGCTGTTTTGAATTGTTACTTTGACCTGTCTCATAGATTTGGGCATAACAAAAATAAATTAAGCTCTGAGTCACGGTTAGCCTAGCCAAACACTTATTCTATGATGTGTGACCTGAACGGTCCATTAGTCACTCTAAGTTGTGCATAGCTTTATCTATTCTTGTGTGTGTGTGTGTGTGTGTGTGTGTGTGTGTGTGTTTACACTACTAATTAATGTTCCACTGTGTTGTTTGTAAAAGTCAATGAAGCCAAAAGAGTTAAAGGGCATGTGAGAGTGTGGATCATAACAGAGTTATGGTATTTAAATTTGCTTTATCATCACCTATTGATATGCATATTTAGCTTTTTGTGTGTGAGAGGCAGCATTACATATAGCTTTGTTTCACTCTCTGTTTCTTTCTCTCGTTCCCATGCAACACACACCAGAACATAACCTGGTAAACCAAGGGTATCTATTCCAGCCCAGTCATTTACACTCAATTTCAATGCTTGCTGAAATTTAGAAAACAAGCACAGATGCCCCACTCGATAATATCAATTGTGACTTCCAGTTATTTTCTGTTAGATACCATATGCCATCATGTTGCTGCCTTGTTAATCACTAATTGGCTGTAATCGTTCTTAAATAGAATACCCCATGAGAGATCTTCTGACCTGTACTATACACAGAAATCTACTGGAATACATGGTGGCATCTAAATATTTGTATTTAGAAACTGTTTGCACATTATAAATGCAAAATAGAAGAAATATGTGTGGAGGTAAAAAAAAAAAAATGGATTAACATTATATACACCAATCAGCCATTACATTAATACAACCTTTCTGCTTCTACACTCAAGCATCAACACGTATCCAGATATTTTCTTTCTTTTTCTTTTTTTTTCTTCAGTTTGACCTATTGTTTATATGAAAATGCAATGTTTAGTTACTGAGCTTTTTAAAAAAGGCTTCCCAATGTGGAGATTCTTATGTTCATTGTCATGTGGACAGAGATTACCAATATCTCAGTGTACTGTTTTGGTCTGCCTCTGAATGTAATTACTGTATTTACATATACCCAAACAAATTTCACCAAGACTGAAAATGAACCAACTGAAATGAACCCTTTCATTCTCAAAACCTGGTTGTTTACTGCAAACTTTAACCAATGTCTGGGCTTTTCCATCGTTCACACTTGCAGCTCTTAAATGGCATTTTACTGTATTCATTCGCAACAACAATGGAAGTAATATAAACTGAATTTTTTATAAAAGATAAACAATTCATTTATTTCTAAATCATATAAAAAAAAACTCTCTCGCAATATTTTTATTGTAAAAAGCCACAGAAATATTCAGGTTTGCTATCTTTCTCAAAACCTTTTAATTAAAAGCTCAATTTTATAAACAACAGAAGTTTAAACAATAGTCAGCTTTCCAGACAATGTATGAGTTGTCCTTTACACATTATCCATAATAGTCATTTTGCTGAATATTTACCTAGACTTAAAGTAGGTAAACTGACACACACATGTAGGTCAGATCAAGATTAAGTTGAGATTAAGCTAAACACAACTCTCCTGGAGTTAGCAAAACTATTGTCTTATAGAGCAGTATATTACAGGACACCCATAATAAACAGTTTAATGCACTGCTTTTTAAATCCTGTCTTCCTGCTCACTGTCTTGCAGACAATTTAACTTAATTTAATCTCTGCCCCAGCACACCTAACCTAGCTCCTCAGCTAATTATCAAACCCTTCATGACTTGGGTCAGGTGTGTTGGTGTAGGGAATAGCTGACACTGTACTGAGGAGCAGTGTGTCCCCAGAAAGTTAGGAAGCCCACGTTTAGTGTTTTCCTTCTCTAAAACACCTGATTTAACACCCCATTTTATTATTAGTCTATAAAAACTCCATCCTGGTCCTGGAATACCAATGTCCTGGTGCTAACATACAGTGCCAGTTCAGCTCAGTGGAGGCCTGCTGGTTAGCTGGCTTGGTGGTTCAGACGTGTTGGAAACAGAGAAAAAACTAAAATGCATAGGGCATTGGATGTACATGGGTAAAAAGATTTGGTAGGAGGATCACATTCAATAGAATTTACATTCCTATTCAGTTTATTGTAGCATAATGTAAAAGCATTTACTCCAGTAAATTTTACAGTACTCTCCCTGTAATTGTGTTCCCTGGAAAATCATATTAAAATAATAAGGAAAATTATCCTGTAAAATTTGAAAAAGGTTCTTAGATAAAGTGATGAAGAACAAATAGTGGCCACATTATCTGCAGATTTACATATAACTATTTTCGTTATACTGATATATCACTATAAAAACAGTCTATAGTTGTAAGATAAATGACAAAAAAACTAAATTCCTGGAAATTCCCTTTTTTAATTACTTTTATTTATTATTTATTTTTTTTTACTTTGTAGATATTGAATGTTAGTTGAGCATATATGTAAAGTATTGCTAACCTTTGTTACTTTGTTATTACTTTATAGTAATTATAAAGTAATGCATTATTCACAGAATACTCCTTAAATTAGTTGAATTAGGTATTTTAAAACACATAGAATACCTAAATACTTGCATGTAGACTCTGATCTATGTATCTGAGGAAGAATCATGACATTTTTATAAGACTATAACAGTAAAACTTTAAGATTTAGCCACAACATCATTTAGCTGTTAAGTTCTATCTCGTATCCTCAGGCTTAGTGTCTGGTGTTTTATGGTCTTATTATACAGACGCTGCAACTGAAGACACGTGGATAACTTGAGATATATAGCCTGGGTTATTTGTGTTGTGCAGTCCACAAAACTCCTGAGATGCTGAGAATTCTGAAAATGCTGAAGATCATGGTTCAATGGCAGCAGGAGCCACAGGGCCAATAGTAACCTTCTCTTTAACTGAAGTGGAGTAAAATCTTCATACAGATTTCTGTCTGCATTAAGACGTGGACGTGCATGCATATGTGTTCATGTGTGAATTTCATTGTAAGGAAGGGTGAAAGTAACTCGGTCCAGGAAGTGTGTGTGTGTGTGTGTGTGTAAGAGAGAGAGAGGGGAACAGAGAGGGAGGAAGGAGAGAAGGAGCTGCCATGCTGTTTCATTAGGCTCTGATTATGGCGCCTGATGCAGAGTGACAGTGTGCAGATTGAGTTGCACAGCCAGTCTAATTCTCTCTATTAATAAGCATCGTTCCACACTGCCGTCCCGGACCACATTTATTAATCACAATTTGTCATCTGTCTCGCGCTCCACCCTCGCTCTCGTCTCGCTCCCTCTCCCCTTCCTCTTTCCCCCTCTCGCTGTCCACTTATCCCTTGCTTTCCTCCCTCTCAAGCTGAGAGATATGGTCAAGCATACTGAGAGTGTGCAGCCCCACTGCTCCTCCTCTTTAAGTCCACATTCATTTTCTGTGAGGGCTTAGAGATTAAACAAAAGCTTTTCACTCAAATGTGAATGCCATATGTTATTTACTTGTGTCAGTGTGCTTGCTAGGCAGTAACGTAATTTATGTAGAGGAGGTAAAGACCTGCCTGAAAAAATTGTGTGTGGTGATATTAAAGGCTTAAAAATTAGCCTCCAAAAGCTGTAGAACTTTTTTACAGTTTGTTTTAACATGTAAATTAGTAGCAGACTCAGGCTAACTAAAATAAAGAGAAATAAAAATAAAGAAGAAAAATACATAAGAAATGTAAATCACTCTTCTTCACTATAGAAGAGCACCTAATTGGGCACTTTTGCATGGTTTCCCATCTGTAAGAGAACCCTATACAGCACTGCATCTCGCTTTTTTACTGGGGTATCTTTGAACACACTTTGTTAGAAAAGCAGGAATCCATGCACACATAGGTACTTATCAAGATCCATTATCAAATTTTCCTAATTATATTCCATATACCATAATTTTGCACCAAGAAGAGGCATCTTAGTGGGAACTCAGATCACTTTTTCCCCATGAGAGGGACAGACAACTCAGGGCACGTTGGTGACATATGGTGACTCATATGCAGAGAATGTTCACTTTTACACTTAGTATACTTACTTGTTAGATAATTTATATATATATATATATATATATATATATATATATATATATATATATATATGTGTGTGCTTAATCACGTTTTTTCTTTTTAAATGAAACTTTCAATACAGTTTGATTTTTAATTAACTTGTGCTTCACAGGAGCAGCAACATTTGTTTGTGTGTGCATGTGTGTATATGTAAGAGAGGGTTTATTTTCCACAACCTTCACCTGTGCCTTTCATAGAGTGAAACAAAAATACAGACTAAAGTTACACTTTTCCTTCACCCTCAGTAACCTGTGTATTGAGTCAGAGGATCAGAGGATTAACCAATTGCTCCTGACCTTATTATCATCACACTCTTAATTCCAAGAGTTTTCTCAAGAGTAATTAAATCTATGTTGGATTTTCAGACTCACCTCAGAAAGAGTATTTCATACAAACTACAGATGATCTAAGGAGTAAAAGGGAGTTATTTGACTTATAGTGACTGTGAAACCCTTTTATAGGTTTGTGCTATTTATAAACTAGTTTAATATTTGGGAACATGCCATCAGCTTGTGATTATTGAGGAGAGGACTCAAAGTTGGAGTAGGAATGGAGAAATAAAAGAATTAAAAGGAGTAGAGTGGTTGTGGAGGGTTGCGAAGAACCATTACCTGTTCTAAAAAACTATTGAATGCTCCCTTTTTTAGGAGTCTATTTTTTACATTCACACAGACTAGTATTTATTTGGCTTAGGTGTATGGAAGTTTTGGATTTTATATATTTAATCGAACTTCCAGTGTATGCATATTTTCTTTACATTTTATACAATTTAACAAATACACAATGGCACATAATTAAAAGCCATTGGAATGAAACTGGAGTCATTTCTAACATAATTAACATTTATGTGAACTGTGGATAATAATTGTGGAATGTTAAATAAGTTATTGATAGAGGCTTATTATGGCATGCTGAACGTCTCATTTACCTTTTATAGCTACCTTAAATATTTGTTATTAGTTTAACATGCTTTGTTAGCATGATATGAATGAAAATTTGGTAGTAGGAGTGAAATTTGTGAATGTCTGCATTAATTAATAGAAATGTAATTAATGTTATAATAGCATCATATTCACCAAAATTACACTTTTATTTTTTTGTACTTTGCTCATAGAGTAGCATGCCTGTTTATTCTTTATGACATCTTACATATAAGATATATTCCTTGTATGGGTAACACAGCTGATTCTGAGTCAAAATTATCTGTGTTGCACTTTTTGGTGGCTGTTCTCACAGGCTGCCTGGAGGCTTCGTCAGGTGGGTACGCTGTCATCCGTGTGCCACGGCCCCTCTCTGCCTCACCCTGTCCCCCTCCTCGGAGGCCCGGCACTGTTTTCCTTAAGCTGTGCGGCTGTTTGGGGGAAAACCAAGCCCATTTTCATGTGCAAATGTCAGTCAGTCAGCTCCAAGCAATCACAGCCGCGGCTCCTCCAGAGGCCCCGCGCGAGATACTGGCTGAATTATTTAGCAGCTCAGTGTCACTGGGCTCTGGGGTCACAACCTTCTAAAGTGATGACAGAAAGCGCTCCCTAGCTCCCTCCCATTCGCTCCCATTACCACTTATTTACCGCTCCTGATTCCAGGCAGACGAAGGCAAAGCCCTCGCAGGGGAAGGAAATCAGTCTCACAGTCCAAACAGTGTCATACACACACAAAAAAACAGCATAACAACATTTACCCACAGTCGCCCATTGGAGAATATGCATTGCTGTACAGGCACTCTCATACAGTCACATAGCTGTACACATTCTCATACAGTCACTCACACAAACAGTAGAGTGATACAGTATAGAGCTGCATTTCCATCAAAATAGTGCTGAGCAATATGATGATTTTTTTTTTCTATTGTGATCATTTTCATATTTAAATCAACGATTTGCTTTACTAAGCATATTGAGATGGTCACCAGTCCTAAAGAATTCTGAACCAACTGTACATTTAAGTACAGAAAGTATAAAAAATACAAGTTCATTGGATGATATGCAACAAACATATTATATAAATCACTGTACTAAATGAGAGAGAATATTTAAATTGAATTTTTACGAATCTGCCACTGCTGATGCATTTTGTCTGCATGTTTAAACATTGCATTTAATATTATGATATAATATTTTACCATGTCGCCCAGCTCTGTCAGTGACTTATTACATACAGCCTGGGCGGTGGCTTTTATACTGTTCATTTTGAAATTAGAATTATATCGTTTTGAAATTAATAAAGTTATTGTGATATAAATGTTGGCTATTTCGTCTAGCTCTATATCCAAATGTGTAAATGTGCAATAATCACATTGCAGAAGTCAAAGTAAATTTAAGAACACTGTGTTTTTTATATGTGCATTTTCCAAGTTCTTCAAACTTTGTCTGATTAGGTTGTGTAAACAAAATTAATACTTTGCATACATTCTAGAGATATTCATTCATTCTGTGCAAATTACATGTAAGTACCATGCAGAAGGATATTTTAGTTTAGAGTGCACATAAACACTTCAACAGAAATGAATACATTGAATTGACGATACTCTGCCTGTAAACACGGCCATCGAGGCGAGTATCAAACTGGTAGATGGAATATGAAGGCGACTGAAAGAGAGACAGAAGGAGGAGGGAAAGAGATTGATTTCTGTAGTGTTACAGACACTTTCTACCTTTCTATCAGTCACAGCAGGACGCAGTGTCATCCTTAAAGAGGACTCATCTTTCTTCTTAACTTCAGATGTGACAGGAACATGACAAGGGTGCGTGCTCTGCAGGAGACACGCAGAGTGACACACTTAAAATACCAATCTAACACTTTTAAAGGTTCTGGTAAAGCCCTGTTATCTGTTTAAAATTCCCTTTGTTAATCTGCTGTGAAGGAAACATTCAAGCCATTTGTGTAATATTGAATGTGAATGGTTGCCCACTAGAGTTGATTCCTTTCCTGTCTGCTGTGGTCCACTGCATATGCGTGGTTCTGAATCAGCAGTTTAGTAGTAAGAGTAATTAAATCCCTCACCCAAATTAATTTCTTCTCCATCTATATTCTCTGTGGTTTTTACTGTTCTGTCTCATTCCCCATCATTACCATTAGTCTCTGCATTTACAAATATGTAATTAATTGCTGTCTCGTCTTGTGTTTGTTGCTGCGTGTTTTGTATCTACATTTGTTAATCTCAGCATTAAGTGAAATGCTACAAAACACAAGAGCAGTAGGATTTGTTAGAGATGCTCTGGGATGTTCCCATGGAGATATCAATACAGTGTGCCCTCATTAGGACTCTTCTCAGCGAAGGCTGGACCGCGATGTTGTAGAGAGAACAATCATTCCATTCTCTCTGCCTCATCTTCTGCTCCATTTATACATTTCATTATTTCATCTAAAAACCCAGCCTTGCCTTCAAGTACTGCAGGCCTAATTACCACAAACCACAAGCTCTACAATAGTCTGAAATGTCATGCAAAAAACGCACTTAATTCTATTTTTGCAATTCATTCATTAATTCATGAATTAATTATTTAATTAATTCATTCAATCATTTATTCATTCGTCAATACATTCATTCATGTAATACAGATTTATTTAAAATTATTGTTTATATATAGCTTTTATATTTTTCTATGAGTCATCAGAATACTGTGCCCTTTTGCATCTTGTAATTAAAAAATAAATAAAACAATGACTTATTTTTTTATTATATTTAACTTATTGATAAGACTTTAGACTGCACAAAAAAAATCTTATTTTCCCAGCTTAATCACTTTTTATTTTCACTTTTTATTTCCTGTCATGCAATGGCAAGCTACACAACAGGGTGGACAATTTTATCAAAAATTGGCGTTTAAGCTGCAAACATTTCAGATTGTTCATGACCTTGTTTAGTTTCAAATATACTATGTGAAGATTTGTATATTGGTTATTAATAAGGATAAACCAACATGAAGACCAGCGAGTTTGCTTGTGAAAGGAAGGCAAGTCATTCAAATCTAAGAAAAGGGAGAAAGCTGCACAAGCATCTGACATGAACAGTACAGCAATTTGGTCCTGAAAATCCTGAAAATAAAGAAACCACTGGTGTACTAACACATCAAACAGGTCAGCCAAGGTAAACAACAGCAGTCGATGACAGAAACTTTCTGAGAGCTGTGAGAGGAAAAGACCCAAATACGACATTCCTCGACATCACCAGCAGTCTTCACAGGGCAAGGGTGAAGACATGGCAGTCTACTGTTCGAAGAAGACAGTGTGAGAAGAAAGGCCATACAACCAGATGCAGAACACTCATCAGCAGTATGAGTCAGAAGGCCAGACTGGAATTTGCATAGAAATACAGAGATGAGCAACAGTAATTCTGGAACAGTGTGAAGAAAGGATGAACCTATTTACTGCCATTTAGGCTTGCATGTCTACTTATTAATCCTTCTAAGGGGGAAACTCATAGCAAGAGAAAAACTCTGGATTTTCCTGGGAGGTTTTGCCATCATAGGTGTCACGTTCAAAATTGTAAGTAGTATAATATTTAATGGTTTCTGACCATACACATCTAGTGACTTGCACATCTCACATGAACAGTATTGGTACAGCGTTGTCACTGTGAATGTATGTACACACATTAATATTACTGTCATATTTTGCTAAAGACTGTTGCTGAAAATATATGATAATCTAACCCATTAGTTACAGAACACTGTTTTGGGGCTTTGTCTTTGATAAACATAAGGGTAAACTACCCAGCTCGTAAATAACTGCTTTTTGATGGCTTCTCATTGGTATCTGTGGTGGAAGCAAGGCAAGTAAGGAATGAAAAATAGATGTGAGCAGTTATTTATAAATTATTGAGAAATTGTTTGGTGACTTATGGTTGCTTGCTGTCAGGGATTTTAAGATAGATTGTGACAGTCAGCAATTACACTTTCTCCATCTATCCAACCACTCCACTCCATTTCTCTTGGTCTTCTGGTAAAGTAACACAATGTTCTAGCTAGAGTCTGGTTCAGTTTGTGTGGTTCAATACCGTGTCCTGTTGATGAATTTACTGTCAGTGTCTTACATTTTTTAACTTTTCCACATAGGATTGTATAGAATTATGATTATACTCCAATATGGATTATACACCATTAACAATCACTATTGTTAACTATATTCACTATCAGTTGCTTTATAGAAACATAAGATTTAAAAACTAGTGAATTGTTTTTGTCAGATTTTTTTGATTTAATGAAACTAAAATAAATTTCGTTCTGGATTAATTAACATCCTTTGTTGCATAATATTTCTAAGGCAGTCATGTGGCATCCGAAAGGCATTTGGCTTTGTGTAAATGATGTTTGAATTATTCATCTTGGACTGTCTGTATGGGAGCATTTTAGAGACGTTCTCGCTAGGCCTCAGGCCATGAATAATTGATCATATCTGATTAAAGTTTGCTGTTGATTAGTTCAGACCTCAGAGTTGATAAAAAAGATACACCTGTGTTTGCAGTCTTCTTAATGTAGTGCTGTCTTGACCATTTTTTCAATAACATCTAGAGAAATGTTTGAGCTTTGCTCTTTATTATAAAACAAATTCCGATTATGCAGCAATTTTAACATTTTAACCCCTCTATAACTTAAATTTAATACAATACATACATTTCATTCCTTTGTGCAAGAAAATAAAGTTGGTGTCATATGGTATCATATATATATTATACTATGAATTATAAATAATTCATAGTACTTCCTGAATAAAAAAAATTAGATTACGAACTGAATAATAAGCCATAGGTTCTTAAGGTTAAATTGATACTCAAATACAGGCCCTTTTCATAGGAATGACATTCACCTTTTTAGTGCAAATGGACAATTGGCCATTTTGAATATCCTGCCAGTGACATTCTATTAGACATACTACAAAAGACTTAAAGATATTCTTCAAGTGTCAGTGTCCATTGGTAGGTTTAAAGTCCTGAGCTTCACATACTGTAAGTAAAAAGGCAGTGAACCCATTTTTTCACATGACTTTTGTAATAGAAATACATCTCCCAGTTTGAATGTTATTGTGTATGTAAATTGGCAAAAAATAGATATGATTAATAATATTTTCTTTTTGTTTAAAGCTTTAGTAAACAATTAAGTATTACAGATAATACAGTTAAAATTATAGTTTAAGTTATCTTTTCGATAAACCTGAGCAACCAGTGTAAAGCCAATCAAGATCTTATGTTATATTTTTGCTATAGTGTTTATTGGATAAATGTGAGGATAATAGACACAAAAATATTTACTCTATTACTGAATATAAAAGCCCCACTATTGTCCACTATCTAAACAAGCAACAAACACTTAAAACTAAAAGTGTGAAAAAGGGATAATTGCAGCAGTTCATGATACTTTTTGGTAGAACATATATTATTTACTACTAGAGTTCTTATGTATTGATACCTCAGGGTACAGCTCTGGAACTAACATGGTCCCAGCGTTCTGGGGACAATAAAAAGGGCACACAGGATGGAGTTAAAGCTCTTTTGGGATGCTTTTAGGATGGCAAATCCGTGTGTAATAAAACCGGTTATTGAGTGGTTTATGAGGAGACTTCTTGCTGGTTGAAATATGACTGGGAGCTTTCCTAATGCTACTGCAGAGTCGTTCAACATAGAGCCAATCAGCTTGCTGGCATTATGGCTGTAGAAAAATACCCAAATAAATACAATAGTAATGTTAAAAAATATATATAGGTTCCAGAATATTTGTGTAAAAGTTAGCTCTGGCGCCCACACCTGTATAAGTTGTGACGTGTTATTTTGTGATTGAGGTTGAACACTGGGCAATGTGCTCATGGCAAGAAGAGGTAAATTATGGGAGCTGGAGTGAGACCTGATAGTAGGTGCCAGATAGGACAGTCCATATCTGAAAAAGTGCTAGCATTAAGCAATCTACGATCCACACTGTCACTTGTGTATTAAGAATACATCATAGCACAGTGGATGATAATGATTGTGACCAGCAGCAAGAATCCATGGCTTTTGGTATGTCAGTACATTATGTTCTTTATATTGAAAGGATCCTCTTAGTCATGTACATCTTATTCATTGAGAAGTGCTTTGGTGAACTAGACGTGTTTCTTTCGTTGCACTTCTAAAACATTAAGTTTTAAGATTGCAGCTGCAGCCCAGACATTAATGTCCCGTTTATTCAGATTTAGTGATACTTGTGTCAATTTACAGCTTCAAAAACTGCCAGCTACACTGTGTCCCTTAACGGATCCCTGTTCCACCAGGTGTTCCCCCATATCTCCCACGTCTGTTGTTGCTGCAAGATCACTTCTATCTGCTTGTAACCTTCAAAGTCCAACTAAAGATGGCACTTTGATCTGTCTTCCAGAGCGGAGGGCTGAGATGCATGGCAGAGAGCAGACTGAGGAGGGAGGGAAGGAGGGAAGGAGGGAGCGAGGGAGAGTGACAGGTAATGACAGTGGCTACACTTGGTGACCTTTAAAGTGATCACAGAAGCATGACGGCAAGGCTCAAGGTGACGGAGTGGAGGGGGCTGGGGGCTTGTGTGGGGTGAGGAGTTTAGGACAAAATCACTGCATTTGTAAGAGATATGAGGCTGAGAGTTGGCATCCGTGGTGAGACATGATGGAAGTCATTAATTATCTGGAAAGAATGAGGAGATTAAAATTATGGTTCAGACAAAAAAAAAACTTTAAATGTTGTCTATCAAACAAGACATGTTTAGTATCTGAATACATGTTTTGTGTCCAAAGCTTGCTGCATTGGGTAATGCTAATGGAGGGTAACATTGCAAACATGTAATGAAAACCTGAAGCCTGAATCAGATGCTTGCTTTGAAACAAGTAGATTTGCTTACATTGTTTCTGTCACTGTGTGGCAAACCATTACGTTTTAATACAGTTACAGTTCAGGCTTTATAGCATTGATCATCCTCTGGTCCTTCCACTACTAAAATGTTTAAAAATGCAGCAGCACTACACAGTAGTGACAAGGGTCCTGCACAAGTGCCCAGCAGGGGCATCCTGTCAAACGCGAGTATTGATCCCACAACCCTGTCATCAATAACCCGGTTCTCTAACTGCTAAGCAACCACTGTCTCACACAATCACACAAGTAAGCATGACAAAGTAAAATGACTTTTCAGTGACTTAATTAGCTTTGTATGTTTCTGACTTGTTCACAGACTTTATTTGAAATTTTAAAGCTCTGTAAATACTCTGAATCCTCAAACCTTTTCACAACAATCATCAGCCATAGACTCCTCTAAGCAGCTGCCTAGCACTCAGTAGTGGTTTCTCCAGTTCATCATATAATGAAGTAATTGGATTTAACAGGAACATTAGATGTATGGCTGGGAACATGGTAAAAAAATGGTAAAACTAATCGAAAATTTATGTGATATTTATTACAATGTTTTTACACAAGCAAACTGCACCAGTAGCTGTTTAAATACCATTCAAATACCATTCCATTCTTGGGGTAATGATTTTATCCTAAACGTCTTGCACTTCATCCGATTAGATACAAGTAATAACACAATTTGATATGAAGTGTGTGAAGGGACATTGTTTTTTAAAGCATTAAAAATATCCGTGGTTTACCCACAAAAGTATTTTGCTAGTATTTCCCCACGCCCTTGACTGAAAGAGAAGGGGGGCGAACTCAGATGATTGGGCAGGAGTTCGGGGCAGCTTCGCTGGAAAAGCGTGAAGCTGAAGCCCCCCCACACAAAGAGAAACAGGAAGAGAAAGGGAGAAAAAAATGAAGGAGGATGGGGAGGTGGTGGGTGCAAGGTTGTTCGGCACGCAGGTAGAGAGGAAGTGATGGTTTATATAGGGAGGAGAGTGGGAGGAGTAAGGGCGTGGATCAAACTCCCAAAATTAAGTTATATAACTCCACATTGTGTATCACAGTAAAAATATCATTGTATGATTAAAATATTATCAAATCTCTAGTTGGTGGATAACTTTAGGCTCAGAAGATCATAGAAAACATTTGAATTGCTCGAAAAGCAAATCAGTACTCCCATTTGTCTGAGAAGTGTTTGCTGGGCAATGATGTAAAAAAATAAATCTTAGTATTTTTTACTTATATAAGTGATTATGATTTTTTTTTTTGTTCTCACAATTTTGTTCTTTACAGGTTTATTGCCAGTAACTCCAGCTTACTGCCAAAAATTTCCTCTGGCAAGTTCTATATGTATAGATGTACAATCTTGATTATCTCATTTTAAATATTGCTTTAAGGCATGCATTCATATTTATAAACCAAATTCATTCTAATTAACTAATCAATAGCTACATTAGCCTCATATCAGTCAAAACAGTCATATAAACATTTTTACACTAGCAAACATCAGCATTGTGTGTTCTACCTGTAGGACAAACTTGCTGCACTTGAAGCAGCATGTTTGCATAGCTGTACTCAGCTCGATTGTGGGCTGCAGGTGAAAGGAGAGAACAGCGAGAGAGGAGATGCAGGACAGAAGGCACGGCTCGTCCAGCTGAAGTCCCTGGTGAGGTTTTAAGTCGCTCGGCCTGCTGTCACTTCTGACAGCCTCGAGCAAACACTCCCCCTTTCTGAAAAAAATTCCCCCCCAGCCTGCAGCTCTCTCGCTCTTTCTCACCCGGACCCGCTCGCCCACAGTCCAGTTCGTCTGTGTGTGCCTCTTTGGAGGTTTCTGAAGAGGATGGAAGGAATACTAAGAGAGCGAGCATAGATTTTTTTTGTGTATGTGTGTCTGTTGGGTGTGGTGGGGGGGCCAGTCGGGCACGGCTAGCCACATCAAACTCTCCTCCTCTTTCTGCACCACTCTTTCTTTTTTGCTCCCCTTCTCCTCCGCCCTGCTCTGGAGGGACCCCTCTGTTTGTCAGCCAACCAGTGGAGCGTCTCCCTCTAACACACACACACCTCCATACACACACACTCTCTCACACACACATGCTCTCTCCCATGCACTCTGTCTCTCCATCTCTTTTTTCTCATCCCCTCTCTCGCTCTTTCCTCTTTAATCTGCCTCCAGTCCTGTTACTGTTCCTCGAAGAAACACCCTGTTGGTAAAGTCAATAAGAAAAAGAGAGAGCAAGATAGGAAGAGAGAAAGAAATAGATGATAGAGAGAGAGAGGACGTGAGACAGAGAGAAAAGAGAGGGTAGGCAGAGAGTGTGTTATGTGAAATTTGATGTGGAGTAAAAGCTTTTGAATGGACTGGACTTGCTTGGCTGTTTGGTGTACAAAGGCAAGGCAGAAATTGGCAAAATTAATTGCACCAAAGAGATATCCCTAATAAGACAGACAAAGGGTGTTCAGAATGCAAACGAGGCCAACAAAGAGACAGAGGAAGAAAAAGAAAAAAAGGAGGACAGCAATGGAAGTGAACATAGACAAAAAATATATTTTAAAAGAAGAGATTTACACTCATCAAGCACTTTATTAGGAACATAGTACTAATACTAAAAATACACTGTACTCTCAAAACAGCTTTAGATCCTAAACATGATGAAATCATTTATCAAATGTTTAGGTGGCCAATGTTGACATGACTGCAACAAAAATGCCTGAAACTTTATCAGGAGCATGCAGTGAATCACTCGTTCTCACCACCGGTTCTCCCAAAGGTTTCCTTTTTTGTTTTTGTTAATAATGTATTTTCCTTTTTTATCCCATTTTCTACCCCATCCCATTTCCCCCAACATTATGAGGTTGAAGGCTAGTACACACCTTCTGCAAAATATGTGAACACAGACTTCCAACTGAGCCGCCAGTGCATTTAAAGAAAAGCTCAGCAACCCCGCTCCAATGCATCAGCTAACTCAATCCTGCACAGGCCAACCTCACACCAGGAGCCTCAAAGTTATTATACGGATTCATCAGATTCATCAGTTGTTTACAGTGACCATCAACCTATGGCAACTGATAAAGGGTTCATCTTTACTTTATACAAGTTGGGCACCAGTGAACATAGTAAAGGGTAAAAAAAGAAGTGCTGATTAGTATAGGGTAGCATAAGGAGTATAGAGTATGGGATTGTGTAAATCATGCCAGAAATGTTTATCATAAGTGTAGTAACAGTCAGTTATTGTTTATATGCTTGGTCAAGCAAATTAAATATGAAACTCATGAAACGATACATCATATTTTAGACGCACTGGAGACTTCTGGCTTGATAGTCATTGTTTATTCTGAAAGCCCTTTTCTATCATACTTTTTCGTATTTTGGCTTTAGCAGTATTCTGATATACACTATTCCACATCGTTCTAGTGTTAAACTGTTTTTGCAATAAAGTTTGGGCTTTTTAAATGTAGTCATTTTTATGCATTTTTGTAGGTGGTATAATGATCTGTATCGGTATTCAGGATGTAGTACCCAATACTCAATGAAAGGTTCTTCAGAGCAGTTAATTGATTATCCTATAGCATCAACTCTGTGCAAAAAAAAAAACGTGTTGGCATCGTTATATTTAAGGAAACCTTTTTGTGTGTAATAAATCTACACTTTTGTGTAAATTTTGCCATGACCTTATCTTTGCATAGTTTACCAGAATAATGATAAAAACAAGTAACGCAAGTCAGCAGCGCTCAGTTTGATTTAAAGTTGATCTGGTAACTGATAGATAAAAAGAGAGGCACAGCAACCGGTGTTACTTCTTTGTCACGTCTTTGCCAGAGGGGCCTCACGGATAAAGCGACGCTGTAGCACTTCAGACAGTGAGAGGTGCGTGGTATGTCTTTAGGTGTGTGTGAGTGCTGGGGGGTTGACACGAGCCGCTCTAGGGAGAGTGTGTTGAGCCAATGAGTGAGTTACTCCCCCCTCCTAGCACTGCCACAACTGATCCACCTGCTGCATCCTGGATGCATCTCTGGAAGCTTCTGCTGGGGCTGTTTTACACACAAACACACACACACACACACGCACACATTCACCTCTGCCCCTGTTCTTCCTCACACATACTCACACACAATCTGGCAGGACATTGCTGCCACACATACACGCACACACACACCTTCAACTTACAAATGTGGATTTGGAAATATTGATTTGGAACAACATACAAATTCAAATTCTAAAAGAAGAGCTGTTTTTGGACAGGCTTCTGTTAGCTGGTGTATCAGAGCTGGGTTGCTGCACTTTCGTAAGAGCATGCAGACTACTTAAGCTGTGTTTGGACAGGCTTCTGTTAGCTGGTGTATCAGTGCTGGGTTGCTGCACTTTCCTAAGAGCATGCAGACTACTTAAGCTGTGTTTGGACAGGCTTCTATTAGCTGATGTATCAGAGCTGCGTTGCTGTTCTTTCCTCTGAGCGTGCATGCTGCTAAAGCTGTGTTTGGAAACAGTGCACTGTATGGTGTGTCAGTACATTTTATTCTGTATATAGTTGACTATCAAACACCCATACTGCATTAGAAAATGTAGTGTACAGACAATGTTCAATTTCCAATGTATACCATAGTGCAGTGCGGTGGTGTTTATTCGGACGGTCTTATAACGTGTCAATGGAAGACTGTTTGTTGTTTGGTCATTCCCTAGTCAGTTCACTTTTTCAAAAATGATATATTAGCTGACTCCACATGTATCTGAGAATAGGTCTTCACCCTGCATGTGATGGCACATTAGAAATAAATCATAACGAGAAAGATATTATATACCAGCTCTAAAATATACAAGGGCTTGTACAGAAATTTTCAGTGAAAAAATGCAATGTATATAATGCTTCTCTTGATTCAAATGCAGTCCAACAGTCAAAACACGATTGGTATTCAAAGGAGCTATGAGGCTGATGTAGCTAACTATCCACTAATTAGCATTGTTGCAAACTGCATTAATTATCACACAGTCTTAAATAGGTCTGCATATGTGGTGTCTCATTTGCTAACATATGCCTGGATTTCCATTGTTAGACGACTAATCAACACAATATGGTTTAATGCACTTGGGTTTGAGTTAGGCTAGGCCTGAGAGTGGGAAAACAGACCAGTTCTCTGTAACCTCTAACTATATTTCATGTCTTACATTCTATCCCTTCTTATCAGCATCATTCATCTTAATTTACTGTGTGGCTGCAGTTAAAACACAAGAACAACAGAATACAGGAAGTGGAAGCCTTTAAAAATAAAAAAACACTATTGAATGCACAGACAGGACTTATGCCCTCACAAGCATATACTGTTGGGGTGTCTGCTTATTCCACAATCAAGGGTATTAAAATACTTTACTAGCTTTTGGTCTTTCCTTGAGCACACTTACAAGACAACTCCTCACAACTTAAACAGGTGTGGTCAGTCTCAAGCTCCTAACTCTTAACACTTTATAATCAATATACATGCTGCTATCTAATGAGCTTTGGCACATCAGTGTGTAGCCTGTCACTTAGACCAGAGACCACAAGGTCTGAGAAGTGCTCGGTGAAATAGTTTTCATAGTTATTGATGTATATTTGATGCATATTTGCAAGCAGGGTTATTTACCATTATATTATCCTAACAACTCTCAGTGTTAAAAAAAAAAAATCCATAGAGTTGGTGTTATTTGCTAAGAAGTCATGGGCAGATTCTACTCCCCATAGTGTATTCTGACTGCATCTTCTGATTTTGCTTCACTTAAAGTTCATTAAATGCCATTTTTCCTACAAATACAGGCGTTCAACAAATATCTCTCATTTGTATGCCTACAGGACGCCAGAGCAGCCAAAACATTAAGTACACATAAAACTCACCAGTCAGGCAGCCTATCACTTAGTTTCATGTTAAAGGACAGCCTTTAAAAAGGTTTTTTAATATAATATGACACAATATCTGTCTTATTTCCATGATAGTTAGCTAAATATTTAATTAATCTAGTGCACTCCGTTTTAGGACTAATCAATACACGTAGCATAACCCCTACATCAGGGCGCAGAGAAGGGGTTAGACAGTCATGGCCTCGCCCCCGCTGTGAAAATCATGAATCTGATTGGTTAGATTGTTCTATGACTATGCTAACAGTATCTTGACTACCCCCTTCTCAAAATCAGGAGAAGGGTCACGCAGACATGTGAGCAGAAGCCATTTTTAAAAGCTTTGATTGGTTAGTACTGCTGTCAGTCAGATAAGAGTCCTGTAGCATTTAAAAAACACAGACTAATGCTTTGAATTAGCTGTTTTTTATTTTAGTTAATTTATAAAATAAATGCTTACACTTACAATAATTATATTATATACTTCCTGATTAAA
Organism: Astyanax mexicanus; assembly: GCF_023375975.1. NCBI lineage: Eukaryota > Metazoa > Chordata > Actinopteri > Characiformes > Acestrorhamphidae > Astyanax > Astyanax mexicanus. The sequence continues at coordinate 41,731,409 of NC_064420.1, read as the reverse complement.
AAAAATGTCATTATTTACATGCACTTTTTGTCACCTCTTCTCTGAAGGTTAGAAGGGCCTTACTTCACACCACTGCTAATAACACTACAATAATAATTATATACAAAAGTAAATAAAATTAACACTATATAGTAAGCTTTGTGAAAATGAAAGCATTTTTTTTAAATACATGTAAAGTAACATTTTGTTAACACTGATGAGTTTTACATAGATATTAATACTTGTGATGTTAAATTCAACTCTTAAAAAGAGTCAATTTAACACTTTCATCTCTGTCACCTTTTTTCTGTGTTTTTAAAAAACTAATTATGGTCTACCCAGGTAAGAGGTAACTGTCAGTATGTAATTTAAAAAACTGTAAATATGACCTTCAGCCAGTCCTTGGCTGAAATGCTAACAGTAAGCAAAATCAAACAGAACAGTCACTCTCAGACAGAACGCTAGCATTGTTTGAAAACGTGTTTGTTCAGCAAGCTGTTGCTCTAGTCCTTAGGGCACGCAGATTTTCTACGTGTGATGAAACTCACTCGCGTAAGTGTACACGCCAACACACAGCAAACAATTTGTTGTGGCCTGGGCACAGTGCGGGGAGGCTTGCTGAGAATGAGCTGTAAACAGGCGGAGCTGATACCCGAGTTGTCATCTCGCAGCTCCAGAAATCGATCAGGGCCCACTCTCCCTTCTAATCCCTGCACAAGCACGGAGACGGCCGTGGGCGGCTGGACATAGCCTGCAGCCTCCACAAACAGGGAGAAAAGAGAGCCAAATAGGCTTTGAGGGGGAAGGGAGGGAGGAAAGCAGGAGAAAAGGATGAGTTGAGAGAGAGAAGGAGGAAAGGAGCGGCTGTGGCTGGCAGCGTGCGCCTGGGGCTTCAGCTGAGACTGTCAGAGAAAAGGTGAGGCTGATGGGGTGGAGAGGGAGTACAACAGCAGATTTGAATATAAGCCTTTCAAATGCTGCTGGGCCGTGAGTAAAAAAATCAGACAGCCGATCGTAAACGCAGGGAGGGAAGCGGCCTGTCAAACTCAATACTTAAAAGGTTCATATCATAGAAAAGTTTTTTTTTATAATAATAATAATAGAGTTTGATGTAGTATGTAAACATAATTTGTGTCTATTATTGGGAATCAAGTGTCAAATAAGGGATATAATTAATGGTATTTGTGAAAAATGCATTTCCATTTATCTGCCTATTCAGATAATGGAGCACTTTGGCATACGTCAAGAGAGCCAATAAAAAGAGAGGTAAATTACAATTTCATACCAAAAGTAACAGTATAACAGTATAAAAATGAATCATAAGGAGTTTCTTCAGTGGAAGACTTGGTAATGTCCACACCTGTATAAGTTGGGAGGTGTTACCTTGTGAGTGAGGTTGAAAACTGGCCTGTGTGCTCATAGCAAGGAATTGTAAGTTTTAGCATGGCCTGCTTATGAATTCCTGGTATACCATTTCTGAATTTGTGCAGGCATCTAACATCTTCAATCCAGAGAAAATATGTCATAGGATGCATTACCAACTACAGTGGACAGAGCAGTGGGTTGTAATGATTGTGAGGGTCAGCATCTGGCCTAATTTGTCCATGCTAACAGGAAAGAGACCTAGAAATTAAACATGAGGCACTACACACATATCTGACAGGTCAGCATTCATGCAGCATTATTCTGCTTTTGTGGTACATAGCAGAAGTCATGGGACATGATACAAGTCTCAATATATTTGGCATTCTTGTACTTAAAACTGTAAAACAAAAAAGCATAATGTATAAATTATATGAAATAAAATCAGGAAATTATCATGTAAAAATTAAACATTCTCACTGTTTTTGGGTAAAGATATACTCCAAAACTGTAGGGCAAGGTGTCTTTGGCTCTTTCATCTATTCTGCCTCACGTATGTGTACTTGTAGATTCAAGTGTCTCTGGCCGTTCGGAGTGTCAGCATCCTCAGGATTAACATAGAGAGGCAGCTAGATGACACGTATCCAAATGAATATTGATTGAATCTGTGGCTTAGAGTTTTGCTGGAGTAAAGGCTTTAGACATTGTTGCCCTCAAGGACTGGGGTCAAGTAAGCCATGTCTTCTCCATGGTATGACCACTCTAGACAGAATTCCGATCGACCGTGGTAAAATCATGGATATTTCTGTTTTCTGCGATCCTACTCGGGTGTCAGACTTTTAGTAGCTTGGTTTTACACCTAGAAGCTCTGCACAAATAAATAAGCACTAATAAAAATATGAATCTTCCTTGCTTGATTTAGGTCAAACTGATGTGAACGTCTAATATATTCTATACACTTAAAACATGTCTTAAAACGATTCCAAAAGTATTGGGACAAATACTCATTTATTGTTTTATATTTTTAAATCAAGGCTATTGGAAAATATTTTATTATGCTTTTGTTGGAGTAACTGTCTCTACTGTTCATGGAAGATTTTCTACTTGATTATGAAATATTGTTTTGAGGATTTGATAGCATTCAGCAATGGCAAAACCCTTAGTTAAATTAGAATGTTGGATCATCACCATCCCACCCCAAAAGTATTCTAACAGCTCACTTCTGGCATTAGGCAAAGTGGCAATAGATTCATCAGAGTCTTATTCTATTGGCAGTACTTCTCTCCAGGGATGAGACAAGCTATAATTGTCTGTAAGGACTGTACAGTATTTTGAATGGAGATTTTCAATTAAAAAGAAATTCTAGAACTAGACTTAATTGATGTCCAGGATCCCAAACCACAGTCTAATTATTTAATGAAATATATTATCATGTCCTTAAAGGAACCTAAAGTGGTCCTTAGCCATTTGTTACAGAAGTGAGGGGATGGACGTAAGTGCAGAATATAATTAATTTTATTAAATTAATAAAAACTAAAACAAATTAACAAACAAACAAAATAAACCAAAGTTACACTGAATACATAACTACAAAACACTAAACTTGAAAACAGGAATCTAAGAAACAGCATGAAACAAACCTGAACACGGACAGCAAACAAACCAACAAAAGACTAGACAAAGAAGGCTTGAAACAAAGGGGCTTATATACATGAGGAGGGAACAGGAAACTGGAAACACCTGAGGATCAATCAAGAGGGGGCGGGGTTACAAATCACTGATGACAGGGTGGGGCTAGGGCAGAGACAGGACCAAAACACAACAGAAGCACATGGCTGGGAAACATGACAGGTAAACAGAGGGGCAGGAGCACAAGAGACCAAATGAGGGAGAAACACAAGGCAGACATGGGCTAAGCTGTGACACCATTCCTCTGTTTTTGGCACATTTGTTTTATATTACTATCACTTTATTACAGAAATCTACTATACTGTATGTCCAAAGGTTTGTAGACAGCAGTAGAAGCCTCTAATCTTTAAGACTGACTTTACATTATATGTTGTAACATTTCTGTGAGGAATTGATTGCATTCTGCAACATGAGTATTAGTGAGGTTAGGTACTGACATTGGATGATTAGTCCTGGGTCACAGACATCACTTGGATATTGGATATTGGACAGAACTCCATCTCTCCAGTGAATGCAGTTCGACTACCTCACAGCCCAAGCCTGGGAGATTTACACCCTTGCAGCCTGAGAATGGTGATGTTAAGTTCATGTCTTAAGATGTGTTTGCCACTGAATTGCATTCTGTAATCAAATGTCTGTCCTGATTGGACATTCAGGGTTAGTTTTCTGGATAGGGATTAAGTCTAGTCCTAGCCTGCATTTCTTTTCTATCCACAGTGCTGTGTAGTCCAGGACTAGGCTTAAACCCTGTTCAGAAAAAAAAACTACCTTAAAGAGTCTATTGCATTAGTTAGCGTAACACCAGCGTGACACTAAATTAGGCATTCAGTATTTCAGTGGCACTGAAACTCATTTAGGCTTTTCATATCATTATATTTACCAGGTCCATATTAGTGTGGATCGGTAATACACTATGCCTGTGTCTGCTTTGATGCACTGGCATTCGCACACAGTTCACTGTAACAGAGGAGAGGAGGCGTTGAAAGAAAGCATGTTTTTTCTTGTGTGCATGTTTGTGACAGCAAGAGAGCGAGTGCATAGGCATACAATCTGTCAATCTGTTTTGTTTTTCCAAATATGTGTAAATATGCAGTGTGTGTGGAGCGCAGTTTCACACGGAATCCATCACTCACAGGAAGCTTTGAAATTCATAGTTCCTGTCATGGAAACATTTGTTCTATGGACAAGAAACCCCCCAAAACGTCTTATTAATCTGTTGAACTGCCATGTTTGTCTTTCTCTATGTGATTTATCTTTTTGTCTCAGCTCTATCTTGAGAACTGACCAGGAATAATGCTTCTAATTTTACACAAAGCATTAAACACTCATTTAAACACATTTAATACATTTAATTAAAATGATCACATTATAAATTAATATTCTAAGATTAAACTGCTGTAAATTTAAACTACCTGTATTCGTGCACATTAAACGCATGATAAATTCCTGTTTTCAACCTAGTGTGCCCATAAGGGTCAAAGTATCCAGCCCACTCTTTTATTTAAAAAACATAGATTCATCTTTTCCTCCGGCAATCTGTCTGCCTCTCTGTGCATGTTTCCTTTCATTTCTCCTAATGTGCTTCCCTGGGGTTTGCATGTGAGAAGCATTTGATTCCAGGCCATTTGTTTACCTTTATCTAGTATAAAAGAGCCAGGTCTATGTAAAAAAAAACAGTGTACAAAGTAGATTCTTTTTGAATTAGTTCAAAAAGTGTCAAACACCACTGACATTTGGGGTACTTAGGGAGCCTGTGGCATTACCATCAGTGTGATCTAGTGATGGCAGTGATGGACACTAATATTTCCCAATGGAACCATTCTCAGACATCTTACAGCAGCCTTTCACCCCTTGAGCCCTATTCTTATTATTCAGTTATTCTTATTGTCAGTTATCTTAAATGGATTGGAACCGACATTCAGTAACTATAATAATTGTAATCTTGCCCATGTTGTTTTCTCTAGTTAATTAGTGTATAGCATGTAAAATTTATACTATGGTATGCTCACTACTGTCAGCGAACTCATATTTACAAACATAATAAATGCATTGCTACTAGGGGTGTCCCGATTTCGATATTTCCTTGAAATCAATCAAAATTATGTCATGGTCTTGAGCCTCAAATTCAAAAAGATGATCGACGATCCCTCCCTCCTAGCTACGCAAGCACGCGCGCACTAGGCAAATGGCGCACCACGCTACGCAAGTGCTGCAGCACGCTACACAAATGGTGCAACACACTGTAGCCGACGCCGCGGACATTGTGACTGCTCAAAGAGCAGCTCTTTCTCCAGAGAATGTGGACATTCTTATCTTCTTAAAGAAAAACTTGAAAATATAAAAATAACAGTTGTTTTGTCTAGCCTCAAATATGTTAATAGTTTTGGTACCTTAAGGAGCATCTTTCTCTCAGATAAAGTTAATAATATATCTTTGTTAAAGAAAAAAACTTGTCATTCTCAGGGACAGAGTCTTATTTTTCATGTTTAACTGTTATAGTAGGATAGAGTTCAGTTTGTTAAGGCTCTAATTGTTCTATTATTTTGTACATGACTGTTCCTGTATTTTTTATTATTTATTTTATGTTGCACATTGCTGTTTTAATAGTGCACACTGCTGCTGTCCCATTGTCCCGTACATAATGTCTCTTATCTGGCAGCGTTGATGTCTTTATTGAGTAAGCTGAGAATAGTCCTATTATCTGCTAGCTTTATCAAATATCTAAATTCAGCCAGACTTTTTGAGGCGGTTCAGGTGCTTGGTCCCGCTCGGCGAATGTCTCCTAACCGTCTCTGTGAGATCCAGCACTGCGGGATCAGAATAGATAACAAGTTCGGGAGGAGAAAGAAAACAACCTCTCTCGGCCTCTCAGTGTCCATCATGTGTCATGGCCGCTTCTGGCTTTCATGTTCTGTCTGACTGCATCTCCTGCTCCAGCGGCCGCCACTGCCTCTCTGTCCCTTGGAGGCTGAGCCGCTCTAGATCCCTCCTCCCGCAGTCCTGCTGCGTTTCTCTCTCCGACAGCCAAACGCGTCGCAGGCACACCTTCCCGTCTTCCTGACTGCGTCACTTTCTCTCCGGCAGGGCTCAGGTGCGGCTGATTGACAGCTGTCTGTATCACACATGTCTGCGAGGTTGAACACAGGGGCAAATGTGGGCTGCTCTCAGGAGTATGTGTCCTTCACCTTAAATCCATTCCTGCAGATGGAATCCATTCTTTTCTCTGCGCTGGAGTGACATTTGTAAAAGAACCAGTTTTGGTTCTGTTAGGAACTTTTTGCAGGATGGTATTATTGAGAAACACTATTAGAAATGAGATTTGAATTTATTAAACCATTTTATGATATTTGAAAGTTTATAAGATGGATGGATGGATTGCTGGATGGATCATGATTTAGTTGCCTACTATGAACCAGGGGTTATTTATTGAAAACTTATGGTTCACAGAAAACTAATAATAATGCTTAAATAAGATATGTAAAGGTAACATTTTTTTTACTTTAAAATCCTCCACATCAATTGTTATAGACAACATATTAAGTAAAGGCTCTATAAACCTTTAAAATGTTGTACAAACTTAGTTAGCTTCAGCAAATATGTTTTAATGGAACCAAAATGGTTCGTCAGTGGTATCAGTTTTCTAGACCGGCATCATGCCTAGTTCTTGACTGTGTTGTCCTTCCATTGCTGAATCTTTGTTCAAAATGCTATGTAGTCCTGAACTAGGTTTAATCACTAGTAATAGGCTAGTAAACCAGCATTTAAAATTGATCCTAAAACTGTTCATTCAAGAATTATTTAGGATCCTTAAGTGCTCCTAACTTTAAAAGACCTATAAGCTGATCAATGTTTGTTGTATAGAAGAGAAGCATTTGTCTGTTGCACACAGATAAAGAAGTAAAAATTAGTCTTAGTTACAGCTAAAAAACCTGCTGTAAAATATATATTTTTACTAAAAATCAGAGATAATATAATTAGACTTGAATTTGGAATTCATGCTGTCAGAGATGTGTAGAATAAGCTCATGTATCATTCTGTCAGAAAGTGTCATAATCTCCATGATTTCATTCATCTGTTATTCTGCTGTGAGACACACTGGATTGCAGGATCGCCGGTTCACCTTTCCATTTGGTCAGTCATGCCTGCTTATTTATATTCATGACGGCGTTCGTTTACAGACTTGTCGCAAATGTTGCACTGCCGCTGACACTAAAATGGGCACATTTGATATCTTTGGCCTGCTTGATTACCATGGGAACCAGTGAATGCAGGCCGGCCCTAAACAACCAGCGGCTGATGAAGACAAATGTGCAAACCCAGGTTGGCAGAATTGCTTTCTCGGTGAGTGTGATCGGCCACGCTCGAGAAGGCGGAACCAGGAGTTTGTGATTTATCGTTCGGTGCTGTCCCCGGACCACCACTGTCTGCTGCCTCTCCGTGCCTTAATTACCCCAAGTGTGTTTATTAGAATAGTCACACTAGCCATAATACATCATCGCTGCTGAGGGGCAGAGGGCAGGAAATAACAATTCTCCATGTAGTGTGTTTACACATACTCACATTCAGATAGTCAACTGAGATGCATTCGCAAGCTTTAAAGTAAAACATGATAGAAGCTTCAACAAAGAAAACATGCTGGACAGTAGAATGAAGCTGGACACTGCACGTATGAATGTGTTGGACGATACACTAAAAATGATAAAGAAGCAAAAGTAAAACGCTTTTAAAAGGTTCTTTAAACGCGTTCCATCATGGGGAACAGTTTAACCAGGTAAAGAACCATATTAACCTCTTAAACTCTGCAGATCTGGTCCCTGGTTTTCTAACTTTTTCTCACTATGCATACAGCTCTGGAAAAAATAAGAGACCACTTAAAATTATGAATTCCTTTGATTTTACCAAACTGAAAACATCTGGAATTTAATCAAGAGGAAGATGGATGATCACAAGCCATCAAACCAAGCTGCACTGCTTTAAGTTTTGCACCAAGGGTGGCATAAAGTTATCCAAAAGCAGTGTGTAAGACTGGTGGAGAAGAACATGATGCCATGATGCATGAAAACTGTAATTAAAAACCAGAGTTATTCCACCAAATATTGATTTCTGAACTCTTTAAACTTTATGAATATGAACTTGTTTTCTTTGCATTATTTGAAGTCTGAAAGCTTCATCTTTATTGTTATTTCTGACATTTTCATTTTCTGCAAATAAATGCTCTAAATGACAATATTTTTATTTGGAATTTGGGCGAAATGTTGTCTGTAGTTTATAGAATAAAACTACAATGTTAATTTTACTCAAGTATATACCTATAAATAGCAAAATCAGAGAAACTGATTCAGAGAAGTGTTCTCTTAATTTTTTCCAGAGCTGTTTAATACAAAACTAACAGTTACTTTCCATGTAGTTGCCAAAAATACCATTATATATTAACAAAAAGTAAAACAAAACACACTGAATTAAACATATTTAATTGCATCATTATACGTATAAGTTTATCAGTGCAGTTTATTCAAGAAAAAGATTGACATGAGCAAAACTGATGTTTTTGCCTGTCGTGTTTTGCTATTTCTTTAACAATTTTTGAATGCATCCCAAACTGTAACTAAAAACAAAGGAAGAATAAGAAACATCAGTGTAATCAGTGTTGCCTGCTAGAGTAAACATTCACACCACACACTAAAAAAAGTTTCTATGTATTAATAAAAATGCTTTTTTGAATCACCACAGTAAAGGACCCCTTTTGAGTGGGAAAATCATTTTTTAATTATTCTTTATAGAACCGACAACAAGAGAGAGGATTTACACAATAGAGGAGAAACTTTAAAAGAGTTCCTCCCTTATATCTCGCTTTTCTCTGGGCCTTCCTCTCATTAAAACACATGAGGAATGTGCAAAAAAAAATAATATTCAGTTCTTGTTCTTGTGGCCTTACAGTGCAATTATTCTCAAATATAAACATTTACATTTACAGTATTTGTATTTTTTTTTTGCATGACTTCTTAACATGTATTCTACAGACTGGCACAAAGAAATAAATACAGACTGTAAGTTGGTGGTGGTAAATAAATAGTTAGTGCTGTTAGGACATATTGAGGTTTTTAATAATCTGCATGCCTGCTCTTTTTTATATATCTACACATTTGCAGTGGGCTGAATGAAAATGATGTAGGCCTTATGTATTCCTCTCATGACATATTTTGGTGGCAGACAATCCACAGGGATGATTAACATTTAGGGTTCACATGGATTGATTTCTTCTTGTCAAGTTAATGCAAATGATCCGCAAAGATAAGTCATAAGATAAACATACGTACTGCTGCTCCCTGTTGTCCGTTGGGTGGTATCGCAGCGAAGGTCTGGCGTGCACAGACTCGCAGTGAAACACACCAGCCTCCTACACGGCTAAGAATAGGTTTGGATTATGTGGAATATCTGTAGGTCAATGTCAGGTTTCTCTTAAGGACCCTTTTCTAAAAGGGGAAATAGCTCTGCTTTACTGCCAGCACTCTTCAATGCAGTGTCTTGTGCTTAATTCAACCTCAGATTTCAGCCTCCTCTATTTTAGGTTCCTCATCCATCATCACATTTCCTGAAACTGAGCTCCAAAATTATTGTATTATTACAATATTATTGAATCTTATATCACTCACTGTAATTGTATTATATTACATATTATATACATTATACATTTAACTATTATAAATATTATAAAACATAATGAGATTACACTCTGCAACATAAATATCAGAGAATGTGTTCTTTTTTGAATGGAGATTTTCTATTGAAAGGACAACATAGACTACGACTAGAATTTATCTCTGTCCTGTAAACCAACCCTTAGGGTAATGGTTTGTTAAGAAAACTTGTTACACAAACTACTCTATTCGATTTACCCAAAATAACAAATTCACTTTCATACAATTACACACAAATGTGATGAATATGTTACTCCTTAGAGAAGATTAAAATAGTGATTTACTAATAATTGCAGTAATATTTATGCATGAAAAAAAATCTAATTCAATGTATTCTTCAGGGCTCCAAGTGGACCAGCAGACTAAGGTGCTGCACTATGGTCTAAGGATCGCCTGTTCAATTCCTGGGTCATGCTAATTCACCATCAGCAGTAGGAATCTAAGAGAGCACAATTGGCCTTGCTCTCTATGGGTGGATAGATGGTGCTCCTAGTTTTAGGAGCATTGCTAGTGATAGGGTGAGTCCTACCTGTCCTTTCAAATTGGATAGAAAATGGGATGAAATTAAATAAATAATGTAATAAAAAAATATTCTTCACTTCAGATACAGTTAATCAACCACAAAATGCTTAGTATCTGTAATTTCAGCATTTTAGTTGACAAAATATCGTTTTTTAGTTGTTTGCTCTGGTCTGAGCGTTTCTCATCCAAGTGCACCAAAATGTATCACAGCAAACCACATGTATTATTGGTCAGAGTTGCTTGATGTGGGAACAAGAATGTAAAAAATAAGTAAGAAAGGCCTGTGTTTTGAACTGCATTTTAATGTGATTACTGTATTCACACCCAGAGTGGAAACAAACCTAGATGTCAGTTTAAACAAAAAAAAATTAATGTGAAAATTACTTGGAAGTTAATTGGATATACATAGACAACATTTAGAAAACCTTATTGTAAAGATTGTGCTAATATTTCCTAAGCTTTTGGCTTGCACTTTGGCTTGGTGGTTAGTATGTTTGCCTCTCATCTTCAAGACCTAGATCCAAGTTCCTACCTGGATAGAGTTTTAATGCTCTCCCTGCGTCTGTGTGGATTTTCTCCCTTAGTCCTAAAACTGGGAGGTCAGGTGAATTGGTTACTCTAAATTGCCCTAGTTTGTTTATATGTTTTTGTCTGTATGCCCAGATATTGACCACCCCTCTGCTCTGGGTCAATAGCTTAGTGTTCGTTGTTTAGTCCTTAGTCCTCCAGGTGGATGGTTGTTGCTGGCTGAGTCCACTCTGTGAAGCTTTTTGCGAGAGGGCTGAATGTAGAGGATTGTATGTAGAGAGTGTAATGCATTCTTGGGTTTCTTAAAAGGTGCGATATGAATGTAACTTCATTAATTAATTAAAACCATTGTCTGGTACAAATTCCATTGATAGTCATGCTACTATCATATGAACGTTACCTACAAAAGAACAGTCACTTAATGTCCCACGGTGTAATAATACCCCCCCGAGGCTGACAGCAGAGCACTCCTGCACAGTCACAGGATGTGCCATTTTTGTCAGGATGCTTAGCTCCTTCCAGTTGGCCTTAATTATAAGCCAGAGGTCATTGATGTTGTTAGCGTCTGCTTGACACTAATTGGCCTAAGGTGGAGAGAACTCTCACTGTGAGACAGAGAGCGGGAGAGGATGGGTCAGAATAGGAGGTGGGTCACAGCAAGCAGAGGACAGAAATAACAATGGAGAGAGAAATGAGTGCCGGTAATATGTGAGGGGACAGGTGCATGAGAAGCGAAGGAAATGGGACTGTGTATATACACTCTCTGGAGCTCATTAAAGACCTGAGCATGCCGCATCTTGGCTGAAGTTGGCTTATTGATTTGTATGGGTTATTTAAGTTGGGACAAGTGGTTGGACTATCTAGAGAATATGAAGACAGGTTTTCCTCGAAATGGAAGTATCGATCTAGTCAAGAAAAATCAGGTTATATAAATGGGTGCCACGAGAGCAGGGGTCGATTTGGTGTTGCTCTATAGTAGGGGTAGTATATATGTACAATAACATCAACAGTAACCAATAAAATAAACATCACATGCACTGAATGGTTGTGATATTTTAAAACACCTGATCACAATTTAACTTCTTACGCTTATGCTTCTTATCACAGTCAGTCAGTCAAAAATATTTCACAGCTGGGCTCTTTCAATAAATACACATATATCAACCCTATATCAATCGCTCTACTACTGTAAATAATTTTAGTTTTAAGTGTCTAAATAAAGAAAGAATAAGAATAATTCTACCAAGAAGGGAGAAATAGTTCATATATATATAGAGTTATTTGGTGGAGGGGCTTAATTGCTTCTTTAGAGAACACTGGAGCTATAATGCTAATTTAGCTAGAAAGTAATGGAAGCTTGTAACAAACCAATTAGCATTGTGGAAACTGCATCATTAAATATCCCATGCTTGTCTCAAACCATGTCAAGATGTTAAACTTATTAGTCTCATTAAATAGGTTTGCTTATGTCGCTTTTAATTTCCCTAGAATAAAAAAAAATCTATTTATGCAGGCCTAATTGAAAAATAAATGTTTGTTGCCTATAGGTGCCATACTTTGAATCTTAAACACTGTTGTGTATACAATAATAATTATATATTAAAAAAGCTTTATTCCTGAATTGGAATTGAAAATGGGTCAGGTGAACTGTAACATAGGATGGATAAGCCAGATCTAAATAAACCATTTAAAAAGCTTGTAATACAGATTATTTGCCTTATTTATTTATTTTGTATTTTTATAGTGAATCATTTAATGAAGATGCCTAAATGCTCTGAATCTGTTTAGCCTGATCGTATGTAGTTATGTATTTATGTAGGCAAGCACTTGAGATCATACCTTGACATGGGTGGCAAAATATGTAGTAATTTGTTATGTTTTAACTTATAAACATTAGTTTATAGTAGTAAATGCTGCACATAACGCTCTCCATTTTAACCAGACCCGTTAATTAAATAAAGTTAGTGCTGGTGTGAAAATGCTCTAATTCCCACAGTTAATTTTTCCCCAGAAACCTGACAGACACCTCCCCAGAAATGGAACTACGTGACACTGACAGCAACAGCTCAAGTCTCATGGTCCCGCCTACACATTTAACAGACACAAGTATAAACTTGCACATCATAGGCCACTTGCACAGGTTACGCTATAGATTCTGTTGCCTCGACAAATAAGTATGAACTAGTGTATGGCTGGCTTTGCCTCTGGTTTCTTGTGTTGTAGAGGGAAATATATTCACTGTCTGTTTGTTTTAGTCATTGTTAGTAATTAACAAACAATAAGAAACAGGGCAAGAACACTCTTCTGTAGAAACATCTGCAGAAATCAATTTGCCTTAGACAACTATGGCCAAGAGAAAGGCCATGTTTATATCCTCACCAGTCCTAAGAGAATGAAGAACCCATTTGTAGTGAAGGCGTAGCCTCTCTGCCTGTACTGACTCCCTAGCTGCTCCTTTTGATCAGTCAATAAAAGCTCTGACCTTAAACCCTTACCTAAGCCAGGATTGCTATGATGCCAGGTTAACTCAGGGCAAGGGAGAAAGGTCAAACCTGTACCATCTGGGCTCTACCTGACAGTTGGAAGGACCATTTGAGAGACCAGTTTTCTTTGTTAACTTCTAAACATGTCGCTTGCTTTTCCTCTTTATCCACCCTGTCCTCTTTTCTCCTCAGAGAGGAAGCTGCAGACAGCAATGTGAACTTTGAGTGGTCAGAAGATGCCTTTGACCAAGAGGTGCCTGAGAACAGTTCTCTGTGGCAGGTGCAGAAAAAAACTGTGACGCGGTACCTTTGGGGTCAGGCCTAGTGCACTGTCTGACTGCACCTTAGCAGCCCACCTGTTCTCAGATACACACACACACACACATTCTGACAATCGCCAGCACCATTGGTTCATTAAACATCCTAAATGAAACACAAGCCCAGTAGACTCATGCCTATAACAGCTCAGATGTACTGTACAGTATACAGTGTTATATTGATATCTGCATTACATTGATATATGTGCTAAGTAAATGTACATGGACATTTCCATTTTAAGGTCAAAAAATGACTGATGTTTTTAACTATTAGAAAATAAGAGTTAACATTTGAAACATTTCAAATATACTGTATTACCCAACACTGTAACACCCTTTGATGAAATCCATAAATTAGACAAAATAATGTTAAAAATATATTATTTTAATTTTATTTACTTGTCCATTGATTAAATTGAGTTTGAACTAAATTACATATGAATAGACAGGCAGACAAGAACAGAGATTGTTTTTCTTTGGGATAATGCCAGTGGGTCAGTCTTTCAGATTTCTCTGTGTTAATGTCTGCTAATATAAATATGTCTGTTTCAAACAATGTAACTGTCACTGCCCACATACTTAAATGTGTCCTCACCATTAGCATCTATGTGTAGCAATACATCTACTAAACAGCAGTTTAGAGTCAAAAGTTTCCAAAGACAAAAGCAAACATGGTGACGGTGGAGGAGGTCAGGAAAATTTACTACAAAAACCCTAAACTCTAAACTGAGAATCTTATTCGCTGTGCCCATATGGCAATGACTGTATTTAACTACTGGCAGCACTGCCCCCTGCAATTTCCATTTCATACACAAATAATGTGTATGGAATGTGAAAAAGATACAGACAGTGTAAATGAGCCTTAAAAGGGGCTATAGCTTAGAATAACCTGAGGTTTCCACTTGAAACTGGTTTCTCTTTTAACAGTAAAGCATATTAATTTCAAGAAATTTAACATTTGTTTTTTTTTCAGAGCTTTTTGCAACTTTTATATAATAATTTTTACTCAATCATTGTTCAATATCTTTATTCTGTAAAATTAAACTCGCTGCCACTAAGCCCACAAGATGTAAGCTATAGCTTCATTTCAATAAAGGAATGTTATATAATCTCATCCAACAGCAAATCCCTCAGACATACATAAGGCCCTCAGTATTAAAGTATACAGCTGTACAGATTTCATACAGAAATATAGCAGAACTGAATTATGTTCCAGAGTTTTCTATCAGAGAACCAAACCACTGACCTTATCGACTCCAAACAAATTAAAGCTGAATGTTTCTGTTTTTGGGAAGATGCAGTCCACTCTAACCCACCAGTGCTTTAAAAATCAAGAGGCTTACAAACAACAAGAAATGCTGCAATCAGTTACAAAATATTTTATTATAATATTCAATGTAAAACTAGTAATAACACAAAATAACAGCACAAAACATAAAAGTCAAGAGTTTTCTCTACTTGACTTCCACTTAGTATGTCCTTTTTGATCAGAACTAAGGGAAAAAATAATAATGATAATATAGACTCAATTGTTATAATATTAGTAGTATTTCCTTTTATGTAGATAGACCACCAATGTTTCTGTTGCTTGGCAACCAAATCTTCTCCGTTATACCATGAAGGAGAACTTATTATACATGCAAATACTGGAGCATTCATAGTGGTTTCTTCTTTAATCCAAGGACTGTAAAGAGGAGGAACATCTCATGCAGTGCTGGAATGACACTGAACAGAAAGAGTGAGAGAGATTTTTTTTTGTGTCAAAGTTTCGTTTATATGTTGTATTTTAGAAGAACCAAAAGGAGTTATTTGAATACAAATCTACAATACTGAGGGAAACACAGTGCAGAGGCAAAAAAAGCTGGTTAACTCACCTACAGAAACCAAAGATCCACCAGTAGATGCTGCAGGTCCACTGCTCAAACAGGAAGAAAAGCAGAGCAACGGAGCCACTTGCATGGCATGCTGTGGCTGAAATAGAATTAGTCAGGAAAACAGCACTACATGGATAAATAGCCCACAGAAAGCAATTAGACTTCTATAATACCTACCTGGCATTACAGTAACTTTCTAATCAGGTGACTGTAATGCAGCAACACTTTAAAGCATGTGGACATATTATGGTGAGACCTAATTAGTTTAAAGCATGATCTCCTATTACATAAATAAGGTTTCTAATTTATTGATGCCATATTTACCACATGCTCTTTTCACTAGTCATACTTATGGATAATTTATATTTGTATATTTTAGGTTTGAAAGCTTGTTTTGGCTCCAGAAACTTAGTATTGCATTAATTGTATCAACATAATAGACTTCATAGAGTCTGTCACTAGTCCCTCTATCTGTTTTATTTAACCCTGCATATGGGTTAATTTGTTACATTTTTATACACTTTGCTTTTAGCTGAATTATTCATAAACAATGCATTCTGGAAAAAATGCTAATGCTTTTATTTAAAACAGAGATGTTCATGCTTTATAAAAAAATACTAATCTTGTTTAAAAATATTAGAAACAATTCAGCAAATAAAATGTTTCAAAAACACCTAGTTTCTTTATCCATTACTAATATGACTAAGTAGGTAAGGATACATAAAAGGCTTTGATTGTTGTTGAACATGGATATTCCTGAGAAGAACCCAGCAAGTTCAACAGAAAACAGACCCAGAGTTACAGATAATGCCACCACCAACCTGAACACAAGAATGATAAAATAAAATCAATGATAAATAACATACAGTACAGTATAATAAAACAAAGGTTTATATTGATAAACTCTTACCGTGTGTCTTCCTGATTATATTCTTCATTAGTATATTCTAGTGGCAGACAAGCTCTTACATTGTTCTCCTGGGAAAACAGGGATACATAAATCTCTGTATTTTAAGTAGCTGAATGCATTCATTGGAAGGGGTGTCCACAAACATTTGCACATAAAGGCAGTTTAGTCTCCAAAAGTCAGACTTAAGATTTATCCTAGACTAAAGTGAATCAGCAAGTGGACTTGAGTGATTTAAATGGACTGCAATTTTTGTGCAATACTGGGCTTAACAAACTGAATAGAAATAGTAAGTTATGAAAAATTCTCAGTGTAAAAGAGAGAGTCTCACCCGTGACCAGAAGATGGTGATAACTATGACCAGGTGAGCGATGAGAGTGAGGAAACGAGATGGGACCAGGCTGCTTATAGACGACATTGAACTGAAAAAGATGAAAATAGTCATTTTTGCATGCATGCATGATTGTGGTTGGATATAGAGAAGTATAAACATATACCATTCTGTCGCCCTATTGGTTTATACATGACCAATCACACCTACACGTCATGCTACACTCCAGCAAGAACATATCAGAAGTATGTAGCCTAGTATGAAGATGACCCGTGCAGAGATTTAAGAGAACTTGAGACAAACATCCAACCAAGCTTCTTTAATATTACATCCAAAACTTACATTTTACTTAAATAAAACACATTCATTTACAATGGACATTTATGCAGCTAAAACAGGAAAACTAGTGCATACCAAAATTATCAACATTAACATTTTAATATAACATGATAGTCATTATGGATTTAGAAAATATATGTGTTTTAGGGATGGGAGGGGTTAGTGCACTATAGGACTATAGGCTTTTGTTCTTAATTAAATTTCCCCCTAACATTACTTTTATACTTTAAGTGGTTTTAAAAGTAGCACTTTTACTTGAGTTTGAGTTCGTACTTCGAACTTTTTTAACTATTTTAAACTCTAGTATTTATACTTCTACCTGAGTAATGATTGTGAATACTTTTTACGTCATAGACTAAATTAAATAATAAAATGTTTGCATAAAGACCAAAACCAGACTATTTAGCCAGTCAGAATCACATTACAGGGGGTATTAATAGGACCATTAAGTTTTTGTCCTTAATGCCATTTTTCGCTTACATTACTTTTATACTTTTAAGTAGTTTTGGAAGCAGGACTTTTACACTTTTACTTGAATAAAAAGCTTAACATTTCAACTTCTACAGAACTATTTTAAACCCTAGTATCTATACTTCTACGTGAGTTATGAATGTGTATACTTTTCACACCTACTAAAATAAGCCAATTTCAGTCTAAACACAGAGACCAGGAATATTTAGACGAGGATCACACTGCAGGAGAATTTAACAGGATAAAAACACAAAATAAAGGTTACCTAAACTTGCTCTAGTTTAGCCTCAGTGAAGGAATAGTTAGCTAACGCTAGCTGTCTCCAACTATGTTTAGCCGCTGATGTTAGCTGACATGCTAACATTTATTAAGGCAGTAAATTAGCGAGCTAACGAATCTACATTTGTACTCAGTAAACCCGCCCCTTCAGTGTCAAATCCCGCTCGGATAAATGCCGATTTACTGCAGATTTCTACACTTAAATCAGATAAATCTCAGTTACAGGTCCGCGGCTGCAGCGCGAGGGCTCGCTGATGGTGTCAGTCGTTGCTATGGGCAACTCTGCGCAGCTCTGCAGACCCCCGTAGCCGACAGCGCCCCCCGCGGCAGGAAGCGAGATCAGCTCAAAAAGAGACAGGATGGAGCATTAAATCTGGCAAAACAATCTGCATTCTGTATGTTTCCATTAATTCACCCGACTTTTGATAAACTTATAATATATGCAGTACCTGACAAAAGTTTTTTTTTAAATAGGGCTATTTACTGTATACCAACTGTACCTCTTCACAACTTTGCAACTGATGCTCTCAAACACATTAAGAGGACAAGAAATTCAATTAATCAACTGTTGATGAGTTCAGCACAGCTGTTAACTGAAATCCTGAATTCCAGCTGGCATCTAAGCAAGAGATGCTACTTTGAATAATGTAAAATATAAAACATATTTTAAATAAATAAAGAATTTATTAGATTATTTATTAGATTGACTAGATTAATTTTATAGATGCTGAAGGTGTGTCCTTTGACTGGTATTGTATGTAATGGTGCAATTCATAAATGTAAAATTTTAAAAAGTAAAAAGTTTTTTTGCATTACAGGTTGTAAACTTTGCTGTTGGAAAAACTACATATCAAAAAAATCCCTTTCAGTTTTCAGATAAAATTTTTTTTTTTCAATTTCATATTAGAAAATCCATATATATATATATATATATATATATATATATATATATATATATATATATATATATATATATATATATATATATATATATACATTCATATCTATTTCATTAAAAGGTACATAGAAAAGGTATGTTAACAATAGGTTAAACAATGAACAATGTTTAATGTTATAAAGTGTTATGATAATATATAAAGTGGAATTCTTCCTCCATGTAGGGTTGTCTGGTGTTACTCTGCCTCCACCTGCTGGTGGTGCTGGTTCAAATGTATGAATAGACCTGAAACTTGAGTGTAAAGAACCTGAATACTGGTATTGGAAAGAACCTTAACAACAAGAGAACGGTAGTCTAGATCTTTAAAATGTTTTTGTTTGTTTAGTTTTTTTACTTAAAGGCCCAATCCCATGTCACCCATTGCCACTACCACTTAGCTCTACCCATTTCAATTTTAAACAGATTCTTGTTGGGATATAGAGGTAGGGTGAAGTGTTTTTAATCAAGATTTTTTAGAACCACTCTCCAAACTGAGAATTATTAGAAATTACTGGCAATATGGTAATTTATTGTACAGGCAAAAGTAAAAAGTCACATGACACCCTTTAATTTCAGAAATGAAAGGGAAACTAAGTGAATGGGAAAATGTAATGGGTGAAAGGGCATATCTTTAAGGCTACGTCCGTAATTAAGCAAAACATTTCATTCTTAAAACAAAAAGATGCCCTGTTACTTTTGGCTCACCCTGTAGTTGTAGCAATTTATTATGGACTTTTTTTTCATTACAATTATAACAATTGCTAGTAGTACATCTCTGGGAGCTAGCAAGCTATATTTCCCATTCCACCTTCAATCTGAGGCTGATGTTTTTATGGTAGCATGGGAAAAAGAAACTAGTGAATTGCAAATTCAGCTCCTTGTCACTGAGGAATTAAGGGTGGACATTGATAAATTATTGTAGGTTCATCCCCCTAAATAAATCTAAAGTCCAGCAGTGAGGAACTTTACTACTTCTCCACTATTACAACAGACTTGCAAATGAATTTATGCATGATATATGATATATTATTATATATAATTTGTATAAATGTATCTGTTTTGACAATATAGTGTTTTTGAAAGGGTGTCCTATTTCATAGTGGGAGGATTTCATTTTTCATCTTCTGCTTGTAATTCAGTTCCAATGGGAAGGGGGACATTTAAAAACAAGGGGTATGGGTAGAAATGAGAAATGGGATTTAGATCCAAGACAGGGACACCCACAGTCTCACTCACACACACACACACACACACACACACACAGGGGACAGTGAGCTCAAATGACTGAAGTGGTGGCCAGGGAGGTGTGAGGGTTAAAGGGCCTTACCTTGAGTCCAACATTGGCAGCTTGGAGAACCAATGTATCAAGCACATCACTATTACAAACATGTCACCAAAAGTGATCTTGTATTCACTGTAAATATATATTGCAACAATGTAATTTTTATTTCTATAAAAAAATAATAATAATTTGTCATGCTACAATGCAATTTCTAGCAGTATAATAGTATTTCTTAATATTTAATTTTCTATTAATAATATTGAACTTTTTTAGGTGAATCTGTGCTGTGAGTGAGCGCTTTGCTGGAAGTTATGCAGGCATGCCAGTCCAGCTATTTGTGTTGGCCTCCATAGCGGAGGTGCCCTATTGCCCTCAGCGCCTCGGCTCCGGGCGGCACCGAGCGGGCTGCAGCTCTCGCGAGATTTACACCCTGCTAGCTGCTGTAAAATGGAGAAGTTACACTGAGACGCGACCCGAGGTAAGCGGTCCGGTTTGTCCCGGTTCCTCCCAGCCTAAACGGACATAGCCCGTTTTGAGCGACTCGTAAGAACACGTAGAACAGGCTGGTCGGGGTTTTGTGGTGCTTGTGTGGACAGGCGATGTTTAAAACAGCGGCTTTTTCGAGCGGCGCAAAGGCCGGACATTCCTACTGTATAAACCGCCATTTTTAATATGTGAGCAGCTTTTGTAGTGGCGGCGGCTGCTGCTCTCGTGCACGCGCGCTGCGTGTGAGTGTGTGCGCGCTCACGAATCTGTTTAGCTAGTAACGTTAGTGTTATGGGTTAGGTTGGGTTTTGTTTGGGTTTTAATGTCCTGGGCGGTGAGTGCTGTGTGTAGTGTTTATGTTAACGCAGGGGCGGAGAGCTAGCTAGCTGTTAGCTAGGTTAGGCTAGGATGGTGAAGCTAAACAGGGAGAATTACGGAGCGAGCTAACCTGATAGCTAGCATGTGGTCCTGTGATAAATGAGGGACGTTTATCGCTAACCCCAGGCCAGAACATCCCTATGAGACCTGAGTTGAGTCGTTTACCCTGCTGTATAGAGGATAACATTAGGTTTATAGCATGTGGCTAAAGGCAGGTGCTGTCTGGAGTGTTAGGACCAGGACCTAGGACTGTTCGTTAGTTTAGCTAGGTTAACATTTGTCAGAGTGACACACACGCATTCCTCCTTCTGATATGACTAATGAACTAGTTTAGCTACTGATGCATGACTCTTCACAATCAACAACCTCACCCTGTCTTAATCTCACACTGTATACAGCTCTGTTTCTCTATTTCTCAATCAGGTTTTCTGATTTTGCTATTTATAGGTATATGTTTGAGTAAAATGACGATTGTTTTATTCTCTAAACTACGGACAAATTCCAAATAAAAATATTGTCATTTAGAGCATTTACTTGCAGAAAATTAGAAATGGATGAAATAACAAAGATGCAGAACTGTCAGACCTCAGATAATAATAAGAAGAAAACAAGTTTATATTTATAGTTTTAAGTTTTACAAGTTTTAAGAGTTCAGAAATCAATATTTGGTGTAAAAACCCTGATTTTTAATCACAGTTTTCATGCATATAGGCGTGTTCTGCTCCACCAGTCTTACACACTGCTTTTGGTTAACTTTATGGCACTCCTGGTGCAAATATTCAAGCAGTTCAGCTTGGTTTGATGGCTTGTGATCATCCATCTTCCTCTTGATTATATTCCAGAGGTTTTCAATTTGGTAAAAGCAAAGAAACCCTTAAGTGGTCTCTTATTTATTTTCTAGAGCTGTATATTATATACACAGTACCAGCCAAAAGTTCGGACACACGTTCTTATTCAATGTATTTTTTATTACATTTCATGATTTTTCTGCAATGTAAATTTAATATTGAAGACTATTTATATTAAAGCTATGCCGAAACACATGCTCATTATTTTGTAAACAAAAATGATTAAATAAACCAGAAAATGGTTTATACTTTAGATTCTTCTAAGCACCACATTTAGCTTTGAGGACAGATCTGCACACTCTCAATGCCTTCATGAGGTAGAGTCACCTGAAATAGTTTTCTTAGCATCTTGAAGGAGTTTCTGGAGGTGCTGAACAGTAGTTGCTGCTTTTCCTTCACACTGTTTAGCTTCAGCTCATCCCAAATCACCCTCTCATTTAATCAGGTTTAGGTCAGGGGCTTTTGGAGGATTAACACTTTTTTGTTTACTATGCAATTCTAGATGTGTCCCTTAATTGCCTTTGTGTCTTTATTATTAATCTGCAGTGCAGAACAATATATATATATATATATATATATATATATATATATATATATATATATATATATATATATATATATATATATATATATATATATAAAGAAAAACACTGAGAAGGCATGTCTGAGCTTTTGACTGCTACTGTACATGGTACTGTATAGTTACTTACTTCAAGTGACCATTCAAATCTGAAACACTTGTGATTAGTCCTGGACAACAAAAAAGTTAAATAAATTCCCCACTGTGTTTATGTACAGTCCCTTTGAAAACATACTACCACGTGTAGTCAACTGGGCAACTCAAGCAGCTTATACCAACAAAATGCTGTTGAATAAAAAAAAATATTTCATTGTTCAATTAATTGTGAAATTGATTCAAGGTTTTATTACCCAGCACTACCTACACTTTCACAAAACTGCAGCACTCAGCTTTGTAGTACAAGCTTGATTACCATAAAAATCATAATGTTTCAAATTAGATTTGGTACAGAATTGGAAGAATTGCAGCGAGCATTCATTAAGCTTTGTAAATAATGAGATAATAGTGCTCTACGTAATTGTTGTTTGTTCAGACTTGTTGCTTAGAATGTGGCTTATCAATAAAAAAAAGCTGTGTTTGACCTGTTTCTATCACTAATTTCATGTATGTTGTATGTTTTTTTTTTTTACAATTGAATTCCCAAATAAGATATTTAAGAACCGTTGTGGAGATGTTTTTTTTACTGTAAAACTGAAAAATCAAAACTAGAAGCAGATTTGTTTTGTATGATGGAATGGTTAAGGCCATGTTTAACATTTAACAGATGGTAGTAAAATTGGTAATTTTTCCTGTGCTGAGTAAGCTTAATGGTGTGTTATGTATTGATGAAGATTTGGTGTCTTTTACATGAGAGTTATGAGTATTCTAACTGTAGAGTACTTTAGCATTTTCTGAATTTTAATCAGAAAATGTCATAAAAATAGGACCCATATTTATTTAAGATTGTTTGATTGTAAAAATAGGGGCCATATTTATTTAAGATTGTTTACTTGTATGCAGTTCAACAAATGTTAAAACAAACTAAAGTTTGGTGTAGTGTGATGGCATAGTGTAGTTTATACTGGGCGATATGACCTTAAACCAATATCACAATTGCTTAAATATTTTATGATGATTACGAATAATTAACCTTTTTTTTACACAAGCTGCTTAAATTAGTGTCAAGAGAGTTGTTCTTAGTTGCATACTTGTTTTAAGGGGACTGTGCATGAACACACACTAGAAACGAATTAACAAAGTAAAAAAACTTTGGTTATGTTGATTCTGTAAGATTTGTTATAGATTCTAATGTTGGTTTTGATTAACTTTTGATTAATTTCCTAGCCCGAGTTCTATGGAGTGTGGTGAAAATATTGTGATCTAATATTTTTGTCGTATTACCAGCATCCCATCTAGTTAGTCTCATTATTAACAATGTATTCTAAACAACACAAAACCCTCGTAAGTGCCATGTAACATATATACTTTATTTAGTCCAAAATATGAGCATAACTGTAATTTACAGATATGTTAAACAATACAACCACTGTTGTAGTGATGAAACCTACAGAATACCTGTTCAGGGATTTAGTGTTTGAATAATGTGACCTTAAAGTGTTAAAAGTACTCAAACCCTGACTACCGATCGTGTTGCTGTACTCTGTCTTCAGATTCCACTGTTATGATTTTTTTTTGCTATGAAAGTTTTTCCTAAAATTGTATTCAAACAATTGCAATATAACTTGTTAACTGTATTGTGGTGCGTGTCATATCAAGTTCTTGACAGTGCAAAGCCCTATTTTGTATGGTTGTTGTTTGTTAAAATTAGATTTGCTACTTTTGGTCATTTCAAAAACTCAGTACAACATCAGAAATTACTAGAAATAGTTAAGTTGAGACGAGACAAATTTATTTTGTGTAGCACTTTTTACAACCAGATATCACAAAGCATTTTAATAGAAATAGTATAACAGTATATCGTCACTGTCCAATGAAACACAAGTATCTCAATTTTTTTGTAGATTTTTAGTTTGTTACATTATTTGAACACAAACTGTTTTAAAATATTGTGATTAACGAACCAATAGATTTTTTTTGTTTTACGTGGACTTCCACTTAGGTTTTATCTCTGCTGTAAAGTTACTGTTTTGGAGAGACATGTTCATTGGGCAGTGATGATGTACATCAGCAATATAGTATTGTATTTAAATACTTATTTCTTTTGGTTTTAATTTAATTTAATTTAATTTATTTTACTCAAAATATGCTTGAGTTATTGAATATAAACCTTAAAGTCAGCTTGTTTGTGTTGTTTAAAAGATATTAAGATAAGTGCAGTAACTTTTGTAATAATCAGGACTAGTAAAGAGGCTTAGCTACTTTTCCATTCTGAAAAAAAATGAGAAAAATGAGAAAGGACATTTTGTCCCAAGAACAAAAGTATTTATTTTTTTCTGTAAAGCATTTTCTGTCAGAATATATTCTGTTGTAGTTAGCTAGGTAGCTGCGCACTCAGTGGAGCAGTGAAGCTGTGAAATATCACCAACACACACACGCACACACACACACAGTCAGTCAGTGTTGTGCCGGGCCTGTTTGGGGAATGATTCAGCGAGATATTCTGCGTTTCTCAGTTAGCTAAGCAGCGAGCGAGCGAGCCAGCCTACCGGAGAGAGAGGGGGAGCGCATGTAGAATAGCAGTGCGTACAAGCATCTTTCAGCGAGTTCCCGCATGTAACGGAGGATTTAGACCGAAACTGAGCTCTGTTCAGCGGGTAGGTAAGAGTGAAGCCTCGCTGCAGGGTCTGGCCGGCACTGCGGGTGGAATTTGAGGGGAATTTGCCGTTTTTAAGCTTGGGGTGGCAGAGTAGTGTGCAGGCTTCGGTAGGCCCGACGGAGCCGGGGGCTAGATTAGACAAGAGGAGCGTGTTCGGCCGCGGGGAGGCGAGCTTTTTACGGGTTGAGCATAGTTAACCTAGCTAACTGCTTCTGGTATATTGCGCTGTCGTCGACGCGTCTGTTGGGTTAGCTAGCTAACTAGATAACCTAGTTAACCTAACTAGCTAACTGTTTAACGCACAGTTATCTAGTTGTCTGCCTACAACTGGTAAACTTTTAAAGAGACGTTTAAACGTTTAAGTTATAAAAGTGAGCGTTCTGGTGGAGTCAAATCTTCGATTGCACTCATTAGCTAGTTAGCTCAGCTAGCTAGCCAGGCTAGGCTAGGCTAACTAAATTGTTTTACTTGTTAGCTCACAAGCTAGCATGCTAGCTACCGGTCCAGTGACACCGAGTCTTGCTTATCTAGCTACGTTGGCTTTTTAATTGTATCTTTTTTATACACAAATATTCCTGATTAATATGTGTTGACAGGAGAGATGACATTGGAACGGGAGTAGCTGGTTAGCTAGCGTTAGCCAGTATGTCAGACAAGGCTAGCTAATGTTAACCGTTTACACAGGCTAGCTGGATAGCTAGCGGCTTTTGGATAACGTTAGCTAGGTTAGCTAGCTAGCTTTCATATATCAACGCTTAGCTATATTAGCTGCTCTTTTTACACTTGCTAGTTAGCTAAGCTACCTCATAGCTATAATCAAATTTCTAGTAAGTATTAATACTAACCCTACGTGATCTCTACCGTTAGCTATACTAGCTTATAGTCAGCCAGCTAAAGGTTATCCACTTGATACCTTAGCGAGCTAGCTAACCTAGTTAACTAAGCTAGCTAGCTAACCCCGTTTGTTGGCAACCTGTGCTCAGCGTTAGCTTGCCCTATCTCGCCAGCTAGCCAATGTACAGACTCACGTCAGGGCATTTTCTGCTGCTGTTGCATTGCAGTTAACATCTCACTGTGGCTGCAGTAAGATGTGTGGCTGACCATTGTGCTGGCCCAAAGGCTCATTAAATTAATTAAAGCCCTTTTTCCCCTCATCCATGTTTTCTATAGTATTCAGTTCCGTCCAGTTTCTTGTAACAGTTAATTGGTCGGTAAGGAAAGTGTTGTTGCTAGGTTAGCTAAGCTAAGTTTTTTTTTCATTATTAACTATAATTATTAGGTGTGTAAACAGTGCAGTGAGATTTACGCTAATAGCTATATAGGCTTACAGATTGATTCATCTGTAGCTTATGTTTTCTGATTTATGTTGCATACAAGCGTCTATTTCTGGAAAGAGTCCGTGTGCTGAAAGGAATCTATGTATCTTGCATGTGGTGGACACGTTTTAAAGGTTTTCTACAGTGTGTAATGTCTCCAAGAATAGATTGTTAAATACAGTATGTATTGATGGATGCAGGAGTGATGCTGAATCCTTTTTAGTCTCCCAATTAGTCAGTGTGACTATGGACAGGGTGACTGTCTAAGTCCCAAAAAAGCCTTAATATGTCTTATTAATTTTACCTTTACCCACAAAAGCTCCTGAAATTGCACAAGACATTAAATACAATTGTTTTTTATTTTGAAAATGTTATGCATTTTAGCTAGCTTACTGATTTAATAGCAAGTAATTTAGTCAATACTGTAGGTACAGGGTTTTGTGGTTATTGTGAAGTCTGTTAAAATAAAAGTGGCATTTGGCTTTAGTGGTCTTAATATTGTCTGAGTGATATTACAAAGTATTGTACCAACAGATACCCCGTATTTTCATGGGTTTAAATTTTCCTTTTTTATTGCATGTATTTGTAGGTGTATTATATGCAGATAGTGTTTAGCGTAAAGTTGTAGTTATCTACATATTGCATTGCAACCAGAACAACCAATGAGACTTATTTGATCTTAAACAGTAAGCCTAACATAAAGAAACACATGCCTCAACAACTGTCATTACAAACTAGCAGTACAAAGGAGGCAGTTGATTTGTAAAGACAGCTTACAAACCCAAACAATGACTTCCTTTAACTATTTTATTACAGGATTGTACTCATTTTCACAAAATGTGCTGAGATGGTTTCTTTTTATTGTTTAATTTATGGAATTAAATTTAAGTTATTAACTAGTTTCAAGTTCTTTAAACAGAAAGTGAGATTAAGACTGGGAAAGCCCCACTCAACATATAGTAAAATAGCTATGATACATTTTTGAAATGACTGTTAATTTATACTCTTTTGCACAACTTTTAAATGAGTATTCTTATATTTGGGTCAGTTGTGTAGCTTTCTTTTGTATTTATTGTATGCCATATAAGGACAACATCTTTGAAATCCAAATAAAATGAAATTTGCTGTTTTTAGTGCTTGGTTACTATGCCTACCATTTGAAATGGCTGCTCTGGAGCACCCTCGCCTTTTGACCAGAGCACCAAGGGTGCCTTCTAATCACTCTCGTAGCAGAGAATTTCTGAATGAATAGCCTGTTCTGACAGCACTCTTAATTCATGAACATTCAGGCTTGCTCTGGCACACACCGAGCAAATTAATCTCTTGTTATAGGGGGTTATCACTTAAGCTGTAGAATGGTTTAATATCCTATGGCTAAATAGCTTCAGACTGACAGTTTTTAGAACAGCGGAAGGTGGTTTTGTATTTGTAGGACTGTCCTATTTCTGAATCCTGGTTGTGCCTCTGAGATAAAGGTTACATTTATATGTGACACCTGCAGTGATTGCCATGCTAACAGTTTCTCTCTCTTGTCCTAGGTATTATATGTGAAAGATGCCGTTAAGTTGGAATTGCCAAATTCATTATCGTAAGTAGTTTTTGTGTCTGTGTGTAGTTCATGACGACTATGTCAGACAAGTAGTCGCATTTATGCAATGATTAACATGTGCATTATGTTGCCTGTACAGGAACAGAGTGTAGAAACTAGTAACCATGAAGGTTGACAGAAGCAAGTTAAAGAAAACCCCCACTGAAGCGGTCAGTATTCCCAGATTTCTTTTCACTGTATTCCATTATATATGAAAATATGTACGTATTCATGCATGTATATGCATGTGTGTATGTTTTCACTGTAGCCATGTCCTAAAGCAATCTTTCCTCTCTCTCAGCCTGCTGACTGCAGGACGCTTATAGAGAAGCTCAAAGGATGCAGTGACGAGCAGTTGCTGCTGGAGCTGCAGCACATCAAGACATGGAACATTGGCAAGGTGATTACAGATCTCAGGGATTTTCGAAATAATCCAGGTGTTCCTGGCATTTAGTATTCTAATGTCTTTTTTCTCTTTTCTTTATAGTGTGAGTTGTACCATTGGGTAGACCTCCTGGACCGCTTTGATGGCATTCTTTGCGATGCGGGACAGACAGTGGAGAATATGTCCTGGATGCTTGTGTGTGACCGACCGGATAACGGGCAGCTCAAAGCCTTGCTACTGGCAGTGCTCAACTTCACTGCACTGTTGATAGAGTACAGCTTCTCCCGGCACCTGTACAGCTCCATAGAGGTATGGGGCCAGTCTATTTTGCAGGAAAACTATGTTATTAGGCTGGTTAACCTTAATTATGGGTAATGTATATTGTGCACTGGTACCAGTGTATATAAACTAATATCAGTGTCTTGCAGCAGTAGTTTTCATTAATATATTTTTATTATTCTCCAGAACTTAGGGTAATTTAGATGTCTGTTTGTAATCATTTGTCCTGTTTTACTTTGTCCCTACAGCACTTGACCACCCTTTTAGCATCATGCGACATGCAGGTGGTGCTGTCTGTGCTGAACCTCTTGTATGTGTTCAGCAAGCGCTCCAACTACATCACCAGGTTGGGCTCGGACAAGAGGAGCCCTCTGCTCGCCCGTTTGCAACACCTGGCTGAGGTAGGATCAGAGATGACCTACAGAAACCTCTTAACTTTGTTCACAGTAAAAAAAAAAATGAATGTGTGTATTCTTGGCAGAGACCATTGTGGTGTTTACTGATTGCATACTTTAATGGCTTTAGTAAAAGGTTGACACGGTTCGGACTAGACATGGTTGTATGTGTTTTAAGTAGGCTGTGGATTCAGTTCACTGACTTAGTAATGCTGAAGGTTGTTTTTCTTTTACCCATTGCATACTTTGTGTGTGTCTTTCCTGATGTAGAGCTGGGGAGGGAAGGAAAATGGCTTTGGTCTGGCTGAGTGCTGCAGAGATCTACCCATGACGGTAAACTGTTGTCCCTCTGTGTGTGTGTCTATAGACAACTACTGCACTGCTAAATGTTTTTGTGGTACTGAATTTCACCTTTGTATATACAGAAATACCCACCCAGTGCCACCACTCTGCACTTTGAGTTCTATGCTGAACCTAGCTCTGAGGTCAAAGTGGAAAAGAAGGTATAGAATCAAGTTATTTTTTTTCCTTAACCAGTACAGAAAAATGTTTTTCTTTATCTTTTTGTCTTATTCATGATTATGCACATTATCCGTATTCTTCTTCTTATAACAGTCCAGCAGCAACACGCTACACTACATCCACATTGAACAACTTGATAAGGTCAGCTCCATATAACTCTTCTTGATTATTGTGGTGTAGATGCCTTAATAGCTTTATTGATCACTCATAAATTTAATTGTTGTTCCTCTCCTGTGTGTACTCAGATATCGGAGAGTCCGTCTGAGATCATGGAGTCACTGACGGTCATGTACAACATCCCTAAAGACAAGCAGACCCTGCTGTTCACACACATCCGCCTGGCACACGGCTTCTCAAACCACAAGAAGAGACTGCAGGCTGTGCAGGCCAGACTGCATGCCATCTCCATACTGGGTGAGTGACCTCTCAGGCCCTGTCCAAATTAAGGACACCATTTTATTTTCATCCAACAGTGTCGACGCACTCCCACTGCATGTGCTGAGGTGGATGTTTTGTGTTGATATTTTTGTAGTGTACTCCAACGCCCTCCAGGAGTCGGCCAACAGTATACTGTACAACGGATTGATAGAGGAGCTGGTGGATGTTCTGCAGATCACAGACAAACAGCTGGTGGTAAGCAATGACCCTCCCTGTTGTTCGCAGCATCAAAATATGCCAAAAGAAGCTGCCTCAAAAGAAGGGGTCAGATGTGTTCAGCTCAAGAATAAGCAGTTTTATACAACTGTTTGTTTATAATTTGGCTATAATCCTTGTCCCAGTGCATGTTTAGACTATTATTGTTATAAATCTACAATTTGAACCCCTTGACCCCTTGTGATTTGATGTGTTTAACCTAAATATTCATTGACAGGACATCAAAGCTGCCTCCTTGCGCACTTTGACATCGATAGTCCACTTGGAGCGGACTCCTAAACTGTCAAATATCATCGATTGCACTGGCACAGCTTCCTACCATGGCTTCTTGCCTGTGCTGGTCAGGAACTGCATACAAGCCATGATCGGTAAGGATCAAGAGAAATCTGCTCTCAGTATTAAATACAGTGACATTCACAAGTGTAAACCTTGAAAAATTTAATCTAATCTGAAATGTCGCTTTCTGCCCGTTTGCTAAAACAGACCCACTGATGGAGCCGTACCCACACCAATTTGCTACGGCCCTCTTTTCTTTCCTATACCACTTGGCAAGTTATGATGCTGGTGGGGAGGCCTTAGTCTCTTGTGGGATGATGGAGGCCTTGCTGAAGGTTTGTCCTCCTTTTTTCTTTTTACCTTCTCTTTTCTGTTTTACAATAGTTGGCAATAGGCATGTTATTGTTGCAGTTATGGTTAATTCAGAAGGATTTAGACCCATTAGATGCCATGTAAACCACATCCGTTGTGTAATTTAATGTGCAAATATTTAGGCTGTTGTCTTATTTTGTAATTAAATTACTCCTTAGCATTTTTCTTTTCTCAATTTGTATTCAAATGTCAACTAAAAACATGATTTATGAAAAAAAGGATTTGTATGGTTTTGTTTTTGCCATATGGCCTACCTTACACTTAACTCTTACGAATTCTAATTCCCTTTCTTTAGGTGATCAAGTTCTTAGGGGATGAACAGGACCAGATCACCTTTGTGACCCGGGCAGTACGTGTTGTGGACCTAATTACCAATCTGGACATGGCTGCCTTTCAGTCCCATAGCGGCCTTTCCATCTTCATCTGCAGACTGGAGGTACTACACAGTCCTGCCCCCAACACTGCTCAATCTCGTGCCCTGTTCTGGCTTATTCAGTTTTAGCGCTCAGCTCTTTGTTTGTGGAATGTGCTTTCTCTCTCTCTCTCCCACTCTCTCATATGACTGCATTGTGTCTGTGCAGCATGAGGTGGACCTGTCCAGGAAAGAGTGCCCTTTTGTCATCAAGCCAAAGATCCAGAGGCCCAGCACAGCTACTGAAACTGAGGACATGGACACAGACATGGACAGTCAGTTTCATTTCTTTCTTTCTTTTGTTTGTAAAAAAGGACATACAGCAATTAATCACCCCAAAAAAATCCTGTAACTGTGTGTATATATACCTGCTGGTATATACTTCTAGGGAGCAAATGTTTGAGCACTCTTGGCCAAATTACAAGTTTAGTTTTTGGTGTATGGTATGAAGTAAACACAGCTTCTGTAGCTATTCTAACATAATAGGTTGTTTTTGGCAAATTACTGCACAGTTACTTGTTTTTATAGTGTAAAAAACAATCATCTGTATGGCCTGTGCAAAAGTTTGCGCAGTACTTAACCATCTCCTTTAAGTTTCAAGAAATTATAGGATGCTTTTTGTTGCAGCTTAGTCTTTCTGTAGAATGCTTCTTTAATTTTGAGAGATTTCTGGGTCCTCTGATACACACAGCTTGTGTAATGTCTTTTGACAAATTTCCTTTTATTTTTATACATCAGGGGTCTATGAGATGCAATTTAAAAGCAGAGGAAGCAGTTAGACAATATCGAGTTAGTCTTCATATAAACATATATGTAGTTGGTAGTGGATTAATGAGCAACTTGTCTAATGGCATGAACTTGGATGGTGGTGGGCAACTGATCTGTGGTTGGTATTGGGGAAGTCTGACTTCCAGAGCTTTCCAGAGAATTGATGCTGATGTTTTGTGGAATACACTCTTGCCCTGTCCATGTTATATTGCCAGTGCTACTGGCAGGAGAAAAACCCTTAAACTTAACTGATCCACTTCCCTACTATACATTTGATAAGGGTGTAATTTTAATGAAATTATATCAATTTTCCTTCTGCTATGCCTTTAGCACTTGTTTCCAAAACGCATCTAGCTTCTCTAGATTTTCCTTAGCATACTTCACAAGTTAAATTCCCCTTTCCCTTTGTGCAAACAGTGCTACAGTGGTAGAATGGTGCACAAATGCTAGATTTGGCTAAACTGCAGGTTTTGTTTTAGCCGTCATATGTCTAACCAACATACCTGCACGTTTGAGTATGCTTATCTTTTTTCAGATTTTATATATAACATTTGCCAACTGTAGAAACTGCAATTCTGAATCTAAGCCCATTGACTTATGACTTCAGCAGCAGTATGCCGCTGGGGTTGCCTTGTGCGTGTTGTTTTCAAAATTCCATCACATCTGTGACCAGTGTTTTGCTGTGTGTTGTTGGCTAGAGCATCTGTAGACATGTATTGGTCTTATCGTTAGAAAAAAAAACCTCTGGTTCTTGTCCTTGTTTTAGAGAGGAGGGTGCAGGTTCATGAAACTTCAATTGGACTAAATTTTGTTCCTCTGTCGCATAAGTTCACTTCACACACAAGCGGTAGCATGGCAGAGCAAACAGCTGGAAAACAGTTGAACCAATCGGATTTAGCATACAGTGGTGTGGCTAATGTGTGCAATTTGAAAGTGCTTTTAGGGTGTCCAGATTTTTGCACAGACTGTGAAGTTTGCTCGTCTATTTGTTTATTTTATTTATGTATTAGACCAAGCGAATTCTAATGTAACTTTGTTTATTATGTTTGATTAACTACAGAGGCTGTTTACTATTTCTCAATTAAAAAAAATAAAAATAATTTTGCTGTGTGTGTGTTTGTGTCTCTGTCTGAGGCAGAAGTTTGGTTATTATTTAATGTTGTACCTACACAATGTTTTCCTTATTTGTTTGAATGAAATTTACAAGACTGAATGAGAAGCTGCAGTGATTGCATCCTCCAGTATTTTTTCATACTAAAATGCTGCTTTAAATGATGTTACTGCAGTGTCTGAGGTTGCCATGGAGAGCAGTCCAGGGCCCTCCACCTCCGCAGGTTCCAGAGCTGAGACAGACCCTCGTGCACAGAGCAGCGCAGTGAGCACACCCAGAACAGGTAAATAAACTTAACTTACGAAAAAAGCAAAGCCTCAGAGTCTCACACCCAGCCATACCCTAAATATACCTCAAAGACGAATTAGCAGTTAGATAGATAGTGCATGTTGTATTATTAAGAAAACGTTTTTAAAATAATGTTTAACATAATACTGTAATGGATGCCTTCTGCCCGGTAACTGCCGGGATTGGCTCAGGCTCCCCTGCGACCCAAAATGGATTAAGCGGTTGACAAAGATGGCGATTTAATATATATATATTTTCTTTTATAATGCAGGTGTGCAGTGCATCCCCCAGAGGGCAGCTCTGTTGAAGTCTATGTTGAACTTTTTGAAGAAAGCCATTCAGGACCCTGCCTTTTCAGATGGCATTCGTCATGGTAAGATTACTTCACGCATAGAATTCTGTTTCTGTTGTGTATTTGGACAGAATGTGTTTTATTAGGGACTAACTTGTGGGTTAATCTTCTTACTGCCTCTCTGCAGTGATGGATGGGTCTCTGCCTACCTCCCTTAAGCACATCATCAGTAATGCCGAGTATTATGGACCTTCACTCTTCCTCCTTGGTAAGTATAGTACACAGGTGCACTGCTGTGTTACACATAGTGTGTCCACAGTTCTATTTAGTTCTGACTTGGCCAGACCATGGTATACTATGCCATGGACATAAAACTCTGCTTTGTATGTTTAATGTCATAGGACATTTACTCCTGTCTTTCTTTGCTAATGAATTTACCGTAATAGTGTATATCAGCATTTTATTATCCTTGCATGCATGTGTGCTGCATCTTGAGCAGTAGTGGAGTAACAGTGCATTGTGTAGAATATGCTTTCTGTTAATCAGTGATGATTGGATTTTGATTTGTTACATACGGCACAGCAACAAACCTGATTAACTTGAAACACACTTATAATTGTGGACTGTCTAAACAAGGGATTTTGATAACAGCGTATTTTAAGATGACAGCTGCTGTACACTAGTAATTAATAAACTGGTCATTTACTGAAACAGAAAAGGCAGTATAGCTTCTTCAGCAGTACAGTTCTCTGTGTTTAAGAAGCAAACAGGTAGTATATTGGTACTACTGATATTTGTCCCTTTTTTTGTGTAAAAAAAAAAAAAATGTTTTTGTAATAAAATTCGGCACAGGACTCATTGGTCCACATTTCTGTGTAGTACAAGTAAAAGTGTCTGAGTAATTGTGTGTGGCATCTGTAGTTGTGCTACATATTTGTCCGAGATCAGAACAAAGCTTGAGTTCCTTTCAACAGTTGTTGAAATGGCTTTTCTAACCACACTAATGTATTGAATCTCGCTCTCTTTCTTTCAGCGACGGAGGTGGTGACTGTTTTCGTATTCCAGGAGCCATCTCTGCTCTCCTCCCTGCAGGACAATGGGCTCACAGATGTCATGCTACATGCGCTGCTCATTAAAGATGTGAGTCTGCAGTTTAAATCTTGCACCTTTCATTTTCTTTTTCTCTGTTTTGTTTTTTAACCACACATTTCCTTCATTCAGAACTTGTTCAGCATGTTTCACGGTCACAGTGTGTATGTTAGTTGAACCAATTGCGAATAGGCATCTTGTCACACCCACGTCATTTTTGATATCCCACTATCATTGTTGTTATTGTTGTGCCCACCCCCCACAGCCATTTTTATGTTTATCCCACCCTCATTCACTCTTTCTTTGATAGCACTTCCCCATTTACTCACTTTCTCAGCAGCTCGCACAGCATGTGTTGGGCGATCTTGTTCCTGATGTCTCCCCTGACTCCTTTCTCACACTCGTTCCTTCCCAACTCCGCTTTTTCTCTCCGATTCTCTCTCACAGTCTCTCTCTCTGCAGGTCCCTGCCACCAGAGAGGTGCTGGGTTCCTTGCCCAATGTCTTCAGTGCCCTGTGCCTAAACGCGCGTGGCCTGCACTCATTTGTCCAATGCCAGCCGTTCGAGCGCCTGTTTAAGGTGCTGCTGTCACCGGACTACCTACCAGCCATGCGACGTCGCCGGAGCTCTGACCCACTGGGTAAGGAGTGATAAGGTGGCACCATTATGTCACTTAGGGCCATAGGTCAGATTAAATAATCCATGGACACCATGGTCAAATTAAATCCTTTTTTTCCTTGAATCTTATGCTTTTGGATTTTTTTTTCTTCTCTCTTTTTTGTTTGGGGGGAGGTGGTGGCGGGTGTCATGTATTGTTTAGTTTACACATACACAAAATATTACAACATTTTTATAGAATTGTAAATCTGCATCCACCCAGGGAAGTGAGTCTGATGAAGATGGCTCTCATTGTCTGGCAGTGTAAACTGATTAGTGTTTATTAGTAGTGTAAAGTCTCAGGTTAGATCATTTTTTTTGGATCAAAGAAATTGATGTCTGTGTATTAAATCCATTTATATCATACAAATTGTATGGCCCTACAAATTAAAAGATTTAGCTTTTATTTAACTTTTTATTTTATTTTGGGTATAACGAGTGTATGTTTGTTACAGGCGATACTGCTTCAAATTTGGGCAGTGCTGTAGATGAGCTAATGAGACACCAGCCCACATTGAAAACGGATGCAACAACTGCTATCATCAAGGTTAGGTTACTAGCAGTCACATTTTTCCTTATGCATGTGCTATTTTTATTGTTTTCCTAAGGTACATTATTTGTTGTTTTTTTTTTCCCATCAGTTGCTGGAGGAGATCTGCAACTTGGGCAGAGCTCCTGAGTACATCTGCCAGAAGCCTTCTATTCAGAAAGCAGACGGGACTGTTGCCGTGCCTCCAGCTCGGTCTAACCATGCAGCAGAGGAAGCCTCAAGTGAGGATGAGGAGGAGGAAGAGGCTCTGCACACTTTCAGCCAACAGCAGGGGGAACCAGAGAGCAACAGACAGTGAGTTATCAAATATAATACATTTTATGATTGCAAGTGGGGCTTCTTACTGTCCTTGTATTCAGTTTATCAGGTGTGTGTGTGGGTGCGTGTGTTACTTTAAATGTCAGGATTTGGAATGTATGCGCTTGAGAGACATTGTCTTTTTAAGTAAATATATTGTGTTTTTGCAGAGTGGTTGGCACAGAAGAACGGATTCCCATTCCCCTTATGGATTACATTCTCAATGTGGTAAGTGCTGACTCAGCTAGTGGTGAAATGGCTGCTCAGCATCCTAGACCTGCATCTCATTTTGTCATGCTCTGCATCTTAAGAAGGAACCTGTTTACTTTTTAAGAACACTGGAGATGATGTTCAGATCCTGTCCTACATCAATACAGAGATTTATTGTTTTGTATGTGTTTTTTGTTTGTCCCAGATGAAGTTTGTGGAGTCAATTTTGAGTAATAACACAACAGACGACCACTGTCAGGAATTTGTGAACCAGAAAGGTCTTCTACCCCTGGTGTCAATCTTGGGGTTGCCCAACCTGCCCATTGACTTTCCCACATCTGCTGCCTGCCAGGCTGTAGCTGGTGTATGCAAATCAATTTTGGTGAGAAAGCAGTGTGCCTTGATTTTAAATAAGAGAAATTTATTTCTGCATGTAAAATGTACATTTTTGAGACTCCCTTTTTATATCTAATTTTATTTTCTTTTAACTCTTCACTTATTTTGGAACAGACTCTATCACACGAGCCAAAGGTTCTTCAGGAAGGCTTGTGCCAGTTGGACAGCATACTGTCTGCTTTGGAGCCACTCCATCGTCCCATCGAAGTGCCGGGTGGTTCAGTTCTCCTGCGGGAACTGGCCAATGCCGGCCATGTCACAGATGCCACACTGTCTGCCCGTGCTACGCCTCTCCTGCACGCGCTCACTGCTGCACATGCGTATATTCTCATGTTCGTCCACACTTGCAGAGTTGGACAGGTGAGCCTTTGTCATAAAAAATGTCACCCTGTTCAATAGGTTTGGTAATCATTGTTCTTTCTTTGATCTTATTTGATCTTTTTTGTAACAGTACCTCTTTTTTTCCTCTTGTTTGGTCAGAGCGAGATTCGGGCCATCTCGGTGAACCAGTGGGGCTCCCAGCTGGGTCTGAGTGTGCTCAACAAGCTGAGTCAGCTCTACTGCTCTCTAGTATGGGAGAGCACTGTACTGCTGTCGCTCTGCACGCCCAACAGGTCAGCATTTCCCTGCAGTGATCTTAAACATGCATACTCGACAACTGCAAGCTTAGTATTAAGGATTTTTATATATGCTGTTATTTATGCATGTTTGTTTGTTTGCCTTTCAGTCTCCCTCCTGGCTGCGAGTTTGGTCAGGCTGACATGCAGAAACTGGTGCCTAAGGAAGAAAAACTATCCAGCAGTGCTGCAGCCAGTGGAAGCAGGAGAACCGGTAAAACACTGCATCATGGTGATTCTGCATAATACCTCCCTTTTTTGTCTTTTCTTTGCCTCTATCATTCTTTTACTGTACCTGTAATTGTAGATCTAATTCATTCTATTTTCTGCCTCCCTGTTTCTAAGGCCTTCTTCTACTTCAGTTTCAATATGAAACAAAATGACAAGCCTTGATCATGATTTCTTTTTCATACTTTTTTCATGCCTATATTCAAATTTCTTGGTTTTTTTTTATGTGTATTCATTTTATGTGTACTCATTGGGTGTGTTCTTTCTTTATAGCTGAGGCAGAGACCCTGTCTGTGGGGGTGGACCCCTCTGCACAAGGTCTGCTGGAGGGCATGGGCCTGGATGGAGACTCCCTTGCTCCCATGGAGACGGATGAGCCCTCAGCCACTGACCCGAAGGCCAAATCCAAACTCACTCCTGCTATGGCAACGCGCATTAAACAGATCAAACCTTTGCTCTCTGGTCAGTCCTTCTGTTGTTTTTGTTGTTGTCAGTCTTTTTGTTATTCCCTGCTTGGCTTTATTTGATTATTGAACAAGACAAGTAAGCTTTGTTTTGCTTTTTGCAGCAGCAATTATAAAAGGAAATACTGAAATGCATCAAAATGTATTTTATTATTTCCTAGTGTTTTTTTTTCTTAAGTTTTGAGCAGAAAGCAGTGATTGATATACAGGGTAAACAGTAGCTTTGGGTGTAAGGCCTATGACAACACTGCTAAACTGAATTCCCATGCTTCTCCTGTGCAGCATCATCCCGTTTGGGCAGAGCTCTGGCCGAGCTGTTTGGCCTCCTGGTGAAGTTGTGTGTTGGTTCACCTGTCCGTCAGCGGCGCTCCCACCACACCACCAGCACAGGCACTGCCCCAACACCAGCTGCTCGTGCCACTGCATCTTCCCTTACCAAACTGCTCACCAAGGGCCTGAGCTGGCAGCCACCTCCATATACCCCCACCCCTCGCTTTAGGTACACCATCCACAGCCACTCCTCATTTATCATCTTTCTGTTTCGGCTCTGTATAGTTTTGTATCCATCAATAAACTTGTCTGCTTCTGATCAGGTTGACATTCTTCATTTGCTCTGTGGGCTTCACTTCGCCCATGCTATTTGACGAGAGGAAGTACCCCTACCACCTAATGCTGCAGAAATTCTTCTGCTCTGGAGGCCATGATGCCCTGTTTGAGTGAGTGAAAAAACAACTGTACCATTTCCGAAAGTCATTATTTGATCAACTGATTTCTGATTTCCTGCTTTTTTTTTACAAATGTACTTTTCAGAACGTTCAACTGGGCTCTGTCCATGGGTGGCAAAGTGCCAGTGTCTGAGGGGCTGGAGCACTCTGAGCTGCCTGATGGGACTGGAGAGTTTCTTGATGCTTGGCTGATGCTAGTGGAAAAAATGGTAAATCCCAGCACGGTGTTGGACTCTCCCCACTCTCTGCCAGCTAAGGTGCCTGGAGCAACTTCAACAGCACCACAGTTCAGTGCCCTGCGTTTCCTCATTGTCACTCAAAAGGTGAGGATGTACACATTTCGTTTCACTTTGACTTATATTAGATTTGTCAGTCGCAACAAAAAAGCAGCATGATGGATTAGACCGAAGTTTCAAATCAGTTGTATGCTTTATACTACTGAAATAAAATTTAAATGGTTTTACATATTCCATATGATTAGCATATATATATATATATATATATATATATATATATATATATATATATATATATATATATATATATATATATATATATATATATATACACACCTACCTGCTACTAACTGTTGCACTGTCTTTGACACTCAGGCTGCATTTAACTGCATCCGCAACCTTTGGAACCGCAAGCCACTGAAGGTCTATGGTGGGCGCATGGCAGAGTCCATGCTTGCCATCCTTTGCCACATCCTGCGTGGTGAGCCAATCATCCAGGAGCGACTGGCTAAGGAGAAAGAAGGCTCCGCTCGCACTGAAGAAGATAGTAGCTCTTCTGGAACTGGAGGGACTACTGCAGCCCCTGGAACTGCTGGAACAGTAGGAGAGGGTGCCTCTGGAGCTGGAACAGGCACTACTGGTACGGCTGGTACCACTGCAGAGGAAGGGAGCAACTCCACACCACGCCGGGAACCACAGGTCAACCAGGCTCAACTCACGCAGGTAAAAATAAAATGGATCCCTTTTTTGGATTTTTGGTTGTTAATTTGAGTTATTCTCACAATTCTCACTCACTTTCTCTTTTTTCAGCTAATGGACATGGGTTTCTCCAGAGAGCATGCCATGGAGGCATTGCTTAATACCACCACCATGGAGCAGGCTACTGAATACCTGCTTACCCACCCACCACCACTCCTCAGCGCTGCTGTTAGGGTAAGACACAAAGACAGTCTTGCTTAGAGCTCACTGGACTGCCTCAGACATACAGAGACAAGAATAGATGCACATACACACAATAGGGTTCTGATTAGTCATTTGGGCTGTGTCACTGTAGGAATTCACCATGTCTGAAGAGGACCAGATGATGAGGGCCATCGCCATGTCTCTGGGTCAAGAAGTCAGCATGGAGCAACGCTCAGACTCTCCTGAGGTGGGCAGATAGGTTCACACAGATGTACACACATGCATAGACACTTTAAACTGAACTGAAACATTGTGTAATAACTCAGTAATATACTCATTAAAACAGCAGTCTAGGTGCTGTAATTTAGACCAGTGCACATGCCGCATAGAAACACACACTAATGTTTAGTATAGCCTGTATCAGTGTCTTCATGATCATAATGAGAGATTCTTTGTTGTCTCGTGAGTAATTTTGTTGCTGTGTGTGTGTGTGTGTGTGTGTGTGTGTTCTCAGGAGGCTGCACGCCGGCGTGAAGAAGAGGAGAGAAGAGCACGGGAACGAGCAGAGGAAGAGGAAGCTCGCTGCCTGGAGCGCTTTCTGGAGGCAGAACCTCTGGACAGTGCTGAGCTCCATGCCTTTACTGACACCATGCTGCCAGGTTGCTTCCATCTGCTAGATGAGCTGCCTGACACAGTCTACCGTCTTTGTGACCTGCTCATGACCGCCATCAAGAGAAACGGCCCTGAGTATCGAGACCTAATCCTCCGCCAGGTCGTCAACCAGGTCAGTTGTGCAGCCTTTCATATGTTATTCCTTTCCGCTCACTCCGTTCAACTCAATAAGTAAAACTGATCAGTTTTTTCAAGTAAGTTTGTTTGTTTATTTTTCTAGCACATCTCACAAAGTGCTTTACAGACAAAAAAAAATCAATAAATATAGTTAAATAAATAGCAGTTTAAAACAGTTAGATTATACCATTACATCTCTTTATATTGTAGGTGTGGGATGCTGCGGATGTGCTGATAAAGGCTGCAGTGCCGCTTACCACCAGCGACACTAAAACAGTATCTGAGTGGACCAGACAGATGGTAACGCTGCCCCAGGCCTCCAACTTGGCCACCCGCATTCTGCTTCTCACACTACTCTTTGAGGTATGTGCTGCTGCTCTTTGCAGATTTCTTCTCCTTAAACAAGGGTTCTGTGGATGCAACAAGATATCTGTATATTTTACTGTAAACACTGTGCTGATACACGTTGCCGCTCTCTCTGTGTGTGGGTGTGTTGCATTGAACTTGTTGTATTGTAGGAGCTGAAGCTGTCGTGTGCACGGATTGTGGAGAGCAGTGGTGTTCTGTCTGTGCTGATTAAGCTTCTGGAGGTGGTTCAGCCTTGTCTACAGGCTGCCAAGGAACAGAAAGACATCCAGACACCCAAGTAAGTGCCAGCCACCATGTGCCTGTGGCTAAGACTGGTCACATAGAAACTGCAATCGATTGCCAGCTTGGGCAATTATAGCTAAACATGCGTTTAATGTATGAATGTATGAATTATGAATGTTAACTGGATTGCATTTTTTTTCCTTGTCTATGTAGGTGGATCACTCCAGTGCTCCTGCTCATCGACTTTTATGAGAAAATGGCCGTCTCATCCAAACGAAGAGCTCAGATGAATAAGGTTTGTGCAAATAAAGTGCCGTTTTATGCATATCTATAAAAAAACTAAATGTAATTTTGATTCATTGGTCGCAATTGCTTTTCTTCACCCTCTTTAGTACTTGCAGCCTAATGGGAATAATTGGCGCTGGTTTGACGACCGCTCGGGACGCTGGTGCAGCTACAGTGCCAGTAATAACAGCACGATAGACTCCGCCTGGAGGGCGGGTGAGACCAGTGTCCGCTTCACTGCAGGCAGGAGGAGATACACTGTACAGTTCAACACCATGGTGCAGGTAACCACACAGCAAGCATTGTGGACAATGATACCCAATTTGCCTTCATGCCAGATGCAGCTTTCTTCATTTTGGCCAGTACTTGTTGAAAACATTCATGTTATTGGATATGAATGTGGTGCATTCATATCCAATATCCATATCTCAGTAAATCTGGATGAGCTTTTTAAGCAAATTGTAGGAATACTTCGGCCAAACTCAAAAAATCTTCACATTCAAAGTTGTTTTCTCTGTGTCCTGCAGGTCAATGAGGAGAC
Organism: Astyanax mexicanus; assembly: GCF_023375975.1. Lineage (NCBI taxonomy): Eukaryota > Metazoa > Chordata > Actinopteri > Characiformes > Acestrorhamphidae > Astyanax > Astyanax mexicanus. The sequence goes on along the minus strand of NC_064420.1, from coordinate 41,689,128 downwards.
CGGGAATAGAAGGCCTGTGATGCTGACTGTACAAAGAGTACCTCGCACGCCCAAGCCCACTAAAGCTGGCACTGCAGCAGACTCTGAGCGAGAGGAGGGGGAGCAGAGGGCCAAGACTGAGGACACCCAGACTGATACAGGTGATAATGAGCACTGTTGTGTATTCATTCACTCCTTATACTGCAGCTTTGTTGCTTTTTTCCCCACTCATGATTTTGGACAGGTTTGTCTGATCTTATCCACAAAGGACGTGTGTGCCTGCAGCTTTTCATTCTAAACAAGCAGCACCCCTGAATCAACTTGTTCAGTTAACTGGCCAGTGTTTTAACTGATGTGCTTCTGCTTGAAATAAATGACAACCTGCAGCCATACCTGGTCTTTTGCAGATGAGATTTGGCATCTGTTCTTTGGGATTATTTATTTCCTATATAAGAAATGCTTGTAAAATAGATGTTCCTAAATGTTTTTGCTCAGTGTTCTTTAAACAGTCATGGAACATGGTAAAAAAAAAAAAAATTCTCACCCTTTATCACAGATTCTACATCTGTAGCTGTTGAGATGGCTCCCCCTAAAGAGGAAGCCGAACAAAAGGAATCTTCCTCATCTGTTCCTACCCTCCCAGCAGCTTCTCAGGATGCTTCTTCTGGCTCTGGTGCCATTGTGGTGCAGGGTCTATCAGAGGAGATGACCACGGTTCTGATACGCGCCTGCGTCAGCATGATCAGTGTTCCTGTTGACCCAGACACACTACATGCTACGCTGCGGTTGTGCCTGCGCCTTACTCGCACACATCACTATGCCATGATGTTCGCCGAACTCAAGAGCACGCGTATGATCCTGGGCCTCACGCAAAGTTCTGGCTTCAATGGCTTTACGCCACTTGTCACGCTGCTCTTCCGCCACATCATAGAGGACCCAGCCACGCTGCGACATACTATGGAAAAGGTAAGAGAGGATTCGGTGGAGAAGAGTTTATTTAATCACTGATTGTTTTTATTTTAGTTTTTTTTTTTTTGTGTGTTGTTTCCTACATTTTTTTCTTATTTTTTTCTCTTTTCAGGTGGTGCGCTCTGCAGTTACCAGTGGAGCAGGAAGCACAACCTCTGGGGTGGTGTCCGGTAGTCTAGGCTCACGGGAGATCAACTACATCTTGCGTGTGCTGGGCCCGGCGGCCTGCCGTAATCCTGAGTGCTTCACAGAAACTGCCAACAGCTGTGTACGGATCGCCTTGCCAGCACCAAGAGGTGCTGGAACAGGTAAAAAAAAATATATATATTATTATTTTTTTTTTTTTGGATATACCCCCCTTCCTCACAGAGAAAGTTCTTACCTCAGCAAGTGTTTCCAGCTGTAGAGAAATTTGGTAATTGAGGAAGAACCAATTATTCAGTGTTTTCATTTGTGAATTTTATTTCTTTTACGCCATTTGTTAACACCAGCGATAATTTCCAGTCTAGTGGTTTTCTTATGTAGTACATCCATATGTTTTTAGATATGCTGTCAATTAGTACTTATGTAAAATCATGTTTTAGTAGACTGTATGAACTGACATTCTGGTCATATTTGTTTAGTTATCGTTTAAGAATCAAAACTAATTTTAAAGAATGTTTATTAATGTCACACAGGATGATTTTAGAACACCATTGCACAAGTACCGAGGTGTGCCATATCATATCGTACGCGATAATATTGCCAACATTTTTTAATATTGTGAACCATATTAAACCCTGAAATATTGTGCCCATATCATATCACCCACCCCTAATTATCACATCAGGGTACTACTTTTTTGCTGTTTTTAGCAAAAGAAAAAATTCCCACTGTGCCGTAGTGTATTCTTGAATAAAAACTAAAAAAATCATTGTTTTGTCATATCGTCAAGAGTATCGTTAAACTCAAAAATACCATAAAATATCATGATATTATTTTAGGGCCATATCGCCCACCCCTAGTACCAAGTACCTGATCTATTAAAATGTGCCTGGATTAGCCAACCCAATAATCCTTAGTAGTGATTGAGTTTGAGTTCGCCAGCACCAGGATTTAAGAGCACTGGTCTACAACATTCTTGATGAAATTTTGTTTTATTTTAATATTATTTATTTGTATTTTTTTTTTTTTTTTAAGTGTTTGACTTTTGTAATTGGTGCAACAGTGCTGACTCTAGTTTTCACCTCAAATAATTCTGTATGACTGTCTTAACAATGGGATTTTATTTTTACTAACTCTCTCCCCCCCAGCTTCTGATGATGAATTTGAGAACTTCAGAATTAAGGGCCCCAATGCAGTGCAGTTGGTGAAGACAACACCTCTGAAGCTCTCTTCACTGCCATCGATCCCAGATACCATTAAAGAGGTCATATATGACATGTTAAATGCCCTAGCAGCATACCATGCTCCAGAAGAAGGTTTGTGCTTCTAGATCATTTAAGGATCGATTTTAGTGTGAAACTTGCATACACTTATTTGAGACACTGAGTGTGATTTTGATGATTATGTGCGCTTGCATGTATTTGCACTTACACAGCAGAAAGAGGAGAGGAACGGCTGGTTGCAGTGCCTGGTAGCCAGGACCTGTGTCAGATTTTGCAAGATGTTGGTGATGACGTCTACCAACAGTACCGACTCACACGGCAAGGGAGCGACTTCGACTCCCAGTCAGCCTTCCACATAAATGTGAGTCTTGGGTGCATGTCTAATTATATTATCTCCTCTTATTATATATCTCCTTCATTATAGGAGAGCCTTCACTAAAAGATGTTTGATTTTCATACTTTATAGTTTTTATGTTAATTGCATATAAATGACGTGACATGCTGGGATCACACTGTGACCTCAAAACACAACACTTCTGTGGTTTGAGAACATGATACTTGAGTGCTAATTATGCTGTTCCTTCAGACTCAGGTGTTTGCTGCAGATGGTGCTGTTGCAGAGTCCTCCCAGTCAGGAACACCTCAGGGAGAGGGTAAGAACTTGTCTCACACAAGCTCTCACACTGATGATGTATTTAAAAAGGCTAAGTACTGTGTTAGACTCAAGTCTAAAAAAAAAAAAAAAAAAAAACAGTATTTTTTTTTTTTCTTGTCCTCTCTTGTGCTCACTTCTTTTCATTTCTTTCCCACTCTCTTCTCTAGCCTCAACCCCTGAGGAGATGCGGGAGGAGAAGAAGGAGCAGGAAGGTGAAAGAGGAGCCTCCTCAGAGGAGAGCAGAGCGGCAAAGGCCAAGGCCAGCAAGCCCCTAATGCCCACCTCCACTATCCTGCGGCTGCTGGCGGAGCTGGTGCGCTCCTACGTGGGCATTGCTACACTCATCGCCTCCTACAGCTACACAGCCGGCCAATCGGAGCTCATTAAAGAGGTAGGTCTGATAAGGGCATTGCCGCTGGCCTGCCAGCAGGGCTGTATTGAAGTGATTTTTTTTTTTCTACATGTTAAGCATACATTTATATGTAAGTTATTCTTTTTATCTGTCCTTTAAACGTGCTGCGATTTTTCACTGTACTAATGTGGGTGGATGTGTGCATGTGTGCAGGACTGTAGTGTTCTGGCCTTTGTGTTGGATCACCTGCTCCCTCACACCCAGAACTCAGAAGACAAGGACACCCCTGCCTTGGCACGACTCTTTCTGGCCAGCTTGGCAGCAGCTGGAACTGGCACTGATGCCCAGGTTGCCCTAGTCAATGAGGTGAAGGCTGCTCTGAGCCGGGCGCTGGCTATGGCAGAGGGCGCAGAGAAACATGCTCGGTGAGTTCAGTTCCATGCGGAGTGATAAACTAAGAAGCACTGGAGTAATGAAAACAGACACACATACAGCACTTCCCTGAAAGTAAATTGTTCAGTTTATGGAAATGAAACCGCTTTCAGAAATTTTCCCCTTTGGTTCGTTCCTCTGTGAAGCATGCTGTTAGTTTCAGTCAGCTTTCTGTGTAAGCTGCAGCTTGACTTGCGTTTTTTTAACCTCCAGGTTGCAGGCAGTGATGTGCATCATTAGCACAATCATGGAGTCGTGCCCCTCTACCTCCAGCTTCTACAGTACAGCCGCTGCAAAAACGCAGCACAACGGCATGAACAATATCATCCGCCTCTTCCTGAAGAAAGGCTTGGTCAATGACCTTGCTCGTGTGCCTCACAGCCTTGACCTGTCTAGGTACTGCTGCCTCGCTATCTCAGTGTATTTGAAAACTATACTTAAATCTGCTTTGGTTAAACAGTCTCATACTGCTTGTTTAACTGTTTCCTTTTTTCTTTTTCTTTTTTCTCCCCAGTCCTAACATGGCAAACACTGTAAATGCTGCACTCAAGCCTCTAGAGACGCTGTCACGTATTGTCAACCAGCCCAGTAGCTTGTTTGGGGGAAAAGGAGGCTCTAGCAAGAACAAGACTGAACACGACACTGTGGGCACAGCCAGGGACAGCAACAGCAACACACAAGACCAAGGTAGCGCAGTCGCTTTTATGCTGACTTTGATTTATTATATATAACTGAAGGGATGTTGCCGGGTTAAATTTAGAAATTAGGGATTACCAAAATAAGTGGATATGGATATGGATTTTCACACATTTTCAAGAATTTTGCCACTTAACTATGGTATAAAGTCAATATCCTGATTTTATTGCCTTTTTATTTTTTGTAATTATTATTATTATTATTTTTTTTTTTTGTAACATTTTTTGTAATAGTGCATCCTAGACGAAAGGGGAAAAAAAGTCTAAAGAAAAATATACATTTTATATATATTATTGGTACAAATGTAATAAAAGTGTGAACAAATATCGCATATGTACTTTAACATGCCACTTTCCAACTTTTACATAAAAGTAATTCACCATTTGTTTATTTTATTTATTTAGTTAATTATTTTCATTAAAGGCAAGGAATCCATTTTTACTAGAAACAGTACAAAAAGAAAGTGACAAGGCAATGGTTCATAGGGTATTATGAGTTAGCCATTTAGACCATATGACTGACATGTTTAAAAATCAAATAGAAAAACATTCACACTTAAATATGAACTTTTTATTATTCCAGCAGACAATATGACTTAAATGTACTATTGTTTGGTATAAAATTTGCGTTTTTGCTTATATATGTGTGCATTCTTCCTATTCTCAGTCGGTTATCCCTATTAGAAGTATAACTGTTATTGTTTGCAATATATTAAGTACCTATTGTTATGTAGCTACAAATAGAAAGCTTACTGGCTGAGCTGTTTGAGGTTAAAGATATTTTTGACACTGGCTTTGTTTCAGGGGAAGCAGGTGAGGCAGAGCCTGTGGAGAATCGTCATCGAGGCCAGGGCACAGATGCTGATCTGATGGATGGAGAGGCAGAAGGGGACACAGTGGTTATTGCTGGCCAGCCAGAGGTGCTCAGCACACAGGCTATGCAGGTAAGGGATTTTCATTATACAGCCTTTAACCAGAACTTGAGTCAGCTGCTGGTAAAAATACATTCAGTGTGTTAAAATGATATGGCTACTGCCGTTTGACTCAGAGCATGGTTTATTATTCATTTTTGTAGGTGGAGAATGAGTTGGTGGATTTGATAGATGAACTTTTAGAAAGAGATGCTGGAACAGTCAATAGTACCATCATCGGTAAGCAATCCAGATATGTATTGCTCTAAGTAATGAGAGACTGTAGATCTGACTGATGAGTATAGATGCCTAGTTATTAATAATTTGAGTTTTGCTCTTTTCACAGTTGGACGCTCAGGAGAGGATGAGTCTCAAGAGGATGTGCTGATGGATGAAGCTCCTTCCAACATGAGTCAAGCCTCCACTTTGCAGGCCAACAGAGAAGGTTTGACAGATACAAATTTACCTAATTCATGTTTGTTCCAAGAATGTTATACTATAAAATTTAATAATTGCTTCTATTGCTCATTTCTGTCTCTGATGTTTTCGTCCATTTAAGACTCAATGAACATCTTGGAGCCAGAGGATGAGGAGCACACTCAAGAGGAAGATTCCAGCGGCAGTAATGACGATGAAGACAGTCAGGATGAAGAAGAGGAAGAGGAAGAAGAAGAGGAGGAAGATCAGGTAAGACTTCAAATCTATTTGTAGTTTTTTTTTGTTGTTCATCAATTATTAATGGATTTTATTTAATTAGCTTATTTTGCCTTTGCTTGCTGGTTGTTTTACATTAGGATGATGAAGAGGGAGATGAAGATGATGATGACGAGGGATCAGAGATGGAATTGGACGAAGATTTCCCTGATATTAATGCGGCTCCACACATACGATTTGAGAGATTTGATCGAGATGATGACCTCATTATAGAGTTTGACAATATGTTTTCGAATTCAGGTAAGCTGTTTGTTATTGAAATAGCACAAAGTACATAACTTTTTATTTTAAATGAATTTATTTCTTTATGTATATGGTAGGGGTGAGACTAGACACTAATATCACGAGACGAGACGCGATAATGGGTTCACGAGAACGAGACGAGATTTTAAAATAAAATTTTAAAGAAAATGTTAAAAATGAAAAATGGCTAGAAAACTAGAGTTTTATTTGACAATCATATAACGCAAACTTAACAGACTGATTTCTCTCACACATTGATTCTATGAGAAATAGAAATAAGAATAAGATATATAAAAATAAAAATTTTCTAGGTCTTATATAGTGCAAACAATAAGTGCAAACCACAACCAGTTATATTAAGCCTATGGTTTGTGTTTTTGTCTCTTAAATCTCTTGTAATTTAACTATGCATAACCATAACCAGTCATATTAAGACTATGCTTGAAGTGCAAAAAGAGACAGAACATACAGTACAGAGCTAAGGGATTAGTACAACTGCCTACGAAACAGTCATGTGTACAGTATTTACTAGGGCTGTGAATCTTTGGGACAGTAAGAGCACTGTACCGCGGCGCTTTTTACCTGTACCGCGGAGCTTTTTACCTGTACCGCGGAGCTTTTTACCTGTACCGCGGCGCTTTTTACCTGTACCACGGAGCTTTTTAACTGTACCGCGGAGCTCACCTATTGTTTTTTTCCCCCCACGAGACAGGTTTAAGCTTGACGAGAAATATTGTCACATTTTAATCTCGCGAGATCTCGTGCCACGAGATCTTGTCACACCCCTAGTATATAGTAATGTGTATCATGTTCTATCACAAATAATAAAGAATGATCTGGACAGTGAGAGTGTGTTGTATTGTCCCTCAGTGGTGTCTCCTCTGGTGTTTATAATGTAACTGTTCTCTTTGTTCTTTCAGCTGACATCCCGCCCTCTCCAGGAAACATCCCTAGCTCCCACCCACTGATGGTGCGTCACGCTGACCATGGTTCTCTCACTCTTGGAGGTGCAGGCACCAGCAGCCGGCTGGCTCAGGGCATGGGTCGTAGCCAGCGCACACTCCGCCAGCTTACTGCAAACACTGGCCACACTATTCACGTGCACTACCCAGGAAACCGCCAGCCCAACCCTCCACTTATTCTGCAGAGGTGAGGCTGAAGAGTGAAAAATATAATTTAGTTGACAAATAACCACAGCTACAGATAGACCTGTGACGATAATTGTTAAGTTAGTGCACAATTTTTGCTTACTTTAGAATTGCCCATTGTATTTTTCTTAGCTAATAGAGTGCATAATTGTTTAATTTATTAGGATATTGTCAATATTCCAAGTACACTGTTTGAATATTCTCAATAAAGATTTTTTTTTTCAATTCAATATATATATATATATATTTTTTTTTTTAAATAAATGTTTAATTACTTCATACTATTGTCATGATATCAGTGGAAGTAAATTATCCTAATCATTTTTCATACTTTCTGATGTAGGTAGATATTTATTTACTGGACATAATGGTATAAGAAATTTAGCAATTAATTACAATGAGAAAGTGCTTTAACATAATTGGTTCTTTCATATTTATTAGCTTCTGTACCTCATTTGTACAACTTCCACACAGTTTTAATGTGTTATTAATTATGTTAATACTGGTTGCTAAATTAATCTTTGTGAATGTTTCTCAGGTTACTGGGCCCAAGTGCAGCTGCAGACATCCTTCAGCTGTCCAGTTCCCTGCCCCTGCAGTCCCGTGGCCGTGCCCGGCTGCTGGTGGGCAACGAAGATGTGCACATCATAGCGCGCTCTGATGACGAGCTGCTGGATGACTTCTTCCACGAACAGAGCAGCAGTGGAGGTCAGGCTGGTGAGTCTGAGCAGGATCGCTTGATCTGATCTAGACAGAAATGTCTTTCAGTTTTTTATTCATGTTTCTCATTTCTCATCTGTCTGTTTATCTTTGTTTGCAGGCACCCTTTCAAGTATTCCCACCGCTTTAACTCGATGGACTGATGAGTGCAAAGTGTTGGATGCAGAGAGCATGCACGATTGTGTTGCAGGTAGGATTTCTCACTACTCCAGAAATGCTGTTTCTATTGTTTACTATAAAAAAAAAAAACGTTGGCACTAGGTGTATCTCAGAAAGCGTCTTATTGTACAATATATTTGCAAAACCAGTTCTTATATTTATCTAAGAATGCCCATAAATGAAATGAGCCAGTCAACAATTAAACATTGATTTTATTTATATAAAATATAGACCTGTCAGTATAATTACATTAATAACTTATTCAGTGTATGGATTTAAACACTTTTGCTTACCTTTATATGACATTGGTATGCATTTCCTAGCGAGAAGTGCACATTAGTGTAAAAGACCAGAATGTTTATTTTAACAACTGTGGTTTCTGATTCCTGATTGTGTTTTTGGAACATTTAAATATTGGTTCATGTCAGTTTGAATATCTGCACATTCTTAAGAATTAAAAGTTCATCTCTGTTAAAAATGGTCATTGTAATTTTATGCTATAAAATTATCATATAGGTGGCTATAAAATGTTCTTAAAATAACTAATATTGTTCATTGCAACTATTTATTGCACAATATGTTGTTCAGAAATGAATGTGTTACTGTGTCTGGCCTATTTAGTACAGAGATGTGAATATTCAGTATTGTTTGATGCTTGCACAAACACAATGTAACTGCTTTAATTTAACTTCGTCTTTCCTTTGTTTCAGTGGTGAAGGTACCCATTTTACAGCACTTGGAAAGCCTGCGTGATGAGGAGTTGGAGGAGCGCAGAGAGAAGAGAAGGAGACAGTTAGCAGAAGAGGAAGAGGCCAAGCAAAATGAGAGAAGCACCTCAGCCGGAGAGGAGAGCAGGGAGCAGACACTGCAGGTAAAAAGGCAAAGGGGGTGAAATGAGGGCATTGTTGGCAGGGAGAGGAGATGGGCTGTTATTGGGACAGACAGAGCATGACCCAAAGCGTTAAAGTCAATCAATATTTAATCACGTGCAGAGAAAGGACAGCATCCGGGCTAGATACCCCTGTGGTCTCATGCCATGAACATTACAGTGCTAGACATGCTGAATTCCATTGTGCTTCTTTTGTCTCCCACAGGGCACTGCAATAGGAGCTGTCAACGGAGCTGCAGAAAACTCAGCAGGTACAGCTTTTATTCTCTTTTTCTGTTAATCTATGATATTAGGTTTTATAGCATGTCATATATTGAGTCTTCAGTTGTTTTTTTAGCTTCCCGCAGCCTTGTCTAGTCGAACTGTGCCTGTACATGTCGTTTAGGCCACATGCAACTAGCTGTGAGCTGGACCAGCGGACCTGGAGGAGAATATTACTGCGTGCTGTGGGCTGAGGTAGTAGTTTGTATAGTTTTAGGATCACACCAGATCTGGGAGATAACTATACAGTCTACTGTCTTTCCCACGGCAGTCGCTTGACAACAGGACAGCTTGCCTTTAAAAGAAGATTTTTTCACAGATTTTGATTAAAGATGCAATTTTTTTTATAATACATTGAATAACTTAATGCCTTAATGTATTTTCTATTGCTGTTTGTTTGTGTTTTAGATATTTTTGACAGATTTAATTTTGATTCACACATTTTCGGCACATTACTAATTGTTTCCAGTTTGTAAGGGTTATCCGTCCTTAATTTCATTTTAAGTTTTTATTTGAAGTTATCTTTATGCTAGTGCTGGGGATTTGTGTATTCCTCCTTCCTCGTACGTTCCTGTTTGTTTGTGTTTCTGGCTGTGCTGTGGTGAGGTAGTAAGTTGTGTTGTTGTTGGGGATCAGGATAGTGCGGCCCTCGAAGGAGATAACTATACAACTTACTGCCTTCCACATTACAGCCCCTCAACCACGTCCATCTGGCAGTTTTCCAATATTTTAAGTTATTACCCCGCATGATTTAAGTCTTATCTCCTTATTGTTTTGTATTTACTCTTTGTTGTCTTGTGTTTATAAGCAGAAGGAGAGCAGGCCCAGGGTGGAGTGTCTTCCTGTCTAGACCCTCCTCGATCTTCTGAGGGATTCCTCACTGCACCACCATCAGGAGAGGTCACCCCCACTGCACCACATGAGCAGGCCCTTGTCTCTCTGGAAACAGCTATCAATCAGCAAGTTCATCAGCCAATTGCAGAGCTGTTGCTGGCTGACTCGCATGGTGATTCGTTTGGGGCGCTGGCGGGGGCTGTGCCTCAGCTCTCGGCTCCTGATCGGCCGAATTGTGAAGCAGAAGCCTCCCAGATGGAAATGTCTCCTTCCCCCACTATTGGTGAGAGAGGAGGAGGAGGAGCATTGGATGCAGTCAGGGAAGGTAGATTAACTTAAAACCTATAAAAAATGTTTACATTGCGGTCCAATTGGGAAACCTTTGCGGCCCCATGGATTTCCCTAATTTGTCCTTATTACAAGCCTTTTTTGTTTAATATTTGGAAAAATCTACCTTAAATATTCCTAAAATTATTTAATTTCTTTATACAGCATTACAAGGATACATTTAAACCCAACTGCATTCTACATGCAACTACTGCATGTGCTCTTTTTGTCATATGATTTAATGATTTAATGTTTTATCGCTTCTGCATGTCTTGAAACCTGGTTCTCTCTTTTTTTTTTTTAAGCTTCTCTCAGCCCAGATATAGCAGAGAGTTCTGAGCCTGTGCCAGTGGGTGTGTCACAACTAGAGGGTTCACCCATGGATACCAGCAGCCCTGCCTCAGCAACACAGGAGGAGCCTGCCCCCAACTCTGCACAACCCAATCACATGTCACAGGAGCTGTCAGGAAGTGGAGACAGTGGCCTCACTGACAGGCAGACCGATGCAGATACAGGGTGGGGTTTCATATTATTTTGGCCTTGTTTGCTTCACAGCTTCACATATTTGGGTTAATTTAGTTCTGTCCTCCTAAAACAAAGTTTAGAATTAACCTCCCCCTCACTTGTTTTTTTTTTTTTTTTTTTAGCTCTACCTCTGTCTCTTCGCCTGGTGAAACCATGCCTCGGAGTGATAGTGCAGATAGCCAGTCTCAGGCCATCCAAGAGGAGCCACTTCCATCCACCAGCAATGAGGAGGATGACCCACTTGCTGGTAAGTGTCTCACAGAGGACTTCAGCTTTTGTTTAATGTGTAGTTTAATGTATTTTATTTGTGGCCATGCCTTTTTGTCACATATATTGACGTCTCTCTGGTTTGTCTTGGTGCCTGTAGGCATCAGCCTCCCAGAGGGTGTAGATCCATCTTTCTTGGCTGCTCTACCAGAGGACATCCGACGGGAGGTTCTGCAGAACCAGCTGGGGATCAGACCCCCCTCTCGTCCCACTGTTTCCTCCACAATATCCTCCTCTGCAGCTCCTGTTTTAAGTGGAGGGCCTGGAGTCACCGAGGTCAGCCCAGAATTTCTGGCTGCATTACCACCAGCTATTCAGGAGGAGGTGAGGCACATTGAACACACCTGGATTTAAAGTCTTACGTATTGTGTATAACACAGTGATTCCCAACTGTGTTGGGTCCAACCCTGATATGAGTTATAAAATCAATTTATTTGTATAGCGTTTAATGGCTAATGTCACAAAAATGCTTTAGAGAAATTTGGTAGCAGGACAAAGAATCAAGAACAAAACAAAACCTCCACTGAGCAAAACAAAGCAGCAGTAGGAGAAAGTCTTATAAGGAGGGACCATTCTCCTCTTGACAAAAACTGCTTATAAATTATTGATGAAAGGTCACGGTGTTCTCTTATACTGGATATTGTTAAAGCTTTTTTATCTCATTGGATTTGTCCTGTTTCTCTACCTTTCTGATTTATTATTTTTTATAGTCTCACTCCCTTAATTAAAAATATAGACAAAAGAAGGGTCACTGTATTGCCATATTAGTCTGATATAATTATAATGGTAATATTGGCTGTATTCTTTTAATTATGCCCGTTAAAAGCAAAACTGGTGTATTCGTTGTTTAATCTTTTCAGCTTTTATATTGGTTGAGATGGTTTTAATGCCACATGATTCACACTCTAGAATAAGTTCTTATTTTTGTTCAACCAGGTGCTGGCTCAGCAACGGGCGGAGCAACAGAGGCGAGAGCTATCACAGCAACCCACTCATGTAGACCAGTCCTTGGACCCGGTCACCTTCATCCAGACACTGCCATCTGAGCTGCGGCGCTCTGTGCTGGAAGACATGGAAGACAGCGTGCTGGCAGTCATGCCTCCAGACATTGCAGCTGAGGCTGCAGCACTGCGCAGGGAGCAGGAGGCCCGGCAGAGGCAGCTGATGCATGAGCGACTGTTTGGACATAGCTCCTCTTCTGCGCTCTCTGCTATTCTGCGCTCTCCTGCCTTCACCAGCCGCCTGGGAGGCAACCGCGGAGTGCAGTACACTCGTCTGGCTGTGCAAAGAGGAGGAACCTTCCAGATGGGGGGTAGTGCCAACCACAGCCGGTAAGTGTGTATGATTATTGACTTTGCAGACACAAGGATCTGTTGGGATATTTATAAAAAAAAAAATCTGAAAAACTAATTAAGAAACTGTGTGTGTTTGCATTTATCTGTAGCCCCTCTAGCTCGAATGTGGACTCCCTCTTGAGGCTTAGAGGACGTCTCTTGTTGGACCATGAAGCCCTGTCCTGTCTCCTGGTCCTGCTGTTTGTGGACGAGCCCAAGTTAAACACCAGTAGGCTACACCGTGTGCTCCGGAATCTGTGCTACCACTCTCAGACGAGAGGCTGGGTCATACGAAGCCTGCTCTCAATCCTCCAGCGCAGCAGTGAGAGCGAACTCTGCGTGGAGACGGCACGGCTAGATGAGGCCAGGGGCAAACGTGTGCTAGGCCAAGGCTCATCCAGTGGGAGCAAGGGCTCCTCCTCTTCCTCGCAGGCTTCTGTGGCTTCTTCATCCTCCTCATCTTCCCTTGAGCTGTTGAACAGAGTGGAGTCTCGCAGCTCCAGCCAGCTTTCCTGGCTCTCTGTGTCCATGGACGCAGCACTGGGTTGCAGAACCAATATCTTCCAGATCCAGCGCGTGTCGGGCAGGAAGCACGCAGACAGGCACTCTGCAGGAGGAACTGTGAGCTCTACAGGCCTGGGAGGAGGAGTTTCAGGAGCTGGAGGAGTAAGCTGCTCAGGAGGAGGTGGATCTACGGTCCACATCCACCCACAAGCTGCTCCTGTTGTGTGCCGGCATGTGCTGGATACTCTTATTCAGCTGGCCAAGGTATGTCTGTCTGTGGGTCTTGCTAAATTGTTAGTATTTGATTTGATTTATTAATTCATTAATTAATTCATGTTTCAGTAACTTGAAATGTGAAAATGTTTAATGTACTGCATGCAGTATGTATCGAAGAAAGCTTAGTAATTAAATTGTTCCATTAATGTAAGGATATTGTATAGAGAAATATTTGATGTTTTGGATGTTAATTGATTTCGCTCTTACCTCTGTAGGTATTCCCCAGCCATTTTACGCAGCAGCGCTGTAAAGACCCTCAGTCATCCTCCTCCTCTGAGCTGGACTCTCGCCTGTGTGGCAGTTCTGCATCCGCAGTAGTAGCAGGCTGCAGACCAGGCAGTGCCATCCAGACAAACCCCTCTATCACTCCCACCACCCCCTCCACAACCCATAACTCCCTCAGCTCCTGTTCAGGCACCCCACAGTCCCTGGGCATCTCCACTGACTTCTGGGACCTACTGGTCAAGCTGGACAACATGAATGTTAGTCGTAAAGGCAAAGCCTCTATGAAGACTGTTCCTCTGGGGGCATCGGGTGAGGCCGAGGGGGCCCAGTTAAGCCTGGAGGCGTCACCGTTGGGACAGTTGATGAACATGCTGTCACATCCTGTGATCCGTCGCAGTTCCCTGCTCACTGAGAAGCTCCTGAGGTTGCTCTCTCTCATCTCCATTGCCCTGCCTGACAACAAGGCCACAGAGGTTCCAACAGGCCACCCTGTGCCCCAGGCCCCTACTGCTGTCCCTGCCGTCCCCACAACCCAGGCTGCTGCTGTGGCAGCAGTTACAGCCGGAACCCAGAGTACAGCTGCTTTGACGGTTCCAGCGCAGTCTCAGCCAGTCTCCACTGTTGCTGCTGCAGTCACCACCACATCCACAGCTTTGAGCATTGTTGCTGGTAGGGGACTTTTAATTTTTAAAGAAACTATAAGTAACTATTTTTCACTCATTTTTAAAGACCGTAGCTTTAAAAATCTTGCACTGCATCTATTGTTTATTGATTTTAGTTTAGATTTTTTTTTACCGATTATTTATTTAATATTATATTATTTCCTTTTTTGTTTTTATCGTGTAAAAGTATTGTGTCAAAACAATTTATAATGAATGCAACTATATTGATACAGGCAAACAGAAGGCAGCAGTGAGCATCGCAGACAGTGATACCAAACTGGCCTCTACTGGACTTACAGAGAAACAGCTGCAGCTCTCTGTAGAGGTATGTTGAGTCTTGCACACAAACACACTTTACATCTGTTTTACCAGACCCCTCTGACCTAGCAAGTGCAGTATGATTTTGAGACCCCCTGTTGTGTGTGTGTGTGTTTCTGCACCAGGTGCTGACATCCCATTCGTGTTCAGAGGAGGGCTTGGAGGATGCAGCCAACATCTTGTTGCAGTTATCTAGAGGGGACGGCCAGACCCGAGACACTGTGCTCAGACTGCTGCTCAGCGGGGCACGCCACCTTGGCTACACGCTCTGCAAACAAATCGGTTAGTATGTTCTGACTGTTAAATGTGTTTTTTCTTTAAATTTTGCTTCAAGACGTGAATTATTTACTCTGGTGTGATTTTGTGTTTTGTGTCTTCTCTTTTATAGGCACTTTACTGGCGGAGCTGCGGGAGTATAACCTAGAGCAGCAGAGGAGAGCGCGGGCTGATGCCCAGTCTCCAGAGGCGTCTCATGAGGACCCATCCCTCACTGCACGACTCAAGGGCAAAATGACCAGCAGGTTAGTCGAGCTGAGAACTATCACAAACTAGTCACCAGAACAGTGTATAGAAAAATGTGGTTTGTGCATATAATAATATACACTGACATGGCTAAAGTCATGGTACAGGAACAAGTAGAGTGTTCCATGTCTTTTGACATGTCCAGTTGAAGCCAGAGAACGCTGCACTGACCTAAGGAATATAAATTAGAGGCCTCCTGCATTAAATGCAGATAGTTGATTTTCTTTCATACAGATAAGTTAACCCAAATGCCCCTGTATTATTACTCTTGAGTTGTTCATTGTGGGTGGTCCTGCCTTTTATAGCATGTTCAATGTATACACATGTAATTGTGGTTTAAGGAATTTTAAATGCCCACACAACATTGAAAGTAGAATGTCCCATCCATCTGGCACCCACTATTATGCCTCGCTCCAACTCCCAATAGTCAGCCTCATTCACAATGGCTATATCTGTATAAGTAATTCCTTTTAGATCAATTTACATACTGTTATCCCATGATTTTTGGCATGTGGGTGTGTGGTGGTGTATTGTTGTTCTATTTGGACATGTATTTGAAAAAGTTAAAGATGAATAGTCAACAGTCCCTAGCTGGATGTTTGTTATTTACCATACTCTTGCCTCTCAACTCTTAGCTCTTAGATATGCAACTCATTTCTTAATTTAGATTTTCTTTGGTTTGGTAATTAATACATGTTGGGTGGCAGGGGATTCAAAATGTATGTAGTATTTATTATTCTTCAGTCAGGTCTGCTATACTGACAGTGGTTTTCCTTTCCCTGACCTGTTAAAGGTTTGACGGCTCAGAGAGTGTTGTGATTGTGGCTGCTCAAAAACGCACTTTGGGTGGCAGAGAGCTTCAGCTGCCCTGCATGAGCTCGCTCACCTCCAAGACTTCCACGCAGAAGTTCTTCCTGCGAGTGCTGCAAGTCATCATACAGCTGAGGGAAGACACACGACGAGCTAACAAGAAGGCCAAGCAGACAGGAAGACTGAGTGAGTGAAAAAGTATTTTTTGACAAAACGCACAACCAGATTGCGACATTTTAATAAATCCAATATTACTCCCTCATTGATATGAACTATGGATGTAATTAAAATGAAAAAAAAAAAAAAAAACCATTGTGCTTAACCCCAACTGTGTATCATTTTGATCTGAACTTGACTGTGTCTCTTCTCTCGTTGCTGTGCTGCTGTAGGCTCCACCAGTCTAGGCTCTGCAAGCAGTATCCAGGCTGCAGTTCGCCAGCTGGAAGCTGAGGCAGATGCCATTATTCAGATGGTGAGAGAGGGGCAACGGGCTCGCCGGCTTCAGCAGGCTCCCCCACCCTCATCCTCCTCCTCTTCCGCCACTGCCGCCGCCGCTGTTGCTGCTGCTGCTGCTGTTGCTGCTGGATCGTCTGCAGCAGCTGGCCATGCCCCCAGCACTGCTGCAACCAACAATCCCCCCGCCGGCCCAGCCAGCTCTGCCACGGTTAGCATGGGCCGCATTGACAGCAAGCAGACTGCTACTCACATTACTGAGCCCTCACACATACACAGACCATATACAATACACATACATACATACAGACATAACCATGGGCCTGTGTGCACTTTGGTTATGTGCATCTTTGATGTAAGGGTTACCCTGAAATTTTAAATGTGTGTTCAAAACCAAACAAATTCTGACAACCAAACAGGTTTTTTGTATTTTATTCACCATTATGCAAATGAAATAGCCGACTTGAATTTATTGGGTTGAACTGCAATTTAAGAATGTGTTAAACGAAATAGTTGCACCATCAAAAACATAATTCAGAGTACTTAATTCTGTGTTTACATATTAAACCAAACACCAAATGTGTTTTTTTGTTTTTTTTTTGACATTTTTTTTGCCAAATATTCAGTGCATCCCTGTTTAAAATTGAATCAAATGACAGATACAAATATTATTTCAGTACAGCATCCCCCCACTCCCCCTTAAAAAAGATGATTTTATGATTCATCTCTAGCACTTCAGGGTCATTAGTAAAATTTCAGAATGCAGAATGTATTCACAAACTTAACCTACAAACACTACATACACAATTGCTGTGACACCCTCATTGTTTTGATGTAATTCTTTCAATTATTATTTGAACCAACATATAGATATTTTAGTCAGTCTTCACAGCATTAATATGGTAAATCTTATTGACTGTTACTCAGTCGGACTTGCATCTTCTTTCCACATTTCCACTGTACTGATCTCACGCTGTTTCTCGAAGTTGGCCATCTGCAAATACTTATGCACCCACACATGCTAATGAGATGAACAGCCTTCTTTTGTACCAGCACATTTGCCCTCACTGCATTGTACTGCATTTGAAACGGTCGGCCTTTGTTTGTGTACATGTTATGGCTAAGTGTAACGAGTTTTGATTGTGGCTGTTTTGCTCAGTGCTTTTGCTCCCCTCCCAGCCCCTCTTTCTTACTCGTGTTTGTCTTTAATGCATGGTGCTCTTCTTTTTATTTTACATTGAAGATGCTCTATTATTTATAATAGTTATAAATCAGATTGTATTGTACATTTGTTACACGTAAACATCTTTTGCAGCCATTTATGTGAAATCTCACCCTGTCTCCTTTCACTCTCCCGGTCCAGTCAGAGGGAAATTCTGCAGCAGAGCCCCCAGCAGCACAGAGAGATGACTCTCCTATGGACGTTGACCAGCCCTCTCCTCTGGAGCAGGACCAGGCTCCTATTGGTAAGAGCACATTCTTACCTTGGTCAGAGTGGGTTACAATTAAATCATGGTGTACCAGTAAGAGAATGTAAAGTTAGGGGCCTTATCCAAGGACCCTTGAATCCTGTTTACACAGGGTCACTTCATGAAATTTGTGTCTGAATTATATACTTAGATATTAATCCACAAGCATCTACATTTGGTAGTCAAATGCTTCTCTGGTTAGTCAGACTACAATCTGGTTTGCTGTGTTTCATCGATATGCAAGGAACGCGTTGTGTGATCATTATTACTGGTGTTTGTTTTTTTGAATGAATCATGGAGAGACTGATACGTTTACAGTACTAAGACTCAATATCTCAAATGTCTCACAGACCACCTCATAAGGTGATTTGTATATGAATCTCTTGGATGTGTATCAATTTTAATTGTCTAGTGTGTGCCTATGCTTGATTTTTATGTGGTTTGTTCCATAAGAGCCCAGACTCAGTTCTGAATATTGATTTATTTAATTTATTATAAAATTAATTTAGCTGCTCATATGTTTTTTTGTCTTATTGTGATAAAAAAAGCATGTGACTAATATTTTATTAGTAAAATAATAAACAAAATCCAGTTTCATAACTCAAAAACTGTTTTGTAACTTGTATTTTTAACAATTTACTCTAGAAATCGTATCTGAACCAGACATATAGAGTAAATCATTTTATTAAAGCATTTAAATTGTATCCTTTAGCTTATACAGATCTGTTTAAACTATTTTAACACTGTTAAAGGAGCAGCACTCCTTCATTTTGTATATAAGGCCAGATAAAATACATCAATCAGATTTAAATATTCCACTGCCTTCTTTCACATTTAATAATATAATTTATATTTTGGTTTAAAAGAATAGGACACTTGTCTGATTTAATCAAATGTTTCATACAGTTTAGGTTGTTAAAATTGTTTTCTTGGCTTTTAATGCAGAAGATACTACTTTGATACTGCTTTTGCTAATTATTTTTTTTTACAGGCTAGTAATAAAGACAGTTAAAGACCCTTCTTTTGAACAGGCTAATAATAAAATAAATCAAAATAAAGAAAGTTGGTAAAGACATTGAAATGAACCTGTGTTTTCAGGTGAGGAGAGCAGCAGTCAGCAGGAACAGGAGGAGCGGTTGCCTGAGTTGCCACTGCTAAGTGAGCAGCTCTTATTGGATGAGCTGTGGGATATGTTGGGCGAGTGTCTCAAAGAGTTAGAAGAGTCACATGACCAGCATGCCGTTCTGGGTGAGCACATCTCCATCCATATTGTTCTGATGAAATACTTTACGTATAATTGTTTTCACACGGTTTGTTATTGGTTATAAAGTTCTGCAGCCAGCAGTGGAGGCCTTCTTCCTGGTGCACGCAACCGAACGAGAGAGTAAGCCTCCAGTACGGGACACTCGAGAGAGTCAGCTGTCCCACATAAAGGATGAGCCGCCTCCGCTTTCTCCAGCGCCGCTCACACCCGCCACACCCTCTTCCCTGGACCCCTTCTTCTCCCGAGAGCCCTCCTCCATGCACATCTCTTCCAACCTGCCTCCCGACACACAGAAGTTTCTACGCTTTGCTGGTGAGTTCTATACCTGTACTGCAGCTTATTTAAAAAAATGTTTCTGCATTTAAATGAAGAGATTAATTATTCCTTATCATTCTATTTCTCTCTTTCTCCGAAACAGAGACTCACAGAACAGTGCTTAACCAGATCCTGCGCCAGTCTACCACCCACCTGGCAGATGGTCCGTTTGCCGTCCTTGTGGACTACATTCGCATTCTTGACTTTGATGTCAAGCGCAAGTAAGGCTAAACTGATGCACGTTTACGTTTTTTGCATTACCTATGCATGTTTTCTGTACTTATCTATACTTTTGGCTTTGAGTTGACTGTGGTTCCCTCATGACCCAGTAGTATGCTGTTGTAGGATGTAGATAATGTGCAGACTGCTGACCTGTGTGTCTTTCTCTATCAGGTATTTCCGCCAGGAGCTTGAACGCCTGGACGAGGGTCTAAGGAAGGAGGATATGGCCGTTCATGTGAGGAGAGATCACGTCTTTGAAGATTCGTATAGAGAACTGCACCGCAAGAGCCCGGAAGACATGAAGAATAGACTGTACGTTACACACATCCACATCATAAGGACCTCAATGAGACACCCTAGAAAAATTCACAATAGATTAGCAGATAATCCTCATTAGTCTATTGTGGTGTATTTTTCTTTTACACAAATGTAGGAAGAAGTTGCATATGAATAAGTACATGTTCCTTACTTAGGTTCCACTGTTTTTCAACCTTTGCTCTACAGATATATAGTATTTGAAGGAGAAGAGGGACAGGATGCTGGTGGCCTGTTAAGGGAGTGGTACATGATCATCTCCAGAGAGATGTTTAACCCGATGTATGCACTGTTCCGCACATCACCCGGAGATCGGGTCACCTACACCATCAACCCATCCTCTCACTGCAATCCCAACCATCTCAGCTACTTCAAATTTGTGGGCAGAGTGGTGGCTAAGGCTGTCTATGACAACAGACTGCTGGAGTGCTACTTCACACGCAGCTTCTACAAACACATCCTGGGGAAGAGTGTTAGGTAGGCTTTCTTTTTCATTATTATTAGTTGTTCTTATATTATAATAGATTTGTTTATTGTTTGTTGTTTTTTAATTTGTCATAGTCCTTTTTTATGATTATTTACGACAGTTAATTAAGACTGGTCTTAATGTGTGTGTGGTTTGTTTTGTGATGTTATACACAGGTACACAGACATGGAAAGCGAGGATTATCCCTTCTTCCAGGGATTGGTATACTTGCTAGAAAATGATGTGTCTACTCTGGGCTATGAGCTGACATTCAGCACAGAGGTACTGCTTGCCTTTACAGACCCTGCGTTAGGAAGCTTTACAGTTGGATTATTTATTTGGTTAGTAGTTGTACATCACAAGATTAATGACAATGCTGTGTCCCTTATTTTCTCTCAGGTCCAGGAGTTTGGAGTGTGTGAAGTAAGGGACCTGAAGCCCAATGGGGCCAACATCCTGGTGACTGAGGAGAACAAGAAAGAGTATGTGCATCTGGTCTGCCAGATGAAGATGACTGGTGAGCTTTGCATTTATCCTACATATTAATATATATACGGCTCAGTATGTTTTGCATAACATTTATTTATTTATTTAAAAATGAGCCTTTAGTGTAAAGATATATAACATGTATGTATTAATGAACTGTAATTATTTTCGGTTTTTATGTAACCATTCATTTGGTGTTTGGCAGGTGCGATCCGTAAACAGCTGGCTGCCTTCCTGGAGGGATTTTATGAGATCATCCCCAAGAGGCTCATCTCCATCTTCACTGAGCAGGAGCTGGAGCTGCTTATCTCAGGCCTGCCCACCATCGACATTGATGACCTCAAGGCCAACACTGAGTACCACAAGTACCAGTCCAGCTCTATCCAAGTAAGTTCACACACGTTTCATACTGTTTGGAAGATCCAAATAACAAAAAAATGTAATTATAGCTGATGTTTGTTTTTATATGTATTAAAAAAATGCATGTTTATTTACATGCTTGGCATTATTAGTGTTTTGCTGCTTACATTTAAGCCTTTGTTTTATCCAATATGTACATGTATAACTCTCCTCACTCACACTTGTGATGGTGGTGGTGGTGTTAATCTCTGTTTATGACTTGCAGATCCAGTGGTTCTGGCGTGCACTGCGCTCATTTGACCAGGCCGACCGGGCCAAGTTCCTGCAGTTTGTGACGGGCACGTCCAAAGTGCCTCTTCAGGGCTTCGCTGCACTGGAGGGCATGAACGGCATCCAGAAGTTCCAGATCCACCGTGACGACCGCTCCACTGACCGCCTGCCGTCTGCACACACTTGGTAAACCCAATATAAAACTGAGCTATAAAAAGCTGTCAAACTTTTTTATGGAGTCACATTAGAGCTGGAGTCTATTGTATTCATGAACTGTGATTAAAAGTCATACCTCAGGTTTAAAGGTAATGCATGTCCAAAATTTGGCAGTGTTGTTTTACTGCTTCCAGAATTGCAGTAGTAAAGTATGCCATGCAGTCTATATACCTTTGATCTGTATGTATCAAAGTATACAGTATCAAATATGTACAGTTTAAATTAATGAATTTAAAGTTTAAAATGCTTACAGTGCAAATATATAAGAAAAAAACAATTGCATTATTATTATTTAAAGATATTTCTTTAAATCACAATTCATAAACATATTTTGTAATATTACTGTACCACCTTAGTCCACGTTTCTTTCACTTTTAGCGTAGCACTGTATTTCTCAAGATGTTCAAAAATATACTTCTCTACAGTAGGGGGAGCACAGGAGCAAGAAATGTACATTTTTGCATGTTGCCGATTCACATATTCTGATGCACATGTTGCTGATCCACATTTCCATACATAATAATTTACCAGGCATGTAATCATTCCAATATTAGGTGATGCAGTTGTGGCCCACAGGTTGTTGACCATTCGTTTGTTGTTGTCTTTTCTGTCCACAGCTTTAACCAGCTGGATCTCCCAGCCTACGAGAGCTACGAGAAGTTGAGACACATGCTGCTGCTGGCCATTCAGGAATGCTCAGAGGGTTTCGGACTGGCCTAGAGACTTTCCTAATCCCACACAGACACACCTGCACACATTCAGACACACCACACTGATTTAGACTTACATAATGTTAACTTATGACACACACACCCACATGCATATTCACACTATCGTAGACATGGCCAAGACCTACTTGTTTCTAATCCATATAAAGACGGACAGAGTTGGACGACTGAACGACGGACGTAAGACGGACGTGTTGACATTGCCTACTACACACAAAGCCTCTTATTGACGCACAGAACTGTATTCGGTATATCTGTGTGTCTCCCATCCCAATTAAAAAGAAGACCCGAGAGACAATATGGAGGATTTGCGCGGACTAATATAAAAAAAAAGACATTTTCTCCATTTAGTTTGTTTTCTCTGTACAGAAGGTTTGGGAGTTTATTATGTTTAATCCTTTTTTGTTCTTCTCTGGCTGTTAAAATAAGGAGAAGGTTGTTTGTGTGCGTGAAACAGGATGGTTATAAAACCTTTGGGGGGAAAACTATGTTGATTGTCCTCTGTTGCTAATGTGTGACCTCACTAGCTTTGAAAATGGGGGGGTGGGGGGAGGGCAGGGGGCGCTTGAGTGAGAGTTTAGAGTTTTGATCTTGCAAACATGCAGGGACTTTTCAAAAGGTGACATTTTTAGGCAAATTTTGTGGTATTTTTGGGAAGGATCACACAGAAATTAGAGGAGGTGAAGGACTGAGCAGAACCACAGGCCTTCTGACGTGGTTATCGGACTGCTGAACCTCAGCAGCTAATCAGAGAATAAATTGCTACATAAATAAATGCATAAAATGGAGTCTGTTGTGTCTCATAAAATTGTTTGAAAAAGCACAGAGATTGTGTGCAGGTGGGCTTCACGGGTGAGCGGGATGGGCTGTTGTGAAGGGTGTTGAAAGCTTGTCTTCCTTGGCTACACTGTTGACTGGTAAAATCGGTGCTGTCATTTTGAGGTGACTTGGTTCAGAGTGTCTCGAGGAAGCCTGTGTGTGTGTGTGCTTATATGTGTGTGTGTTCCCTCAGCGTAGCTTCTGTGACTTCATCCCTGCCCTGTGTGGATTGTTGCTGCTCTACTGATGAACCAGATGAGACAATGGTGAAGTGAGGTCAGCCACACAGACAGAGAATCTGAGGTATTAATCTAGCCCAGTGCACTTTAGCACACTGTGATATACAGTATGTCAGATCAGCAGGTTCATTCTTTCTCACCTTTATTTTTGAATTGAATTATTTAATTTATACACCCCCGATCCCCCCTCCTTTGCTGTCTGAGCCCAGCCTCTGTGCTAGCCTATCTATCTCTTCATTCCAGTGCCTGATTTGTCATCGCATGTGCACTGTCATGCACCATCTAGGCGCCACATTAAAGTTCCTCTGTCTGCTGGTGCTGTCAGGGCGTGGTTAATCAAAATCCTTCCCACACCAGTGCTCTCTTAACCCCCTCACTCGCCCATCGCCCAGGCACTAAGCAGACCGTCCACATGGGTATGTAATACCAGACGGTGGCGCACAGCTCCTCCTCATCAAATTAGTGTTTGGATTTGTGAATTGGAAAGCTAAATTCATTTCACTCTACTCAATGTTAACCCCCTGCTGCCTTAATTGGGTTTTCTATCTTCTATCTCTTTCCCCTCTGTGTGTTGGCGCCTGCTGGGCCACTTTTATCCCCCCTTCACTCAAAGTTTAATCATGAAATTGGTAGCCTGTTCCTATGCAGGGAGCAAAAATCAAAATATGAAACATGAAATGTTTTCAGTGTTAAAAGCCAGAGAAATTCAGCTCCTGCTGAGTTTGGAATGAAAGGACCGAGAAGTATCAGCTTTTGGCCACAGCTTGCTCTTTAATTTTTTTTTTCTTGCCATGTTGCTCACATGAGTTCTCATTAGTGCATTTGCCACACATGACTTGCTCTAACTCCCCTCTCTCACAGTTAGTTGTGGAGGATTTGCATATAAAGTAGAGAAATCAGAGGCCTGAATGTTAGCTCATTAGTCCAACCACTAAGACTGGGTTCACACTACACGATGTCAGGCACGATTACCCAGATGCTGACTGTTCAGAAATCTGCATCAAACGCCTCAGATCAGCACTGGCTTGGTCACTATATATGATGATATGTCATGATTATTACGTTCAGTGACTGATCATACAGTATATGGATATAAAAATTGCTCTAGAAATGTTTTTTTTTTTACTTGTATATAATTTTAAACAGGATTCTATGGCAGTCTCTGACTAGTCTTAATAATTAACAGCTTATTGCTCTTTTAAAAGGGTGTACTTGCATTATTATACTGTTAATTTATCATATCAGTTGCATGCATAATATGGCCTTTGAAATTATGTTTATTTTATTATGTTTATCCAACGCAAAGTAGTTATTATGATAGGCCTAATCTTTCATATAATTATCATATAATCAGGTATGACATCTGGACCTGTTAGCAACTGCTACAGCTATTGAGGGTATAAGACACAGGGTGAGGAGAAAGCCAGGGGTGGAGTTTATACACACATCAGCACACAAAATAACTTATTTTACGTATGAATTGTTTTTTACTAGTTGTCAATTTTGAAAAATAGGAAAACAAAATACAGAGACTCGTTGCAGATTCCTCCTGGTGAAAGATTGTGTAAATTAGAACCTTGTGACCCTGTTCATTCGTGTAGTGTCCAAACCACTGAAAACCTAAAAACTTGCATTGTGAAGAGACACCTCGGACACCTCTAAAATTTGTGTAGTTTTATCCTGGCATAAAAGGTTGAATAGTTGTAGTTATACATTTGCTGCACTCTTTTTGGGGCAAAATGTCATGGGTACCATGGCTGTCCCTAAAAATGCCCCAAAATAGTGACTTTATGGAAGAAGGCAAAAATTATCTTTACTCTGAATGGAATTTAATGCAAGTAAGGTAAGATTTTATTAGTATAGTATTGTTTACAGAGTCTACAGAGCTGCTCATGGTTCAAAGTAAAAAATAAGATATACATGGTTTTCTTTAGACAGCAGTGATGTACAAAATACTACACAAGTGTAGGTGAAGAAGCTAAGATAAAGCTAAGATAAGATGCAGCTAGATATTTTTCTCACCTCTAGGGGGAGACAGAGCTTTAGAGTAAGAGCTGTTTGTCATCATACTGCCCAGGTTATAAAACTGTATAGGTTTCCAGTGCTGTATTTAATAATGGGATTAATGAGATTGAAAGTCCAGTACTGAAAACATCAGTGTTTCAGTGTCCAGATTTAACAACCTCTCCCATAATGCATTAGCAGTCATCACCTCACCTGACTGATGTATTTCCCCTGTTTGAAATGCTGCTTTTGCTGCTCTCAGGTTAAAAATCAATTAGCATTGCTTTTGCATGAGTGCATTTGTGATGGTGCATAAGCACTGTTAACCTGGCTTCCTCATCTAAATAATGTAGATAGATTCACATGATTTCTGCTGGGCCTGCTCGATAATTATTGACTAGTTTATTATGAATAATGCAAATAGAAAGAGGAGGAATAGGAGAGAACCTTCTGGAGAAATGTAAGACGTGTAATGTTAAATACTTAGCCACCAGTCCTGTAATGATGCATGCTGTATCATGAACAAATGCATAAGGCATGTATAGTATGGTGTGTGTCTGTGTGTGTGTGTGGCTGGTGTAAGTGTGTGCACTGCACTGCAATGGTGGTACTGGTGGTGTGGGGTATGAAGTATGGGTTTTATTCATTAATGAAGAGCAGCTTCTGAGAAGGAGCCAGAACCCACTCAGTGTAATACAGTACAAGGTGCTGGGTATAAATTCAGCCAGAGACAAAAAGGATAAGTGGCGGACAAATAGCCGTCGCATGGCACTAAAGAGGAAGGAATTCATTAGTATAATTGGCTTCATGCTTTTAATTGACTTTATGGAAATATGCATTCCTTCTTATGATGACTATGATTAACCATTTTGTCTACAGGCGACTCGTCTAGTTCATGTTGGGGACGTTATGGTGATATGAATAGGCCCATTGTGGAGGGCAAAAAAACATGCCCAGTCATAATGCACTCTGCTGCAAAGCCTCAGTTAAAGCTGATAGTCTGCTGATATCCTCTCACAAGAGCCCAACATTTCCCCAGTTTCTCACTTCCATAATCTATGCTGAGCTGTTTTTAGCAGGCCTGATTTTAGAGAAGGAACATCCTTGAAATCTCAGTAATTAGCAGCAGTGAAACCTAAGAAAAGCTATAAATAAGGCAGATATGAAAGAATCCACCAACCTGGCAGAGCTAAAATCTCAACCCCTGTGTGAGATAATGCAAAACGGCGAATACATCTCTCTAAAGATTAATTAGTAATTAAATTAATACAGCCCCAGACTTTGTTAATTAATATCGTCTTCGTATCACAAATCTCCTGCATTTGTTAGGAAGAATATTGATTTATAATTACATGCCTTTTACCTTGCTAAAACAAAACGGCATGAGCCAACATAGCTGGTTACCTGTTTTTCACTTTTTTAGAATGTCTTGAATGTGGTAGTTTATATTTCACCTGAATTTTATGATTAACAACTAGAAATGCAGTGCACAGTCTCTTTTTTTTTGCCATTCTGGAAACTCAAGGTCCAGTTTTTTTTATGTTCTGTATGCTGGTCAACCAGCACAGGCCAGTGTAAACCAGCTTATACCAGTTTGGTATTCTTGCACTAGCCTGTGTAATGTCTTGGAAAGACAACAACTGTTATCTATGATGCAAAATGTTGCTGTGAGAGAGGTGGGCGTAGAGCCAGAGATCATGATTAGGCAGAAACATAGATTTTACACTACTTTACATTAGATGTACTAATGTATACAAACGTTACAATGTGGGTTTTTCTGTGGGCTTTTAAGAATCAACTGTGATAGCTGGCAAAACTGCATGTTCTTAACTGTAGTTTTTTGGGAACAGTTTGCTTTTTGTAGGAATACTTTTAATTAAAAAAAAGATTATAGACCTGAATTGAGGAGGAGCATGATTGAATAACAGAATAAAAAAATGATTGAATAAAAGAACAGTTAGATTACTGATAACTTTAACTAAAGTGCAGTGGATTAGCTTTGGAATTTGCAGTGGAAACATGCTTAAATATAAATAAGTAATCACAGTTTTGTTTTGTTTTTAATGATGACCCTTGACGTGTCCAATGTTCTGTTCTTTGTCCCAAGTTTGTCTATTTTTTACATTTTCTAATGATAAATGGGCAAGGTCTTGCTTGGACTTGGATATAAGCATCATTAGGTTATTCAATAGTTATTTAGAAAGGAAAATGTATCTATATTTTCTTCATAACTAAAAGAACAAAAGAAGAATGCTTGGATCGTTCTTTCTTTGCCTCTATTAGAATCCCTTTTCTTTAAAGTGTAAACTCTGAGCAGCTCTTATACAGGTAAGATCAAGATGTCTGAGAGGAAATGTTCCAAGTTGCTTTTAATGCAGTTTTGTTATTAGTGTGTGCATAAGAAGAGCTTCAATCAGTCTGACTCAAGACTGTTCAACTAGTTAGTGTTTCAAAGCGATGCCCAGTGAGTGTTACTCTTGTAAATTATTGTGATATAGAAATTCTTAAGAGGATATCAGTAGAGCGGAGAAACATATTACAAAGATAAATGCACATTTGAGAGCTTAGTTCAGATGCTGGTCCTCAGAGAAGTAGTAAAACGTGATCAGAAATTGGTGTCCATAAAAGTTGTCCTTGATCATATTCTACTCAAGGGCAAACCCTGTGGGAATGGTATAGGCCTGATTACTTGACCTTTATGGAGAAGTGGTCCAGTGGGTTTGTTTTGCTATTAGAAGGGAGCTAATGCAAATATATACAAATAATTGTGCTTGGTCACATGATGGAATTCTCTGTCAAAATGGAAACTCAAGGTACCTCAATCCACAAATGGAGTGGTCACATCTACTACAGCAGTACACAATCTACAGATGACCATACCTGTCTGTATGATACGATTACCCTTATCCACAGGGGAGAGATCTTTCTGGAATCACCGGTAGAGATTTATAGAATGGCATTTTTCCTATCCCCCTATCCACAAAAGGTGTGGTCTCTTCTAGGATCATATAACCCCTTCCTCAGGCCACAAGGGTCACTTAAATGGGTTGTAGAGTATAAAATGGTGTAAAACACAGGATTATACAAGGCTTTCACAGTCATCAGACCTCAGTTTAGTCGGACACCTTTGGAGGATGTTTAAAGTGATGTGTTTGAAAGAACTTTACTACCATTGAAACACCAACTATAGAATGGTGTTCCCTTCCTCAAGTACTGTTCTATAGGCTTTAAGGTGGTTTCCCAGAGATTAAGCCTAGCTGTTGACTTTTTTTTTCTTTCAGTGTAAGATCTCCATTTAAAATGCTGTGTAGCAATTCCCTTTAACCCCTTGGCCCTACCCCTTCTTTTAGAGTGTACAGAGTTACAAGGGGAAGGGGTGAAATCCTCAAGAGCGCTAAAGTTCAGTAATCTAACTGCTGGTTAACTAGTTAACTTTTGGGCATTTTTACTTCTTTAGAAAGGAAGGAGATGGTTCAGAAATTAATTATTATTGTCCATTTCTTAATTCCTCCGCTGGAATTAGTTTTAATTAGCTTTGATTTTATTTTTTTGTTCTGCTTAAATGCTGCAGCTTCTGCCGTCTGTTGCACCATTTAAGGTGAAACAGGAAATTTAGCTAGGTAACTTGCCATTGAGACAAACTACTAGCAATCTTTTTTGGCTTGTTATGAAAAATTCCACCATAAAACATATAAAGTACCCATTAAACTCTGGTAAAATAGTGCTAAGCATCACTTTGTGTTGCCATCTTACCAGTGATTCTCATATAAGTGTGCCTTGTAAAAAAACAAGCTCTTAGTGTGCACACCCACAGAAGAGGGGTAGGGCCAAAAACTCTGTCTGGGAAATTGCCTCTTAAGAGTCAAAAGCAAGGTATACTGAATCTGGTCCAGAAGCTCATGGCGGCTCAACGTTTTACTCAGTAATGTCCACACCTATCTGAATATATAGTAGCTTCATGCCTTGAACATTTCACTACATAGGGAGCAAGGGTGTATTTGAGATTCAGCCAGAAACATTCATGCATGCGTGTATAAAGGTGTCAGTGTTTTCTGGAAACATATTGTTTTTTTTCTGTGCACCCAACAACAACAGAAATTCAGCAAAATCTGCAACCAAAAAACGGGGTTGTTCATGTGGATGAGAGGACAAATAGCATGCAAAATATCTAAATGTGTGTGGACAAGCCAATTTAGTTCCTTAATGTATGAAGTACATTGATGTTTTACTCTTAATTTACACTTAATTTGCACAACTCCATAAAAAAGGTGATCTAATATGTTCATCCACTGTTTGCACTCAATGTTTCAAGCATTAATCAGTGCTTTTATAGAGGCTGAGAGCTTCCTGCACACACAAATGCTGGGCAGCATGAGAGGTTATATGACTTCACATGCAATAAATTACCCTGGCAGTCAGTTGGACTCCACAGTCCAGCAATGCCTCTATAAATCATCTCCACTGTCCACAGCTTCTCTCTTTCTGTCTCTGTCTCTTTTCTCTGTGTCTGCTCTGTTTTCTCTCCGATTCTTCCAGATTTTCTCTTTTCAGGCTGTTTTCTGAGCTGGTGCAAAATAATCAGCAACCTCGAGAGAGTAACACCAACGTCACTGCGTGTCCTAGTTTACATCCTGAAGACTGTGCACTGCTGGAGACAGAACCGAGTGCATCTGCTGTTTCATGTGTCTGAGCTGGTGTCACTGTCTGCTTTTCTGTCCCTCTGTCTGTGAGTGAATGTGTTTACAAGTATGGGAAACTCTGCCAGCCTGAATAAACACAGTCTAGGCCATGTGGTAATTTATTTCTAATTTTAGCCTATTTTACACCTGATTTGGAAGGCCAATTTCACAATCCTCTATCCATATGAACTCCCCTATCACTAGGAAAGTTGATGCGCTTGGAGGAAAGCACAGCACTCTAGCTTTGATGCATCAGCCAACAGCTGCCTGTGCCTACAAGCATCACAATGGGATTTATGTGGGGAGAAAATGCCACCAAGTGACGTGAGAGTGCTGCTGTTCTGGGATTCAAACCAGCAATCCTTGGATTATAGTAATAGCACTGTAATCCTCTGGAACAATCGGAGCTTCAAAGTCTATATAAGGACTCAAATCTTGACCTTGAATTCAGTTTCCAATCCTGGGGATTTTGTAATCCTTGGAAAGTGATGCACTACGTGGCCAATCAAGTACATTAACAGTTCATTTAAAGCCGTAATCCTTATGATTTTTTATTTATAAACTGAATGCAGTAATGTTTCCCCATTCCCTCCAACCCAGATGTATTCATCCTAAAAACATGGTGTCTTACTGAGTCCCAGGACCTTTTCTGGCTCTTACAACTTTGCTTGTTTCCCGAGTAATTACATTACAAAACGCTAGTGGTGCTGATACAAGATCTACTGTGAACATTGTCTTTATCTGCTTATTCACACATTGTTAACCCATAGAAACCTACAATTAGAACTAAAGAAAGCTGGCCAACTGCATGAGAGGTGAGGTCCTTGCTAGAATTTACATGTTTATTCACCTCAAAATGAGCCTGAACAACAATGAACCTTTTAAAAGTAAAAAAAATAAAATAATCCAGGCCTGGAAACTGGATCAAAGACTTGGATCCTCACACTAGAGCACTCCACTCAAGAGTAAGCTGCAGTTAAAGCTGATTTCTTGTTGCAGATCATACTACAGTATCGTCCAGCAGTGCACTCTGCTGCTCTGGACTTATTATATAGGAGATGTAAATTGATGAACTGAATGGACAGCAGGAAGACGCTATATGACAGCTCTGTTATCTCTGCCGGGTCTGTTGGGTCTGTGGCATGCCTGGGCTATTTGTGACTCTACTCAGGCAGCCAATTGATTTAATTGAATTCATTTAGCAGAAGTGAGGTCATTTGGTCAGTTTGGCCTAGTGGAAGTCAGCGTGTAATTGAGGGATAATGACAGCAGCTGAGCAGAAGCCTCAGGCCTCATTCCATCACTGATCAGAGATCATCATGTGATTATTTCACCCAATCAGTGACTCTCTGAGAGTTTGTAAATCCTGTCTGTGTTGCACCTCAGAGCTCCATTGGATTTTGTTTGCAGCTTTTTAACATTGTGTGAATGTTTCATCATGAACTGACTAATATAAATGATCTAAAATATCTTTGAATAAAAAGTGATACATTTTAGCTTACACTAATACTCAGCCAATCAAAGCCACTTTTAGTTATGTTAATTGTTTATGTTAATCTTTTTTATTTGTTCATAAGAAGTGATGTGTTCTACTGTCATGTAAGTTTTGGGATTTTATAATGTTTTATTATTTCTTCACATTTATAAATAATCAATTTTATTTAAAACATGTAAGCTCTGTGGGTGTGGCAAGTGGCAACAGTGGTGAAAACTATGAAAAAGCTGTAACTTTTAGGGTTCCTGGATGCAGCCTCTATTCCTATTGCTCCTCTCCTCTCCATTCCTCCACCTTCTTCCAGGTTAGGAGAAGAGCAGTAGGAAAGGAGTAGGATGAAAGGGAGGTGTATTAGGAAAGGAGGATGACGAGAAAAGGAAGAAGTAGGAATGGAGAAGAGGAGGAACAGTAGGAAATAAGGAGGAGGAAAAGAAGAGGAACGGCGGAGCAGTAGGGAAGGAGGAGGGAAGGACTATTAAGGAAGGAGTAAGAGGAGAGGATGAGCAGTAGGAAAAGAGGGGGAGGAAAGAAGGAGCAGCAGGAACAGAGGATGAGGAAAGGAGGAGAGAAAAGGTGGAGCAGTAGGAAAGAAGTAGGAGAAGAAGAGGAGTATTAGGAAAGGAGGATGACGAGAAAAGGGAGAAGTAGGAATGGAGGAGAGGAGGAAAAGAAGAGGAATTGAGTAGCAGTAGGGAAAGAGGAGAGAAGGACTATTAAGGAAGGAGTAAGAGGAGAGGAGGTGTAGGAAAAGAGGAGAGAATGACTTAAGAAAGGAGTAAGAGGAGAGGAGGAGCAGTAGGAAAGGAGAAGGAGGAATGGAGAAGATAGAGGATAAGAAGAGGAAGGGAGTAGCAGTAGGGAAAGAGGAGAGAAGGACTATTAAGGAAGGAGTAAGAGGAGAGGAGGTGTAGGAAAAGAGGAGAGAATGACCTAAGAAAGGA
Organism: Astyanax mexicanus; assembly: GCF_023375975.1. Lineage (NCBI taxonomy): Eukaryota > Metazoa > Chordata > Actinopteri > Characiformes > Acestrorhamphidae > Astyanax > Astyanax mexicanus. The sequence continues at coordinate 41,656,289 of NC_064420.1, read as the reverse complement.
GTAAGAGGAGAGGAGGAGCAGTAGGAAAGGAGAAGGAGGAATGGAGAAGATAGAGGATGAGAAGAGGAGGAGTAAAAAAGGAGAAAGAGAGCAATAGAAAAGGAGGATGAGAGAAGACAGCAAAAGTCTGGACGCAGCCAAAGTTGGATAGGGTAAATTAGGCTTTAAGAGCTTTAAAGGGCGCGTGGTTCGAAACGGGCGCGGTTTTTGGGACACGCCCCTGTGTTTACAGCAGGTCGCCCACAGCTGAAAGCAGTAATAATGTGGACAAAAGAAGAATTTTGAGGGGAAAAGAGAGAAAAGTCCGTCGTCCAGACTCAGTTACAGCACTGCTACAGGTACCTGTCTCTTCAGAACCACAGCTGAGTTTATTATAATAAAGCTGAGGATGAATATTAAGCCGCTGTTGAGTTATTTACTTAAGACTGATGCTCGTTAGCCAGTTAGCGAGTCAGTTATTTAACAAACTAATTTACTGATAAACATCACGCCTCATTATTTTGGTAACTGTCCAGCAGAAGGTGTTACTTGTTACTTCAGTAGACTCTCTGTGTATAAAACCTTTATATAGACCTTTTTATTTACCTTTTACTGTAAAATTTCCCACAGTAATCTTAATGTTCGCCATATTTAATATTCCTGTAGTATTACCCATACACACACGGAAATGTAAACACTGCACTGTCCAAATATTTGTGGGACACTCCTTTCAATGAACATATCTTAAAGTTTAACAATCATATTGTTCTCTTTAAACTAATAATAGTTTATATTCCTGTCAGTATTTTATTTTATTGAGCAAAAACTAAAATAAAATATAATTTAGATACTAGAAAATTAAAGGGTATAAATGGTATTTGATGGAACAAGATGCATTCTTAATATAGTGTTTTACAAACTTTATTAAATTATAGAATTACTGGGAAAACATTTCTGGGCCATGTCTATAGTAAAAGCAAGTGATTACAGTTTTTAATATATTTATATTTTGTCACTTTCATTTTCAGTTAAAAGCAGTGTTTCCCTTTTGTTTCTATTTGTTTTAATGATAGTTATTAATACAGCAACAATCAGCAATTCTAAAATTCTGAACGCCTTTTTCATTTGTTAAACCAAGCTGAACTGCTTGAATTTTTGCACCAGGAGTAAAGGCATAAAGTTATCCAAAAGCAGTGTGTAAGACTGGTGGAGGAGAACATGCCAAGATGCATGAAAACTTTGATTAAAAACCAGGGTTATTCCACCAAATATTATTGAAACTTTATGAATATGAACTTGGTTTATTTGCATTATTTAAGGTCTGAAAGCTCTGCATCTTTTTTGTTATTTTAGCCATTTCTCATTTTCTGTAAATAAATGCTCTAAATGACGATATTTTTATTTGAAATTTGTGAGAATTTGTGAGAGTTGTCTGTAGTTTATAGAATAAAACAACAATGTTCATTTTACTTCAAACATATACCTATAAATAGTACATATCTAAATACAGGCTGACTCTCTACTGAGTGAAATAGAGCATCTCTTGTGTTGTGCATTGTGCGTTTATTAGTATGGTGGATGAATTTGTGGTGTTTGATGGATTTCATGATAAATGCTCTGAATGAGAGAGCGTGAGTGGGTAGGCTAACTGGAGATGGAGGTGGAAAGCAGATAAAATCTATATTCAAAATTTGTCTGAATATAAAGAAATGCTGGGCCATAAAACAGTGCCAATATAAATGCTGTGTTGTCTTACACTACTATTGGTCCACATGTTTGTGGACTCCTTTTCTGATTAAAGCATTCAGCTTTACTTTAAGTTGCACCCATAGCACAGCTTGTCTAATCCCTGTATAGAGGAATCGCCAATAGAATAGGACTCTGTTGAGCAAAGAAACATGAAGAGGTGATGCTGGTGATAAAGGTGGTCCCTCCAATAGTTCATTTTATAGTAAGACTAGAAGTTTTTTTTTCTGGACAGTAGAGATAGTTTTTCAGTTACTCCATTAAAAAAGCAGATTAAACTCTTTTTAATAGCTTTGATTTCAGAAGAGGAAGCAGATGACTGAGCAGTTGTTTTAACACTTCTGTCCAACGAGTGTATTTCTGTAAACTTCTGCAAAAAGAATCACTATTTTGAGGCCAATTAGTCTGTTGCATAAGACATGAGCGTATAATTTTTTTAAGACTGATTTATTTATTTATTAATATTTTTATTGCTCCAGTTTCGGAGAGCTGAAGATGAATGGAATGTAAATCTTGTGCAAAATTCTCTTTCATCACTCATCAGCACATAATCATTTGTTTTTTACTAGACGTCCTTTGGTAACCTTTTGCAAATGGCTCTTTCAAATCAGATGATTTGCATAAGCATTGTTGTGAGCTCTTCATGGTGCTCGCGGTGAGTCAGGTGTACAGTAGCTCCGGCTGGTGCTCCAGCAGCAGGCTGATCTTTAGTGTGCAGGGAGGAAGTCATGGGTCGAGTGTGTTGTTCGTTTGGATCAGCAGCAGGCAGGCGGGCGCGGCCGGACCCCCCGGTTTGCGGCTGGTCAGGTGCGGGCCGCTGAGGGTTGAACACAGATCAGCAGAGATGAAGATCTGCCTAGTGAATGTTTATTCAGATGCGTGCATGAACACACACACACACACACACACACACACACACACACACACACACACACACACACACACACACACACTGCGACCTTTACAGTCGACATACAGTGCCACTACTACTTTGCCTCAGGGTCTGGAGGTGTGTGTGTAGTGTGTGTGTGTGTGTGTGTGTGTGTGTGTGTGTGTGTGTGTGTGTGTGTGGCACATATCTAAAAGGGTATCTGGGGCTGATATTCACTCACTTGTTTTGTAAAAAAAAATGCTGATTTGTGTGTGTGTGTGCTATATTTTGTTTTATTTGTTCTGGATCAATTTTCAAATTAGCTGATTATTACATAAATGTAATGATCTCTCTCTCTCTCTCTCCCTCACACACACACTCACACACACTGTCTCTTGCTGTATCTCTTTCTGTCTCATTCTTTCTTGTCTTTCTCTGTCTAACAATATCTCTTTCTGTCTCTGTGGCAATCTTTCTTTTTTCTCAATATCTCTCATCTTTCTCTCTTATTCACAATTTCTCTCTTCCTTTTTCTCTCTTCTTTCTCACAATCTTTCTGATTTACAGTCTCTCTCATCTGTCTGTCTCACAATCTTTCTGTTTCTCAATCTCTCATTTTTCTTTCTGTCTCACAATTTCACAGTCTCTCATTTTTCTCTTTCGTACTTTTTTATTTCTGTCTAGCAGTCATTCTCATCTTTTTGTCTTGCAATCTTTTACAGTCTCTCCTTATGTCTCTCATTGTCTCTCTCATTTTCCCAGCTGGCCACCGACTTCAATAGATGTTAATTTCACATGGAATGTTGATCATTACGTCGAACGACAAAATTTTTACATCAGGAGAACGTCTAATACTGTTACGCGCCAAATTTTAATTTGTCAACTACAAATTTCATTGTCGACTGATCGTTAATTTGTAACAATACCGCATCACACAAAATGCTGGTGAAAGAAGTGCAGTGGGAGTTGGGTAAATGGATCACTCACACAGGTTACACTTCACTTAGTCTGGCTTTTCAAAAAGTGCTCAAACACAACAGCTTACATATTTAATCACTAAATATCAGCACGTTCCATGTTTAATCAACATCCAGACATTTGAATGCCTTTTAAATCTCAAAGTTCAGCTATTGCTTTTGTGTTTAGAGATGGAGAACATGGCAAAAATAATCGCTGACTAAACGACTAATCGAAAAAATAATCAGCAGATTAGTCGGCTATCGAAATAATCATTAGTTGCAGCCCTAGTGCCTGCAGGGTTTCTCCTTCTCATAATTGCTCTTTCTTTTTGTCTCTTGATTTCACTCTCGTCTTTCTCTCTGTCTCACAATTTCCCTTTCTGACTCTTTTGCAATCTCTATTTCTTCTATTGTTGCTTACAGGTCAGTATACCCATTCTTGTCATTTAAAATTTTTATTTTTCTCCCATACCTCCTCATTTTCTATCACTAATTCTCTGCAATATTTCTGTCTTTTTCATCCCTCTACCGCTTTCTTGCTTTCTCTTTTTTGCTCTCTTTGCACTTTATCTTGATCTTGCACTCTCACTCTCTTTCTCTCCATCTCTCTCTTTCTGGCTATCACTTAAATGGAAATCAGTATTTCTCTTGTGCTCCTCTTTCTTCCTTCTCTTTTCTTTTTTCAGTATTGATTACACTTAGGTCAGTATTTCTTCTCTTTCTCCTCCATTCTTCTTGTTTGTGTGTATTTACTCTATTCTTTCTCTGTCAATGCTTTGATGGAAGTCAGTTTTTTTCCTTTAGCCTTCAAGGTCTCATCCCTCTTTTATTTTTACTCTATTTTGCTTGCATCCCTCCCCCCTCTCTGCTTGTTGCTTAAATGGAAGGCTTTTGTGTGTGTGTCTCTCTCTCTCTCTTAAAATGCCACATTTTTCTCTATACTCTTTCTCCCACTTACAGTACAGTCAGTATTTTTCTATTAGTCCCTTTAGTCCTCATCCACTTTTATTTATTTTCCTTCACTTTTCTTACTTTCTTTCAGTGTTTCTTGTGTAGGCTTCTACATCCCATCCCTTTATTATATTTCTCTCTCTCATTTTCTCTGAAAATGTCAAGGTTTTTATCTTTTCTTCCTCTGTAATGTATTTTCTTTTCCTCTCTCCACCTCCCTCTTCTAGTCATCTTTTCACTCCTCTCTTCTCTCTTCCCAGGCCTCTTTACACCAGTCTCTCTTCCAGTATTTACATGGCCACTTTCCAGCAGTCTGGTGCCAGAGCGAGAGCGAGGGAGAGCGAGATGGAGAGAGAGAGAGAGCGAGAGAGAGAGAGAGATGGAGAGTGCCCTTCTAATGCAGCCTTGCAGACGCAGCATAACAATGCACTAATTAGCATAGCCTATATCCTCTGTACTTATGGCGCGCTTCCTCATGAACTACAGCAAGAGCTTCCTGCTGCAGAGCATCACACTGCTGCCATAACTGCTCTCTCTCTCGCTCTGTATCTCTCTCTCTCTCACACTCCCTCTCTTTCTTTCTGTATCTGTCTCTCTCTCACTGCCTCTCTCTCTTTTTCTTGCTGTCACTCTCTGTCAGTGTTTCTCTCATTTTACCTCTCTCTTTCGCTTCTCTCTGCCTCTATCTCTCACTGCATCTCTCACTGGCTCTCTGCCTCTCTCTTACTCTCTTTCTCTCTCTTTTTATCTCTCTCTCTACACCCCCCTCTTTCTCTCTCTCTCTGTTTCTGTCTCTCAAACGCTGTCTTTCTCTCTCTTTTTTTCTTGCCATCACTCTCTGTCATTGTTTCTCTCTTTTTACCTTTCTCCCTCCCTCTCTCTCTCATATTACTCCTCTCTTTACACCCCACTCTTTCTCTTTCTCTCTTTTTCTTGCTTTCTTTCTTCTTCTGTCTCACTCTATCTCTCACTGGATTTCCACCTCTCTCTCTCTCTCTCTCTCTCTCTCTCTCTCACTACATCTCTCTCCTTTTACTCCTCTCTCTACACCCAGTTTCTCTCTCTCTCTGTTTCTGTCTCTCAAACGCTGTCTTTCTCTCTCTTTTTTTCTTGCCATCACTCTCTGTCATTGTTTCTCTCTTTTTACCTTTCTCCCTCCCTCTCTCTCTCATATTACTCCTCTCTTTACACCCCACTCTTTCTCTTTCTCTCTTTTTCTTGCTTTCTTTCTTCTTCTGTCTCACTGTATCTCTCACTGGATTTCCACCTCTCTCTCTCTCTCTCTCTCACTACATCTCTCTCCTTTTACTCCTCTCTCTACACCCCCCTTTCTCTCTCTCTCTCACTTTCTCTTTGCCTCTATCTCTCACTGCATCTCTCACTGGCTCTCTGCATCTCTGTCTCTCTCTTTTTACCTCTCTCTCTTCCAGTCTGCCACTCTCTCCTTTTACCCCTCTCTCTACACCCCTCTCTGTCTCTTTCCCTCTCTCTCTCTGGCTGCAGTTCCCCCTTTATATCAAACTATCCTCACTGATCACATTATGGACATGTTTCTGAAGGGGTGGGGTGGTGATGGTGGTGGTGGAGGGTGAGCAGGGGAATGAGGAGAGAGTGATGGAGGATGAAGACAATAAAGGAATGGTCAGAAAGCAGAGGGAGGGTGTGAGTGAGAGAGCGACAGAGTGAGCAACTGAGTGTGTGTGTGTGTGTGTGTGTGTGTGAGTGCGAGTGCGTGAGGAAGGGAGATAGAGCTGGGAGAGAGAGAGGCAGGGAGGCAGGCAAGGAGGGAGGGAGGCAGGGAGGGAGGGGATGAGCGAAGGAGGGTGGAGGTACAGAGCTGGAGAGAAAGGGTGATGTCACCTCTAGCCAGCAGCCAATCAGGCGCAGGGAGGCAGAGCGAGGGAGTCTGAGAGGGTGTGTTTTTTTGTATCACTGCAGCATCAGCACACACAGGCCACAATCAATTTGACAGAGGGGAGGAAGAATTGCAAGACTCCACATCAGGGAGCAGGAGGGCGGGCAGAGCGAGGAACGCCAGCCGGAGCCAGGAAAGAACCCCTGTGGCCATCTTAAGCCTGTCTTAAACCTGTGGAGGTAAGAGAACACAGAGCTCTGTGTGTTTGCATTAGAGGTGTCAAGGGTGTTTTGGGTGGATTTTTTTTTTTGAGTGCCAGATGTGTGCAGGTGTGTGCAGGTGTGTGCTGGAGTGTGCTGGAGTGTGCTTAGGAAGGTGGAAGGGTGATGCCTCGAGAGCCTCCAGAGAGCGAGTGATGTGACAGCAGTGGTATATAGCGTATACAGCGTGTATGAAAATCTAAAATTTTTATTAGTAGTGCTGAAATTGATATGAAACTGATATTAATACTGATAAAAGTGGTTTTATATGTATTTTTTACTATATTTAAAACTATTTGTACTATTTGTTTAGATAAATGTAGGTCATCTATGAGTAGAAGTAAGAAATGGAATCAGCATGTCACATTTCCAAGGCAAATTCCTTGGGAAACATTTACATCTCACACGAGTGAGTCAGGCGTCCCAAAGGGATTAAGTGTAATCACCCCCACCCCCCCTTCCCACCCATCACCACTTTCCAAAGCATCCCATTCTGAGCAAATATCACACAGAACTTTTCCAAATCTTAAAAAAATGCATAAACCTCTAAGTGCAAATGCAGAAATGTATTCCACGAGATTTCTTCTCCCAAGCAAGACGTGCAACAGGATCTTTCTTTTTTCTTTTCATCATTAATGCAGCAGTCTACCCTCCAGTCTTGGCATATTACAGCTGTAGAGCAAGGTGAGACTGTTTGAGTCTGCTCCTGATACTGACATCTTGATACCTCAAAGTGTTTGATGATGTTATCTCCGCAATAACGCTGATCGCTGAGGCGGGGGGCTGACTCGTTTTGCTCGTTTGTTGGGGCTGATTGAGCATGGCATTATCATGCTGTTAAGTGCTTTGAAGCATATTCTGCTGCAGATAGTGGATCATCTGCTTATTTTTCTTGCGTATCTCACATATCAAAAGCTATCATGCGCTGGGATGTGCTTTGGTTGTCAAATAGGAGAGCAAATTCATGGATTTCATGGATGTGGATTGAGCGTAGTCTAGGAACAAACAGAAAACTGCAAAGCCAGTGGAAAAAATAGGTTTAGTCTCATCTTAGATTTAATGTTGGCTTGGGATCTAGTATATTTATTGCTTAACTCAGATATCATAGATATTAGATATCATCTTATGCTGGGGGCATGCATGTGCTTTAGTTTTCTGACAGGAGAAAGGACATGGATTTTTATGGACATGGATTGATGTGATGCCATGCCTGGGATTAAACTGCAAAACTACTAAAAACTATTTTAAGTATTTGTTTTATTCTAACTGTATCATCTGCTCCTTTTCCTTGTTTATCTCAGATATTGTAGGGTATCATAAGCTGGGATCTGCTTTGGCTGTCAGATAGGAGAGCAAATTCATGGATTTTATTGACAAAAATTGAGCCTAGTCTTGGAGCTTAGATTTAATTTAGCTACTGTATCATCATTTTTCATGCTTATTTTGGATATCATAGGATATCATAGCCTTGGATGTGCATTGGCAGTGGACATTGATTTCATGGACATAGTCCAGCCTAGCCTTGGAATAAATAGCAGCAAATAGTCAGTGAAAAACTGGTTTAGGCTTAGGTTAGAGTTTAGGTTTAGTATTGCTTGGGAACTGGGCCATAGTGATTTTATGTGCCATAGTGGTTAAGCACTTTGAAGCAAAAATTAAACTGCAGAGGCTGTACCATCCTCTTATGTTGAATATTGTAGCATATCACAGGCTGGGATATGATTTGGTTGATTGATAGGTGAGCAGACTTTCATGGATTTCATGGACATAGATTGAGTCTAAAGTAAGGCTAAACCAGTGGAAAGCCACTGGATTAGCCATTAGATTAGTCGGAGCTTGGGTTTAATTTAGATTTGGAAATACAATTGGTCAATAGTGGCTATTTTAGCATCAGGTGGAGTTTTTTTCTTCTTTTTTTATGTCTGTCCATCCATCCATTCATCCATCTGTACAACAGTCCATCCATCCATCTGTCTATCCTTCTATCTATGCATCAATCCATCCATCTATCCACTCCCCCTCCCCCATGCTCCCTTGCTAATTGTGTTATCCACTGATAATTACTGCGCTGGTCTGTCGTGGTACTCTGGTCACTGTCGGGCTGTAGTGACCTGCGCTTTTCTACAATTTTCCCTGCAGCAGCCACTGTGTGCAGGTCTAGGATGTGTGTGTGTCTCTGTGTGTGTGTGTGTGTGTGTGTGTGTGTGCTGTAAAGCAAACAGTGAAAAACTAACTGCGGTTTAATGGAGCAGAGGGGGCTATAGGGGAGAGAGAGACAGAGACAGCTCGGCTCAGCTCCAGTCGGGTGGGGCCTGCATTTATTTCCAGTGTCTGTTAAACACACGGCCACTTACCTGGCAGAGTGCCAGAATGCACAACCGTCTCAGGGTGGGTCTCGTCCGTCCACAGCTCTCAGGTTGCAAACGATCACCTCCTGCAGCTGCACCAAACCAAAGCTTGTGGTGTTAATTCAACCTTCTTTTCTCATTTGCACAAAAGATAAAGGCAGGTGGTGCCGGGCCGATGCTGTCCTCGATGAGAATCGGGAACTCATAAAATGTGTCTGACAGTGATCCATGCCCCTCCTTAGCACGTAATTCCAAGGATAATCAATAAGGCTCATCACGGGACCTCACTGGAGAACGTGTGGTCTCTTGTAGGCATGAGCTACCTGGGCTTGGTTGTTCCGCTGTATGATGGAATGTGTCGTCCTTTCAAGGATTACTCTCATCATTTTTCAAACTGACCTCGATCTGCTGCATCTGTAGCATACGCTCGGTCAACACAAGCTAAATTATCCTTAGAAGAGAAAAAAAAAACTGTTTCAAGATGTTTTACATGGATACAGGGATTCCATTCCCGTACATTTTATTAAAAATTATCACTCTGGCCTGGTCGTTTGGTAGACCCGCCCTTAAGTGTGTCTCAGACTGCCTTCATTGAGTTGAAATGCCTCCTAAAGGACCAGAAGCAAAGCAAAGGTTTTTACACTGGATATCCAGTTTGTCCAGTAAGTGTAAAATTAAAATTTTAACATATTATTTTAACATTTCAAGCACAAAATTAAAGCTGTTACAGTTCACTTTAACCCTTGAGCTGCTGCATAAGAGAAAAATTATGTTTTAAACATGTAGTAATTGTAGAGTCCAGTACATCCAACTGAATAACAGTGAATTAAATCACTATGGCTAGTTTATGAGTTTATGTGAACATTAAAACTACTAAAAAAACAGCAAAGATCTTTGCAAACTTTGTAAAGAGTGTCTGTTAATACGACCAACAAGACAATTACACCACAGGATCAATAATGATATGATTAACTAGCATTATCTAGCTCAATTATGACTCAGCTACTCCATGTAAACAGAAAGGGCACAATGATCAGATCCTGTGGATTATCTGTTCCAGTTAAGCCTGTAAATCATTCATTCCAAAGTGTAAATCTGCCTTCTTATGATATAGTAGATTAAAAACTTATAACCTATAAGGATATTGGTTATATTGGAACCCAGTAAGGTGGAAAATGTGCTGCTTTTATTGAAACCTATGGGAATAGGCGGAGCTACACATCATACTGCAGAGGCATTAGACCTTTTGAGAGGTATTGATGTGCTGTCCATCCTTTTCTACAGTCATTGGCTGGATTAGAATAAAAGACAATAGGTAATACTGGGACAAAATGTGAAGCACCTGCCTGTTGACGTCTATTAGAAGTGTGTCTTGCATGAAAGAGCATCAGTTTGTATTGAATTACGTAGGAAATACGTTTGAAAATTATGGACTGTGATAATCAACAGCCTATCACAGATGCGTCAAACTGTCAAAAAACCAGACCAGACCAGACCAGACTAGCGCTTCAGCGTCAGAACAGGTTCTACCATGTCTCCTCTCTCCAGCTGTGGTGTGAAAACACTGGCTCCCTGTGAGGCAAAATATGATCCTCTAGCGCAAAGCTCAGGCAGACTTTAATTGAGCTGTACGCCCAGGCGGATAGACGGACAGGCAGGGGAGATTTAGGAGGGATGAACGGAGTGGCGAAGAAGCTGGGTGGGGTCACGTTTGACAGGCGAAGCTTTTCAGAGGCTAGTAATATATGTGCACTTAAATATATCGTCTGAAGTGAGACAGCAAGCGGGTGCAAGGTCAGAGGGGGATGGGACGTCAGCGATGGGAGTGGTACTGCTGCTGCTGCTGCTGCTGAAGAGAGTGTGCGTGTGTGTGCTAGGGGGCGGAGGAAAAGACAGAAAAAGAAAAGGGGAAAAAAGAGAGAACATTTAGCATCTGCACTCCCAGAACAAGTGCAGCAGGCAGTCAGACGTTTGACATGCTCCCCTGCTACAAGCCCTCATCATATCAGTATGCAGGAGTGGCGTGTTGTCGGTGGAGAAAGCGAGCTTTCAGTGAAGCATATGCTCTGAATATGCCAGCTACGGAGCAGCTCCAGGGAAAAGTGGTGTGGCGCACAAGCCTCCACAGCAGCCACCTGTTATTGCCAGAGGGCCTCAGTGCTGCTGCCGCTGCTGCCGGATCCTGCCCCCCCAACACAAACCCACCAGGGGGCAAAGATCCCTCCCAGCAACCTGCTTAAATTATACATGCACAGATAAATAACTGGCCGGCGCTCGCTCTCACAAACGATGTGTTAATTAATAGCATGCATTTCGTGGGGTGGCTGTTTTAACATGTTTTGCATGTTTCTGACCGCAGCATGCGTAATCAGAATCATGCATATTTACAAATCAGTAACAAACCTGATCACGCTGCTTGTTTTAAAAGAATATATCAAAGTTTTTTTTTTTTTTGCTGCGTCTGTGTCACATGGTTGATTTGTAATAGACAGTTATTTATAAATATATTTATATTTATTTATATAAAGACATGCTCATAATACAGGCCAGAGGCACTTGCTTTATATTGTAGCTCAGATTTGGGTTGTGTAATTAGAATGATGCATATTAGTGTTACAAATCTGATCATGCTGCTTGTGTTAAAAGGATATTCCAATATTTTTCAGTCTAATCACTATGTGCTTTGTGAAATACAGACAGTTTCTATTATAAAAATATATATATAAAAAAAAAAAAAAAAATCAGAAAAATATGATTACAATACCGGCCAGTGGGTGGGAAGTTGCTTCAACAACAAAAAAAAAAAATCAAGTTTAACAGAAAAAATGTCAATGTTTATCAATTCAGTTGTCTGACAATTTAAGGTTAAATTTGAAAAAAGAAAATTGAGGGTAAAATATCTTTATTATTTACCTCATACCATTTTGTATAGTATAAAATTATCATAAAAGTATAATTTTTCTAGTTCACAAGTACAATTTCAGAAAAATTAAAAAATGTTGAAAAAATCTCATTATACCATCGGATTTTTGTTACAAGCGAAAATGGAAAAATATAAGAAATATTTATATTGAGAAAATTTTTGTTATATTAGTGAAAGACAGAAATGACATGTAAAGATTTTAAAAAACAGATACATTTATTCTTCACCAAAGTAAATGGAAAAAAATGAAATATTCTATTCAAATTTAGCATAAAATGGTCAGAAAATTAAACTGATAGATGTTATACTGACCCAAAAAACGACAAAAGGTTTAACAACCTTTTGTTGTTTTTTTGTTAAAAATGTCTACATACAACCTGACTTGCCATATATCATGAGATAGAAACTAGTGTCCCATGACTTTTGCCATGTCATGTCACAGAAGCTAAATCACACTACACTGACCTGTGGAATAAGCATGGGGGCCTCCTGCTCCCAGCCAGACGCCCCCAGTTCATCACGATCATTACCACCCACTGTGCTGATCACCGTCTACTCTCCACTATATACTCTCCACTGCCTCGCTCGACACAGTGGTCAAGGTTTCACTGCTCACAAGATAACACCACACAACTTATACAGATGTGAGCATTCTCAAGACATTCTCTGATGTAACACTAAATAAACAATGGTTAAAACATGCGTTATGCATGCATGGTTGTGCAAATCCACACAAAGCTTGTAGTATTGCCAATAGAATAGGACCGTCTGAAGCAAATAAACATGAACCTATTGGCAAAATGTCTAATGTCAGACATGTGGATGAAGAGAAAAATTAGTGTTCGCTGGAATGATGGTGATCCATACAGTACTTTTTAAATTTTATTTCATTTTCTAGCAGGACTTGGCACACTTCCAAAAGGGAAAATTGGTCCTAAATAATATTCAAATTTTCTGAGACACTGATTTTTGGGTTTTCACTGGCTGAAAGCCATAATTATCAACAATAAAAGAAATAAGCGGTTAAAATAGATCACTCTGTGTGTAATACATCTATATGATACAGTATATGAGTTTCACATTTTGAACTGAATTACTGAAATAAAGTAACTTTTCAATAATATTCTAATTTTCTAATACACTATTTTTGTTTTGTTTTTGGGTGTAAGTCATAATCATCAACAATAAAAGAAATAAATGCTTAAAATAAATCACTTTGTGTAAAACATCTAAATAATACATGAGTTTTACATTTTTAACTTAATTACTGAAACAAACTAAGAAACTCTTCAATGATACTCTAATTATTTGAGACGCACTAGTAGTAAAAAGTCTTTTAGCTAAGACAGAAGAGTGACAGCTCCTTAAATATCATTTATTTATAGTATGTATCATAAATATGAACAATGTATTAAGAGGTGTCCCAATACTTTTGTTTAACTTATTGTAGTTCAAATGCTGTATAGATATTTTAAATCTGTGAGAGATTTTCTGCATGGTGTATCAGTATAAAAACAGTTTTGCTTGGCTCAGAGGTTTGGGTGCACTGGCCGGCTACATTTGTAATGGCTGAGGAGGCAGCAGTTTGAATTACTCAGGAGTGGGGTGAGTGAGACGGGCAGACAGGGCTGTGGGTATTGAATGGGTGAAGATGAGACTGAAGTAAACAGTAAATGCAGTCGGAGACGGCAGTGACCCGGCAGGCCAGGCAGGGCGGAATGGCGCTAATAGGTGAAAAGGCTCAGGCTTCTGCTGCAGACTGCGCTTTCCCAGTTAACACACTCGTAGAGGAGCTTCCCGAAGTAAATGAGATACAGGAAAGTAATGGAGACCTAAAAGCTTGAGGGAAGTCTGCGCAAATAGTAAAGTGTGGAGTAAGGAGACGCCAAGGAGACTGCGCAGAGGAGAGGGTGATAAAGTGATTTGATTTGTAACCCCACACTGAATGTCAGTCTTAATGCAGACGCATTAGCTTAAGTAGCTAGCATCTGTCGAGCTCTCAACACTTGCTTTTCTACTAATACGCTCTTTTTTCCTCCCTCAAATAAGAAATCTGCTTTTTCAACATTTCGTCAGGCACTGACAGGCCTTTCTACAGACCATAATCAAACTAATGGCTCCTTGAGAACATATTGCAGTGCTCTCAGGCCTACAGACAAAGCCTATAAAAAAGCAAACCAATCGCTCAAGTGCGTCTGCTGTGTCGCCGGCCTCAAAATCATACGCCCAGATATGTTGATGAAATTAATTGGATTGACAAAATCGTTTTAAATCTCTCGCTACCCCACAACCCCAGCAACCCCACAACCCCCCCGGAAAGCAGACATAAATTGGCAACTAATCAAAATGCATCTGTTTTCTAAGCTAGCAGCAAGTTGGAGGCCATAACTCTCAGGCCTAAGGCGCACTTCTGTAGAGTGGAAACTCTTGTAAGCTGACTTTTCACTTTGCTATTTTGTTTATGCCTAACACCATCAGAAAAGTGCTGAGATGATAAGATGTTGGAGCGGCAGCCCCTCGAAGTAATAAGTACTAGAGTATACTAGCGTTCCAGCTAGCATCCCAGCTAACACTTTTTGGTTAGTAGAGCATTTTTTGATGGTTACAATTAAACGTTTTCAGAATGTTCAATCTGTATGTTTTTTTTGTTCGCTTAGAGTGTTTCATTTAAAGCTTTTGAACGTTCTGGCAACATAACTTGTGTCAATATTTTAATTTTTAGCTTTGGGAATGTTACTTTGAACATTTCTGTAATGTTAGTAGCATTCATCCAGCTAGGAACATTATGTAAGAAACGTTCTAACAACGTTTAAATGCGAACTATGCAACACATTTTCAGAACGTTTCTTGAACATAATTTCTGTAACGTTACAGGCTAACCTTCCTGAAAACCATTTAAAACGTTGCTAAACATTCTTATAACTTTTTCTGTTTGCTGGGATACTCGTGTGGGGCTCACATGGGGGAATGTATGTTGGCTAGGTGTGTCCCAGTTGGGTTCCAGGTAGATGTGGGCAATATTATGATGCATTGTCTTATTGTAATGCTTTCCCTTAATGTTTGTATAATATGCGTTTTTTAAGCATGTTGAGTATTTTACTATTGATTTAAGAGCACTGACCCAACTATACATTTTATAACAGAGAGTTTAAAGTTTAACCCTTTCAGATGTGCATCCACTATGATGGACATCATGCATTTTCTTTATTTTTTAATGTTTTGTTGCACATAACACTATTTGAGAGCTGTTGTTCATCAGAATAGACCATAAACCAGTCAATGAACAAGTTTATGAAACAATAAAACAGTAACTTGGCCCTGCGTATTACACTGGAAAAACTTGAGCTTGATTAATAGAGGCTATTTTGACTTATTTAATGTGAATTAAAACACTTTTTAATCATGTTTTTCACTGTTTAGGAAATAAAAAACTCAATATGAAATATACAACATTACACACATGCTTCTAATGCAGTGGAAATAAAAGATATATATTTTAGTTAATTGTATTTATTTGCTGTATAGATTTTATAGTAGAGTATTAGTCTCTATTAGTCTTTTCTGTGCATTACAGACAGAAAACAGCATTCTTCCATTTTTTCCATCCCTGGAGATAATATAGGTCTGAAATCCTGTTTAATTGGATGGTGTCTAGCAAAATTACACCAATACAAATCCCTGTACCGTTCATGATAGAGTATTTTAGTTGTTTGTTTTGGAAAAAACATTGTGTTAAATATTGTGTGATATAATATTGTTTAACCATACTGAGCTACCCAAAAAAGCCTTTTTGTGACAGCCTACCTTAATCCCACATGGGCTTTACCTAGGCAGCATATGCAGTGTACAGCCCCATCCATGTTTAACCCCTCCTGGTCCCATCACCTACCACTAAATCTGATGGGGCCCATCACTGACTTACTGACTGTTCATATGTGGGTCCCAAATAAAACCCATTGACACGACTTTCTGGCTCCCAGTTGGATTACCCATACAGGCCCCACATGGCCAGTATCCCACATATTATCTGAGATACTGACCCAAGTGTTCACTACGTTCTGTCTGCTGTGAAAGGAAGCAGGTGCAGCCGGCAGCCAGACGCAACAAACGAAGGACGCAGATTAGAAAAATGAAGAAAAAGAAGAAGAAAAGTCTTGTCTTCTTGTCTCTGACCCGGGTGCCGGTCAACAGTGCCGGTCCTCTATGACTCCCATTTCCTCCCTCAGTTGGACTTTATGAAATGATGCCTTTGTTTGGAGAGGCTGCAGTGAATCATCCTCCTCTTCTCCCCTCTCTTATCACTCGTCTCCTGTAAAGAGAGGCATTATTGGCTACTAAACTTAGGGACTAGCCTGAATCCCTGCTCTGTCCCACAATCCTCAGTGCTGAGCGTAAGCAGTGGTGTGTGCTGAGTGGTCTATTGTGCTGCAGCTTTGTCATCATGTGTGACTGAAGTTCCCCAGAACTGCAGTGTTTTACAGATTTCCTGAATAGATTAAAAACCGCCCCTGCGTGACGGTACACAGCTCACTGCTGAGTGAAATAGAGCATCTTTTGTGTTGTGCATTGTGCGTTTATTAGTATGGTGGATGAATATGTGATGTTTAATAGATTTCATGGGAAAAACTGCTCTGAATGAGAGAGCGTGAGTGAGTGGGTGAACTAACTGGATATGGAGGTGGGGAGTTGGATAACATCTACAGCATACTGAAGAATTCCTCTGAATATAAATAAACGCTGGGCCAATATGAAAAATGTTCCAATACAAATGCTGTGTTGTCTTATACTACTACTAGTGCATCTAAAAAAATATATTATTAATGAAAAGTTAATTTATTTCAGTAATTCAGTTTAAAATGTGAAACTCATATATTATATAGATGTATTACACACAGAGTGATCTATTTTAGGTGTTAATTTCTTTTATTGTTGATGCTTATGGCTTACACTCACTATTATATAAGACCAATCTTTACTGTTGGCAGTTTGGGCAGTGTGCCAAGTCCTGCTGGAAAATGAAATCCGCATTTCTACAAGAGTTGTCAGCAGAGGGAAGCATGAAGTGCTGTAAGAATTTCTAGGAAAACACTGCACAGACTTTAGACTTTTTTACATTTGTAAATCAAGGGATCAGAGTCTGGAGGAAGAGTGGAGAGACACAGAGTCCAAACTGCTTGAAGTCTAGTGTGAAGTTTCCACCAATCAGTGATGTTTTGGAGAGACATGTCATCTGCTGGTGTTGATCCACTGTGTTTTATTATCAAGTCTAAAGTCTGTGCAGTTTTGTTTTCCCACAAAATCTTACAGCACTTCATGCTTCCCTCTGCTGACAACTTTAGTAGATACAGATTTCATTTTCCAGCAGGACTTGGCACAATACTTCTGTCCATATAGTGTAAGAATATTTCAGTTATATATTTATTTTAAAGGATTACATTAACCACTGTTGGTTTCTAAAGATAAAAGGATGTTTATAAGCACTAATTAGAAAATGTCATTGTCATAATAAAGAAATAATGCTAGTATGTGCGTGAACCTACACCACATCAGCACCAGACCATCAGAAAATGTCTTAAACCAGTTTAGACCGGAATCGAATTTTCCTTCAGCAGGGTTCATTAGATGCTAATTGATGAGTGGTGATTTTCCTTTATTATTAGCAACATTAGCCTTTTAACTGCGCTGTTCATTTACGTAATAAGATAACGTGTCATGTAATATTGACCAAACATTACCAATATGGCTAACAGTGAAAGAAAGCTTTCACTGTTAGCCGTAAATTAGCATAATGTCTTTAGCATGTCGATTCCTGTTGACAGTTAATTTTCATTTATTAATTTAATGTTAGAAATGGTCACTTTGACTAAGCAGTCTCTTTAAATAATGTGAATCATATATTATGCTACTACTTATGCAAAAGAGAGTGTAAGGTAATACCTAACAGTGGCCAGAACTGGACTAAACAGCATGCCATATAAATGTCCACTAAAAATGTAATCCAGGCTTATCCCCTTGCACAGTAATTTAAGACCTATTATTCACTACTAATTACTAATTATTTAATTATCTAAATACTTTATTTATTAACCTCCTGAGACACAGTGTTTTGTTGGTGTGCAATTTTAAGATCAGTTGGACCTCATGAGTATAAAAAGTTAACTTTCTCTTTGTACAGGAAGTCGTTTTTGCAAAAAAACAGTGTCTTCCTATGAGGACAGTATTTTGTTTATTTATTATATATTTTTTAATAGTACTAAAATTTGTGAAAAGTGCATGCCGTATGGCGCTATAGATGTTATTGGACGTAAATAACCTGGTTTCAAACCATTTAATGAGAATTTTACATAACATATGATTCTGTCTTTACAGTGTCTTAAACGATTATCAAGTATCATACAGCAGAGAAACAATGTAATATAATGTCCACATATGAGGATGCAGGTTCTCAAGAGGTTTAATCAACTCCGAGTTGGTAAAAGTGTGGTAGAAGGGAAAGTTGAACCAGTACCTGTATCTCGGTATCTATTATGCCAAACATACATACTACTATTCCACACATAACACCATTACTCCATTTGATTAAACAAGAAAATTTGGAGGAAAATGAAGCGCGGAATAAAGTAGCGGACATTTTTATCTGGTAGTTTTCTAGATTAACCAACATGCTAACTGGCCACGTCGAACAAAATACAAACTCAGAGTGACGTGAGAGACTTGGCGCCCACCACTGTTGAAAGAGGGTTTGGATGCAAACGCTAATTAGCACAATTGCATTAGCATAAATTGAATTGATTGTAATTCTTTTTTATTTTTTTACATTTTGTAAGTAACATTAGCTTTTGTGACAGAACTATTACTTTTTCATGATTAGCTTGTACGTCATATATCATTGACTGAGCATACTAATGTGACACACTGTGTGAGATATTAATTTGCATAACATGATTAGCATAATGCTAATTGCTGGCTGTAATTTTTTTTTTTTTTATTGTTAGCAACATTTGCCAACCCTTTTTCTTTTTTTTTAACTATTCCTTAAGGTATTAAACACGATGTCACACACTGATGTAAGATCTTAATAGGTATGAAAAAACATGCCTCTTACTTTCATTCCCAAGGTGAAATCTGATTTCATGCCCGCGTGGATTTGGAGACAGGCTTCATGCCTGTGCCCCCCACAGTGGCTTCAGCAAGTGTGTGTGTGTGAGCATTGCTGAAGGCTGAAAAGCAGTGTGGGAATGGCAGGTCGCTGTGAGTGAGTGCGTGTGGGACTGGCAGGTGACTGTATGTGTGTGTTGTAGTACTAAGGTTGAGTACGTTGAGTACGTGTGGTACCGCAGGCCAGAGCTCTGTCAGACATGATATATTCATTACGGCTGGATTAGGGCGAGTGTGGGAGGGGATCAGCGTGCCAGCGACTGTAATCCCCATACACCCGGCTAATTTAATCTCACCTACTGTGCCTTCTCCATTTTTCCACTGTAGCCCACCTACTGCTGAGAGCCTCCCGGCTGCAGTGCCCAGGGGCTCACGGGCCAGTCAGAACCAAGAGAAGCGTTTCAACATGCCTCTCTCGTAGCTGTAGCCCACCACTAACGCCTGGAGACTGAGGGCAAATCAGAATTTAGAATTTAGCTGCTAGAGCTAGAGCTGCTGCTGCTGCTGATGATGCTGATGACGGCGCGCGAGAGTGATTCACACCCTTCAGATGTCATTTTTTGACATTTTTGAAGAGCGGGTTGAATACATTTAAATCAATTATGCATTAATTGTAGTCTTGGCGCAATGTTTGTACTGCGGAGATCAAAATGATCTGTATGTATCCCACACCACCCACTTCTTCTGGGTGCACGCAGCTGCCCTGCTCGGCCTACTGACTGCGCAGCAACCACTGAAGCCAGATTTTCTTTGCTGGAGAAATCTGTGATGTTTATGTAATGATAAATTATTCACCACCGTCTTATTTCCCTCTTGCCCCGGCTCTTAGCAGAGCTTGCAAGTGCAGATTTATTACATACGGATGTTTATTACAGTCCGGGGATATTTTTCACACTTTCTTTGAGGCCTGTGCTGCAACCATCACCATGTTTTAAAGTTTACTCATCATCAAAGAAAGAAATGGTTGCAAGGAGTTAGTTGCATCCAGAAGAAATTGTTGGTTTGCAGCGCAATTTAGAAAAACGATAGATAAAGGTTACCAAGATCAAAATGAATCATTTCAATTCATTTAGACTGAAGGGCTCTTAGAACTCTTGGTCTATATTTATTGAGCTGCACATACAGAACTAGTTTGTAACGCATGTATAACGCATGTGTGATGCAACATGCCAGACATCTCGGCATGGATTTGCTAGTAGAGATTCCTAATGGTGTCCTGTAATGATCTGATCATTGCAGTGTAAATATTCTAATATTCTCATGCAGTTCTTGCAGATTGTGCTCTAGAAGTGTGTAAATGAATGAAGTTACACCTATAAGGATGCTTTACAATTTACATGTTTTAAACACAACCATTCATACTCATCTAAACATTGGTAAAAAGTGGCAGCCAATAGTGCACAGCATACTCTCAACTGGAAACGACTGTCCACCTGGAGGACCTCCATCAGGCAATACAGCATTTTACCCAGGACAAAGTATCAATCCATATCTGGGGACACAGTCTGGATATATACAGTACAGACCAAATGTTTGGACACACCTTCTCTTTTTCAATGCGATTTCTTTATTTTTATGACTATTCTCACTGAAGGCATCAAATCTATGAATGAATACATTAATACGTGGTGTTTTGTACTTAACAAAAAGGTGGAAAAAATATATATTTTCTAGTTTCTTCAAAAAAGCCACCATTTGCTCTGATTACTGATTTGCACACTCTTGGCATCATTCTCTCAATGAGCTTCAAGAGGTGGTCACCTGAAATGGTTTTCCAACAGTCTTTAAGTAGAAGGTGTTTAGCACTTGTTGGCCCCTTTTGGCCTACAATGCAAATTAATTTAGAGTATTTAACTTTTTTGAGCATTTTAGAGTATCCAATTTACCTGATCTCCATGTTTTTGGACTCTGGAAGGAAACTGGAGTCCCCGGAGGAATCCCACGCAGACACAGTTAGAACATGGAAACTCCACCCAGATAAGGACTTGAACCCAAGACTCCAGTGCTGGGAGGCGAAGGTGCTAACCACAAAAGCAGGAATCATCAATGAAGATGACCTGTTTCCATTCTCATTAACCCTTGTGTGGCGTTCGGGTCTGTGGGACCCATTCCATTTTCATTTTTCATCAAATGATACTAAAAAATTATTTTTTCTAACTCAAACTCATTGGCATTGGCTCATTTTTTGTGAAAAACATATATCCAAATACATTTTCAATAAACACACACTGTACACCCCCCCCCCCTATACATTTATATTACATACAGTCTGTTTGGCCAAGGGCTAATAAACATTGCTTCATTTGTAAATTTGAAACTAAACAAATTTTCTACTGATATCTTGAGTTTAATTCATTTTCTAAAATACTAATAAAAAAAGAGTAGCACTTTTTGAAAGAAATTTAACATAAGAAAGGTAAAGGGCAAATATTAACCATGTAAGCTGTTTATGTTGCTTGCAATTTAGGTGAAGCAAGCATGTGTAAAGCATTTTAATGTGAAATTGCTTAATTTTGCTGAATACAAGTAACAAAGTAAACGAGTAACAAAAATATGAACACCACACAAGGGTTAAGTCACTCCATGACAGTCTGGCATGAAGACCCATCAAGATTCATTCCAATCAGTTGATTTCATCCAGGCACAACAATTTGTATTTGCAGATGAGTGTGTGCACATATATGTGCGTGTGTATTTCTTGATTAGTGCAGCTGTTTGAGTTTGTATTTGTTATACGCTACGCTCAGAAGTGTACGCTACTGCATGTGGGAGGTAAACTGGGCTGAACTGAGCCTGTGAGCGCTTTTGTGAGAGTGTGTGTGTATTTGTGTGTGTGTGTGTGTGAGAGTGTGTTTGAGGAGGATGGATTTTCCAGCTATTATAATAATAATGTGTGTTACCGCACAGACAGGCTGCTGGCAGCTCTGCAGGGCCCGCTGCCTGGTTCGGTGAAAAAGGCAGCCTCGGCTTCACTTCAGCAGACACACACTTCAGGGAAAAAAAGCAGCAGATAAACAACAACAAACTTGAGAGACGGTCTCTCTCGTTCGCTCTCTCTTACGCACACACAGACTGTGGCAAGCTGTGAAAGATGAAATAGCATAGACAAGAGGAGAGGGAGTTACGTAAAAGCAGGGACTAGTGGCAAAAACAGAAGAGCGCTGAAAAAATGAAGAAATCGAGGGAGAATGCTGGAAGAGTGCAGGGTAATATTTATATATGTATATAAAACTGTATATCAGTATAGCAGCACTAACTGATAGCTGTATTGATTTTTAATGTTATTGATATGTATTGAGCATTATATCCATACAGTTCCACTCTACAAAATAGCAATTTAAATTTTAAATCCAGTCCATAGTTTGTACATTGACGTGTCAAACATCATCAGACAGGAGCTAGTATCATATGCCATCACTTTTGGCATGTCCTATGGACACAAAAAAAAACACTGTATTGATCTGCGTATATGTGTGTAGGTGCAAATAACAATTTGCACTGAATGTACTGTAGATGTGATTTCACTTTTCTGTTAGCTGTTAGTCACAATTCACAGTCATTATCACCCACTGTACTGTCCACTGTGGGTGGTAAAGCTGTATTCCTATGACGTATTCCTATTACACATGACAGTGTGGATCAAGCAATGTTAAATGCCTGTACTTAATAAATAAATTGTACCATCCATCTGCACCCACTATCAGGCCTCCTCAACTCAACCATAGTTCATACTACCTTGCTATGAGCATGCTGGCAACCTCACTTACAAGATAACACCTTACAACTTATACAGGTGTGAGTGTTTCCAAACCTTCCCCTAAAGTAATCAGGACTTAGATAGATAGATAGATAGATAGATAGATAGATAGATAGATAGATAGATAGATAGATAGATAGATAGATAGATAGATAGATAGATAGATAGATAGATAGATAGATAGATAGATAGATAGATAGATAGATAGATAGATAGATAGAGGTAGTGCAGTTGAACACAATAGACAGTGAACACTAGTTGATGTGCATAAGGTGAGGAGAACTGATATCAGCCACACAGAAAGTGCAAACACAGTTATATAAATTAAAATTTAAATTTAGCAGTGCCAAAGATCCATAAACAGCAGATGAATGAACTAGTGAATGGACTACTAGTGCAAAATATAGGGTAGAACTGTAAAAATAGTGTTATAGGCATCAGCAAGACTGAGAGTGTGTCCATAGATAGGGGTGTGTCCATGTGTGGCCAGAATTGAGGTGGGTGATATGACAGTATTTTATTGTATATTGTAATAAACATTCTTATTGTTGTTTTTATCCTTTTTAAAATACAATCAATGCATAAAGAACACTGACCAACTGCATTTCATTACAAAAAGTGTAATTATTTATTTTTAACTATATGAAAGATGAGACAAGCTGAATAGAAATGGATGTATTTAAAATGAGACAGTGTTTAAATTGGGATATAATGCATTTTGAGTTATTTTATGTGGATTAAGATAAAAAGGTTTTAAATATTGTTATATAAAATTTTTAATTTAAAACATCGGCCAGATCAACTGTGTATGGCTGTAAAGAAGATTCTGCTAAAAGCAAAGACAAAGACAAAGTTAAATCTCTATTGTGCTTGTTTTGTTGGTACTCCTAATCACAATAGTCTACGCCATCCAACATTTCTTCACAAAACTGTAAAGGATTGCAACACTACTTATTTATTTTTTCTTCTAAAGTGTCTTATTTGCACGTGACACCATAAACTAAACATCTGAATGAGATTTTGGCTAAAAACAATATTGACGGGAATGAACAGCGTTTTTCATAAAAGCAACCCTTTTAAAATGTGCTTAGTTCTTATACATGGAACATGAACAGCACGTTTTGAGATGTATCATTGTTCTGAAAAACACATTAAACTCTTTTCTTTCGAACCAGATCAATGCAATTTGCTTTTTCATGACACAGGTCCTTTAAGGAAGGCACAACAGAACAATGCATTCCAGTAAAAACGAGCTGCGTCAGACATCCAGGCATTTGTTTAGTAAGGCGTAGCAGTACTCAGGAACTTTTAATGCTGACTTAAACATCAGCTTATGCTGTGATGGTGTGATTTATGGATTTTTTTTTATGAATACAGCCCAGCAGAACAAAAGACAGAACAAAAAGGGAGATGGCACAAGAAGATTTGAGGAACAGAGGGCTGGGAAAGACAATACTAATGAGCTTAATGAAGTCATTATGCAACTGAACGACCTCGGGCCAAAGGTAATGGGTGTGGTTTGAGGGGGAGTGGAGGATGGGGTGAACATTAACTAAAGAATGAAACCTCATCATGAACAGCTGGGGGGTGATGATCTCTTTTGAAGAGAATCAAGGAGACAAGAGAGACAAGGAGACAGGGTGCAGATGAGAGGGAGAGATAGAATCTCTCATGGGGGATGGAGATGTACAGTATGTTATATCTCATCACTTATGTAATAAATGTATGTCATGAATAAAACTCATTCTTACTAATAGAGGTGGCAAAAACGATTTTTAAAAGTAATATTTGTGGATTTTGCTGAAATCATTAAGATGTATACTAATGGGAATTGGCTTAATGCTTACCACTGAAGCTCCACTCGTTTTCCATAGGACACCTTTAAATCTCATTAGTTAAGCATTAGATGTGTCTTCAGTCAGTCTCATGCCACCTGCTTAGTCATTAGGATCCTTTCCCCTTATGATCTTTCCTCATCATAGTGTTATTTTGAGAAATTGGGATGCTGCTGTTTGACTGAGTTCAGCCACCAACCGATAGACAGACAGTAAAATTTAGCCCCAAAAACAATAAAATCTCTATTTCACCTGAGGGGGTGGATAACATCTCTAATCCAGCAGCAGAACCAGTCAGAATCTTCCAAAAAAAGCCAAAAATGTAATAAAACCTAATAATGTAATAACTAGAACAGTAATTTAATATCATTTGAAGCAATAATGGAATGCCTTCTTACGTAATTGGGAATTTATAGCATTTTATTAGGTTTAATTTCAAAGGTTTTATTACCTTTTGTCCCATTTCTGGGATTATTGCACTACTGGGAAATGATTACAGTATTAAGTGCTACAAACCAGACCATCAAATTCAACTAAAAAAAACACTCACAACCTGACACTATACATGATTTGGTAACACTTTACAATAACGGGACATTAATTAACAGTATTTATGTCAAAATCTCTCAAATAATTTTGAATTAACACTAGTTAAGACATGATTAATCAGTATAGTTTTAAATCCAATGTCTCAGTTCATTATTATTTACAGCATCCCTAAGCATTATTAAATTAAAGTAGTGTCAATTAATTATAAGTTAAGAAATGACTTAAAAATATATATTTAACATTGTTTATTACTGTTATTTCTGAGCCTTATTTGACTGGGGGTTACTAGAATACTAGAATATCTAATGGTCTCATGGTTGTTGATTAGTGGTCCAGTTGTCTTTATTATTCAGGGAAAATTGTTAGTTGTCAGTCAGTCAGCACTGTTCCACTAGCGCACTTTAGCCATGCTGTGCTAATGCTATGTAATCATGAGAAAAATAAGAATTTCAATGTCTCTTTCTAAAAAAAATGGGTGGAAACAGTGTCAGGTCTTTTTTTAAGTCATTATTTCTTTCAGAATGATGCACTGTTAGCATGCTAAAGAGGTTAGAGCCAGGTTATAGCAAGGTGCTCTGACTCAAGTCTTAAAAGTTTGGCTTTTTCAAATCTTACTAGTGCGAAATAAGACAGTGCTTCCCATCTGATGTGTGTTTGGCTCCAGTTTATGAATTATTTTATGCCAGGTTAAAATTGGTTGGCGTTCTGATCCTGTAGATACAGGTAAAGCATGTTTAAAAGGTTTATAAAGGTTTAAAACGATAAAAAATGATGTCTGTGGTGCAAAAACATTTGATATAATTCTCTGTTGAAGAAATAAGTACGTATTTCAGGATAAAACTTATGAGACATTTATAAACTCTAATGTTGCTCATTTTGTTTTCACATGACCCTATTCATGTTGGACTCACTGCAAGTGCGTATTCTCCTCTAGAGAGATTCTCTGGCATGGCATCGCTAGTTCTCGTGTGTTTAGTTCTGGTGAGTTCTCGTGACGAAAAGTGTTTTTGGAGAGCTGTGAAGTGAGTCAGCAATTTCCCACAGTGAAAATTGTAGTGTAGTAAAGGACTCACGATTACAGCCCAACCAGTCATATAGTGTGAACAGCACAATGACAACTGACCACTCAAAAAGCTGTGTAGTGTGAATCTGGCATTAGCTGATGTAGCCCAGTTTGTTTAAAAGGAAGCAGATGATGGAAAAAAGCATGGTAAAAGGCTTACGCTAGCTTTTTTAACTGGAACGCATTTAACTTGGGTGTGAGGTCTCTGACATCCGTCTTCCAAGGTATATGGAAGGCTGCATGCTTATAACTCATGCAGACTTGTGACTTTGCGAAGTATTGCCAACTTTTCACTATAGCATACTGAATACTATTTTGGGTTTTTCTTCTCATTTATCTTATTGATCTGATTGTGTTTTGTGTCTCTATTTTTGCCCTTCTGGATTGCGCTTTTTGAAGGCTTTTGTCTTGCTTTATGGTTTGTCCTTTGGTTGTACCTATTGGATATTGTCGCTATCATCGACTCTGGTTTGTTACCTTGTTAATGTTTAACTACCTCGTCATATTAAAACTAGTAAAACTAGTAGTAACTTTTATGAAGCAGCTCTAGTCTTTTGGAATTTACCATTTTTCAGCTGTTTTGGTTGAGCCAGATACTTTTTTGATGGAAGAACAACAAAAACTTAACCAAGAAAAATACATTTTCAACATTTTAATTCTGCTTTAAAGGTTAAGAAGTGAACAAAACCATAATTATAGCACATTTTTCACCATCAGCACAATTTTTGTTGCTTAATTTTCTTCATTTCTGGCAACAACTGTTGATATAATGCATTATATTCATGTTGAAATGATGCACACTCTCATTCATTGCATCATCTTCATCATTGTAGTGTTTATAGTACTGAAAGTGAAAGATAAAGGGTGTGAGGCTCTGTGTGTGTGAGTGTGTGTATGCGTGTGTGTGTTTGCGTTTCTAAAAGCATGGAGAAAGAAAGCAATGACACCCGCGGCTATTAAAATGTCACAAATGATGGAGACAAACAATGACTAACTATTCCCAGACACGCACGCCCACCTGTCGTGAAAGCACCACACACACACACATGCGCGTTCGAGTCTCCTCCAGCATACAAATCTCCTGCTGCAGTTAGAACGTCTAGTCTTAACCTTATTCTCCTCTGACAGACACTAATTAAAGTGCATTCTTTTAGCGTGAAAACAGTGTAGCGCAGGACATTCACAACATTTACTGACTGTGCGGCGGGACGCTTCCCTCCGGGCTAATGGGCTTTGGCGAACGCTGTGCTTGTTGTCATAAGCACTCGTCTTTTTTCCCCCTTATTTCAAGCTGCAGTCTCTTATTTAGCCTCACACACACGGCTGGTGCTGCTCCTCCTGCAGCGGCGGAAGCACCTGTCTGCTTTATTCACAGGGATTAGGCATGCCTTTCTTCTCCCACTCTCTGGTGCAAAGGAACTACAATGAAGTGTAAATTCCTATGACACAGGAGCTATTACCGCTGTCTCTAGTGTGTGCGCAGTCTGTCGCTCAGGCTATTGAAAGCCGTTCCCACTGCAGGCCCTCCATGCAGGTCTAACTAAAATAAATCTGCTCTTATTACCACGGTTAAATCAGACGGGTAAAATAACGAGACAAAAATCAACCCCCTTATAAAACTGCCCTTGCCCTCATTTGCATCCCCTTAGGATGTATGTCATTATGTGCTCGTTTAAAAAGGAGTACTCCAACCTAATCCTCATCTACTGCACCACTAGCATATGGTCAATTAGAGTGCACAGGAACAGTTTTGTCCTCATGTTCTTCTGTTCTGGAAAAGAACAGTAAAAAAATAGATTTGTTACATAACTAGCTCTACCTAATGATCACCTTTAAAATAATCAGCTCCCACCAGAGATGTCCTATAGAACAGTTCAGCTGTAGTCTGGTTTGTTTTTAATCTTGGTGCAGTTTGAAGTTTGATGGGGCAGGTGTGAATTCAGTAAACGCACCGAGACCCAGAACAAATTTCTGCTCTTTCTATACACTGTAAACCCAGATAAGTTGAATTTACTTTAAAAATTGGAGGAAACCGGTTGCCTTAAAAATGTTAAGTAATGGGTTAAGAAAATCTCAGTTTAAGTGTATATGTGCCCACGAAAGTTCAACCAACTCAAAATAGTTGAGTATTGTTTAGAAATCTCTAATTTTATTTATTTGAGTTCAAGCATCTTCTGGGTTTACAGTGTAGCTGACCATAATCTCCTGACTCAAAACCCACGTCAGCATCATCTGCTCATAGGCTTCCATTATAAGTGTAAGCTGAGTGCTGCAGTAACTGCCCATTAGCTTCTATACTCTATATTCTATAAGTGTGTTCAGGGTCCTGAAAAATCTTCCCACCGCAAGTGTCTTTTAGTCCTAAGTAACTGCTCGCGGGCTTCCATTATAACTGTGCTGTATCTGATCCTGAACCTACTTGTATAGACACAGCCCACTGGCTTCCGTTAAACGTATGTTCTGAGTTCTAAAGTGACTGTCCAGTGACTGCTAAAAACTGTAAATTGGTTTTGATTGTAAGTGTACATTGGCTTATTTCGTAAGGGTGCAGAGCACTAAAAGTATGTTTTGAGTCCTAAAGTACTTGTCCATTAAATGGCCATTGGCTTCAATGTAAACTTAGTTTTTCTTACAGTACGTGTCCACTGGCTTTAATTATAAGTTTATGTTCTACGTCCTGAAGTAACTATCAATTGGTTTCCATTATAAATGTGTTTTCAAGTGCTGAAGTAACTTTTCTTTGGTTTCGAGTCCAAAAGTATAACAGCCCATTGGCTTCCTGTTAGAAGAATTCAGTCAAAGAACCACAGAGTCGCAGGAATCAGATCAGCTTGCCGTTTATTGAAGCGCATATGCATATGGAGGTCGAATCACCAATTAGCGAATTCGATCTGATTATAGACATCTTTAGACAGTTCTTTATACAACAGAAATAAGGAAGTTACAGATACAAAAGAAGAAGTTCATTTGGTCCATAGCCATGCTGCCCCCACGCTAACCTATGGACAGCTCTCCTTCACAAAAGTTGATTTTTCAGTGTAGGCATAAATTTACAGGTATGAAATGTCTAATGTCTGCTCCTCTGCAGTCTGGGGTTTTTCTAACTTCCCTTTCAGTAAATGTCAGACAAACAAAGAGTTCACAAGTTCAATCACAAGATGATCATACATAGAATTCAATCACATTTCATTTATACATAAGGTTCAATATTAATTACTCATGGTATATTTATTTATTCATAGTACAAGAGCTTAATCACATATTTGAGTATAATACTAGTTTTTATTTTTCTCTAACACTTCCAAAGGAAACTGCCAATTGGTTTCCTTTGTAAGTGTATGTTTGGAGTTCTAAAGTAACTCTCCATTAGCTTTTATTATAAGTGTGTTTGGGGCCCTGAAGTAACTGTTCATCGGCTTCTATTACAAGTGTGTGTTTGAGTTCTAAAGAAATTGCCCATTAGCTTCTATTATAAGGGTGTGTTGAGTCCTGATTGAACTTCCCATTGGTTTCCATTGAAAGTGTTTTAGCACAATGAACTGGCTTTATTTATAAAGCTAAAGTAAATGTTCATTGTCTTTCTATTATAGCTGTTTTCCCAAAAGTAACTGTTCATTGTTTTTTTTTTATGATAAGTGTCCTTTAGAGGAAGGAAGAAAATGGACTGATCCATTGACTTCCATTTTAAGTGTGTTTACCCTGTATTAACTACCCATTGGGCTGCATTATAAGAATCTTTTGGACCCAGAAGTAGCTGGTCATTGCTTTCCACTGTACATGTGCTTCAAGTCCTGCCCATGGGTTTCTATTATAAGAATGTGTTGAGTCTTTAAGTAATTGCAAATTACTGGAGGTAGAGTGAGGTAGAGGTCAACAGTAAACTACATACCAAATTACTTCTTAGCCTTGCAGTCCAGCCAAGTGCCAAAAAAACTTTTGAGGCCTTTTTTTTTTACTTATTTAGGATCTAAATTTACACACTTCTCATTGATAACCAGATATCCTACAGTGTTACCACACATCAGATTTTGTATCTATATCATGCACACCTTCTTTCCATTTTAAATGTGCTTTGAAACCTGAGCCAATTGTCCTTTGGATTAAATTATGTGTATATTTCAACTCAATGTGTTAGAAAAATATGATCCATGCTACTCATTTCTATGCAAAAGACGTGCAGCAGATAGAGATATGATTAAAAAGTGATTACAGAGTGCTCCTTCAAGATTTTAGAATACCTTTTATTAATATTTAATTCCATCCCTATATCCCCATTGGAAATAAGATATATTTTTCTGTATAATGAGTAGATTTTTGAAAAGGCCTTTTTTCCTTGTGCTTAAAACATAAAATCAGCACAGCTTCTGCTCATCCCTGCAGTCCTCACCCTGCAGTCCTGAACTCCATCATTCCCCTTGAAGTTTGATTTTCAATTCATCCCCTGCTTATTCCTGTTACTGTGTTAGTAGGCAATATAACAGAGATGTTGGCAACCTGATCACTGATGATTGTGGTAATGAGCATGCTGTAAAGGGTTTTGTAACCTTATTTAGAGCAGAGCGGGTTGCCAGGTTGGGACATGCTGACCTGTCCTGTCTAGAGTTCTCTCAACCAGAATGAATTACGTTGGCCATCATGGCTCTGTAATTGAATTTGGGAGTGGTTACACTGGCGTTCTCTCTCTCTCTCTCTTTCTCTCTCTCTCTCTGTTCTTGATCCCATCTTCCCTGTGTGTGTATGTATATGGGTTGGTGTGTGTGTGTGTGTGTGTGTGTGTGTGGTTAAGCAGAGGATCCATGCATGGTGTGTGTGTGTGTACAGTGTGTGTATGAAGAATGTCAGAGCCACTTACCCAAACGCTGCATCTATAGCATTTCAGCTGATTCTGTAGCTGCAGAGAAGGTCATCTCTCTCTTTCTCTCTCTCTCTCTTTCTTATTCTCTCTCTCGCTCTCTCTTTCTCTCTCTCTCTCTCTTTTCTCTCCATTCCCCCCAGTGTGCGTTTCTCCCCGGCACAGTCAGGAATCAGGGCCAACTACTGCTGTCATCTCCCATCAGTGTGGAGAGGCTGAGAGAAAGAGAGTAGAGAGGTGGAAAAAGAGAGAGAGAGGTGGAAAAAGAGGTGGAGAGAGAGAGAGCTATGAGGACACAGCTGGGCTGCCTTCAGGAGGCTTTGCCCAGAAAGAGCAAAAGCGTAGAAGGATGGAGACAGAAAGGGCAGAGTGTCCGCACATTATCAGTATAAGGGAACATGCTTTCAACAGCTACTCAACAGCTAGTGTGTGTGTGTGTGTGTGTGTGTAAAAGGAGTTTTAACAGCTGTAGAAACTTTCTGTATCTTACTTATATAGACATTTTACTTTACAGCTTGTCTAGTCCCTGTACAGAATTATTACTAATAGAATATGACTCTGGAGCAAAAAAAACATACACCCATTGGCATCATGCCTGATGCCAGGTGTGAACTAGAGAGATAGAAAGCCCCTCCAGCATTGGGCTGTTCAGCAGTGTACTCAATCCAATATTTTAAGCAGGAATGAGTTGGGGGTGAGGTGGGATTGTGATCATCCAACATCCTGACCTCACTAATGCTCATGTCACTTGCTGAATTCTGCAGGGCTTCAAAACTCAGCCCTTGATTTCAGACAAAACAGTGAAGGAGTGGGTGTCCCAAACTTTTGTCCAAGACAAGAAGTCTTTGACTTTAATCCTTAAAAGGTCTTCATCTTTTTTGTTACACAGGGAGTTCTGCTGGCTCTGGTGGCCCCAATTGCATTTTGGGGCTTTTCATTCAAAATAATCAAACTCTTTTGTTAAAATACTCAGCAGATGTTTATTTTATCCCAATTGCAAGTGATATAAACATGTATGTTAAATCTGTTACCTTTACCTTTGTTAAATCATATTTATGATTAGAAATGCCACTTGTTTATGAGTATACAGGAGGAGATCTGTAAAAAAAAAATCCTAATTTATGTTTCTCACAGGCCAGTGAATCTTAGTTTAAAAAAGAATCAGTTGTATTTGCATTTTCTTAAGCTAAAAACTGACAATGGGTCCCACAGACCCAAATATCTTATAAGGGTTGAAGAACTATTCCTGTTCCATTTAGAACATTAGGGGTGATGAAGGGACCACTGTTGGACCACCACCAGGGCTGGACTGGTAATCTGGCGTACCGGGCAAATGCCAATCAGGATAAAGGAAGAAAGCGGCCCCACTTTTTTTCTGCGTGGTTTAGCTCTGAGCACATGGGCGACTGGAAACGCGCTCGTACTGTCTCTCTCTCTACCTCGCTTAATTGCATGCCCGCTCTCTCTTTCTTTCTTTCTCTCTTTGACTGTCTCTCTCTTTCTTTCTCTCTCTGATGTAAGTGATTGACATCACTAATATAATTTAATTTGATCAATCTAAAGCTGATATTTCTTAAAAAGAACTCAAACACTAAAATGCATCCAGTAATTAGAAAAAAAATATTTGTAGTTAAAGTAATGCTGTTGTTTTTGTTTTTAATAAAGTGCCACAATCAGGCTCATTGTTTGTTTGTTGATCAAAAGATCCTCTCATGATGAGAGTAGGAGTGAACCCTGGTTTCATTTAATAAAAGAGCTCCAATAAACATTCCATCCAAAAAAAACATGATTATAATAAAGTTAAATTTTGATTATGAAGTTGATAATGGTGAGGCTATACAGAATGTCCTGTTTGTAGCCTGATACAAATACATGTTATAGCTGTTTAAAGTAGGAAGAATTAGAATCGAACTGTTGTATCAGAGAATTAAACAAAATACATATTAGAAATTATTTCAATAAAAAGGATAAAAAAATCAATTGAACTACACATAGCAGACAAAAATGGTGGCGTTAATAAT
This sequence comes from Astyanax mexicanus, assembly GCF_023375975.1. Classification (NCBI taxonomy): domain Eukaryota; kingdom Metazoa; phylum Chordata; class Actinopteri; order Characiformes; family Acestrorhamphidae; genus Astyanax; species Astyanax mexicanus. The sequence continues at coordinate 41,623,162 of NC_064420.1, read as the reverse complement.
AGACAATAAACTTCTTTTTAATTTTTAATATTTAATATGTTGATGAGACATTATGCGTCTCTGTAACCCCCAGCACGTAAATAACAAGTTGGTTGTGCTCCGCTAATTATGATGGGTCGGTCTAAACCAAAAATGCCAGGGCCAATTTTTTGTCCCAGTCCAGTCCTGACCACCACTGACCAGAGAATTTTGATAATGGTCATTCTTAACTATTTTATATTTGATAAGTCTCTGGTGAAGGCCCCATCGTCAGCCCTGGTCTTGTCACGCCTGGACCCTCACAGATCCTGTACTACATAGATGCCAGGGAGAAGCCAAACCCCTGGACAACCAGGTGGGACCAAATTGGCGACTGTGGTTAAAAACGAACGCCAGCATTTGAAAGCAGCAAAGTGAGTGTGCAAGTCATGTTATTTTAAAGGCAGGTGGAAACAGCTAATGATTGGTTGACAAATGTAAGGATGAATCAGTCTTTACTGTGGTCAGTCATATCGCTTCAGATATGGTCACTGATTTAAAACAAACATTGCTGAAGTATGTTGGCTTTCATTAGTTGGATGCGTTTGCGAGCTTGATGGCAGCTCTGGAGATGTGTGATGTTGTGTGGCCCGCCTTCAGCAACTCAGAGACCGAGCTGCTGGTGAGAGATAGCACCTCGCCTTTGATGAGTCCAAATCAGTCAATGTTGAAAGGGTGAGACCAGCTGGGTCTAAAATGGAATTCCACAGCTCCTTCTGGTAGTCGTGATTGGATTTGTCACAGGGGTAAAGTCGTTCCCTCAAAGCTACACACGTTTAAAGGCTAAGTGAGGGGCTACAGGAAGAGGAGCATGCCACCATGCACTGAGACTGATGGACTAGGTCGCTCTTTGTGCAGAAGATCTGATCTGTCTGGACTCAGAAGGAGGATTAGAGAATAGCAGATCAATACTGGTGGCAGATTAGTGCTTTTAATGCTCGCCGATTTCCATGTAATTACGGAATAACAAATATTTGGGATGCATGTCTGTGAATTTAAGGTGTTATCAATGAGATCAATAATTAAATAATAAATCTATTCTATTCACATTTATTTTGATATGTAATCAAACAGCAAAGATGACTTTATTTGTTCACATTACAAGCATCATTTATCAATTGTGATGTGATGCTACACTGCCTGGTCAAAAAAAAAAGTCGCCACCTGGATTAGAGCAAATAATCTGGGGTTGTGCAAAATTGGGATGCCAGAATCCAACTCACATTAAGTGATGTTTTGCTGTTTGTTGTGAAGAAAAAAGTAAAATTTTTATTTATTCATACTTTCCGCTACATTAGTTGCTGCTTTATAATTTTATGAAGCGTCATAATATTGCAATTTCAAAATTCTGCAGACGGCTATTCATTTGAAATAACAGATACAGAGATTGCAGACATGATATAACACCAAATCCAATTTTCCTATATCTTTTAGAGAGAGAGAGAGAGAGAGAGAGAGAGAGAGAGAGAAAGAGAGAGAGAGATTAATCTAGCTAACTTTCAGAAACACTGACATTGACAACTGGCACCACGCATCAATGCCCACGGGTGCTTAATGAGTCAATTCCTCAGCACAGATGCAGAATTTTGACAGCACTACATTAAATTAAAAACTTTTAAATAATTTCATGTAGATTTTCACAAAGGTTGCCAGTCTTTTTTTGTAAACAAGCAAATGTTAGGGCTAAGGTCACCACAGCTGGTATCTACCAGGAATGATAAGTGAAGAATGATGCTTTATTTAATTTATTTAGTCATTAAATTACATCGCATTTGTCATCTTAAAAATGGGCGTATGGGCATGGAGATTATCGGCCTGCAAATGCTGCTTTTTAATTAATGAAACAGGGCATCATAGTACTGAATGCACTTGCGGCATTAAATTTTTATGTGCATTTTTTAATTGACAAAAAACTTGTTTGGATGGAAAACCGCTACAGAGTGATTAGTGCAAACAGAGGCCATTGGTTTATAATGAGGTTTTGCAAAAACAATTTCAAAGCATGTTTAGTTATTGTTATCAGTAGGAGATGAGTTTCTAGGGGATCTATTAATGGAGCACAGGGTGCTATGGTCTAAGGGCTTGTCTCTGCTGGTGTGTATTGTGTGTGTGTGTGTGTGTGTGTGCGTGTGTGAGAGAGAGAGAGAGAGAGAGAGAGAGAGAGAGAGAGAACATGTCTGTAGGGACCAAACATGACGAAAGGAAAACATTCTGAAAAAGGTTGCTGAGGTTAAGGTTATACGCAGACATGCCAGAAGTCATGGGACAGCAGGATGGAAGTTCATCATGATGTGTACCTTAAAGGATGGCTTTGGAATAACCACACTTGTATAAGCTGTGAGGTTATCTTGTGAGCAAGGCTAAAAACTGGCCAGCATGCTCATGGCAAGGCATGATGGTGAGTACCAGGTGGACAGGATATTGCATTTCCGAAGTTTTGTGGGAATTTAACATTTCTTGATCCACAGTTTTTTTCAAGTGTGTACCAGGAATACGTCACAGAAGGCTTTAATTACCACCCACAGTGTGGTAATGGTTGTGACCGATGGCATCTGTCTAGAATTGAACACACAAGCGAATCTGTCAGAAATCACATCCACATTCAGTGCAGCAGTCCTCACATACACATCCTGCATTAATTTAAATTAATGACTCATATCTGCCATTACTGTAAACAATACTGCACTCTGAGATGACCCCAAGCATTCATATTCAAATCACCAACACCACATAAATGTTAATGTTAACACTCTTAACAGGGACACACACTTTATACATAAGCACATCTGACTCATTCCAAATGCACATCTGATTAATGTCTGTTAAAAGAAATGTCAGATTTTAAAGCACATTCTCTTTAAAGGAGCGTTCTGTAGGAAATGAGAGCGAGTGTGTGAAATAGCTACGGCAGTCCAATTTCAAAACGTCACAGAGAGTAGTCTGCCCCGCCCACCCCTCCCCAGACACGAATCTCACTCGGGTTGCCAAGTTGAGGAGGCTGAATCTACACAATGCAGTACAAGACAAGTTCAGTAACTCCTACCATGGCAAGCAATTACGAGAATGATGAATACCATTGGAGTGTTTTTATTGTTTGCACAATATAAACCGGCTTATGTGAACTTTGTCCGTAGTTAGCTAACCTAGCTTTATACACCGCTAGCTGCGTTAGCCTAAGCCAAGTCTGTTATAGCGGAAAAATCCTACTGCTCCGAAAATACACATCCTAGTGTTGGAGTTACTTAGTAGATAACATATACATCTATGTCTGAGTAGCCTACTGTTTTATCTTGTTGCAGCCTGATCTAGATCTTAGTTATGACGTGCCCTCATTGCTTTCAGGTGAGAGGCAGAGAAACTTTTGAACTCACTGCCAATATTAACTCTTGTTTTATTTCTTGTTTGGTCACTGAGCTTTTTTGAGACATGCCGAAGCTTTTTAGTCTGTGTTGCAGCTAAGGTTTCAGCTGAACCAGCTCGCTTGCTAGCTTCCATGCTGCAGCACCTCTCGCTGTTGTGTATTGGTAACCTCGGTGGTGGAGTAAGTGTTTGGGAATGAGCAGCAGCAGAGTCAGAGGTTTTTGTTTTTAAATGTTTAATCATTTACGTCTGAAAACATAATATTTAATGGTTCTTAAGGGTTGCAAGACCACTTATTGGATTTGCATATGATCTAGGTCCATATATGAGAGTGTCTCTGATTTCAGAAGATATATGTGTTCACACAGCTTTGATAACGTCAGATATGCGTCACTTTAACCTGAGAATGTGAGCATGGCCTTGAAGGCTTTCTGTTATCTGATTGTTCAAGTCACCTTCACACTACATAACATTGGTAATATAAATTGTGCTAACAGTGTATATCCCTGCCTTTCACTTGTGACCAAACTAATAGAGATAAATGTGAAAGAGTGCATCCTCTCTTGGGCTGTGAGGTTAATCAAATTAATTTGATTCAATGAATTTGATTAATCAAATTACTGTTTTAGTACAATTTTGAAAATGGGGTAATGGGAATTGTACATCTTTACATATAGAAGCTGCCAAAGATCATCTCAGTAGATAGGCATGTGCTTCTGTCAGAAACCTGTAAGGAACTCTTTTATGTGGCAGTGATTTTTATATTTGACACTTTTCCTTAGATATAATACTGAAATATAATGAGGTCATGTTTTCACTCTGTTTAATATAAAAGCTGCATGTAGGGTTGAAGGGGCTGCTGACTATAAAAATATATAAATAATACGTTTAATCTAAATGTAAAGAAAACAATATCCAGGCCCTCCTATTGGTTTGGTAAGTGGTGTTAGAAAGGTCCTTCTCATAAGATTCGGTTATAAATAAAACTCCACTTTTCAGCATCAACATGTCATCATTGGACAAATCGCTTTTTTTTAGCAAAATGCTATAAGTAGTATGTCTATGAAAATAGTAGATTTTAGATAAAAAAATATTTAGTAAAGTTATGTGGATTGAGGCACTGTCACTATGAGCCAAGAATCCCTTGTTTGAATTGCGGCTCATGCTGCTTCGACATCAGCAGCCGGAGTCCGAGAGAGCACAATTGACCATGCTTTCTCTGGGTGTGTAGATGGCGCTCTCTCCCTGACCACTTCTTTGCGTGATGTCGATCAGCACAGGCGTCTGTTAGCTGATGTAGGCATGTGCTAGCCTCCAACTCCAGGCTGGTTTATAAAGCATTTTTGCATTATTGCATGCACATATCCTTGTAGGGTTTTGATCTATAGCAGTCATTCATTATAACTGTGCTTACATTTGCAATCACGGTGAATTTATTCTGTAGGCTTTATCCAGTTTGCAATCGTCTGCAGTCAGGCTGTTTTGAGTTTGCATTCCAAAACCTCATAAACCATGTGAGATATGAATACTGCTGGGTTGGTGGTGCAGACATGCAAAGGCTTGAATAGAAAGTCAGTTAAAAAGAGAGGGAAATAGAGATGCAGTCTTAAAGAGATTAGAGAGAGATCTGTGGAGGAAACCAGACATTTTACAAGCAGATTATAACTAAGATTTATACTGCAGAAAAATACGAAATGAGAAATGAAGTTGTGCCAGGGAGAAATTAGCGACAGATGCAGAGCCACGGCTATAGGAGGGGGGAAAAAAGAGGAGTGGAGGGAAGGAGTGGGGGATGGGAAAAGGAGGAGTGGAGCGCATGCTGCTGGAGTCGGAGGGTTGTCATGGTGATTGGGGTGAAAAAGAGGCAGGCAGGCCAGTGCTGACACCTTCCTTGCATCCAGGCCATTGAGATGCAGTGTAGCATCGTCTATACGCTGTATCAGACCCGCAGTGCACTCTTTCCCCCGCTACAAACCCTCTGATGATACTGCTGGGGATTTGCCAGTACACGCAGTATTCCGGGGACGGCAGGCTGCTCTCTTTTTCCACTGCAGCCTATCTCACCCTGTTCGACCCCGCTGCCTCGCTGCTATCCACAAAGCCATTTGAATGGCAGTCAAATCACTCTCAACCGATTTCACTTGGCACACTATTACTCATGCTATTTGATCCACTGATGGTTTCTGTCGCTGGTGCTTTTTGTACATTTCGTGACAAAAATGGCCTGGCCTGTGTCAGAAAGCCCGAAAAAACTCAGCGGAGATAACCGACAGTGTCAGGGCCAGTCAAAATGCTCTCTACAAAAGACTACAAATGCTCCATGTATCTCTTTTTTTGCACTGAATGGGCAAACTTCTCCATTTTTCCAAGCCATTTCTTTTTGGTCAGCCTTCAAAACGTCATAAGTATTCTACATACAGATCGTTACATACTGTCACGGTCATGCAAGAACCTCGTACCTCCAAAATGGAAATGTTACATGGAGAGGGGAAAAAACTGCAACTGCAAAGGAGCTGTATATATATATATATATATATATATATATATATATATATATATATATATATATATATATATATATATATATATATATATACAAATATAGGAAGGAAGGAATACATAAATAATTAATAGAAATACATAACTCTGCGTAACCTGTGTTTTCCTGAGTAAACTTATAATAAAGGACAGCTGGAAAATGCCCACATCTGTATACATTGTGATATAACATTGTTGTTCCCTTAAATGAGCTGCTTGCATACTTTCACAGAGTAAACGTGCAGGTCAGTATCCTCTACTGAGACGCACAAAGCGCTGCGCTGTTGAGCTATGAACGCGCCAAAGTCAGAGCACATCTGCCTTTTAAAGGGAATGGCAAGTGACACTCTGATTGGTTTATTTCACGTTAAACATGATTAATTAAGAGGATAAGTACATGCTATTTGCGTGTTTTAAGCTGCTAAAATAGAGCTCTTTAACTTCTACTCAAGTCACTTTTTTGATAGAGCACTTTTACTTTTACTCAAGTTTGAGTACTTTATACATCTCTGAATGTAATTGAGAAAAAAATATAAGGTGCAGAGAGATGTGTTAATGCTCTCCTGTGCATGATGATGTTGGATGAGAAAGAAATGCATTAGCCTGGGAAGGACTGAACTCTAAACTGTGTCACTTCAGTGAAGCCACAGCGTTCCTCTTGCCTACGGGTAAAGGTGGTACTTGCTCAGTGCAGCAGTGTGTGTTTTACCATGCCTGCGCTATTCCCGAGAGGTGCTCGATTAGATAACATCAGAAGCACTCAGCTGCGAGAGCTGCTTCTGAAACTTTTAACAAAGTTAATGGGAGTGGTGGAGAAGCAGGCATCTGGCCTGCCTAATCAAGGTCTGATGATCTAAATGCTCGCAGGAAATTAATATCTGATCGGACCTTCCTGCGCTGTAGAAGCTATCAGCTAAGACTTATCACTTACTCTACTTTCAGGAATATTTTTATCTTTGTAACTGGAGCCATCATAATTTAATTGTGCTGAAATAATGCAGTGTATTTTATCTTCTATATCTGAAACATGATAGTCTACCCATTAGTGGTGTCCTCCTGATTGCTGGCACTAATTTGCTGTTCACATCACAGTTGTTTAATTTGCTTTCTCGTGTGCGTTTACACCCAGCAGTCCTCATCAGCTCGTGTGCAAGGCTTTCCCACAGATGAGGCCTAGACCTCTGGGCCTGATGCAAATTGTGTGGCATGCTAAAGCAGGTCCGACCTTGTTCTGCCAATATTTCCCCATTTCCATTTGGGAGGAGATCACTGGCATGGCTTTAGCTCTGTTCTCAGTGCCTGCAAATATTTTCTCATTGCCATCAGGGAGACAATGGACAGGGGCCAGCGTTTAGACAGAGCTTTTCCAGTTGATGAACCAACAAAGCTTTTCTGAATAGCCTCCTCTCCATCTGATGGACCTACAAATGACCGACACATGAATAATCCAAACTGCGGATGTCTCATTGCTTTAGTATGGATTGACTAATGGACCTGTGCAACTGCTTAGCTTAGTTAATTTCCTTGACAGTAAATGTTCTTGAATGGTTCTTGGCTTGAACCGAGTGTCCTCTCTGGATTTATCTCTTAAAAGTTTATTGGAAAAGTCCTTAATTGGTATTAAATCATTATCTTATATTGATGTTCTTCAAACTTGCGATCAAGCACCACTTATGAGTGATCAGTGTTTAAGCGTTATGTAGAGAAGCAGCAGTATTTTTTCTGTAACCTTGTCCACACGTGGTCACTTCATGTGTATTAAATATCTAACTTTCTCAAATTAAACTGCGAAAAATCTGATATGATATTGTTGGTCTCAAATCACTTACAAAATCCACTTACTAATCATTTTCAACTCACCCTCGGCAATGACACACTGCTACCATCTTCACGCATCCGAAATCTTGGTATGATTTTTGATAGCAACCCTAGTTTTTAATAATACCATTTACTTTGTGCTTTATCTCTGTATTGCTTTGTTTGTAAAGTGCCTTTGAGAATTTTGAAAAGCGCTATATCAATAAAATGAATTATTATATTAGTACTTATATCAGTCTTCTATCTAGATGAAGCTAAACCACATGATAATGCAAGTATATTCATTTACAAGACACATTTAAAACAGATAATAATAATAATAACAATAATAAAAATAATAAACTTTATTTATATAGAACCTTTCATACATAAAAATGCAGCTCAAAGTGCTTTAAATAGAGAGAAGGGAGTAAGAAATAGCACACAAGCACAACAAGCAAGCAAGACATAAAAAAATAAATAACATAAAAACAAATTCATAAAATAAACATTAATAAAATATAATACTCAAAAACAGTCAAAACCAGACAGATAAAAATAAGTTATAATTAAAAGCTATAATATAAAAATATTATAAAAATAATAGTAGGGTAAAAAAAAAATCCAATATGCTAATATGCTCACTTAAGCAACTTCAGCAGGTTCTCTGAGACACATTTGAGCCATATGTTATAACAGTGTAAGCAAATCCGTCTCTCAGGAGACATGTTCAGCAACCAAAACTCCTCCCACTACAACTGGAACACCAGTAATTATGAGCTTTGTAATGAGCAGATTTGCTTATTTTCATCCAACAAGAGCAATCAGATTCCAGTCAGAATAAACAAAAAAATACATATGATCAGTAGGTGATCATCTCAGAGAGCAGTTAGGGAATGCCTACACCTGTGTAAGTTGTGAGGTGTTATCTTGTAAGAGAGGTGTGCTTATGGCAAGGTGCTGATAAATGAAATGTTCAATTTCTGAAGTTGCTCTGCCATTTAACCTTTCTTGGTCCATAGTGTCACGTGTGTACTTGGAATACACGTAATAGAAGACTGTCCACTGTGGTTGGTAATGATTGTGACTGGCAGTGTCTGGCTAGACTTGACTCTTAACAGAAATCACATCCATATTCAATCCAGGAGACCCTACATACACATATCCCAGGGGTCAGTGCAGCATTCTTTAGCTTCTAAAGGACATGGCAAAAATCATGGGGCATGATATTAGTTCCTTTCCCCTGATATATGGCGTGTCCATGTAAATTAGTATAAAACTTTTGCATCAAGTCAAGGTTCTTTAAACCGTCTCATTTACATGCATAAATACATGCATAATATAATATTCTAGTTTTTAGCCCATTTTCTCCCAAATTTACACAACCCACATTAGGACTCCCCCTATCACTAGTGATGCCACAACACAAGGAAAGTGAAGGCTAGCACATGCCTCCTCTGATACATGTAAAGTCAGCCACCGCTCCCCTTGTTTTGAACTGCTGATAATGCAGCATTGCCAATAGCATTACAGCGCAGCAACTCGGTTCTAATACATCAGCTCACAGATGACTTGTGCTGATTGACATCACCCTTTTGGAGTGATGTGGGGAAAGAGCGCCATCTACCCATCTAGAGAGAGCAAGGCCAACTGTGCTCTCTCAGGGCTCTGGTAGCTGATGGCTATGGAGTCAAAAAAGGGTCATAAAGATTTTGAGTTTGTTAAACAGAAGTCACAAATGTACTGAAACTGCATGCACGAAAATCCAAATCAACAAATTAACTGGAATGTGCAAGCTTGAAACAGAAAGTAATATTAATAATAATTCAAATGTACAAATGTGAAAAAAATATTTTAATTATATATAAATATATATTTTTTTATTTGTAAATCCAATCTCTTCAATGTGTGAATCAGTACTCCGACCTGCAGAGACCCACCCATTGTTCTGATTGGTTAAACAAACCCCGTAATCTGATTGGTCCGGATAAAGCTTTCCTATTGGTCCATCAATCAGGCGTCAAAACAGGGTCAAAATTCGCAACTGCAGCTAGAGCTTCGCACACGCAGCAGAGAAGATGAATGAGAGGATTTTTAGCTCCACAGTGAAAAACACCCACTGTCACATTTACAACCTCACAAATTCCATGTGATTTTTGGTCTGACCCAGCTTAAGCCATTTGAGCAGTACTGATTCACACATTGAAGAGATTGGATTTACAAATAAAAAAATATATATTTATATATAATTAAAATATTTTTTTCACATTCGTACATTTGAATTATTATTAATATTACTTGCTGTTTCAAGCTTGCACATTCCAGTTAATCTGTGGATTTGGATTTTCGTGCATGCAGTTGTTTAAACGCAGTTACAAGTTTCAGTACATTTGTGACTTCTGTTTTACAAACTCAAAATCTTTATGACCCTTTTTTGACTCCATAGATGGCAAGCTACATGACCGGGATTCGAACCAGCGATCTCCTGATAGGGTTGTAGGTTAAAGAAACCTAAAGTACTGTAGTTCTTCTATGGCAGTTCTTTCTATTCTACTGTTACAAAGAACACTACTGGAGCCGTGACCTTGTGTCTGATGGCGTGTAAGTAGCCGTGCTGGCGGGTGGTACAGCATGTTGAATGGTAATGTAAGATTATAATGGCGAGGTGGGGCTGATGAGGGTGTGTGTGTGTGTGTGTGTGTGTGTGGGTGTGTGTGTTCTTGTCCCAGAGGAACTGCTGACCTGGGCCAGCGTGTCACACAAACCTCTGACAGCTGTCCTCTTCTTAGCACAGCCCACTTATTACTCGTCCCAGGGGAGCACTCATGTCTTCACACACACACACACACACACACACACACACACACACACACACACACACACACACACACACACACACACACACACACAAAGCCTCATCTTCACCCTGGTAGGCATTAGGGCATGTAGAATGCTAATGATGATCTGCTCATGTCCTGTGAAGTTCAAGCCTGATTAAAGCGTAAATTAGATGCATTCTTGCACCCCAATCCATTTTTTCTGTTTTGATCATTTACATCTAAAATGACATTCCCAAACAAATTAATAATAGCTCCACAAATACAATGACTATATTAATAATCTGTGTAGAATCTGAGTCTATGGATAGGTGGGCCGCTCAGGAATTGGCGGAAGCATTTCCCATCTACTGAACCTCCTACTTTTTAAAATAATAATACTAATTATATATATATATATATATATATATATATATATATATATATATATATATATATATATATATATATATATATATATATATTGTGTATTATTAATGAATTAAATATATTTTAAACACAATTTATACACTAAATGTTAACTAAAGTGACTCAGCCCACACAATATTTTTTATTTATTAAATATTATATTAAGACTTTCTATTTTATTTTATTGACTTTTCAGTTTTACGAGCTTACTCAAATAACAGGTATTACGTCAAATATACAGAAAATCTATTAAAATTTGATCAATTTGATAAAGTTCTAAATAAAAAATGATAAATAAACGATTTGCAAAACTTCTCTTTATTTTTTTTAATTTTATATTAAAATTTGAAGATGCACCATCAGTATGTTAGTTATTTGTCAGATCTGTAATATTACGTTTTTTTCTTTCATTATAATAATTATTTTAAATGGTTATAAACATTGCATAGCCATTTAATATGGAAAGTTATGTTCAGTTATATTTTCATTACAGTCTGAGCTGATGATCCTCACAGTGTGCTCAGAAAAGCTTATTGTGATATAACTAATAACAATTATCCCAGCAAACACACAAACCTGTCACAGCATTGTCTACCTTCTTACTGTGTTATTACATCAACATTGTCTGAAGGTTGCACTGTTGTCCCAGTGTCATCATTAGGTTTTTTTTTACATTGCCTGATGGTCATTAAACTACATTTTGACAACTATCCAATATTTAAAACATTTTACATGATCCTTTTTTTTTTTGAGAGCAGAACAAGTCATATATATTTAAATAATTATGCATTTCATCATTGTAACAATGTTGTGGGCAGCTGGCAATAGGTTTTTACAATGTTGTCATAATGTCAGTATATTTCCTTGGATGATTAAATTCAAAGCTTTTAGGACACACTGTTTTTATTGTCCAATTTAACATTTAATGTTAATGTTTGTTAATGTTTGATGAACATACTAGTTTCTCATGCACAATATAACACTGCATTATTATTTGTGTCAGAATATATTGTGCATGCTTTTTTCTTTCCTCTGCATCATTCTGCTTGCTGTTCTCACACTCCATGATGTTGATTAACCAGCACCTCTCAAGTGATTCTGTTATTTGTCTGCTTTGCCTTTGCCTCTTTTTTTCAGATGGCTCTGAGCCAAGGAATACACTGAAATAGACTTTCTGACTTTTCTGAATTTAAAAGGTTTTGGCAGTATTAATTATTCTACGTTGTTGTAAATTGATCTAGCTCTTTCAAACATTCAGATAATTACCTGCTGCCCCCAAAGGTCATTCACCACTGTGAGACACAATGCAGTTCAACATGACTTTACAAATGATCCGGTAATCCTTTTAACAGCATGCATGTCTTTACTCCAGCCCTGCTACAAATGCAGTCTTGAAGTGCACTGCTGAAGGTGGACCATAAGGCTTAGGGCACGCTTTGGGACAGGGCTTGAAAGTGCTGCTGCAAGCTGTTCTCCAATAAAGGGTTTTAATGAAGCTAGGGTAACAACACCTGCTCCGGGAAGATGATGATGATGTGCATCTCTCTGAATGTCTTTTATAAGACCGCTGGGGGAAGCCATTTTTAACACAAACACTTTATTGGAAAAACTTGTGCACATATTAACGTGGTTATCTAATTAGCCAATTGTGCTACAATATAGTGCAATGCATAAAATCCTGCATATCTACCATTAGAATTAGGAAAAGTTTGGTTTAAGTGATTTTGAAAGACCTCTGTAACTCTGTACCTCTGTAACTGTTGATCTAATAAGTGAGGTTTACTCCTTAAACCTTGAACAATGGCCCCTTCTATTCTTTATTGTCATAATTTACATTTACATTACATTTACATTTACAGTATTTAGCTGACACTCTTATCCAGAGTGACTTAAGTCCTAGGCAAGGCAAGTTTATTTATATAGCACCTTTCATACACAATGGTCATTCAAAGCGCTTTAAAAATTAGAAAATGTAAAGAGAAGTCAAATGACAAAAACATGTAACAATAAAAATGGAAATAAAAGAATAGATTAAGAAAAAAGCATTGATAAAACATGATTCAAACATGATTAAAATAAAGATAAGTCAAATTAAAAACATGTAAAAGAATAGTTGTAATTTAAGAAAATAGTTTAAGAACAATGTTAAAATAAAATAAAAAAGTAAAAGTAAATACAATATTTTAATATTAATTACTAATAATAATATTCAAATAATGAAAAAGTTAAGAACAAAAATCAATATAACAGTGTGCACAGCAGAGAAAGTTACACAGTGTGAAAAGTGCAGCTAAACAGATGTGTCTTCAGCATTTTCTTAAAAGAGGTTACAGTTTGAGCGCATCTCACAGCTTCTGGAAGTTTATTCCAACTAACTGCAGCATAATGTCTGAAAGCTGCCTCACCGTGTTTAGTTCTGGTTCTAGGTTCTGTTAACAGATCTACAGATCTCTTATGATCTGAGGAGTCTAACAGGCCGGTACTTCTCCAGCATATCAGAGATGTACGCTGGTCTGAGGCCGTTTAGTGCTTTATAAACAATGAGCAGTATTTTAAACTCTATACTCCGGCTGATCGGGAGCCAGTGTAATGACCTGAGCACTGGAGCTACGTGTTCTTGCCTCTTTGTTCTGGTTAGGACTCTGGCAGCAGCATTCTGAATAAGCTGCAGTTTCCTGATAGATTTTTTGGGGAGGCCGGTGAGGAGGCCATTACAATAATCTAGTCCTATCTGGTTAGGATTAGTTCCTCAGGGGGTCCTGGGGTAATTTTTTCTCTTTTATGGGGGTCCTCTGTGATGTTATTTCCATCTGGAACGAACATGTATGTGTTTTTAGATAAGCAGATAAATACACACAATATAAAAGGAGAGCAGGGAAGAAGGGAAGTAGCAGTAACCTGATAAAGTGACAAACTTGCTTGATTCTTGTTGCTCATTTTATTCCTAAAATTAACTTATCTTCAAATTATTATTTTTATTTCCAACCTGATGAAGCAACAGATCAAAGAAAAATCATTACTGAGATAAAGTGCATTTTGCCAAAGATGTCAAAGCTGTTTAGATAGCAAATTAGGGCTGTATTAGCATTTGGTGCTTGGTGAGAGAATGTTTTTAGAAAGGCTGTCCATCCCTGATTGACAGCACTAAACTATGGTGATTAATGTGACCCCAGATGCTCACAGTCGGCAAGCTGAGAGAAACTGATGAGAAACACGACTAGTAACCTTCAAGCCTGTGGATTTAGAGAAATATATTAAAAGAATCAGTGTGATCAGAATAGATGATGCTCTCACAGCACCATCTACTAAATTATCTATTTAGCTATTTATTTGCTTTGATAAGTGAGTAAATAATTATGTATTAATTTTAATTAACATAGTTTTAGCATATTTTTACTGGTGTTTAACTCCTTTTTTACCCTCACACCTCCACCCCCAACACACACACACACACCTAATCACACTCACACATTGCCACGATCCTAGACCAGGTCTACTTGAAGCCCCTTAACCACAACATCCTAACAATAATGGATGCATGCATGTCTCAAGTGGCCTCTTATTTGAAAACCGAAACATGGTCACCCTAACCAATAGGATGCATAAACAAACATCAGATTAAATAATTTTTATTATCTGTGTAACCATCCAAAATAGCATATTTTTCTCCATAAACATTATCTTCAGCTCAAATAATATAAGTTTAATCAATATTTAGTGTAACTATTTTTTTTTATTTTGAAGTTAGCATAATTTAATAATAATCATAAGTTAATAAGAGCAATAAATTACTGTTTTTATTTAATATGCAACAATATTATGTTTTAAATTTTAGTTTTTCTTTTACCTGATGCATTTGTATTTGTGGTTAAATTAAATTGGGAAAGATATCTTTCTTAGTATGGATATTTTTTAGACTACACACCTAAAGCTAATACATACACTAAAAAAATAAGAGACCACTTAAAAATTATGAGTTTCTTTGATTTTACCAAATTGAAAACCTCTGGAAAATAATCAGGAGTTATCCAAAAGCAGTGTGTAAGACTGGTGGAAGAGAACATGATGCCAAGATGCATGAAACCTGTGATTAAAAACCAGGGATATTTCACCAAATATTGATTTCTGAACTCTTAAAACATTATAAATATGAACTTGTTTTCTTTGCATTATTTGAGGTCTGAAGGCTCTGCATCTTTTTTGTTATTTTAGCCGTTTCTCATGTTTTGCAAATAAATGCTCTAAATTACATTTTTTTTATTTGGTATTTAGGAGAAATGTTGTCTGTAGTTTATAGAGTAAAACACCAATGTTCATTTTACTCAAGTATAAACCTATAAATAGCAAATCAGAGAAACTGATTCAGAAACCAAAGTGATTTTTTTATTTTTTTCTCCAGAGCTGTATATTGAACACTTATATAGTTGTATAGTCCTATATATAAACCTTTACACTACAATGTAGTGTCAAATGCTACTCTATATCTTAGTGAATCTTACAGACTCCTACAGAAAAAAGACTCCTGTCAGGTCACTCCACTGAGTTCCATCACGCTGTATGATGCACTCTGACGCCCCTCAGGGGGCAAGACTCCCACATGGAGGCCTGACCCAGGTGGAGATAATGACGAGCCTGTGTCTTTCAGAAGGGAAAAAAAACTGTGCCTGAAGGTCAGAGAGAGAGAGACTGCTGGAGATGTGCAGATCTCTGAGGGGGGAGACGGGCAGTGGTGATGGGTTTTCCGCTTAATTTCACAATTTCACTCTGCAGTGATGGCTGTTATTAACTGGGGCTAATATTTTCAACTGCTCCATATTTATGACGTTTTTTTTTTTTCACAGGTGCTAGTTGTCGCAATAATTACCCGTTTAGACTGGAATATGTTTCTTGTTGTGCCTTCAGAGGTTAGGTGCCATGTTAATTTAGGCCAGTTGAATGGGGGTAAAATGTCTAATTGGGTGACTGGCCAAGTGAGCGTGCACTGCGTGGTCCCAAAGCACCTGAGGTGTTTCTTTAATGAAAGCTCCTGCTTCCAGAGGCAGGGTCTGTCATTGAGCCTGGCAATAAGTTAACAAGGCCCATTTGAGAGAGGGAGAGAGAGAGACCATGTGATCTCATTACAAAGAACATTGTTGAATATAAGATAAGCTACACTATATATCCAAATGTTTGTGGACACCCTACTAATACACTAACACATGCACTCAGTTACTTTAAGTTACACTCTTTACTGACACATATGTGCAGATTCAGACACACAAGCTTATTGGCCTCATGACCAAATGCCAAATGTGCCAAATTTGGGCTACAGCTGTATAAATCCCTCCAGCACTGAGCTGCCTATTCATATTGGGATGAGTTGGGGGTGTGTTGGGGTGGTGATCCTGAAAGATCAGTAAAATAAGTACTGAAAAATAATCATTTTATGACCTTACTAATTCTCTTTTTGCTAGTTAGTTTAAAATATGCCATCATCTTATAGCCATGTAGGAAGAGAAAGACAGGGGGAAAACTCTTTGGGCTGGAGTTCGGGCAGCTTGTTGTAGGAAGCCAGTTATGATGGAGAGATAAAAAGGAGGAGACAGGGCCGGTGTAGGGTTGCAAAAACATGCCATGACACTTAAGAGAAATCCAGGGGACTTATAGGATGTTGGATTGCAAAGGGGAGGTGCTTCATGCATGTTCCTTCTCCCAAAACCTAGTTATTTTTAATAACATAATGTCAATGAATGTAATCAATTCCTTTTCCTTACAACAATGCTCCAAAATCTGGTAGAAATCCTTCCTGTTCCTGGACAGTAAAGACTGAATAGTTTGGTGCACAGTAGTAAAAACTCTTTATATTGGAGAGAAAATCTGGCATTATCAAAACAGAGCTGTAAAATAGATCAATTCAGAAACCCCCAAACTGTTATGTAACAGTCTTGACTTGAGATATTAATGTTCCCAAGTATTTACATACAACCAATCAGTGTTGCGCCAGTTCACAGCTTTTCTGAACTAGTTCAAGTTCAGTTCATACATGCTCAAAGTGAACAGTTTACGTTCAGAGTTCACAATTTTAATTCTGAACTAGTGCAAAGTTCCGTTCATTTTACTTTTTTTCGTGAGATATTCAAATAAATGCTTTTTTTACACTACAAGCTAGAAATCACTATACATTCTGTGAAACTGCTCATTGTAGACATTTGCTCATGATACTGCAATTGTGGGTTTCTTACCAGGTGATGAAAATGTTCATAAGGAGAATCTGTGTCTGTCTCCGTGCCATCACTTCCACTAGCCCTTTTTTTTTTAATTGCAGCGATTTCTCTCACTCCCGTCATTGGTCTCTCTCTCTCTCTCTCTCGCTCTCTCTCTCTGTATCTCTCTGTATCTCTCTCTCTCGCCCTCGTGCTCCGCACTCTCTCTCCAACAGTCATTTAAAGGGATGTCTGCCGTTCATGACACATACTGTGGACTAATTCACGTTTAAGTTCTTTATTAAAAAATGTGTGTGTTCAATGAACGCTTTCTTTTGAACTCGTTCACGCACAACACTGCAACCAATCCTGCAAAAGCTCTGCTAACCCTGCAAAATCTGACTACAATTTAAAACCTTATATTAACCATTTATATTAACCACATATATAATGAATGAGGAGGCTGGCCTCTGGTTGAAATATGAATGGTTGTTCTTGTAATGATCAACATGGTGAACATGACATCTGTTTGCAGATAAAGACCTACTCTTCAAAAGAGAAAAGCAACACCAGCTTGCTGATTACAGCGTTGTAAAACCATATCTGTCACATACTTTTTATACACATACTTTGTATGTTATAAAGAGCAGCTTGAAAAACTCAATACATGCAAGGTAAAAAGGCTGTATGCAGCAATTAAATGTCTGTTGCGCTTAAATTAATGGATTTTAATGTGTTTAAACACAAAAACTATTTGGTTGGACCACGTTTAGTTTTGATTGCAGCACACATTCACTGTGGCATTGTTTCGATAAGCTTCTGCAATGTCACATGATTGATTTCAATCCAGTGTTGCTGGATTAATTTGTTCACCAGAATCTTGCAGCAGCATTGATGATGGTAGAGTCTGACCACTGCACAAAACCTTCTCCAGCTCATCCCAAAGATGCTCAATGAGGTTAAGGTCTGGACTCTGGTGAACTCTCTCAATCCATGTGTGAAAATGATGATCTCATGCTCCTTGAATCACTCTTTCACAATTCCAGCCCCATGAATCCTGACATTGTCATCTTGGAATATGCCCGTAGAAAATTGATGGAATAACCTGTTCTATATTCAGTATATTCAGGTAGTCAGCTGACCTCATTCTTTCAGCACATACTGTTGCTGAACCTAGACCTGCAGACCAACTGCAGCATCAACCCCACATCATTTACTCAGTCAAATCCAGTAGATGTTTTCAGTAGATAGTACCTCTGCTGTCTCAAGCAAGAACAAATCCCACATATTTGACATGAGTCTCATGTCTTGATCTCTGCTGTTAATACTGTGCTGTATAAGTGCCAGAATTGCTAGCAATGCAGTGATAGTATCAGTGTGACCCTTGTTGACAGCCTTAGGGGGCAGATTCACTTTTTTTTACTGAAGGAACCCAATACTGCAGAGAGCCCATAAGCTGGCACAGCACTGATGCGTTGGTGTGCTGTGTCAGAGAAAGCGCATCTTTTGCTACTTGTGTATTTACTATAACAGCATTACGCTGGCCTACAGCCTCTGAGAGTGCAACTCAGTTATAAGGCATCGCAAGTTTCCAGCCCTGATATTGCTTCTTAACTCAGTTTCACTGCTTGTGCTCGGAGGATATCATCCTTCCTCTTCCCTCTTGTTTTTTTCTTCCCTTTTTTAGGGTGTGTAACCATCCTATTAATTTTTAATTCTATTATTGTAGCTGAATCTCCTTTTGATGTTCAGCAACCCCTGTCCTTCTTCCACTTTCTCTCTTATTTGACAAGTCGGAACCCCCCTCCCCTCCGCTCATCCCCCTCATCTCGTCTTAATGAGTACACTCGCCACCTTTAATTATTCACCACTTCTTTTATTCTCACTCCTTTCTTTTATTGTGGCTGGAGGGGCAAAACATCAATAAATAAATAAACCTGGTTGTTCAGTCTTGGGCATCATAAAGCAGAGCAGAGCGCTGGAGTGAAGGCTACACTGTACTGGCATAGAGACTGTGTTTGTGATAATGGTGGGCGATAAAATCATTATATATATTCTTTTTATCATGGTATTTTTGTGATGACAATACTCTTGCTGATATTACAAAACACTGTTTTATTGATTTTAAAAATATACAACCTTAAATCAGAAAAGGCTGGTACAGAAACTGTAGACAGTAAGGACCCAAGATGTTTTATATTTCATATTTGATCAGTTTTCTTAATTTAATTAAGTAAAATATGCACTACCTTTATTTAATTTATTTTCTACATTGTAAATTAATATTACAGACATTTAACCAAATAAGGGACACATATGGAATTGTAAAAAAGAGTGTAAAAAACCTGATGAACTGAGATGATGATTTGAGGTGATTTGGGATGAGCTGGAGCTTCACAGTCTGCAGATCTGTCCTCAAAGGTAAAGATGATACTTAGAAGAATCTAAAGCATAAATCACTTTTTATTTTACGTGTTCCTGTATAGCTTTAATGTTGCCAATGTTAAATTAACAATGTCGAAAATCTTAAAAAGAAAGAAAACACATTGAATGAGAAATATATATATTTACGATATATATATATATATATATATTTATATATATATATATATACGATAAGATGTTCTACAGCACTAGTCCTGGCTCTGGATTGCTTGTTGTGCTCTTATGCTCTTTGAGTAATTTAGATAATTCTTGTTCTGTGCAAATTGAAAGAACATGAAATGCATTTCAGCCAGACTGTGTGTGTGTTTGTGTAAGTGTGTGTGTTTGTGTGTGTGTGTGTGAGAGAGTGCGTGTGCATGTTTGTAAGCCCATGTGTCCGCCCGTGTATCTGCTAAGTGACTGGCTGTTAGTGTCCGTGTGCATGAATAACTGAATTTGTAGGTGGGAAGGGGGGTGGGGGGTACTATGGAGACCCCGTTGTCATGGAAACGTGGATGGAGAGAGTAGGCGGTAGCCCCCCCCATGACAACCTTTATGTTTGTACAGCTTTTTGTTATCCTGATATTAACCCTTCGCCGAGAGAGAGGGAGAGAGAGAGATGATGAGATAGTAGGTACATTACTAGGTAATCGGGGAATAAGAATAAGAGGCGAGGGCAGTGGGAGAGTGGGAGCTGTGATGACATCTCTACCATAAATTGTTGTATAAGGGGTGTTACTATATGCATATCTTTATGGTCAGGCAAAAGCCTTTCATGTCTATTTTTGCATTGTTTCTTTTGGACATTTTTATTTGAATTTTTTTTCTGATGAATGGACCACGATTAAATGCTTCAAAATTACTTAGAAAATCTTTTTTACATTCTTACCTTACACTTTTACCTTTCCATGTAATGTTATAATTTATTTATTTTTGGTATTTTACCAAATAAATCTTAAGTGTGATCTTACAAACAGGTTTTAAGGGGTTAATCAACCAGCCGAAACATAACCAAAGCATCATCAGACTGAAAATGAATAAAAATGTAGCGTTGAGGCTCTGAGTGGTCCAGAGGGCTAATCGCTGCCACTATGATCAGGAGATCGTCGGTTCGAATCCTGTTCATGTAGCTTGCCATCAGCTACTGGAGCCCTGAGAGAGCACAATTGGCCTTGCTCTCTCTGGGTGGGTAGATGGCGCTCTCTTCCCACATCACTTTAAAGGGTGATGTCGATCAGGACGAGGCGTCTGTGAGCTGATGTATCAGAACTGAGTCACTGCGCTTTCCTCCGAGCACGCTGTGATGCTTCTTAGCGATGCTGCATCAACAGCAGTTCAAAAAGAGGCGGAGCCTGACTTCACATGTATCAGAGGAGGCATGTGCTAGTCTTCATCCTCCTGATGTTGGGGCATCAATAGTGATAGGGGGAGTCTTAATGAGTGAGTTGGGTAATTGGCCGTGTAAATTGAGGAGTAAATGGGAAAAAAATCATACTTAATACTTGATACTTCTCAAATGACTTAAATCACAATAAAAATGATTCTTTAATTACACTTAAAAGTACAACATAAAATCGCTGGAAAGCAAAAATCTCATCACCTCGTCCACTTTCTAAGTACCCCTCCAAAAACATAACATTCCCAGCTCCCCCCACCTTCACTCCACAGGTTAATGTGCAGACTGTAACAGTGTTTTTGCTGTAGGCCTCTTTTTTCATTACATAGTCTACTTGTTCCCAGAAATGATATCTAACCAAGCAGAACTACGGTAATGATGCAGTCCCACATTAGAAACTGTGCTGTGACCAGTCATTTCCTGTAAGAAAGACACAATTACCCTCGTTTTTTCCCAGCACACCTCAGGCTTTATATGGCCTTGGCGGCTGCTTTTGTGCTGAGTGTTGAGCTGAGTTTAACTGGAAACGGTCAAGTAGATTACCGACCCCCCCAACCCCCACCTGTACACATCCTACACAATATGAAAATAATCTTATTGGATTTCGGCCAAAGCAATAAAGGCACTCTGGTGATGCTTATTACCATCCATCCACTCATATAGACTATATGGACAAAAGTATTGGGACAGCTGCACATTCATTCTTCTGTATTCAAAGATACTAAAAAGAGTTTTCCTGATTTTCTTTTGTCTCTCTTTCTAGTGAATGCTTTCTAATAGATTGTGGAGCATTGCTGTGAGGATTTGATTGCATTCGACAACAAAAAAAGCATCATTCATCGCATCCCAAAAGTATGAATACTCAATGTTAGGCGGTTTATACCTCACAAGCTAGGGGTGGGCGATATAGCTCTAAAATAATATCACGATATTTAATGATATTTTTGCAGTAACTATATGACAAAACACTGAATTAAAAAATATTTAATGAATATACTACTGCAACAACATGAAATATAAATTGTATTATTGCATACAATATGATATGGCATATCCCTTAATTAGATATTAAAAAATACAAGAATTTTATCAGATTTATAACAGAAGTCAATGATCCAGAAGATCATGATACTAATAATGCACTTAAAATATCTCCATATATCCAGGAATAAAGTAAAATAAATGATACTGGACAGATATAATCTGTTTCTAGTAGATATATAATGGGAAAAAGAACAGTGTGAATTTTTCTTTTGCTAAAACATCAAAAAAGTAGTACCCTGATGTGATAATTAAGGGTGTGTGATGTGACATAGCACGATATTTCAGGGTTTAATGTCGTTTATAGTATTTTAAAATGTTGGCGATATTATTGCGTACAATACGATATGACACACCCCTACCACAAGCCCACACCTACCATTAAGTTTGGTGTCAAAATCTTCAAATTTTTCTGTTCCTGAGAGTCTTATTCTATAGGCAGTTCCTTGTTACAGGGACTAGACAAGCTGTGTGTGTGCATTTGTACTAATTAGAAGGGGACCACAAAAACTTGTGTGTGCCTATAACAAGATAAAAGAAGTAAAATACTGTATTTGCAATCCTGGATATATGGAGATATTTGGAGTGCATTTTAGGATCATGACATTCTGGATTATTGACTTTCTGTTAAAAATCTGATAAAATTCTTGTATTTTTTAATATATATTTTTTCATATCAGGGCATCCATGCAAAAAAAAAAACATGCAATTAAACAATAATATGAAATGTGTGTATGGTTAAAGCTCAGTGTAAGTACGGCTCCTCTCAGCCTTGTTGATGTGCTCTGTTAGAGCGCTGTACTGGGGCTGCTGATGCAGGTCAGTTCTCAGGTGGGTTAGTGAAGCTCCAAAGCTGTCTGCCCACATCACAAGCCTTTAGGAAGACACAAAGGGAGCGCAGGGATATCCGAAATATGATGTTCAGTCAATAAAGCAGAAAAAAATAATGCCTGCTGTCAGCGGCGCGTCAATCCGTGTGCACTTTATTACATCCGAGAGCAGGATAGAGCAAAATGGAGAGGAGAAAAAGAGTGAGGGAGAGAGAGAGAGAGAGTGAGGAGAAAAAAGCTTTGACCAAAGTGCTGAGTATCAGGGCATTAAGAGGAAAGTGTAGAGCAGAAACATGAAGGGGAATCGCTGCTTAAATGACTGTATTGTAAACCTCCACAGTGCTGGTTCAGTAACACATGCACATATAGGCTTAAATGGCAGCCGTAGCAAAGGGCTTCAATGGAATATTGACTTTTTATCAGGCACAATAATTGCTACTTTCTCCCATAAAGCTTCCACATAATGAGATAAAGTAGATGGTTATGGAGCTCATGTAATCCAGTACACTCTGTTGTGAGGGCGAGATTTATAGGAGTGGATTAGGGGGGAAAGTATTATTTTTCACAGCGGTGGTGATGTGTTATGGTGATAAATTTTGACACAGTGTGCTGTATTTCCTTTCTTGCGTGTGTTCTGTTATTATCAGTAGTGTTATTCCAGCGAATTACTTTATGTGTCATAAAAAAGAAGATTTAGTGCACTGGTTCTCAAAGACGGTCTTGGGGATTCCTTTTGAATTGTCCCTTAAAATAACAGCCTTATAATCGTTTTTATGGATTATGGATGTGATTTCTGCCTCACAAGATGCTTGTCAGTTTGCACAGTAATGATCAATGCCTTTTGTATGATGTGTTCCCGCTACACATGTGTCACTTTTAGTCGAGAAATATTATCCACACAAGTTCAGAACTGGAATTCCATGAAATTCAAAGAAATTCATAATACATGATTAAGGTGTATTTAATAACAAAGCTTTACAGTATATATTACAGTATGTCTGATTATAGCATGAATTCCATGCAGATAGTATTGTCTATATATTATTATTGACCACAAATTAACATTAAAACCACACTCTGTAAAACACATTGTTAAAACTTAATTTTTTAATTTTTATTTATTTTTATCCCATTTTCTCCCCAATTCGCAAGACCAATTTACCCAACCCACTCATTAGGACTCCCCCATCACTAATAATGCCCCAAAACCAGGAGGGTGAAGACTAGCACATGCCTCCTCCGATACATGTGAAGTCGACTCCGCCTCTTTTTAAGCTGCTGCTGATGCAGCATTTGCCGAGTAGCATCACAGTGCGCTCGAAAAAAAAAAAAAGAGCAGTGACTCGGTTCCGATACATCAGCTCACAGACACCTTGTGCTGATCGAAATAACCCTTTGAAATGATGTGGGGAGAGTATTTAGGCCATTTGAGGAACTTTTGATCATTCAGATGCAGCAACGTTATCATGTAAAGTACTTTAACAAATAATAATTGTATTTGGCAAAACATTGTTTTATTTGATTACTTTAAAAATAACATATTGCTAACTATGCGGCATTAAGGGAATGTATGATGTTAAGATGTTAGTGTCTGTATTTCCATTTAAAAGAAAAATGGGTACCACTTTAAAATAAGACTACCTCTATAAAGGGTTTATAAATGGTTTAGTTTATTAATAGTTACTAATTAGGTTGTAAACATTTATAAACCCTTTATAAAGGTTGTCTTATTTTAAAGTGGTACCGAAAAATGTATATTAAAAGTTAAATTTATTTCTTCAATTTAAATTTATTCATTGAATTGAATTATATTCAGAAATTCTAAATTTTGCACTGCCCTGCTATGGGACCTAAGCAAAAAATCTGACAGTTTTTTTAGCTAATGCACCAGTCCCTTATCTTGAGTGATGTTGTTTTTCTGCTGTAATGCACAGCCTTTTATTTCACATGATTAGGTAGGTGTGTTTTTCTTCTCATCACAAGCTTTTACTCCCCCCAGACTTGTCATAGTGCCACAGGCTCATACATAAGAAATTCCAGGAAGACACACAGACGGGCGGAGCCAGACTGTTAAATCTACTGTACAGAAACGACGAGGACCACAGTCTGGCACCAAACCAAATATATGGTGAACGTAGGAATATAAATTATCAATTCAGGTGAATTCAGGGCAAACCTTACCGACAGAGATGGGAGAGCTATAAATAATTTACCCTGTAGGAGGTTTCTGCGAATTACAAGCCCCCCCTCTACGTTGCCATGTCCTCTGCCACACTCCTCCTTTTCCCATTACCTTCAATCACTTCTTCCTCCTCCTCTTCCTCCTCCACTCCCAACGAGTGCTGCCATTTAATTGTCTGTTTCTCTCTTTCGGGTTTCGCTTTGGCAGAAGCACTTTCTCAGTCTGTCTATCTATCTATATATCCATCCATCCATCCATCCACCTTTTCTTTGTCTTTTTTTCTGCAGACAGACAGACAGACCATCAGGGAGGTCTCCAGGGGTGGAGGCCATGCACATATTCATTTATTTTTTCCCCCATCCTCACCCTCTCTCCTCCTCTGTGACACACATCCTCACAGCTGGAGGTGGTAAATATTTAAAGAGGAGGAATGACAGGACACAGCCCGCGGACGCACACAGCCCGCAACATGTGAACACTCTTTCCTTCAGGGTTAAACTGTGAGGCTGTGGAGGCTGTGTTTGATGCTGGGTGACCTCTTTAGTCATTAGCTTTACATTAGCATTTAGAGGCCTGTCAGTTACTGGATGGATGTAGTAAGTGCTGCTGAGCGGTATGTTGTTTATATTGGTAGTGCAGTGTTTGTGTCATGTGACAAATTGGATGAGCTTTTTTAATTTGATCAGATTTGTTACAGGATATAGAGTCAAGACTTAATTAAGATCTCTTTTAACATTTGTGTTACTTTAAAATAAACAGCACTGAAGATGTGGTAACATTTGATTTGATACTTATCAGTATTTTTCATTGCGATCCAAGGATGTTTTTTCTGATCTGTATGAGAAAGAAGTATGTTCTGATCAGTTAAAGAAGCAGAATATAAAAGCATACTTGTTAAAATGCATTATTGCGTAATTTAATAAATTTAATATATACATATATATTTCAATATTTCAATATAGAGGCAAGACTGAGATTGAAATCAGTGTGCCTTAAAATACAATACTGGGGTTTTGCTGGCATTTGATTGTTAAATATTCTCTTTACCAATAATAGTCATCATCTTAACACTGGGATTCTTTTGAGAATGATATTAATAATATTTTAAAGCAGACTGTCTTCTAAACTTTAGTTTCACTGAACCTGGAGTTTCCTCTGTGATATCACTATTTTAAATGTATTAAAATAGGGTTATTTATTTCGTAATGATAATGGAACTTTTTTTTGTTGTTTTTTAAATTTTTTTATATAGAATCATCTACAAAATATTGTTCAGCAACGTGACAACACTTTAAATAAGCAAATGAATGCAGACATCCAGTATTTTAAGTTGTTTTTGGTGTATTAATAGTAAATTTGTAAAATACATACTGTTAAACAGTTATATTCACAGCCCCTTTTCCAAAAAAAATGCTCTGTTTTTATTGTCTAATTTTTAATGCCAATAACTCACTTGCTGCATAACATAGCTTAGTCTACCCTAGCCTAGCCTAGAACAGTAACAACAACAGAAACAAAACCATGTTATCTGTAGTCATGCACAGCTCTGACCTGATGCTGCTGCTGTTTACTTTAGCTCCTCTTGTACTTCAGTTGCCACATTGTGTAGTTAGCTGGCTTAAGAGATTGTAGCCAGTCAGCCTGCTGGCATTAGCTTTTAGCAGCTATTAAGGCCCTAGTGGTGCAGATAACAGCATTGATTCGTTCGTCAGTCACCTGGTGTTAGCCTTTAGCCGTTAGCTCCACATGCTCAGTTTACTCCAGTCAACCCTTTTGGAGAGCGTGCAGGTTACATTACATTAAATTACATCTCCTTAGGTTAAACTGCTAAAAATCTACATTTATATCTGTTGCATGTGCAAATAACAGGGTGACAAAAACACACAGGGGACACAGAGAGGTCCACAGTAATTTAGATGTTGTATTATTGTGGTCTTAATTCATTATATTAATTTATGGTGTTAATTATAATTTATTTTAACACATGTCAAACCAGAACAAAAAAAAAATGAAAAAATATAATTTATTGTTTTATACTATTGTACAAAATATACATATAATAGATTCATGCATTACAAAAATGACAAAAGCCACTATTTCACTGGACCCTGCTCAGACCTCCTGGTGTGTCTTACAGGCTATAACTGTGAATGTGTGAAAGTGATTGATTTGATTATTGATTTGAAGCTTAGTGCTCTTTGAACCCTTCAGAATATTTAATCCACCTTTTTTCACTTTTATTTATTTATTTATGTGTTTATTATTATTATTATTATTATTATTATATTTGTATTATTTTATTTCTACTTTCAGATAGTTTAGGCTCTTTTGGGCAAAATTGTACATCATTTGATGTGACTACTGCTTATGCAAAAATTGTGAAGGTTCTGCAGTCACAAAATATTCTGAAGCTCTAATGCAGACCCATTGTTGCAGTGGGAAGATTTTTACACAATGTAGAAAACATTTTCAGGCAAATTCTAAAATTCCAAAAAGACAACATGTCAGGCGAAAAGAAGATGCAATGTTGACGTAGGATATAATGGTTTGCTGGTTGTAAATACACAGACCAAGTTTGCTTTCTCGAAATCTAGTTGTTAATCTAGTTGTTTGTCATCAGAACAAAATACCTTGCAGGCACGTAACAGTATTAGACGTTATCCTAACGTAAAACATTTGTCATCTGACGTCATGACCAACATTTAACCTGAAATTATGGTCTATTGAAGTTGGTAGCCAGCTGGGTAGTAATGTATAGTATATATTGTAAACACAAACCTTCAGTTTGGCATGATCTGAAGTGAACAAACCAGAACAATGAATTTCATAAAACATCAGCTTGTTAGTAGATTATCAATGCAAATGACTGATACTGATACTAATCAGAATACCACCACGTACTGGCTATAGTACATGTGTGAGAGAGTAGGATGCTCTAGTCAATTAAAGGGGCAGTATGTAAATGTGAGAGTGTGTAAGTGCATTGCAAATGTTCACACAATTCAGTTTGAGTAAACGGAAATGATGAGTGCAAAGTCGAACCGAGCGGAGGAAAAGCGATGTAATTATGAGAAGTGGCTGTGATGTGATGATGGAGCTGATAGATAAAGAGAGAGAGAGAGAGAGAGAGAGAGAGAGAGTGCTCTGGAGTCCGCAGGGCCCTCTCCTGTTGCTATATCTCTCCTGCGACTGAAACGAGGGGTCATTAAAATGCATCACTGAAAGCCTGTCATGTCCCACAGAGACCTCAGAGGTTCAATTTGCTCGTACTGAGTGTTCTTAAATGCTAATTTGCTACCTCCTTTTCAAAGAGGGTGTGAGGACTCCAAACATGGCTGTGATCTTGAGGAATCTGCCATACAGGAGAAATGAACAGTGTTACAAATTAGGCCCTTGGTGATATTTCGTGTTTACGGCGACACGCTGTGATTCACATTTTAATTGATAAGCATGCGATTTCCGTCACTGTTGCTATGCCTCGTTGCGCAGAGATAATTAAGTGTATTCCACATGTGCAGAAAGTTGATACCAGTAAGTTTATCTGTGACAGTGATGGTATTTTGTAGAACTATTTCGTATTAAGTGGTATTTTATTAAGTTGTAGGTTTTTTTCAAAATTATAATTGATTTTTTGAAATTATTAACCTGAAATGTACTAATAAACCTTATCTTTAGGGTCAAATTGACCTCAGTAATTTAAAAATCTAGAAAATTATTATAAAGAAATGTGTTAACAGAGTTTTTTTCTATAGTTTTTGTTGAGCTATTAGTGGTTGTTGCATTATCATGGTGTTGTTAGAATAGGGCCTAAAGCAAGGGGAGAGATTTTTTGTTATAGTGATCTTAATATTTAATATCCATTACAAGCGTGTGTAAAATATTGATACTTCTTATATTTTATACATCTAAAACAAACTGGGGTCAAATTGACTAGTCAAAGAACACGAATGTGTACAGGACTTAAAATAATAGTATTATTATATTATTAAATTACTGTCAATTGACAGACAGTAGGAGGGTTAAAAGGTAGCTTGAAAGATTGATTAAAAGATTGATTTAGATATTTTCAACTCTGGAAAAATATGGAATTAAATTGGTTTAAGCTTGAATAAGACTTCAGTTATCTGTAGTGTATCAATTAAGTAGGGGGACCCTATTTTTCTTTTTTATATAATTTTATTTCTAATTTTTATTCCATTTTCTCCCCAATTTACACAGCCAATTACCCAACCCACTCATTAGGAATCCCTCTATCACTAATGATGCCCCAAAACCAGGAGGGTGAAGACTAGCACACGCCTCCTCTGATACATGTGAAGTCAGACTCCGCCTCTTTTTGAATTGCTGCTGATGCAGAATTGCCGAGTAGCATCACAGCGCACTCTAAGAAAAGCGCAGCGACTCAGTTCTGATACACCAGCTCACAGACGGCTTTGCTAATCGACATCACCCTTTGGAGTGATGAGGGGAAAGAGCGCCACCTACCCACCCAGAGAGAGCAAGGCCAATTGTGCTCTCTCTCTCAGGGCTCCGATGGTAGCAGATGACAAGCTACATGAACAGGATTCGAACCTGCAATCTTCTGATCATTTCCTGATAGTGGCAGTGTTGAGGTCAGATTGACTGAGGTCAAATTGACTAGTCAAAGAACGCCAGTGTGTGCAGGACTACTAAATATTTATTATATTATTAAAATAATGTCAATTGACAAAGACAATAGGAGGGTTAAAAGTAGGTAAAGACAGATGATTTGGATGTTTCCAGGTCCGGGGAAAAATGGAATTAAATGGGTTAAAGCTTAAATAAGACTTTGGTTATCTGTAGTGTATAAATATAGTAGGGGACTCTATTTTTCAATACAAGGTTAGGATGTTGTAGCTTAATGCTGAATGTTGGCTGAGGGGCTTTATACCCCTTTAGCCCAAGTCTGGTTTTAGGCATGGTGCTTTATGATAAGTTCCATTGGTTGTACTTCTCTATAATAACTATATATATAGCTATGTGTGTGCATTTGCACATCTGTGTGTCAGCAGTAGCTAAACGCATTCCTTAGAAGGAGTCTCTACATACATTTAGACATATACTGTTCGAGTTTTTTCCACATGTGCAGAAACATAGTAGCAGTAAGTTCAGCTGTGTGACGCTGGTGTCCTGTGGGTTATTATACCCTGTTAGACGTGCTGCTGCTGCCGCCGCTAAAGTGCAGGGTGTCCTGTGGAGCTGCGCAGCTGCAGCTCAGCTACACCTGTTTGTCCTCTGACCCGAGCCAATGAGGCAGCTAACGGGCTTTAGATGCTATCGCTGACCGCACTGTGGCAGGTCTGAGAGCTGAGAGCTCTAAAGCCCTGATCATTGTGTCAATCTCCTCCATCAGCGCTGGCGACAGAGCGTTGAAGCTCATCAAGAGCCTGACAATGCTCTTATCTCTACCTGTCAATTAAAGGGCCTATATCATGGTCGTGGACAACTAAATGCTTCTTTTTTGCTTTTCTGGACAGATAAAAAAAATAAAAATTGTTTAACCCCTTAAAATGCCTTGTCCCGTATACAGGCTACAGGTGTAGGTGATACAAAACCCTTTTTTTTCTGCATTAAAATAGTTTCTTTATATTGAAATCTGCTACAGGACACTTGGTGAAGCTGCCTGTTCATTTTCTCTCTACTTCACTTAATAATTTCAGATCAGTAACAGGAATCAACCCAAATTCTGCATGTTTGAAAATAGACATTAAAACTAGACAAACATAACGAAACTAAAGGTCTGGAGGACATCAACTGTTTGATTTTTATTCAGGAAAATATAGGTTTTAAAATTAAAGTTAGGAAAGATAAATGTTTTATGATTTTATTCATTATATTTTGATATTAGCAGATTTACTTACATTATTTATATATATATATATATATTTTCTATTAAAATTACAATTAGAATTTTAAATAACATTTATTATCAAACATGAAAGCTTTTTATGTAATGCTTGAATAGAAATCCTCAAGATTTAGTGGTGCTATACCAGGCAGACAACTGACAAAATCCTGACCTGTAAAAATGACAAAATACCTACAAAAGTACTGGCTTGTTTTTACATTGTATTTGTATAATTAAGTGAGACAGAGAGAGTGAGTGACAGATATAGTGAGAGTGTGATATGGACCTATTAGGATGCTCTCTCTCCTTGTGTTCAGTAGACCTATCAGTGTGCTCTGTGTGTTTTTGCTCAGTACACTTATCAGGGCTGCAACTAATGATTATGATTTGGTAGTCGACTAATCTGATGATTGTTTTTTTTTTCGATTAGTCGATTAGTCAGCGATTATTTCGGCCATGTCCTCCATCTCTAAAAACGATAGAAACAGCTTAACATGAGATTTAAAAGGCATTAAAATGTCTGGATGTTGTATAAACATGAAAAGTACTGATACTTAGTGAGTAAATATGTAATTTGATGTGTATGTGTTTTTTTTTTAGTCGTGTATGATACTCTTATTATTTTATTTTATTTATATTCAATTAATACATGAATAAATCTTTAATGTTTATTTATTTGCAGGAGTATATTCTTAAAAGTTTTGTCATTGCGTCTAGAAATAGGATATATTATTTTAGGTCCATATTGCCCATCCCTAAACTACAGTATAAAGTTACAGTATATTATGAACACAGTTTCTGCATGATGGTGATTGATGTATGATGCTCCTTATGTCTACATGTTTATAGACACCTCTTTTATTGTATTCATTCATCTAATTCAGTTGCATTCACTAGTGACACAGATACAAATTCAAACACACAAATGTTCAGAGAAAGAAATATTATAGAGTCTATTTTTTTCCTCTCAGTCTCTTCTTCTTCTATTTTTCTTGGCCCTTTCTTTGTCTCTCTCTCTCTTTCTCCCTCTCTGTTATTCTCTCACCTTTTTTGTCTCTCACTCATTCCTCTCTCACTCTCTTTCGCCCAAAGTCTAGGTCAATCTTTCTCACTCACTCTCTCTCTCTATTGCTCAATCTTTTCTCTCTCTTTTGCCCTTTCTTTGAGTAACTTTCCTTTCTTTGAGTAACTTTTTTCTCGTCACTCATTCTTTTTTTTACTCTATCTCTATCGAACTCTTTTTCTCCCACTCATTATCTTGTTCATTCCCCCTTCCTTTTCTCTGTCTCCCTTTCTCTATTCTCTCTTTCACTCGTCTCTTCTTCAACCATACCTATCCTCTTTTTCTCCTTCTCTCTGTCATTCACTCTCAGTCTCTCTAAATTATATATATTTTTTACCCATTCTTGTTTCCTCCTCACTCTTTCTCTGTCTCCTTCTCTTTCATTCATTGTCTTCTTCACCCATTCTCTTTATTACTCTCTCACAGTGAATTGTGAATTGTGAATTCTGGTAGCTGGTGCACGTGCCGTGCACAACCCCCGACACTACCAGCTTTTTCCTGTTCAGTCTTTTCACCATCATTATTCTGTTCTCTCTCGCTGCCCTCAGTGTCTGTGAGCATGTCACGCTTGGTTCGGTCACCTAGTTACCGGCCTCTGTTTGATCGTGCATTGCTGGGCGATGGTCTGATTGGCGGCCGGCTCCCTGGAGAGCGGGCGTGTGACTGTGCTAATCCAGCCGCACTCTCTCTCTGTGCTGCGGAGCTGTGCTGACGGCCAGCGCGTTATCACACAGCCCTCTTTCCCCGCCGCTCGCTAAATACCCAGCCCAGCGTGGCCCAATTCATCCTCTTTCACTGGCATTTGTTAAAGGCCAGAAGAGGCCTGGCCGGCCTGTAATTGGCTGCTGCCACCCCTCTGTGAGCGGCCCTCTGATCAGTCAGCGGCAGTACCCCAGAACCTGCCCTGAGAGAGAGAGAGAGAATGGAGGGATGGAGAGAAGAGGTGACTCATTGATTGTGGAAGCAGCTGTGTGATTTAGTTGGGGAGGGGATACTGTCCAAACCGTCAGCTTCAACCATCACCCCTCTACACCCCCCGACCCATCAGTCTCTTCCTCTCTCTTTCTCTGTATCTGAGTCACTCTTTTTTTTCTCTCTCTCTCTCTTGATACACTTCTTCATCCATTGTTATTCACTCTCTCACTCTCTTCTTGTCTTCTTCACTGATTCTTATTCTCGTCTCTACTTATCTGTCATGCTATCACCTGTTTTCTTCTTCGCCAATTCTTATTTCTCTTGCACTTTTTTCTCTTTTCTCCTTTTCTGCCCTCCCTCTCTCCCTCTGTCTCTCACATATTCCCTTCTTCGCTCATTCTTATTCTCTCTCTCTCTTACTGCTTCTTACGTATTCCCAACTTTGCCTATTCTTATTCTCTCTCTTTCAATATTTTTTTATCTTATTTTCTTCTTCGTCCATTTTTCTTGGCCCTCTCTTTTTCTCTCTCTTTCTCTCACCCTCTTTGTCTTTCGTTAATTCCTCTCTCATCCTCTTCCTCCCTCTCATTCTCTCTCTCTCGGTCACTCTCACTCTAGTGCTCAATCCTCTCTCATTCTCTTTTGGCCATTCTCTCTCTCTTTCTTTTCTCTTCATCAATTCTTTTTCCCATCTCTATAACACTCTGTCTCGTTCTCTTGCTCCTATCCCCCCTTTCTTTTCTCTTTCTCTGTTTTCTCATTCATCTCTTACTCAACCATATCCTCTTTTTATCCCTTTCTGTAATTTGCTCTCACTTTCTCTTACTTATAGTTTTCTTTACCCATTCTTGTTCCCTTTCTCAGTCTTTCTCTGTCTCCTTCTCTTTCCTTCACCCATTATTATTGCTTCTTTCCCTCTTTCTCTCTCTCTCTCTTTTTCATTCATTGTCTTCTTCATCCATTCTCTTTATTACTCTTTCTTTCTGTCCCTTTCTCTCTCTATATCATATCTTTCTATCTGTCTATCTGTCATTCTCTTGCCCTCATTTTCTTTTTCACCTATTCTCTTTCTTCATTTATCTTTTCTCTCTCTGTTTCTTTCTCACACACATTCAGTTCTGTCTTCTTTTTAAGTGTCTTCCCATCTATCTCTCTCCCTCTCTCTTACACACAATAATTCTCTTTCACCATTCCTTCACGCACCCTTTTTTTCTCTTTCTCTCTCTCTATCTCTCTCTCTCTCTGTGTTTTTGACTTTCTCATCTCCGCTCTCTCACTTGCTCAATCATTCCAGCTGACTCGTTCTCTCGTCTCTGTCTCTCTTGTGTGTGTCTGAAGGAGCTGTTGAGGGTACAGAGCTGATGGGACGCGATGTGTTCAGTGACCTGGCTAAGCCGTGTTTCACACCGGCATTATTTCCATCATCTCTGAGACGTGACTGTGTTCCACTGTTAGATCAGTGCTGTGTTCCTCGCGCACACGCGGTCCGACTGTGTCCAAACGGCTCTGATGAAATGTTTATGTCTCATCAGTCTACTGACCTGACCGCAATCGCAATCAGGGAAATGGAGACTTTGGCGGGAAGGAATGAAACATATCCTCCTCTACACCCCCCCCAACTGTGTCTGCGCTTCTTCTTACTCCTCCTTTCAACCTTCTGTCGTTCTCCAAGGTCGCTGGGCTCCGTTGCCTGGTGCTTTACGCTGCCAGGTTACAGCGGAGCTCCCTCAGCCTCCTGCTGCTTCAGACCCTGAGCACCAGCCAGAAAACATTCAACCTCCCGCCCTTCATTCCCTTCACTCTCTCTATCTGTCTCTTTATCCCTCTTTCCCTCACTCTCATTCTCTCTATCTGTCTCGCACCAACCCTCTTTTCTCTGTGCTTTCTCCTTATTTTTCTCCATCTCCTCCAGTTATCTGCCTAGCTCTGTCTCTGTCTATCACTTAATTCAGTTAAATACAAATCAATTAAATTGATTTACCCATTGTTTTATCTGCATTCAGTCCAGAACCTGTCCTTCATCACTAAGCGCATGGAAGTAAAATCAGTTCATTTCAGTTTAATCTGTCCATCTAGTTAAACTAGCCAGTTCTAAGGCTATGTTCACATTACCAGGCTGAAGCGAATCAAATAAATGTTTTTGCTCAATGTGGCTCAGATCTGATTTTTTTCATGTGTGTGATCGTGCCTAGTCCAACATGCCAAATTTGTTAAAATCAGATTTAAGTCACTTTCATATGTGGTCCTAATCCGATACGTATCCAATCCATAGACATGCGTCATAAATGTGTACCGTCAAATCATGTGCAATTCATGCATCTTTTTGCTTTTACCCACCAACGCATCTCTTGGTGCAGCTGTGCAGCTATAGCTGCAAAAAAAAAACAGCAAAAGCAAACCGCCTGACCTTTTTTTTACCTCCTCGACCTGAGCATGAAGTTCAGACCAGCTGTTTACTCTCCACTCCAGCAAAAGATGCTCCACATATGAGCTGCTAACTCATCCAGTTCCCTTTTGAAAGCTACGAGTCGTCTGTCAAATATGACGTTTTTTTGTTGTTGGTGAGGAAGGCGACGTTTATACACGCATCAATGTGCAGCATGTGAGGTGTTTCAGGGACAGATTTGTTCACATTACACTCAGATACAGCTCGCTTACATTTGTGAATGTGAACATTCAAGATAACCGCCAAATCTGATCTGAGCAAAACATTGAATTTGAGCATTGTGGCTTGTAATGTGAATTACATTCAGTTCGGTTCAATCTAATTATCTACTTATTCACTTCTATATTCTGGGTTGCAGTACATTTGGAGAAAACTCAGAATAATTTGGTGCAAGTGCAGAGTTCCGTTTAATTTAGGAATTTAATTAAGGAATTAATTTCAGTTCACTTTAATAAAGTTTAATTCAGTTCAGTCCAGTAAGATTTGTTGTCATAATGAGCACATATATAGTCACAGTATTTCCAGAGCATAAAAAAACACGACAACAGGAATGATCTATCTGTCAAAAACAGCAACTTCTACTGCTGCCCGTGTTCACAGCCAGAGTCTGTACTCTCAGCACATTTCTGTGTTTAAGATCAGTTTCTCACCCTCTCTCTAGCCTCTCGCTCTCGTTCTATCTGCCCATCTCTGTCTATTTCCTCCTCTCTCTCTATTTCAGTTTCTCTCTCTCTCTCCCACACCCTCTATTTCTGTCTGTAGCTCTCTTTATCAACACATGCAATCACAACTGTTTAACCCACATTGCAAACGATGTTTATTAACATGAAATTACTTTAAATAGCTCAGACTAATATAAGAAGCACTTTCTCCAGATTAAACATGAAATTTCACTTACAGTGACTGCAGTCTCAGAATAACTGCAATTATTTAAATATCAGTTGTTTCTTAAGCAAATAAAAACTTAACTAATCAAG
This sequence comes from Astyanax mexicanus, assembly GCF_023375975.1. Lineage (NCBI taxonomy): Eukaryota > Metazoa > Chordata > Actinopteri > Characiformes > Acestrorhamphidae > Astyanax > Astyanax mexicanus. Next base: position 41,586,879 of record NC_064420.1, on the reverse strand, counting down.
AACTTCATCTGTATCAGTATCAGACTCTAGTGTGCTTGAGGTAAACCTTTCAATTTCCTGAGGTGAAGAACCAAGTTCAAGAACATGAGAAAACAAATCATCCATCCATCCATCCTCCTATGTCCTTTTCTTTCCCTCTAATATTACAATTGTTTTTCGCAGTTTTTCCAAAAAACAAAAACTGGTATTTGTAGCACATATTTGGGAATTACAGTAAAATAGCCTGTCTCTTGTTTTACTTTAGTTTACTTTAGCTAATTAGGCATAAATAGTCTGTATACTTAAGTACATATATGTATGTATGTCTTATAAAACCAACTAACCAACACACTGAACGTTCAATCATTCAGTACATTCAGTTTATTCCATATTCTAGTTATTCCAGTGTGCAGTTGTGGTGTAAAAAAGCTGTTTTTTTAGATGTGTGTTTAGATGATGTAGTCTTTCAAACTATCTCCTCTCTCTCTCCATTTTTCTCTAACTATCTCCCCTCTCTCTCTTTATCTCTCCCTCTCTCTCTTCCTTTCTCTCTTCTGCTCTCTTTCTATTTCTCTCTCTCCATCCTTCTGAACAACTGAACAGCAAGCTCTGAATTTCCAGCTTTATTTCTCTCTCTCTCTCTCTATTTCTCTCTCTGTCTATTTCTCTCTCTATATTTCTCTCTCTATAATTCTCTGTCTATCTCTCTCTCTCTCTCTCTCTCTCTCACACGCATGCACACGCACATACACACATATGTGCACGTGCACGCATGCACACAGGCACACACCCGTGCTGTCACAACCTAGCTAAGACATTTACAATCCAATTTATTATGCATTCTTTATTCCAGCACCCTGCGTTGATTTTATCTCACTTCAAACATACAAGTATATACTATTATTTTAATTGACACCACTAATGTACATTTCTTACATTCATTGTTTTATTTACATTTAAATAACCACTATGCGTCTAAAGAAAAAAACAGAATTTTGTTGTGATTAATCGGATAATTTTTTTAAATCGGTTGACACCACTAATTTTAAGATGATTCTCTTTTTATCTCTTGCTTACTCGCTGTCTCTCTTATTACTACTCTCTTTCTCTCTCTCTCTCTCTCTCTATTTCTCTCTCCATCCGTTTCTCCCTTGTTCTTTTTACTCTCATATTTTAAGACGATTCTCTTTTTATCTCTAGCTTACTTACTCTTGCTGTCTCGTCTCTTACTACTGCTCTCTCTCCCTCTCTCTCTCTTTTTCTCTCTCTTTCTTTTTCTCTCTCTCTCTTTTCTGTGTTTATATGTTTCGGTGTTTTGATGTTATGGCCTCGGGGGAGGTTTCTTTGTGTGTATTTGTGATCAGAGCTAAAGAAGAAAGAGAAGCGTTAGCAGGCTTGATAATGTCAATAACGCAGGCCATGCTTTCAACTTGTACATGTGGTGTGTGTGTATGGTGTGTGTGTGTGTGTGTGTATGGTGTGTGTGCATATGGTGTGTGTGTGTATTGTGTGTGTGTGTGTGTGTGTGTATGCCATGAATTTGGCAGGCCTGTCTCCAGATGGAGAGCGTGAACTGTTCCTGGAGAGCGGCCCTCACCCCTGCAGCATGGCTGATACCATCTCTAATAGGTGCTTATCTCCACGCTCATAAAAGAGCTCTTCAGATTCTCCAGAGCAGTTCACTGCACTCCTCCTCAACGGCTTCCTCCCCTTTATTTCATCCGTCGTGTTTTGTGTGTGTGTGTGTGTGTGTAATGACTGTGGTCACTGTGTGTTTAGTGGTTTATATTCAGGATGATGATGAGATGTGTACATACAGCAAATGCTTTCAATTTGTCTCATCAGTGAGGGATTAGGTTCTTTTAATGAGCTTCGTTTTTTGTGGGCTTACTTCCATATCTGCGGCAGGGCTGTGTGATTGTGTGATGTGACGATGTGTTCCTCGATATTGTGATGCATTATGTTATGATGCACTGTTCTGTGTACATTGTGTGGATTTTTAGTCCTTTTAGAAACAACAGATTTGGGTTAGTTATAGAGCACCTGTATAGCTAGTATATAGTTTCCACATGAAAAGTATGGTTTAACTAATTTCATGTGTCATTTACTAATTATATTTTTCCCTAGTTTTTAACTGGCTTTCTTGGCTTGAAACTTGTAAAAATGAACACACAGTGTCATTGATGTGAAGCACCACGAACTAACATTTAAGCGCAATGCCAAGGATTAGAATTGCAGTGGTTTATTTTGTGTTGTGTTTAAACTCTGACCACTAGATGACAGTGTTGTGCTCTACAAAATGTGTTCAAAATAATGTAGTATAATAATTAAAGATATTTTTATAATATGTAATATCTGTTGTTATATTTTGACATGCAATACAATAAAATAGCAGCAACTTCTTAAACTGCTATTCAAATACTCTTACATTTGTAGTAAACTGATTTTATGTTGTTTCATTAAGTGCTGCATTTTGTCCAGTAAAACAGGACTAATTACGCTCTTTGTGATGAAACCTACAGTTTCATGAAATCTATGATATACATATTTCCCAAGCATGAATGATATGCAGTATATCACCATAAAAAATTTATCAAAGTATGATAAAATATTGTCATGTCTAGGTCTATTCTATCAAATAAACTCACATTTAATCTATGTGATGGCGTGTTTTTATACTATGATTTTGGTTTTCCTTAAATTTGACTTCAGCAGCAAGAGGTCGCCGGTTCGAACCCCCGCTCATGCAGCTTTGCCATCAAGCTGCTGGCGCTCAGAGGGAGCAAAATTGGCCCTGCTCCCTCCGGGTGGGTAGATGGCGCTCTCTCCCCACATTACTCCTACGGTGATGTCCACAGCACAGTGCGTCTGTGAGCTGATGTATCAGAGCCGAGCCCCTGTGCTTTCCTCCAAGCGTGCTGGCTTCTCGGTAATGCTACATCAGCAGCAGCTCGAAAAGAAGCGGTGGCTGGGTTCACTAAAATATTGAATCGTAACTGTATTTTATCGTGATGCGTATCTTCTCACCAGGTTCCCTAGTAAAGTAGCAGATCCTCACTAATTTGCTAATGCTCATTATGTTCTTCCATTGTGTTGTACAACCCTGTATTGGTATTATGATAGTAAATCTGAAATGAAGTGAATTATTGTATTGTGTATGAGGATATAATCATGTATCAAGCTCTTTATGCTGTATTAATCTGCTCTACACACAGAGTTTCATTAGTGTTGCTCTAAAGGTTAATGAACAGGGATGTGTGTAATATTTTGACCCTTAATGAGGATATCCTCATTGGCACGCTCTCTGCTCTTTATCTGTCTTCTCCTTGGCACTCTCCTGGACCATGTGGTGGTCCGAATCATTTTTCTTCTGCTCTGACATGTGTTGGCAACCCTCCCTCTTTTTCTCCACCTCCCTTACTCACTCTACCTCTCTCTCTCTTTTTGCAGTAGGAAGACAGCGAGAGGGCGTGGACCTGTGAGCGAGCAGGCGGAAAGAAGAAGCGCAGCCAGTGTGGAAGAGAGAAGCTGAGAGGGAGGATAAGCAGGACTGGTGAGACAGAAGGACGAGGGATAGAGAGAAAGAGAGAGCGAGAAAGAGAGAGAGAGAGAGAGAAGGGAGGTGCCCGTCAGTGGGGGCTGCTGGTCTCAGGCTGTCCCCGTTTGTCCTGTTTGAGCTTGGAAGCAGGTGCAGGTTTGATGGGACAGTGAGCAATGCCTACCACACCACAACAGCAGGTGGGCAGCAGGGGGCGCCGCATGCCTTCCTCACTCCCTCTCCTCAGTGTCCTTTTCATCCAGCTGACCCTCACCTCTATGCCAGGCCATGCTGCCATCTACATTCCAGACAACTGTGAGTATGAGATTTTATCGCACATATCTTCTGGTGTGTGTGTGTGTATATGTGTGTGTGTGTGTGTGTGTGTATGGTTGGTTTTATGACTTAAACAGGGGTGACCTACAGGGGTTGGACAATGAAACTGAAACACCTGTTATGTTAGAGTGGGAGGTTTCATGACTAAATTGGAGCAGCCTGGTGGCCAATCTTCATTAATTGCACATTGCACCAGTAAGAGCAGAGTGTGAAGGTTCAATTAGCAGAGTAAGAGCACAGTTCTGCTCACAATATTGCAATGCACACAACATTATGGTTGACATACCAGAGTTCAAAAGAGGACAAATTGTAGGTGCACGTCTTGCTGGAGCATCCGTGACCAAGACGGCAAGTCTTTGTAATGTATCAAGAGCCACGATATCCAGGGTAATGTCAGCATACCACCAAGAAGGACCAACCACATCCAACAGGATTAACTGTGGACGCTGTAAGAGGAAGCTGTCTGAAAGGGATGTTCGGGTGCTAACCCGGATTGTATCCAAAAAACATAAAACCACAGCTGCTCAAATCACAGCAGAATTCAATGTGCACCTCAACTTCCCGGTTTTCACCAGAACTGTCCGTCACCACAATAAATTATTGTGGTCTAAAACCAGGTGTTTCAGTTTCATTGCCCAACCCCCTGTATATTGTCCAACAAAAAAAAAACTAAGATGACACCACTTTAAAAACCAATATTGGAAAATTATGGATTAAATATCGTAGACATTCTTTAACAAATCTAAAATACAATAATGTTAAAAAAACATCATATTAATCTCTTATAAATCTCAAAACATACACAAGTATACTGACCTACCAAAATAGGTATAGGTATGCAAGTATAGAATTCACCTGGTTGAAATATAAATGTAGGATATAAATCTACATAATATATAGAATATACAGTAGGTGTAGGACTGAGAAATGTATGTATTTTTGTACATGATCCAGAAACACTGAAGACAGTAGTTCTACAAATGTGTAATGAATTATCAATATATAAGAACATATACAGTATTTTGTGTGTCTATAGCAGCTATAAGAAGTACAGGATTTAGTATTCTTTAAAATGATCAGAAAATATTAACAGCATGTTTGTACCTTTTCTAAGCATACCCAAACTGTTGCAAATACAACTCTGGAAAAAAAGAGACCACTTAAAAATGATGAGTTTCTTTGATTTTACTCAATTGAAAACCTCTGGAATATAATCAAGAGGAAGATGGATGATCAAAAGACATCAAACCAAACTGAACTGCTTGATTTTTTGCACCAGGAGTGCAGGCATAAAGTTATTCAAAAGCAGTGTGTAAGACTGGTGGAGGAGAACATGCCAAGATGCATGAAAACTGTGATTAAAAAACAGGGTTATTCCACCAAATATTGATTTCTGAACTCTTAAAACTTGAACTTGAATATGAACTTGTTTTCTTTGCATTATTTAAGGGCTGAAAGCTCTGCATCTTTTTTTTTGTTATTTCAGGCATTTCTCATTTTCTGCAAATAAATGCTGTAAAATGACAATATTTTTATTTGGATTTTTTTTGTTGAGAAATGTTGTTTGTAGTTTATAGATTAAAACAACAATGTTCATTTTACTCAAACTTAAACCTTTAAATAGCAAAATCAGAGAAAAGAGATTTAGAAACTGAAGTGTTCTCTTAATTTTTTCCAGAGCTGTATGTTAAGGCTGTATATAAATGAACATGGGTCAACTGCAATATTAATTCGTACATATTTGTGTATGTGCATTCTTTCAGTTCCTATAGCAGTGTGTGTGGTTTTAGTGGTCTTTGTGGTGAAGGTAGGCTTAGAGCTGTGCAGCTTGCGATTCTAGGTGTATTTAATTGCTCAATTGATTGCGGCATTGATCCGGTTTCCTCAGCGCAGATGTGTTACTGATTAGGGCAGGAGCTCAATCACACAGTGATATATGCTCAGCACAAGTCAAAACTGCAGAGTGCCAGTTTACCCATCACTCCACTCGCTTCTCCAAGCGCTGTTACTCTGCACTTTCAGTCAACAGCACAATAGGGCTGATCCACAATAGCGCTGTTTCCTCCACGTACATTCAGGCGGAATGAGGTGAGGGCTTGGGGGTGTGTGTGTGGGGGGGGGGTTGCACATGTTGAAGGTGGAAATATAAAGGTCAGTGCATCTCTTGATTTTCATTTAGTGACCTTTTAAGTGCATAGATAGATGTGGCCCGTGCGATCGATAGCACACCCACATTGGAATGTCTGGTGCACGGGGTCACCGGGTGTAGGCAGAGCGTATTCGGTTCTCTTTTCACTTCTATTGTATGGAAATTAAATATAGCAAGGGTATCTCATAGTACAAAGCAGGACAGAAGAGAAAGATAGAGGCTTTATTATGGCCTCGCTTAGCAAGCACATTTCTGTATCTGTATCAGGGCTGCTGGGTTCTGGCCAGCCACAGTGGAATCCAGGTGTCGGCGCTGGCATGAGGTCTGATCTTTGTTCTGCTCTGTGTCTGTGCCCCAGTTATACCCCAGTCAGCACTACAAGGCATTACACAAAAATAACAGCTGATAAAATATGATGATTAATATTAAACCTCCCAGTTACCGCCTGGCATCTTCCACCCTGCACATTTTAATGGATCTTCTGCTTTAGTGCAACCATACATCTCTGAAAGAGTTTGAGCTGATTAGTTGAATCATAGTAATTAAGTATAGTTATAAGTCAGCAAGTTATTTTTACTATAAGTATCTGCTACATTACAAGGATTCAAGGAGATTTTATTGTCATTCGCATCACATGTGATACATGAGGTGGAACGAAATTGTGATCTAACGAGCCAGTTTACACCCAAGAGCTGTTATTAAAATAGATATATAGATAAAATAAAGAATACTATAAAAATAGAATATACAAAATAGATAATACCCCAAAAAAATGGAAAATACCCCAAAAAATAGAAAATACCCCCCAAAAATGAAAAAAAAAAAATATAGAGAGAGAGTAGACAGGTTGCAGCAACATGAAGTCCAGAGTGCAAGTTTTGCTATAGCAGCATGATATGGAATTAGAGCAGTAGAAGATAAAGTGTCTCATTGCGGTTTAAAGTGACAGTGTTTGTAAACAGTAATTCCTACAGCAAGGTTTTTTCTATGTAGGTAAAGGAAGCATTTATTCACCAATCGGCCGAAACATTACAAACTAACATGTCTAATGTTGTGTTTCATTTACCTCTGATGTTGAAGCTAAGAATAACAGCATTCCAAAGTTTACTGCATTCCAGTTAACCCTCCTGTTATGGTAATTTGTCAGGAACAGCAGTGGTGTTCCCGGGTCAACTTGAATTTTGAGTTTAATTATCCCAAATAAATCCTAACAAGCAGTGTGAATATTTCATTAGTAACTCCACTGCTGATTATTCTATCAATATTTATTGATATTAGCAATGGTGCTCCTTACCTCTAACAAGTAATAGTTTAATTAGGTTAATTGTTCAAACTTCTTTAATGTTTTACTACTTTATTACTTTTGAAAGTCCAACATATAAAACAATAGTGTTATATAACATTGAAACAACTGCAATTTTGTTTAGTTTTTGCAGGAGGTGGTTGCAAATATGTGAGATGAACCATTTTCATATTATATGTTGATTACACTAATTAAGGCAAGCAGAAGAAGTTTCATACTGAAAAAAATACTTTTACCTGTTTTCCTGGATCTTTAAACTTTAAAATTCAATTTGTCAATTTGACTTGTAACATAACAGGAGGGTTAAACAATCAGAGATCAGCTATTGTTCTTATAGCATTGATTAGCCTCAGGTTAGCACTGCTATAGCATCTATACTAGTTGAAAACATAAATCTACTAAAATGTGCAGGGTGGGAGGTGCCAGGCTCAAGACTGAGAAACACTGAAATGTAAAAAAAAAACAGTAACTGAGAGATTTAAATGCAACCTCTTTCCATAATATTAATCATCATATTTCATATTTCAGCTGATAATTGTAATGTCTGTGATTGCCTTTTAGTGCTGACTTGGGCATAAACAGACAAATATCATCTGATAAAATATGATGACTAATTTTTTGTGAAGAGATTGCATTTAAACCTCTCAGATACCTGGGGCAATGCTATAAGAACAATAGCTGATCTGATCTGTTTAAATGGATCCCAGTAAATTCTGGAATGCTGTCAATCTTAGCTTTAACATCAGAGGTTAATGAAACACAACATTAGGCATTTTGGTGATAATGATTTGGCTGATTGGTGAATAAATGCTTCCTTTACCTCCATAGAAAAAACCTTGCTGTAGGAAGTTGTAATGTAGCAGATAATTATAGAAACAAAAACATGCTGATTTATATATATATATTTAATTGTTACGAACGGTCCATCCTTCCTTATTATGATACAATCATTACAATTTTATATATATATATATATATATATATATATATATATATATATATATATTTTTTTTTTTTTTTTATTCAACTCCGTGTGCCTCCATTACTCCTGGTGCCGTCTGCTAGGCTATGCAGAGTCTATGTATATATATATATATATATATGTCTATGTTATTTTCAGTACAGTAATGGCGGCGCTCGGAGCTGAAGCTCGTGTTATAGCATGTAAACAGTGTTTTTAATAAGCTTCCTGTGCGCTTTTTAAGGTAATGCCTCGTTTTAAATGTCAGGGCTCTCCGGATTCTAGCAAGGGGTGTGAAGCTACTTTGAGCTGGATAACGGTGGAAAAAGCAATTTATGTTTATGCAAATTATGACCTGTGTCCATTTTAAACCGGAGTTTTCCTTTAAGGACCTCTAGCAGTGGTCAGAATGGTCATGGCACCCATAGTTTAAGTTTTAGTGACCGCAGTCAGTGTTCTACTGGAGATGCCTGTGCAGTGATAGCTACACTATCATTTATAAACAGTGTCCCTATTAGCAGGACTTGTTTACGTGTTGGTTTATATCGGTTTTATGTCTTAATTATGTCTGGAATTACTGGCCAAATTCCATGTACACTTTTCTCTGAAATGTGTTGTCAGTGTGATATTTTTAAGATGTTTCCCAAGTCCTAGTTGTTTCTGTGTAAAAGTTCATATGAACAGATGTCGTGTGTTATGTGTTATATCTCTTAGTTAGCAACAGGATGTAGCATAGCTTGACACATTTTTGGCAGAATCTACATTAAAATAACATTTTAAAGCTCTGAGTTGTCCAGTGGATTAAGACGCTGCTATGATCTGAGAATCACTGGTTTGAATGCTGGGTCGTGCTGCTTGCCCTCAGCAGCCAGAGTCCGAGAGAGCACAATTGCACTGGCTCTCTCTGGGTGCGTAGACACCCAAAACACTCCCACTGTAATGTTGGTCAGTACAGGCCATGTGTCTGTACACAGGCTAACCAGGAATTCTACATCAGTGGGTGATTTCACATGAATCATAGAAGGGGTGTGCTAATCTTCACTTTCACCTTCCTAGTATATGAGACAATACTAGTGTAAGGGGGAGTCCTAATGCAGACAAACCAAGTCTCCCTGAAGCTGCGGGACTCTCCCGCATTTCGGTAGTGGCTCCCTGATGCCCGCGAGTCACATATAATCTCCAGGAATTCAGAACGAGTGCCCCAAGAGCGCACTGCATACAAACGCACACACAGGCCACAGACTTTTTTTCTCTAATCGCGTGTGGGAAGGAGAGAGAGAAAACAGAGAGGGTTCTGATTGGCCTGTTCTCTGCAAAGAGTCTGCGAGACAGCCAATCAGTTTTTAGTGTGGGCGGGCAGTGTTTTTCCCCCCTCCCGGACGGGAATTGTTCAGTGACTGAGAGAAAGCAGATCATGGCGGAGGCAATATTAATAATTATTGTAATATGATATGAAATGTGTTTGATGTTGTGCAATTTTTTGTGATATTCTAACTGTCAATTTTTGTCAAATAAAGGCTTTTTTTCCAAAAAAAAAAAAAAAGGAAAGCAGAGGCAGGGCCTTCCAAAAAGAAAAAAAGATAAAACTCATTTCACCTCTGAATGCTCTAAATTTAATAAAATTAATTAACTAAAATTAATTATAAAAAATTATAAAAATGTGTCAAAAATTATAAAAGTAAAGTTTCATTATCCTTTAGTGTGTGTGCAAGTTTTTTTTGTTTCGTTTTTTTTTGGGGGGTGGGGGGCAACCTCCCTGAAAACTTTTGCAACTTGGGATGTCTGCTAATGTGTGGGTTGATTCTGTGGCCTTCCAAACTGGAAAGAAAAAGAGATAAAATGAAAAATAAATATATATAAAAAAATAATTCTGATTCCTAACTGTCTACCACACTCTGAATAATATTTTTTTATTTATTTATGATAACCATGTGTGTTTTTTTAATCGACCGTATCAACTGTCTATAGCACATACTTACAGATTCCATATACTTATTTGGTTCTGGTCAGTATGCAAGTTTTAAGTATTAAGTTAGTTGCCTTTACCTGATATAGTTATACTAGTAAATGGTGATGTACATATCTGATACTGTAAATATATTCTAAAATACAAATATAAATACTTTAATGCATCTTCTCTTGTACAATATGGACATGATTTGATCTATAAAAACAGCCCATAAAGCACATGAACATTACATTAACAGTAGGTTTTACGTTGCCTAGCTTGAGCACTGAACACATGTATATGCACTTCTACATCCTAGACTCTGATACAACCATCCAGTGATTAAAATTACAGATAAATTAATGGTGCTGATGAAAAACATTGGCAAGTACTGTAGTAATGAAGTGGTTTTGATTCTCAATATCCATGAGAATAAAGGTAATGGTGCATAGCGAGTGATAATGATTGTACTATGTATAGTATGTGTGTATATATTGTGAAAGCGGTGTGTGTGTGTCAGTGTGTGTGTGTGTGTGCTCATGTGTATAATATCCAAAGCTTACCGACTCTCTCCTTCATTTCTGCTGACCCTCTGGACAGACCAAATTAAAGACCGTAAGTGCTTGTAGTGCTCTGTCCTGTATATCTATATATATATATATATATATATATATATATATATATATATATATATATATATATATATATATATATATATATATATATTTGTGTATATATGTGTGATTGTATGTATGTGTTTGTGTGTTTGTATACATGCTTTTTTGAACTGTGTGTCTTTGTACGCTGGATTGTTCTGGTGTAAAATTTATAGTACATGTACAATATGTTGTATAAATGTTGTATATATGTTCAGTGCTGTGTGTATATAAAGTGTTGCACCCCATCACAATTTCTTCTACTTTTGCATATTTGTCACATTTAAATGTTTAAAATCATCCAACTAATTTTAACATGAGAAAAATAATCAGTAGTAACACAGAGTGCAGATCATAACTTTAACCTTTAATTTGTTGAAGATACAGATTTAAAAAACTAAATTAACTGGTTAACCAAATTCAATTGAAAGTTTTGTCGACTTGTCATACAATATATGGACATGACCTCATAGATCTTTTGTTGACCTTGATATTGCCCATATATTTTTTTTCTTAACAAGTGTTTATGTTAAGGAGTCCTCATTAATGTGAATTAAATGGTATTTAAACTCTATAAAAAAAAAAAAATATATATATATATATATATATATATATATATATATATATATATATATAACTTATGTCTGGCACATGATGCCACGTTCACAAGATATTTAAATACAAATGACAAACAATATCAAAGATTAAAATTAGATAATTGGAAACATTTACATGTGACAAAGAAGAGGGACAATATTTTATCATTGTGAATGTTGTAAGTCTTGTGCTGTGGAGCAGAATGTCTGTCATAATAAAATGTTTTTTTTTTTATCCAAATACTTTCAAACAATAAAATAAACTCTTAATTCAATGTAAAGTTTTCATATTAGGTCAGTTTGGACCCTTTTCTATTGGCCCATTAATTGTGAAGTGTTCGCACAATGCAAACAATCCTTTGCAATTTTTATAATGTAAAAAAATAATATATTAAGTTATTAAGTTAAATAGGTCTGTCATAATAATGTAACGAAAAAAAAATCAATGTAATGTAATGATAATATAATAGTGCAGAAATGCAATTGCACCCTTTTAAAGAGCAATGAACTTTTAATTTTAAAGAATATTCAGGCATTGGAATAAGGATATTAAAACATTTAAAAAGAAAAAAACAAAAAAAAAACTTAAAATATAATACAATTTTGAAAAGTTGAAAATATCACCTTGTTTATTTTAATGGCTTTTCTTGTTAGGAATAAAATAATGGGTAATATTAAGGTCAGTAAAGTAATGGAGGTCGTGTCTGTATATTGTACGATAAGTCGATAATGTGATTATCGTGACAGGCCTAGTTGTGAGGTTTTGATATGACCGTGCTGTTGTGTTACATGAGTTTAATGCTTTCTGCTGGCTGTGTGTGAGATAAATACAGAGCTTAAAAATCACTGGAGTGTCTTCAGTAGATGATGTACAGTATCTGCTTCCTCCAGTAATAGAGGACAGCCTGCAGCGGATTAACTACATCTCAGACGAATCATCAGACTTATTCCTTTCAACAGTCGGGATGCTTTCATTAAACCATCTCTAATCTCCACAGTTCTCCCTCACTTCCATCCCTCTGCCTGTCCCTGACTGCTCCTCACTCTCTCCTCTCTCTCTCCCTCGATTCAGAGAGGTGTTCTCCACCTCTCCTTGGCACTCTTTATCCTTTTACACAGACACACAAGCTTCAAACACATGAGTCCCTCTCTGTCCCGCTCTGTGTTATTGAAATCATGGTGCGTCACACTCGGTTCACTCTGTTCACATTCATGTGTTTAGCTGAGCTGAAGCTCAAGGAAAACGAATAGCATGACAGTGTTGTACTGTCAGCTTTAATCTTATGAACAGAGCGTAATACAGAAAAACCCTCTTATATCCCAAACCTGCAACTTTTCATGAGAAGAAAGATTATTATTAAAAAAATCTGTGTGAATCATGTAAAGAACAGCTGTCAGATTTTAATTATTTAAACAGTGAAAAAAGCAAAACATATACAGCTCTGAAAAAAATAAGAGACCACAAACTCAATGATGGGTTTCTTTGATTTTAACAAATTGAAAACATCTGGAATATAATAAATTATATAAGTTATACATGCTAAGATGCATGAAAACTGTGATTAAAAAAACAGGGTTATTATACCAAATATTGATTTCTGAACTATTAAAACTTTGAAACTATGAATATGAACTTGTTTTCTTTGCATTGTCTGAAAGCTCTGCATATTTTTTAATATTTCAGCCATTTCTCATTTTCTGCAGATAAATCCTCTAAATGATAATATTTTTATTTCGAATTTGAGAGCAATGTTGTCCATAGTTTATAGAATAAAACAACAATGTTTATTTTACTTAAACATAAACCTATAAATAGCAAAATCAGAGAAACTGATTGAGAAACTGAGATGGTCTATTAATTTTTTCCAGAGCTCTATGCAGAAACATTAAAATGTATCCAGAATGATCACTGGAACCATATAATATTATAAACTATCCAAGCTGTGCAGCATCAAGAATTAAGTTTGAAACAAAAATAATAATAATAAATAAATAAATATATATATATATATATATATATATATATATATATATATATATATATATATATATATATATATATATATATATATATATATATAAAATTAGTATTTTGTGCCATGGCTTTTGCCAAGAGAATGCTGGGCAGTGTCAACCTCACTCAAAGAAAACACCTCAGAACATATACATGTGTGGGCATTCCCAAGCCTTCCCCTCAGGTAACACTTCCTGATTAATTTACAGGTGCTGGTCAACGAATTAGAATAATTTGAAATAGTGCAATCATGAAATTCTTTGAATGCATTTTTTGTGCAGAAAGCAAATCAGGTGTTCACCGCACCTGTCCTACTCGTTAGACTAATCACAGAACTCGTTACCTGGAAAAAAATTTGCTCAGCTGAGCTTTCCAAAAGGCCCATTTAGGCCATTTAACTGTGACACTGTTGTTTTATTGAATTAGAATAATGGAGAAACCGTTTCATTGAATTAGAATAATTTTTATTATAATTACAATCATCACTTTCTCAGTATTTTGTGGCTGCGCCCTTGGCTTGTATGACTGCCTGAAGTCTCCGCGGCATCGATTTGACCAGCTTGTCGCAAGTTTCCACACTCACAGCTTCCCAGGCAGTGGCGATGTTCTGCTTCAGTTGGTCCAGCGTAGTAGGCTTTCTGTCGCGAATTTTCCGCTTGACGATGGCCCAAAGGTTTTCAATGACATTGAGGTCAGGCGAGTTGGCCGGCCATGCCAAAACTTCAAGCTGTTTTTTAGTGAACCAATCTTTGGTCGACTTTGCCGCATGAGCCGGTGCAAGATCCTGTTGAAATATGAAGTCTTCTTCGCCGAACTGTTCCTCAACAGTCGGAATCAGGAACGTTTCCAGAACATCTTGATATACGGCAGCATTGACAGTCTTCTTGAGGAAGCAGAGTTTCCCTACACCTCGAGCGGACATGCATCCCCAGACCATAACGCTCTGGGGAAACTTGACGGATCTTTTCACGCACTCGTGATTGTAGGTTTCGCCACCACGACGCCAGACACGAGGACCTTGGTCACCGAAGGAGATGCAGAAGCGTGATTCGTCACTGAAGACCACTTTCTGCCAGTCTTCAGCAGTCCACCCGCCGTGTTCTTTGGCCCACTTCAGCCGTTTCTCCATTTGTTTCTTGTTCAGCATCGGTTTTACTGCTGGAACGCGAGATTTGAAGCCGAGTTCGCGCAGACGACGGTAAGTGGTTGATCTGGAGACGTCAGCGCCGGTCTGCTTGTTCCACAAGTCGGTGAGCTCGGAAGTGGACTTGAACCGGTTGCTGACTGCGATCTTTCTCAGCTGCTTGTTGTCGCGAGCAGAAGTTTTTCGGACGCCGGAACAGTTGGTGCGCTTGCTGCAGTTTTTCTTGAGAGCTTTGCAGACGGAAGACTGGCTGATGCCGAGCTGCTCAGCAATTTTAGTTTGGGTCAAGCCTTGTTGGCGAAGGGCTTGAATTTGAGCCACTATTCCGATTGAGAGGTCGCGCTACTTACCCATGATTGATTTTACAACTTAGAAATTCTACTCAACCCTGACTTTATACTGCACAGTGAACACTTTTCACAGAAAACAAAAATGCGAGCATTTATTCTAATTCAATGAAACGGTTTCTCCATTATTCTAATTCAATAAAACAACAGTGTCACAGTTAAATGGCCTAAATGGGCCTTTTGGAAAGCTCAGCTGAGCAAATTTTTTCCAGGTAATGAGTTCTGTGATTAGTCTAACGAGTAGGACAGGTGCGGTGAACACCTGATTTGCTTTCTGCACAAAAAATGCATTCAAAGAATTTCATGATTGCACTATTTCAAATTATTCTTATTCGTTGACCAGCACCTGTACATTTCTATTGACATCCCATGACCTTTTGCAGGGCAATTCATATTGCAAAAGTGATAACTGAGCCTTAAAGAAGAAAAGACATAGAGAAGACACATATTATAGAATTGCATTTTCCATTTCCCATCACATTAAGTATTATTAGTATAATTTCTATTAAATTTATTGTATTATATGTAATGCAAATGTTTGGCAACCTGTCAAGTTCTATGCATTTATATTTTCCAAGTGTATACAAATCACCACATTTCTGCACTTTCTATATACTAATTACTATACTGCAATTCAACACATTTCAAAATAAATTATTTAATAAAATTTTTCATATTGACTAAAACGTGCAGAAAATGCTAGATTTCCATTTGTTCAGTTATTTTCCCCTATACAAGGATGTCCTTCATATAAATTTGAAAGCAAATAAAAAAGTAGGGTTTAATCAACCTAAACAAATACTAAGTAATAAATACTGGTTCATGCATGCAGGTTTCTCAGTTTAGTTGCCTAGATCCACATGAATATTTTTTTCAGGTTCAATAGATAAACCACTTTTACAGTGTAGAATACCTCTCTGTGTGTGTATATATGACTGTACATCCTTTCGCTGTACAAAAGCATCTATGTGAGTTTGTATGTTTGTGTGTATTTGAAAGTATGCCAGCTTTTAAGTATAGAACCTGTATCTGTGTGTGTATCAGTCGTGCATTACATGTCGTGCATTACATTATTACTGTAAATTGACTCACAGTAGAGGATTCTCTCTACCACTGGATCTGAAGTCCTGCGCTTATGAAAGGTTTATTCCTTCAGCACAAATGAAAATTTAATAAATTAAATAAATGTATTTTCTCTAGCCTTGACTATACCACTCATCCTGTCTATCTGTCTGTCTATCTGTCTGTCTGTCAGTCTGTTTGGCTGTCTTTCTGTCTAAGAAGGTCTTTTTCTTTCTCCACAGTCCAAAAACCCCCAGTCATCACTGTCCAGCCAGCTTCCATCACTGCCTTCTCCTCTGATGAGATTTTCCTCAACTGTGAGGCTACTGGGAACCCCCCTCCAAGGTCAGTGTACTCATAATTTACTAGGTCTGTAATGATAACTTGTTTAGACTGGGTTACTTTTTTTGTTAAAATAGGATTAAACTTGATTTGTGTGAATGTACAGATAGCATATGTGGGTGATTACAATATTAAAGGGAAAGGATAAGTTTATTGCGTTAAACACAACAATGCAGGCCAAGAAAGTTGCAATCTAACTGAGACTTTCTGGGGAACCCTTGCTGCGTGTGAACGAATATTATCCTGCTAAAAAATACCAATTGGAAGCCCTCCAATGAAGGCGATATGTAGGATGTCCTGGACATATTGTGTATCTCAAATCACTACTAGGGGTGACTGACTGTTCTAAGCGATGGCTCCCTAGATCTTTACACCAGCCAGGGCAGTGTCAGGACTCATAATTGTCTCTTTGCTGTGAAGATGCTTCAAAATAAGGAAGAAGACATTGCAGCAGACACTGCTTAAAGACTAATGCCCGGATTTCAGTGTCGCGAGCGACAGTATCCGTGTAGTGTGACACAGTCAAAGAGCAGTAATTTGACGTGAGCCATGCCATTGGAGCGTCCGACGGAAAGACTAGCATGTTAGAATTTTTTGTATATTATGGCCTAGTTTGACATGCTCCGCGACCTGCTTTCTGACGCTGACCAATAGGAAGACAGAGCGTTCTGTGGCCCAACGAAACAGAAGAAAAGTTTGTTGAGCTGTGGCAACAATACTTCTGCCTTTATTCTGTTCATTATTTATATATTTATTCTGCTTATTCTTTATTTTGTTTGGATGCACCTAAACCTAGCTAAAGTAGCTACATCTTTACCTCAAGATCTCTCTGGAGTACACAAAGCCAGTAATGTTCTCTTTGGGTCACCAAAGAAATGAGGCCACAGTCGCTTCTTCCTCTTTTTGCATTTTTCTGAGCACAAGAGCGCCTCCATCACGCAAAGTGCTTCTGTAGCTATAACGGCCAGATTCTATCCTCCTCCCCCGTGATGACCTATGAACTTATGCAAGGACGTGGATGATGATTGGTCTGTGACTAACGTGTAGTGTTGTGTCATGTAGTCTGAGCTTGGCATTAGACAATATCTTCAGAGTGGTCCTAGACTAGCCCTGGAGAGAGATGCTGCTCAATTCGATGTTCCTGCTCTTCCTGCTCTTTTCCCCTTACAGAACTTGGGGACCTGCTTATATAGGGTGATATATTATACATCTGGAAACACTAAATCATGCTCTAGACCCAGAGACATCTATAGGAGGAGCCTTCTAGAAAAATGGTTAAGAAAAATACTGCTGAAAAATATAAGATGACAATTTATGTCAATACCTAAGCTAAACATTGTCAGATACCAAACAGAACCTGGATTTGTTGTTAATCACAATACAGTTTCAGTGCATAGCAGTGCAAGTTTCTCATTAACTACACCAACATAGGTGATAGTGGCTGACTGATTTGTGGGCAAGATGGAGGGCAATTCATTGAAACTATTGAATCACCCTTCTCTCAGTCCAATAATATATTTTAGATCTCTTTGAGTGCATTGTAGAGGCATGTCTTGCAGTCATTGATCTTTCACCAGGAGGTAAACTATCCAAAAGTAGCCTTTTAGATGATGCATTTTATAGGGAAACAGGGGAAGAACATTTTCTTCCTCTTGTGGCAAGTCCCAGTGTTTAATCAGACCACACCTGCAATCATCCACACATTTTTTTTATAGATGTATTTGTTTAATATCTAACATTACCGTAATTAAAAGTAATTTAGGCTATATAAAATGCAATAGAATGCTTTATTATAGTTCATTAAGTCTCTATTTAAAGCTCAGCTAGCTCAGTATTTTGCTGTTTAAACTCTCTTTCTGTTACGGTTGGGGTAGGTGTGGGATCCAAGTGCAGAGCAGATATGAATATCTAAAGGATATATATATTTATATATATTTATATACTTATAAGGATATAGTTCTATTTTGTATTATTTAGTTCTAGTTATGGATTGGGATAATAATTTTAAATGTGTTGTGCTTAGGTGAATGTTTCTCCAAGGAGACTGGAGAATGAGTGGGAAAAAATCCCCAACAAGAGGTGTGGAAAAAAAGGCGGGAAACAGAACAAAGGAAATGCCACAAAATGGCTTGTACCAACAAAAGACAGCTTTAAACTTCAAATAAACCAAACTAAAACACAACCAAACTTAGAACTGGCTGAGCACCGCTCAGTCCTCTCTTTATGCTCTCTTTCAAGATATTTTCTTTTCTTTTATTTTATTTTCTTTCTGTGTGGCTTTCTTTTCAGATCTCTTTCCTTATTTTGAGACCACCTTTTTTTCTTTTCTTTTCTTTTTTTTGTGTGGCTTTCTTTTGAGATCACCTTTTCTTTTTTCTTTTATTTTCTTTTTGTGATGCTTGCTGTGATCACTTTCCTTTTTTGAGATCACCTTTTATTTTATTCTCTTTTCTTTTCTTTTCTTTTCTTTTCTTATACCCTCTAGTACCGGTCACCCCTCTGTGAAGGTGCAACAGTGAGGTCTGGTTTCACTGAGGTTTAAATAGGGTAGTGCACATGTGCAGCTGGTTGACACTAATCACCGCCGGGGATTCTGGGAGTTGGAGATTTGGGATCCCACTCTACCATTTCTACCAGTCCCCCCTGCTGGCAGCCCACGGTGCAGCACTGCCCATCACACTTTCTGTCTCTTTATTATACTACAGATTTCGATGGGTGAAAGATGGACTGGAATTTGACCCATCCAAAGTGGCTGTGATGCTGTCCCCTGACTCTGGGAGCTTCAAGGCTGAGGAGGGAGCCATCCACCACTTCCAGGGCAACTACAGCTGCTACGCCTCCAACAATCTGGGCACGGCTGTCTCCAACGAGGTTCAGATTATCACTGAGGGTGAGCCACACACATCTCTGATCATTTTTTTGCTGCCTGTTGCATCAGCATGTTTTGTTCAACTCATTTTTAATTCACACATTTGTGATGATTGCTTGTGTGCTTTCTGACAGGCTGATGCGGATGGACTAAAGAGCATAGCATATTTGTACTCTTGTCCACCATTTTTCTGACACAGTTTGAAATACACTGCCAGAAAGCATGTCAGCAAGTCTGTTTGAGATTGCTTAAGACCTTGACATGGATTGTAGCCAGTGGGTGATGGTATAAGATGCTAACGACTAACAATTGTTTACTGGTTGACTTGTTAGCTATGCTGGTGTTTTAGCAAAGAAGCAAACTTCAGATGTCAATCATGTTTTAGCTGGGAATACAGTCAGCATAGCAAGATATATATGATTTATGGTAAAATATTTGGGGTCATATATATTGGTTAATGCTTTAAGCTGTGCTCACTGCTGGCACAAATGTGCAAATGCAAAAAGACAGCTTGTCTAGTTCTGTTAGAGAAGTATTTGTAAAGGGTAAGGACTCTCTACAGTAGATGCCAGACATGGACTTAAGTTAGAGGTGGGCAGTATGACCGTGAGTTATCATATCCTGATAAATTGTCTTATCATGATACACAATATGCCCTTTCTTACCCTATTCTGGATATCATTAGTGTGTATAGAACAAAAAAGAGCTTGCAATTAGTATGTTTTTAATGATGCTAGTGCATTTTATTAACATTCAAATTAATCTAATGAATATTGTATCATGAAATGTCTTTAAATATTGTGATATATATTTTTATCATATAGTTCAACCCAAGCATTGAGCTGTGGAGCAGTGGAACTCTGGAATTGGTGTTCTCTGGAACAATAATTTATGGATGATTTGAACTCATTAATGCTTGTTTTAACACTGAATGCAATTAAATCTTAAATACAGTATTTCTCAAAATGCCTTCTATGAAATATTTCATCCACAACTTTGAAAATGGAATGTCCCACTATCAGGGCTTGCTCGAATGCTAATAATAATTCTGGTCACATTGTTCATCCTCACTCACAAGATATCATCTCACAACTTATATACAAGTGTGGACAGTGCACTCAACCCAAGTCATCCATTTAAGTTTACAATGTGTTTTAAATGGAATTACTAAATCAGTGTACTAGTTAGTGCAGATTATAGATGAAACATAATTTTTGCTGCATTCTCTCCATTGATATTCTCCAGTCTGAAGTGATTTAAAAACATTTTGCCTTAATTTGTCACAGATCTGTAATTTTCACACCAATGCTCCAAAATCTGATAAAAACCCTGGATAGTAGAGACAGTTACTCCAGTGAAAGTAGGATAAACTTTCTATAACAACCTTGGGTTAAAGGAGAACTCTGGTGTAAAATTGACTTTTGGTGTAGTAAAACATGATAAAAAGCACTTTTAAGCTTTGATGAATAGCACACCTCCGCTCTCCCACAGCATTCCAAGATCCAGTAATTTTAACAGTTTGTCTAAATACCCTTCAGACTGGGTGACACGGGGCATAATTTGCCCCGATAAATCGCTTTTTTTCACCAGTATTCAGGCTCAAAGTAGCTCTTCACCTCCTTACTAGAATCCGAAGTGCCCTGACATTTAAAAAGAGGCATTAAAAACTTAAAAAGTGCACAATAGCTTCAGCTCTGAGCACCGCCATCACTGTACTGATAATGACATAGACATATATACATACATAGATTCCGCATAGCATAGCAGCCGGCGCCATGAGGCAGGCTATGCGGAGTCTGTCTATATGTATATATATGTCTATGTCATTATCAGTACAGTGATGGCACCGCTCAGAGCTGAAGCTCATGTTATTGAATGATTAAAACTGTTAAAATTTCTGGATCTCGGAACACTGTGGGAGAACGGAGGTGTGTTATTCATCAAAGGTAAGTACTTTTTATCATGTTTTACTACAACAAAAATCAATTTTACAGTTCTCCTTTGAAGAAAAAAGTGTGAAAAAGTGTCCCAGTACTTTTTGTCCACCCAGTGTAGCATAATGTTCACGGCTAATTAGTTTTAAAGCAGTGGAATCAGTGTTTGTACTCTCAGTATCAAGTGAAGTGTGGCAGAAAAACATTATGAGTCACTTTAAAGCAATCACGCCGCTGTTTGTTTGCCGGGCACTTGAGTTTCAGTAAAGTGGAAATCCTGCTTTATGAGCCTCTTAGCCATCAAATATAAATCTGCCCTCAGCTTTGGCGTTACATAAAACACGGAGCAGCAACAGTTGTTACGCACCGCCGGATATCTACCTGTTCCCTTTCATGCTCAGCTCTGACCTCACCCCCAGTTGCCGTGACAACGGTTACCCCAGAAACCGTGTTGAGTTGATGCGGTGTAAGTGTTTCAGCAGGGATAGGCCCTCTTGGGACTGCTGGTGCTGGAAGTGAGAGCACTCAGCATGCACACGGCTAACAATAGCTACCAGCCTAACAACCTCATTTATATGGGCCACAGGCAGCAGGTGCAGCCTGCCATCTTTTAAATATGAGCTTTATTACACATTTACATTCCTCACACTCAGATACATTTCAGTAGCTGACGTCTAATGCCTCCGGTGATTTAACTGCAACTGCGATACCCGCTTACCTGTAACACACCTGTTACCCACTTTGAGTAGCATGTGTGCATTACATTGTCCAGTTTCCACTACATTAAGTTTAAGGGTCAGTCAGGTCAAAACTTTTGGAAGAAAAAAAAGTTCAGGTTTAAGGTCTTTCTGAACAATAGTGCAATTATTGGGCCTGTCCAATGAATAAACAAACATTGACCATTTTTTCATTTTTAAATAAATACGTTTTTTCGTTCCTTTTTACGTTTTTTTTTTACAAAAATAAAGTTGTATTTAGACTTATATTTCTTATATCAAAAGCACACTTAAAATATTTTAACTTATAAATTAAGGAAAATAACTGCCTTCTTCCCCTACAATGCCACTGACAGTTGTTTTTAGGGTTTTTAGTTGCAGATTTAGGGTCAGAATTGTTCACATTACAGACAGAAACAGATAATTTTTGTTTGACATTGTGAACTCAAAATACATTTTTTTCATTTAATCATTTTACTAGAAAGCTATCAATCAATCAATCAATCTTTATTTTCACTCGGGAAGAAACATTGAGGGTGACCCTCATTTACAATGTTGCCAAGCCTTTATAACATCAAAGGGATTGAACACATTTAATGATAATTTGGAAATAATAAGAAATAAAATAGTAAAAAAAATAAATAAATAAATAAATAAAAATAAATAAATAAATAAAAGTATGTATTTTAAATTAGCATTTAATAAAAAAATATATGTAACTCAGAAAATTCCAAAATACCATAAAAAAAACAAATTTGACATAAAAATAAAAAATTTATAAAATATAAAATAAGTAAATAGATAATAGTAGTAAAATATTAAAAATGATAAGTGATTAAATGAGTAATAGAACTAAGAACAAGAATGAAAATACAAAACATTAAAATTAAATAAAAAATAAAAGTAATAATAAATAAACAAAAAATAAATGAATAAAATAAATAAAAAATAAAAAAATATATAAATAATATAAGAAAAAAAGATAAACTAATAAAAAGTTATTTTAAAACAGTCACAGGCTTACTGATGGTGATTAGAAACTAAAAGTTTAAAATGGTTCTGTGATCCCAGCGAGCTGAGCTATAGCTTACATTGAGCCACTCTCATTAATCATAACACTTCCCTTTAACAACAGAAATGTTACAGATATTCCCCCAAAAATTATCTGTGGAATAAGAACTAACCGGTATTATACTTTAACGTATTTAAAGCTTAAAGCTGATGACCGAAAGTTTTGGTATTTGGGGGATTTAGGGCCCTTTCTGGTGAGAATGGGTAATTGCACAGAGCATGAGGAAGAATCATTTTAAACTGGGCGGGTGTGATGCGGTCTCCTTTTAGAGCGGATTAATGTGATTCTGAGAGAGAGATTGTGCTCAGTCAGAAACTGCTGAGGTATATGTCTTCCGAGGATGTATGAGAGTTATTATATACGATTGTCAGTTTTCTCAGTTTAAATGAATGAGCTACTGAGGTCTGAGTTTCCCTGAAGTCTCCATTGCTCCACCAGTTGGATCCTTTTTCAGAGGCTGTACGTGTGACGTAAGTACGTAAAGACACGTGATGTGGCCAGAAGAATTCCCACGAAAGGCAACCCCACACCCCAGTTTTTAGAATGAGTATATTAGGCTTAGCAGGGATGGTCATTCCAGTACACTAGTTCCATTAAACAGAATATTTTATCCCTTCTCCACTCAGAAATGCCACTTTAAAGATAGTCTGGGAGTGAGTATTAGTTAATAATAGTTAATAATAATTACTATATATTTAAAAGTGCAGAATTCTGAAGCTGGAGTTCTTATTTGTTCATTTGTTTTCTCTGCACTTCCCTTTCTTTAAAGACACTCCTGCCATACAGAAGGAGAAGAAGGAGGAGAAAACAGTGGAAGAAGGAAATTCTGCGATCTTACATTGCAACCCTCCAGAAAGTTCTGTGACCCCTGTGATCCACTGGATGGACAAGAGTGAGTTATCCTACATCCATCTACATGCATGCAGACAGCTGTACTATATAACAGGTACCATAGAGAAGGGGTTTGACTATGATCCCTCCTATGCTGTTCCAGGGCTTCGTCACATCCAGCAGAGCGAGCGAGTGACTCAGGGCCGAGACGGCAACCTCTACTTCTCCCACGTCACCACAGAGGACAGCAGGAGCGATTACACCTGCAACGTCCAGTTCCTGGGAGCCCGGATCATCGTGGCCAAAGAGCCAATTAGCTTGAAAATTCTACCCTGTAAGTACAAGAGCTAAGCTCCACAAAAGGGTGTTCTTTAAGGGTTCTTTAGTAAAGGTCACGGATTTACAGAAAACCATGGCAAATTAAGGAAACATTTAATCTTTGATCTTTGATGAATCTGCTGAAAAAAAATAAAGTGGGAAGATTTTGTATAGCACCAAAACATGTTTCTTGCTGAAATTAATTTATGTCCATTCTATTTTTTAATGTCAGACATTGCAGTATTTGATGGCAACAAAAGGGGGAAAAGTGATACATTTTTGTGCAGATACAGAACAGTCAAGTCAAGTTTGGACACACTTTGAATTCAGTGTTTTTCATTACTTAAAAACATGTTCTGCATTGTTGATTAATACTAAATTCGAATGGAATTATATAAAGTAGCACCTCTTGCTTAGATAGAGACATCTTTGCACATCTTGGCTGTATTTTATTAGTCAGCTTTATGAGGTAGAATCACCTGGAATGGTTTTCAGTTAACAGCTGTGCTGAAATCGTCAAGAGTTAATTCATTAGTTGAATTTCTTGCCTCCTACTGTGTTTGAGAGCATCAGTTGTAAAGTTGTGAAGAGGTAGAGTTACAGGTATACAGTGAATAGCTCTATTTGAGTAATGTTCTAATCCATATTGTAACAAGAACTACTCAACTAAGTAAAGAAAAAAAATACTAGAAGAAGTAAAGATCAGTCAATTTGAAAAATGTATATTTAAAGACCATCAAAACTGACTGAGACCAAATGCAATTTTTTTCATATTCATGAAGTTTTAAGAGTCCAGAAATCAATATTTGGTGGAATGACCTTAGTTTTTAATCCCAGTTTTTATGCATATTGTCATTCTTTTAACCACAATACATCAAATTATCTTTGAATTATGTTTTGTTTTATGGGTCTCAGGAGGCTAATCAGGATTTTGCTTCTTTGATAAGACTGCAGGACTGTGCAGATCAGTCTGGTGCTGTTGCTTGGTTCTTCATTAGAGCTGCAGATAGCTGGCTAGCTGCACAGGCTATGAGTAGAGAAGCAGGAGTGAGCGTATGCCTGCTGTGTGTAACTGTGACAGGTCTTTGATGAAGAGGTGCATGATGCGGTTCCACCTGGACCTCAGGCAGTGCCAGAATGTTCCAGGCCTGCAGGGACTAGCCTTCGTGTTCCTGTTTGTTTCTGTATGGCAGTTCACATGTGTCCAATGTTTATTTTTTCTGTATGTTTATTTTCCTCTGTTGTTGTCCTCATTCCCTCATTCTGTCCTTTTTGTCCTCTCTCTTCTTCTTTCTTTCTCTCTCTGTCTGTAGCTAACTCAGTGGTGCGGAACAGACGCCCCCAGATGATGAGACCCACCGGTTCCTCAAGTTCCTATACAGTACTGAGAGGCCAGATGCTGGATCTGGAGTGCATCACCCAGGGCCTGTGAGTGTCTGTTTTATTTTACTTAACATATTGTTTATATACATGTCTGACATTTGTTAAAAAAATATATGAATAAATAAACAAGCGTTTTACAGAATCTGAATTTCTGCCTGCAAATTACATGTATAACTGTGCACACTAAATAACTTTAAAATACAACATTTTATTATTAAGCATAGTTTAAAAGCAAAAATAAATGTTAATACAATTAATAAAAACTACTTAGAACACAAAAAAGGCATTTGTTACCTGTCCCCACTCTCTAACTATGAACTTTACCATAAAATATACTGTAATTATTAAAATCCTTCAGAGATGTATTTTTTTTGCATTGTTGTGCGAGTCCTAATCCCATCTATGCTTTAAAAATATATATTTTTTTCATAATAAATTCATAATATTTAAGTTAAAATGCACATTTTAGTTGTGTCCACATTACCCTGAACATCTGAAACATCTGGAACATTCTACAACAAGTCACATTTACAACAGGAAGTGACATCAATTGGTTCTTCTAAATTCACTAATTTGTTTCTGTATATTTGATTTTATTGTTAGCATTTTGCTAATTCTATGCTAAAAAACTAATTCATGTAAAAAGTAACAGGAATGTGTGCGAGTAACAGGAGTGAGTTCCAGTAACAGGATTGAGTGCCAGTAACAGGAGTGATTTTTTTGTCATAAATATAAATTATTTGAACATGCAGTCAATCATTTCTTTAAAATAAAGACTTTTTTATGAGACAATTAGAAATTAGTGGACTTGCTTTTAAACATGCTTTCTAAATGTTACATGTGTTTTTTAACCATCTTCAGCTTAAAAGCCTTGTAGAAAAATTAAGTAAAGCTGCCTGAGTTTTGAATAGTTAAATACATGTGTTATTAGATTCAGAGTTCAAAAAGATAAAAAAAAAGAAAAGTTCAATTTGGAAGAGTTATAAGAAGCAAATAGCACCCATTCGGTGGACTGGCTCAAACAGACATAAGCTATGCAAAACCATTAAGTAAACACCAGTGTGTCGTACATGTAAGCATGTGAGCCATTCATTTTGACATGCAGCAGTGTATCATAACTAAAGGTTGGAGTGATAACACATTTTTTTAATGTTTAATATGGATATCACAACATTGGGTGTCTGCCAATACTGATATAAATCCAATCCATACTATTTCCCACTCTTAAACTAAGCTGTTAATGATAATTGTATGATATTTGTATGATGTCTGATTCTGAGGTATTAATCCTAGTAGCCCTAATTATAATATACTAATTATAAGGTACTTTTCTAACATGCTGGTGATCCAGCATCCATCACATTGACTACAACATATAGCCAATATATATACGTAACATATATCATATAGCACAGTGATGGCTCATTGGTAAAGGCGCCAGAATATTGATCACAGGCTAGTGGGTTCAATATCTGTGTCCAATAAGCTGCCACTGTTGAGCCCTTGGACAAGACCTTTAACCCTTTCTGCTCCTTTTTCATCATAGTATGGCTCACCCTGTGCTCTGACTTTAACTTTTTTAACTTTTTAATGCAGAAAATAATCTGATTGCACTTTAAAGTATAAATGACCATAAAATAACATATTATATATATATATATTATCCCAGATGGAAGACAGATATGGGTCATCTATAAATGGTCATAATAATTTAAAAAGTTAATAGATTATTAAATGAAGGTCCTCATATATTGTTGCTGTCAAGAAAAAAAACTAATATTTCCAACTTTAACAGGAGTAGGAGGACACTTTCTTAACTTTCAATAGAAATTAACAAAAAATTTAAAAAGTAATTTTGGAGTATTTCTGTTGGTCAGTTCTTCATGCAAGTTTGATACAACAAAAAGAATCACTGTCATATTCACATTTTTGACATGTCAATCTGGAAATTGTTCTGAATTAAGTTGTTATTACGCAAAGAAAAGCATTTATATTTTTTATACATCTGTTTCTGGACATCAACAATAGTGGCCCATTTGGTATTATATGCCATATTTTTGTCCAGAAAATAGCAAATAAATATCATGAATGATTATTTTTCTGTGTTGTTTAAACCATGCTGCTGCCCTTTTCATTTTTTAAAAAATTACCATAAATGTACCAATAGAAATTATTTACAATTAGCTGAATTAATTTAAATGCCTAACTATTCCATTTATTTGTATTGTTATATTATGTTATAATATATTATTATTGCATTTTTTTGTATATTTTGGACACTGACAATATGTACACAGTATATGGATGGTATATGTATGGAACACCTCATGATTGATGCATAAAAGCTACTTTAAGTTTAAGCGCACATTGCTGACACAGACGTGCAAATGCACACACACACACACACACACAGCTTGTCTACTCTATGCAAAGATGTACTGTCAATAGAATAGGACTGGAGGAAATCAACATAAACCTATTGGCAGTATTGATACTTTTAGGTTGAGCATGAGGTTGGGTGGTGATCATCCAACATCCTGACCTCACTAATGCTCTTGTTGTTGGATGCAATCAAATCATCATAGCGATGCGCCAAAATCCAGATCCAAGAAAAAAGCCTTCACTGCACAGAAAGAGTGAAAACAGCAAAAGCTGGATAAATAATTTTTTAATACCTTTAATTTTAGAAGAAATATTAATTTAAAGGTGTCCCGATACTTTTGTTCATGTAGTGTATATGATATACCTTTTCACTAACAGTATCTCTCTCTGTTCTTTTCTTTCTTTTAGCCCCACTCCTTCCATCCAGTGGGTGCGTAAGGATGGAGCTTTGTCTGAGTCTCGTACCTCTACAGACAGTTACAACAGAGTGCTGCGTTTCAGTAACATTTCCCAGAGTGACGACGGAGAGTATCAGTGCACTGCCACCAACACGCAGGGCACGGCCAGACACACGTACACCGTCACTGTGGAAGGTACACTTCACTCTGCTTTTCCGACAAGCCTCTGCTTTAACTTTAGCAAACCAGCCCACTTATTCATTGGAGCAGTAAATTGTGAGGCGTCCAGGCAAGAATGACTCAATACAACACAGCAGCCACAGCGTGCCAAGCCTGTAAAAACTAATTAGCAACTGCCTCAACAAAGACATCCTCCAATTAGTGGTTTTGGAGGATGCCAGGTACTCAAAGAGGTACAG
This sequence comes from Astyanax mexicanus, assembly GCF_023375975.1. Classification (NCBI taxonomy): domain Eukaryota; kingdom Metazoa; phylum Chordata; class Actinopteri; order Characiformes; family Acestrorhamphidae; genus Astyanax; species Astyanax mexicanus. The sequence continues at coordinate 41,558,182 of NC_064420.1, read as the reverse complement.
GTTTTTTTCTAATAGGGTTTAGCTCTCTATCACTGCAGCCAAGTATTGTGCAGTATAGCACTATTTGTACAGGAGGAAATACTTTTCTACAGAGCCCCTGAAGGCACAAAATGTATTTTTTATTACTTAAAAAAGTGGCTTCAAGTTTTCCAATGGGCTAAGCGCTGCCACTACGATCAGGAGATCACCGGTTCGAATCCTGTTCATTTAGCTTGCCATCGGCTACCAAAGCCCTCAGAGAGCACAATTGGCCTTGCTCTCTCTTGGTGGGTAACTTGCGCTCTTTCACCTCATCACTCCAAAGGGTGATGTCGATCAGCACAAGGCATCTGTGAGCTGATGTATCTTTCCCCCGAGTGCGCTGTGAGGCTACTCGCCAATGCTGCATCAGCAGCAGTTCAAAAAGAGGCGGAGTCTGACTTCACATGTATTGGATGAGGCATGTTCTAATCTTCACCCTCCTGGTGTGTTGGGGCATAACTAGTGATAGGGGGAGTCCTACTAAGTGGGTTGGGTAATTGGCCGTGTAAAAAAAAATTGAAATAAAATTATAAAAATAAAAAAGTAGTGAGCACCACATACTAAGTGGTAAGCCTCAGATACTAAGTGGTGAACACCACATATTAAGTGGTTAGCTAGCTAGATCTTTGCAAAAGCAGTCTACATTAGATCACAAATCGCTAGCTAAATAAATATGGTTTTGATAATTGTCTAAACAGGTAATCTTACCTTATCATCTTTTATTTGCTTTAATAACTCCAAAAATAACTTCGCTTTAGTAACTTCAAAAAATCATAAACCCCCACCTGTTTATGATTAAAGGATGGAGGATTGCAGAGCATGTACACAGCACAGTTTCACAGTGTGTAAAGTCTTGTACAGACCAGTGAATATACTATCTAGTGCTCACCACTTAGTATGTGGTGCTCACCACTTAGTATCTGGTGCTCACCACTTAGTATGTTGGACTCACCACTTAATAGCTGGTACTCACCACAATCCTGCAACAAGTGACCCTGCAGAAACAATGAAGACCCTGCAGACCCTTAAGAAGCCGCTGTATTAAGAGCTTACCTAGAAGACACAGAAACAATATAATGGACAGCAGTATCGCCAGACCTATCCCAGTGTAAAAATGTTAGGAAAGCTTTAGGACACATTATCAACTCTACAATTATCAACCCCCAACCACAAAATCTTCAGGAACTGCATGAGAATATTTGAGAACAGTCAGGTTATTGCAGGACATCATTAGGAATCTCTACAACTCCATCCTGAGATGTTTGGCATATCTAGTTACACACTAATTATGCACCAATGTACAATTCGATTCAAATTTGAATCTTTATCTTCCTTCCAAGTATTATTGCAATCTGACATTCCTTTTGTGTGCAACTATTTTTGCAACAACTTGTTTGACCATGAATATTATATGTATTCTTGTTTATATGCATGTATTCGTCTATGTGTTTATCCCTGTATGTATTTATGCTTGTGTTACTCTAGCTGCTCCCTATTGGATTAAAGAGCCAGAGAGTGAACTGTATGCACCTAATGAGACAGTTCGATTGGAATGTCAAGCAGATGGCATCCCAACCCCCACTGTCACCTGGAGCATCAATGGAAGCCCTCTCTCAGGTAGCTGCACAGCGTTTGCATGTTTTTATCTTCAAGTGCTGCAGACTGTGACGTGTTTGCTATGTCCCTGTAATTCTCTGGAATTTCTGCCTTAAACAAACTATTTTATCTGAGCATAAAGTCGAATTTAAATAAATTCTTTGCAAAACACCAACTGTAATTTATCAGATAAGGCATGCTTGGAGTCTAACGATATCTGAAACAAAAGCTTACAGCCACCAGTTTAGCACTGTGCTAACTGCATGTGTAATTTATCATGCACATTCCTTAAACTGCATTAATTTAATGGTGTTTGGTACCGGGACTTCTATTTCCCATTTTACTGAACTTGTTTCAAACCATAAGCTTCACACTGTTACAAATCTGCTAATTACTCATTTTTAATTTCTTATATTTTACACATCAATTATGTATTTGGTTATACATATACAACCTATTGGTGTTAGACTCTCCAGGGAGGCTTTTTCTACCCCAGGTATAGGGCACAGTTTAAAGATTTCATTTTTTTTTGGGCTGTAACAACAAAATTAGCTTTCTGTTCCAGTTCATTTCCTCTGACTATGCATAGATTTATGGATTTTCATCCCAGACACAGTTAACAAACACACACAGACATGATTAATTTACTTTACAGTAAATGAACATTAAGTCTATTTAAAAAGTCTTAAGTCTTGTTTTAAAAATACAAATACACATTTTGATGCAAAATATACAGAAAAAATCTAAGAAATGTATTTGGAAACCTGCTCATTTATTGTTTCTTTTAAAATCAAATGTATTTAAAAAGAGTCGATCCTGCTTTTTTTGGAGTACCTTTCTCTGCTTGTCTCTGTGGTGAAGATTTGATGGCATTCAGCAGCAAGGGCATATGAACTCCCCAAATTATCTTAAAAATATAGAATAAACCACCTTCATTCCAGAGGGCATATCGTCACTGTCCACTGAAAAACAAGTATCTCCAAAACAGCGGCTTTACTGGAGAGAGAAAAAACCTACTAAACTTTCAGTGGATGTAATGTAAAAAGAGTTTATTTCAGGTCATTTTTAAGAGTTTCTATTGGTCCAATCATTAACCCTTGTGTGGTGTTCATATTTTTGTTACTCGTTTACTTTGTTACTTGTATTTAATTCAGCAAAATTAAGCAATTTTAATATTTGCCCTTTACCTTTCTAATGTTAAATTTCTTTCAAAAAGTGCTACTCTTTTTTTTATTAGTTTTTTAATAAAATGTAAAAGAAAATGAATTAAACTCAAGATATGAGTAGAAAATTTGTTTAGTTTCAAATTTACAAATGAAGCAATGTTTATTAGCCCTTGGCCAAACATACTGTATGTAATATAAATGTGTAGAGGGGAGCGGGGGGGGTGTACAGTGTGTGTTTATTGAAAATGTGTTTTGATATATGTTTTTCACAAAAAATGAGCCAATGCCAATGAGTTTGAGTTAGAAAAAATATTTTTTTAGTATCATTTGATGAAAAATGAAAACGGGTCCCACAGACCCGAACACCACACAAGGGTTAAGACATTTTGGCACAGTGTAAAGTACAGTTTGTGTTTTTTAATTAAGTAGTAAACAAAAAAATGACAAAAATGGAGATACTTGTTTTTCATTGGACAATGGCGATATATACCCCTCTAGCCCATGCCTGGCGTTAGGTGTGCTGCCAGAATGTTCATGTATACAGTATCTGCTCCAGAGAGTTCTATTCTATTGGCAGTACCTCTCTACTGGGACAAGACAGGCTGTGTGTGTGCATTTGCACAATGGATGCAACTTAAAATATCTAAATGCATTCAATAGAAGGGGTGTCCACAAAATACTGGACCTGTATTGCAGGTGTGCAGATTGTGTGGTTCGGAACTGGTGACTGTAAGCCTCTGTTGTTTGTTAGTTATATTATCTGTATAGCTCCTGCTGTGCAGCTGTTTGTTACACAGCGGCTGTGGCTGATCGATTGTTATTGCTGATATGAAGGAAAAATGCTGTAAATTGGATGTTTGGCTGAAACATCGCTTTAGGGGAGAAAATTGTGTTGTAACAATTCAGTCTTTGTGTAGGTATTGACGAAGACAGCAGGCGTACTGTAAAAGGAGGCACCCTCATACTGAAAAATGTGGCAATCAGTGACACTGCAGTGTATCAGTGCAAGGCCTCCAACATCCACGGCAACATCCTCGTCAACACCTACGTCTATGTCGTTGGTAAGAGAGTGTATTTTTCTGCTGTTCATTTTTTTTTCACTGCTGGAAGGCATTTTGTAGCATTTCTTCTGTTTTATATATTGTCCCTGTTATGCAAAAACATTGTATTGACAAAATAATAGCTGTGTAAAAGAGGGAAAAAACTTACATTTCAATAGAAGTCTATTTTAGAGAATAGTAAATTAATCTAGTAAAACAAAAAACTAAAAGGTGGCATAAACGGAGATACAGGGCCCTATTATACATCCTGCACAAAACGCGTCCTGATGCTCGTCGCTATCCTACACCCTGTCAGAAGTCTATTTTTATGCCTTGTGGCTTTCTGGAAGTGAGGTGTGTTCAGGTAAATTTTTAGGGTGTTTCTATCTTGGCGGCCGGAAATGCGCCACTGACTGATTAAAACCCTGACAACAGTCAGTCGCCCAATCCTATTTTAGCCATGCAGGTGCGCCTCTACTCATTACACACACACACATACACACACGGACATGCTGCAGAGCATAAATCCAGCCTTTACATTAACAATAAACAGAATAAAATAAGCTGCTGGCGTATCTTCACGCGCAGATCAGTATCCTCTGCTGAGACGCACAAAAGTGCCGCACTGTTAAAATACGAACGTACCAGAGTCAAAACGCACCTGCCTCTTAAAGGGAATGACAAGTGACACGCTAATTGGTTTACTTCACGTTACGACCAAAAAACACCCATGAATAATTAAGAAAATTAAGAGAACATGCCTTTTGCATGTTTCGAGCCACGCAAGGCTATATATAATATTTTTGGTGCCCTCACAATACCAAAGACACACCGACACGCCCTAAATCAAGCTGCATGATGCTTAATTGACCAATGCGCTATAGATCACTAAAATAGGGCCCACAGTGTTTTTGCACGACAGCGATGTTATGCTATTTGATTGTGTAATGGTTTCTGATGGAGCAGCGCTGTGTTGGTGTTTCAGAGCTTCCTCCACAGATCCTGACGGAGAACAGTTTGAGCTACACAGTAACAGAAGGACAGATGGCCGAACTGCAGTGCAAGACATTTGGCTCCCCCAGGCCCAAGGTCACATGGTGAGAGAAGCTCAGCCATCAGAGCTGATAATGGGCAGAGCTACACAAACACTGGGGTTTAGAAAGAGAGTAGGGGCAGTGCAGTTTGCATTATAAAATAATATAGTTTTAATTGATTCACTTTGATTAATATTTAAGAGCGGATGAGATTTTATGTCTACCATCTAGATAAGGAGCTATGGCACCTAAATAAATATCTAATAATACACATTTGACCCATTTTTGCCAAAAAAAAAAAAAACGTTTTTCCATTGTAGACCTCAATTAGAAATATCATATGCAGCAGTAAGCACATATTAAAGTGTGTGTTTGTGTTTTCAGGGAAGACGAATTGCAGGAAACTGTGTTGAAAAACTCTAGGATGACTCAGCTGAGCAATGGCACGCTGCAGATCATCAATGCGTCCCGTGAAGACAAAGGCTCATACACCTGCTCCGTCAAAGAAGCCAAAATCTCCATAACTGCTGAGCTGGAAGTGCTCAGTGAGTAACCCGCATAAACACATGCTCTGCCTCTCTTTTTCAGAACACAAGTGAATACATTATGTCTACAATTATGGCTACATGCTGGACACAAAACGCTACGGAATATACTGCAGCATGTTATGTTGGGGATACGTGTTGCAGTATATTAAATCAATAAATAAGTAATGAGGCATGACGAACTGTGTAATTCTAATTAAATTATTTTCTTTGTTTTAATTAACTGTTTACAATGTCCGATACAGTCCTTTACCTATTACTGCTCTACAATAGTGTTCAATATCCCTGTTCACCATTCGTAGCACAATATGTTTACAGTAGCAGTTCCTAATATTTATCTTTTAAACTGAAAGCAGTAGTATTTCATGAGTTGGAAGGGTACAAAATATTATAATTAATATTAGTATCAGTGTCCTGGACCAACCATCCCTGCAGCGTCTAATATATTTGCTCTATAAACACAGAGTGGTCTGGTAGGGTTGTTGGATGTAAAAGCTCTCTACATTTTTACAGTATTTTATGTAAACACATCCATTTATTTACATTAACCTGCATTAAAAAAAAAATTCCACATGCTCTGGGCAATTACATGTCTCTACATTAGAGGTCTCTAAACTGTGAGTGTTTCCTTACTTGCTTTCCAAGTTTTTTTTATTATATATTTTTAAAATTTGTATATTTTCTCTGTCCAATATATACTGCTTGCATATTACTACATTTTGTGATATCAGTACTGTTATGCCAAATTTCTCTATGTTGTTCTAAATTGTTCTCAAATGTTCTCTATGTGTCGTATAGCCATATCATCTAAACAATATATGTTATATGAATTTATAATTAATTGTTTTTTTTTTATTATTCGGAACAGTACCTATACTTTTCATTGCATCAAACCCCGTCTAACCATATTAACCATTTAAATCTCTGTGATATCCAGTGAAGCCATGCTAAACAAACATATTGAAGTTCCCTGGACTGTATTAATGGGCCGTGCCAGCATCTGTCATATTATCTGCCCATATGAAGAGTCCGGGTATGGTGGGTAACACCTGTTCTCCTGTAAACCTCTCTCAGACAGGACAGTGATCCTGGACCCTCCCCGTGCCCTGCACGTTCAGAAGGGGAAGTCGGCCACCTTTACCTGCCAGTACCAGGTGGACGACAGTCTGGCCAAACCTCAGGTTCTGTGGAGGAGGAGCGGGAAGAAGCTGGATGAGTTTTCTGATGGTGATAAGTAAGATTCTCTTCAACTATACTAATCACCACAATGCTAATGTACTTCTGTCTATTATGGTTATTGATGGCAAATGTTAGGCATAAAAATGAATCAACTGCATATTTTCTTACTTATGTTTCTTACCTATTGATTATATAGATAGAATACAATATTTTGGTTTTATTGTTTTACAAGTCTATTTCCATTTGTTTTATCCGAATCATAACAGAGTAATCCATTTAAATCATATTTAATTTGTACGTATTTTGCAGCCATTTAAATAAGTAAAGAAGCAGAATTAGACAGTAATTTAGTCAGTATCAATATATATATATATATATATATATATATATATATATATATATATATGTATATATATATATATATATATATATATATATATATATATATATTATATTTTATATATATATATATATATATATATATATATATATATATATATATATATATATTCTTCAAACTCAAGTTAGTCTGGTTTTCAACTGCCCTTAGCATTATGTTGCAGAGCTGGACAAGAGCTTTAATTGTTTTTTTTTTTAATCAGTCTAATCTGACCCTTCTGTTTGTGAGCGTAACTGGATTTTTTTCATCTTGAAATAAATGATTTGTAATAAAAAATATATTTTTCTCCTTAACATGTCTTAAAACTTCTTATTTGTCCATTGTTTAAGCACAGTTTAAAAAATGTAATAATTTTCTTACAGTGATCTCTTAAAATAAAGTGGAATTTCTATGATTCAGCCTGATCTAACTTCATTTTACATTTACTTTTACTGTATTTATCTGATGCACTTATTCAGAGTGACATAAACGGTTATTCCTATTACATAGGTGGTGTAGTGTTAGGAGTCTAGCCCAAGGACTCTTATTGGAATAGAGCAGCATAGTCACCCAGTCCAGGAATTAAACCCCAGTTTCCCAAATCAGGTGATAGCACACTGGTGTTATCCATTGTGCCACACCAATCACTGGGATGTACAGAGGCAAAAATACAAACATTATATCACTGTCCAAATACTTAAACAGACATAACAGTTCAAGTGAATCAACTCTTACACCAGTAATACACACGGAATCATTGCTCTCTTTCAGGTACATGATCGAGGAGACAGAGCTGATAGTAAGCAATGTTCAGGAGGAGGACGAGGGCATTTACACCTGTGAGGTCATGACCAGCTTGGACTCGGCCAAGGCTAGCGGCTCCATCACTGTAGTCGGTACGGCATTTACAACCCTATTAAACAAACTGATGTCCTGTGTTGTGTGGCTGCATACATGGCAGGTGTTTTACAGATAGTGTGATGTGCATGTGTTTATTGTAATTTTGACCTATTGAAATGACAAACGTTTCTCCTGCCCAAATGGCAGCTGTGAGAAATAACCTTTAACAATATGGAGATCTGAATATGTAGCACTGTTTACATCATAGCCTGACAAATACCCCTACTTTTATATCTCTCAGACCGTCCAGATGCCCCGACCCAGCTGAAGATCACAGAGCCCAGAGAACGCTCAGTTACGCTGTCCTGGACACCTGAAGATGACCACAAAAGCCCTGTACTAGGTAAATACACTGATCATGATATACAGTACTGTGCAAAAGTTTTAGTCACCAAAGTAAATTACACTAATCCGTTTATCTCAGCAATATGAGTGTTTTTACTGAAAAAAGCACCACATGTGATTTGAACAGATGCAAATAAAAATACATACAGTAAAAAGTAACAAGGAATTCTTATTTTTAACTAAGTATGTTATATCCTGTGAGCCAAGCTTAAGAACAAAGTGTAGAGATTCCAGATTTCTCCTGGATGCTCCTCAGCCAGCATGTGTATATGTTCAGTTCCATCAGCAGCTCACCTGATCTGATATGATGAGAACTAGAAATACCTCTATTAAACTCTTTTAAGGAAAACAGGGCTGTAAAAGCTCTGCATTTTGTAAAACTGCTGTTTGTATTTATTGAAATGCTGGTGTTTTATTGAGCTAATAAACACTTACTTCACAGATAAGAAGCTTTTTCTTTACTGAAACTCCCAGAGGTGCCCAAAACATTTGCTCAATATTGTACATTAAGGGAAAATACAGATGTCCTACTTCTCCTGTGACTTACAGGATTTCCACACATTTTAATAGCAATTTCCTGACACCTACTACCTGGTCATATGGGTACATTAGGGAACATCTTGCCATTTTCTCAGACAGCTTTATGAAGTAGAGTCACCTGGAATTGCCTTCAGTTAACAGCTGTGCTGAATTTCTTGCCCTCTCATGGTGTTTGAGAGCATCAGTTGTAAAGTTGTAATCCATATTATGGCAAGAACTACTCAACTAGGTGAAGAAAAAATACTTTAAGAACTGAAAATCTGTCAATCTTTGAAAGCATCCTCAACGCCATCAAATGATATGATGAAACTTGCTCTCATTAGGACTGCCCTAAAAAAAAGGAAGACCATTAACTACCTCTGTTGCACAGGATAACTTTCAGCCTCAGAAAGTGAACAGAACCCCTGATAGAGTATTTTGTTTTTTAATGTGTTTTTAACGTGTTGTTTGTCGTAACACAAAGTTACAACATGATTCCTTATGTGCTCTTTCATAGTCTGGATGACTTTTGTAGAAATGTATAAAATTCAGATTGTTTAATGAGTTCATGTAAACACTGTCAGTGTGTTTATGATTGTGTGTGTGTGTAGAGTATGTGGTGGAGTTTGAGGAGACTGGCACTGACAGGGAGGAGTGGGAGGAGCACACTCGTGTGGCTGGAGACACTCGGCGCATTTCTCTCTCGCTGAGACCCTTCCTCGCCTACCGCTTCCGGGTCATCGCCATCAACAGCATCGGCAAGAGTGACCCCAGCCTGCCCTCTGAACCTTACTCTACACCTGCAGCTCGTAAGACTGAATTTTCTCTACAGTTCACACTTTGTTTAATACCATGTTGTACTATTTATATGGTAGAGTGTAGATTCAGATTGTATTATACAGCAAGCAAGGCTCTACCAGTAAAGATACCAGTATAGCATGTCTTTGAGCGGCTTTTATTAAATGGAAAAAACAAATGATGTCAAAATATACAAACGTTCAGTAAATAATATAACGTACCAATAGCAGTAGTAATAATTATAATTATAATCAGAGTAAGAAACATTTCTGCCAAGAACTGTAATTTCATCAGTGCAGGCTGTAATTACCCAGCAGTTACTGAAGATCTATCACGCACCCATCATTGTGTGCTGCAGTCATTTAATGAACTTTCATTAAAGTTTTAATGACCATATTATAATACAGTAATATATAATATATACATTTTCCCCTGATTACATACAATATAATGTTAATGCTACTAGCTAATTGCACTAGGATCTCTGTATGTGTTATGTTACCACCAAGCTAATGCTACCAATTATTCTACCAATTTCTGATATATACATTGCATAATACTTCATTTATAGACAGATCAAACACAGATCAGCCACAACATTAAAACCAGCTCTTTATATACATTTCATATGCTGGTCAGCCATAACATAATAATCACCTTCTTATTTCTGCTGGTTTTAATATTGTGACTAAGGCTTGTCTAACCATTATGCTAACAGCATTAATCCTAGATTTCTGTATTAATCATTTGATTAATTGAAATAACTATGCTTTTTCAAGTAAATGGAAATAGCGTCAGAGAGCCTATTAAATAGCTGGATTCTTTGTGGATCATTACTTTACTTTAAAAGTACCAACTACTCATGATGCTATGAGAAAAAAGAAATCCAGTATCAAACAAAAACATGCATCAAGATGCATCGATAATCGTTTTATAATTGCATCACAGATCTATGAATCATAATCAAATTGAATTTTAAGATGCCATCAGAGCTATTTGTTTTTTATTATTCAAATGAACCCCTTAAAATGCCTTATCTCGTATACGGGCTACAGGTGTAGGTGATACAAAACTCTTTTTTCTGCTGTAAAATAAGTTATTTACATCCTGAAAATTTGAGGGATTAAAATCTCCTACAGTACACTTGGAGATCAGTAACAGGAATTAACCCAAATTCTGCATGTTTAAAAATAGACGCAAAAACTAGACAAACATAATGAAACTAAAGGTTGGGAGGACATGAACTGTTTGATTTGTATTTAGGAAAATATAGATTTTTTAAATGAAGTTCAGGAAAGAGCCAATTTTATGAGTTTATTCATTATATCTTGACTGTCTTGAATTAACAGATTTACTTTAAAAAAAATGTTTATATTTTCTATTACAATTACAGTGATGCTTTTCAGTAATGTTCCTTATCAAACATGAAAGCTTTTTTTATGTAATGTCTAAATAGAAATGCTCAGGATTTAGTAGAGTCATGTTAGGCAGACAATTGACAAAAATCTTGGCCTGTTTCTTGGCCAGATTTTCTTAGATTTTAGCCAGTCTTTAGATTATTTTTAATTTTATAGGTTGTTAACAGTTTAACTAAATTGAATTCAATATGTGTAATGTGGTCTCTGACTTCTGGACCTTTCTGTATTAATGCCAGTGAAAAATAGACTTCCTCATGCAAAGTTTCAGGGGTTAACTTTGTTAAGGACCCGGAAGCTTGCAGGGCTTCTGTGTGATCCTTTCTGTAGAGCTAAGAGAGAAGGTTTTGGGTAAATTCCTCGCGGCACACTTTAGGCCAGGCTTTTTGCTGTGCTTTGCTGCGATGCTGATGTGAAGTGACAGGGCTTTATTGCTGTGTGAGAGAGTTTGGCTGCTGAGGTTGTCGTGTTCTCCGCAGGGCCAGACAGTAACCCTGAAGCCGTGCAGAGTGAGTCCGTAGACCCCGACACCCTCTTCATCACATGGGACGTAAGTGCTACAAACAGCTCACCGCTGAACTTCTGCACAAACAACTTCTGAATCATTTATCCCTCTTCTTACTTACTGAGTCCAGGATATATAAATATTCCAGTTCTACCAGTGCTCAGGCAAATTCAGGGTGAGGAACTTGTTTTGTGATCCAATTGCAGGGAATGAATAGTTTTAACCCTTTAACTTCTGCTCAATCATTTGGTAAATTACATTTGAGTGAATCAACTCTAAGTTACTGTTACTTGGGAGACGGAAGGAGGAGGAGGACGTAAGTGCAAAGATAATTATTTATTAAATAAACAAAACAAACACAGAAACGAAAACGGAATACATAAACTAAGGCTAAGACTAAGGTAAAGACTGGGATACAAACACTAAGATACAAGGTAGGGATACTGAGGCTAAACACTATAAACAGGAAACACGGTTAGATTTACAGACTAGAAAACACAAAAGACTCGACACAGCACGTACAAACAGAGGGGCTTAAATAGAGGAGGAACACCTGGGCAGGGCTGATGAGGGGGCAGGGCTACAGATAAGACACAGGTGAGAACACTGATGGTTAGGGCAGGGCTAAGATGTGACAGATACACAACAGAAACACGTGGCTGTGAACACATGACAGGAAAACAGAGGGGAGGAGCACTAGGGAACAAATGAGGGAGAAACATAACACAGACATGGGCTAAGGTGTAACAGTTACTGTGTCTTTCAGTAGTATGCCCTTTCAGACTTGATTTATTTCCACCTATGCTAATTGTCTATATTCAAACAGCAATGTATATCTTTATATATATATAGTTTATACTGTACAGCTCTGGAAAAAATTAGGATACCACTTAAAACCTCTGTTATATAATCAAGAGGAAGATGGATGATCACAAGCCATCAAACCAAACTGAACTGCTTGCATTTTGCACCAGGAGTGGCATAAAGTTATTCAAAAGCAGTGTGTAAGACTGGTTGAGGAGAACATGCCAAGATGCATGAAAACTGTAATTAAAAACCAGGGGTTTTCCACCAAATATTGATTTCTGAGCTCTTAAAACGTTATGAATATGAACTTGTTTTCTTTGCATTATTTGAGGCCTAAAATCTCTGCATTTTTTTTTGTTATTTCAGCCATTTCTTATTGTCTGCAAATAAATGCTCTAAATAACCATAATTTTATTTGGAATTTTGGAGAAAAGTTGTCTGTATAACTTGTGTCAGATTTATATGAATTGTGTTTTTTGCTACTGTAAAGGACCTAGCACCTATATTTTTTACTCACCTATACACCTGTGTTAGAGTAAAATGATTTGATTTTAAATCTTGCCATGCATGTTGATTGTTTTTTTTTTTTTGTAAAGATACAATATAATTTTATAAGAATATTATAGTTTCTGAGGTTTTCTAAAAAATACAGACATTATTATTCTGTGTTTCTGGTGTTATCTGACATTACCTGAGGTGTATATTTTAAAAACTGTGTGGAGAAAATGTATTCTATTGCGTAGACTCTATTGTGAACATTATAGGGTTAAATAAATAGTTCCGCAGATTCTTTCTGTAAGCTCTTTGCTCTGTGTTTTTGCAGGAGATGGACAGACGGAACTTTAATGGACCTGATTTCCGCTATAAGGTGATGTGGAGGAAGGTGGTTGGCAGTGGGCCGTCCTGGCATTCCAACTTTACCTTGTCGCCGCCTTTCGTCGTCACAGATGTGGGAAATTTCACCGCTTTCGACATCAAGGTTCAGGCTGTCAATGATATCGGAGAGGGTCCGGACCCCAAGTCCACCATCGGCTACTCTGGAGAAGACTGTGAGTGTGTTTATATAAAGAAAACAATGAAAACTTTGTTTTGAACATATTTAAACATATGGAAACATTTTGTTACTTAAAAACATAAATTGTAAAATGTAATGAAATATTGTACATTGTGAAGTACATTTCTTGAGGAAAAATATATGTATCGAAGTGCTGCAATATTGTTCGATACTACTGTTCTGATTGGATAAAAAGTTTTCTTTTACTCAGATTTTAGTAACACTTTTCAATAAGGGTACATTAATTAACAGAACCTACGACAAAATGTAATTAAAACTTATTAATGATTGACACTAGTTAAGTTATAATTAATCATCTAATGTCTTAAGTCATTATTATTTACAACATTCTTAGACATTCTAATTTAGTCATATCTGATAGAGGCTTAACTTGTGTTAATTAATAATAAGTTGAGACATTACTTAACCATTTAACAATGATTATTCCTTATAGTAAAGTAAAAATTAAAGAAATGTCAATATATCATCCTACTTACAGTATTGCAGTATACCGTCATATATTGAATCGTAACTTCTGTATCACAGTATGGATTATATTTCCAGGTCCTTTCCAACACACAGCCCTAACTTTTATAACTACTTAAAATGTGTAAAATTAGAATGAGGTGCAGCACACCGGCTGCTGATGATTAGACCACTGTTAGAGATGACTTTAGAGGAGTCTGTGTTATTGAAACATTAGATATTTAGTCTGCTTTGCTCTTGACAGGCTGGATCACCATGGCCAGACCCATAAGCGCTCTCTGAGACCTTCCAGGAAGAAGTGTGTAGATGCAGATTTGTATGGGAGGAAATTTAAATCACAGAACAATTATAAATCAGCTCTTCCACTGTCTGAAAATAACCAACATGGCCTGTTCAGGCTGTTTTAGCAAGATTAGACTGCAAGAAAAAGTTATCTCTGTACCTTTAAACACAGTTTTGCATGCTTTTTGTCCTTAGCCATACTAGAAACAGAATTGGGAAAGCAATTCATTATTTTATTTTTAAAGCAAAACCAGAGTGTGCTTTGTTATACGCAGAGGTGGAAAAAGTACAGAGTAAAAGTAAAAGTACCTTTACTTTGCTAAAATTCTACTCAAGTAAAAGTAAAAGTACTCATCTAAAAATCTACTCGAGTAAAAGGAAAAAGTACTCAATTTAAAATGTACTTTGAGTAAAAGTTACATAATTACTTTTAATTATTTGATGTAAAAAAAAGTAAAAACTAATCATAAATCAAATGAACTATTAATGAACTATTATTCCACATAGTAGTACAGTTTATTTTTATTTTTTAACTTGCCATTGCTGCTATTTACATGTTTTTTAACATTTAAGCAAATTGTTTAATGATAAAAGTACTAACAACACATGCTTTCTCAGGTTTGATGTGGAAGTTTTGAAAGTTGCAGCTCTGTCAGGGCACATTTTGTATTGCATGAGGACGTTATTGCCTCGTTATTCCACACGCGAGCATCCGTGCCAATTTTTTTTTTTATTCAGACAATTGGGTTTTTTTTTTCGGCATTTTATTTTTTACTCAGTAATGGGGAGTTTTCTAATGTAGCAAAGTAAATTACTTGTGTCAAAATGTACTTGAGTAAAAGTAAAATTACCAATTTTAAAAACTACTTAAAAAATTACAAATTACTCATAAAATGTACTCAATTACAGCAACTTGAGTACATGTAATTCATTACTTTCCACCTCTGGATGTATGTTTGCTGCTTTTACTCTCTCCAGCCTCCACCTTGTGTGTGTGTGTGTTACCTCACATCCTCTAAAGACCCCACTGAATATGTGTATGTTTGTGTGTATGTGTGTTACTCAGATCCTCAGAAAGCACCGCTGAGTGTGGGCGTAGTTCTGCTCAACAGCACAGCTGTCACAGTAACCTGGGCCCCAGTGGAACGAGAGTCTGTGAGAGGGCATCTGATGGGCTACAAGGTACTGCACCACTGCCATCAAATCCTTTACAGCCCCTCGTGAAAACAGCATTGACTTCTGAGTCAGTGAGCCTCCCCCTGAAACACGCAGATAAAAATTTACTACAAGCACTCTGATCTCCAGGGTCTTCAGCACTTGGCAAGACACACATCCACAGATCTTCATTCCATCCTTTGGGGAGAAAAACAGTGTTTTAGCTGCTCAAATCTGTGAATCCAAAACAGACCCAATCTACTGTATTATTAAAGCCTCAGTTTTTTAAAGATAAAAGCATCTTTCTGCTTCTCAGACACTGTTTTATCTACACACTGATGAAATGGAAAATTAAATGTGTCCCCTCAGCATCTTCTCTCTAGATGAACATGAATAATGAGATGGATTTGTCTCTATCTTCCTCCAAGATCAACCTGCAGAACTTCGGCGACTGTATGAAGCACCACCACCATCAGAAGTGGGTAAGGGACGAGGATGGTCAGCCCTTGAGTGAGATTGTCATTAAGACGGGCCCTAATGAAGAGAGGAAGGAACTGGGAGGTTTGCAGCCGTACTCCTGTTACTCCCTGTTCGTTAATGTCTTCAACGGCAAAGGAGATGGACCCCCATCAGAGGACTGCCCCTTCGAAACACCTGAAGGAGGTGAGATCTCATACATTAAAGGGATATAGTTTCCTGTATTTGTCTTGATTGAGCTGTCCATTTGAGCCCTCAGTTCTCTGAGAGGAGGCTATTTCCCTCTGACAGACAGTAAACCAGACACAGTCCAGTATGTAGAAAAAAACACAAATAGAAGAAGCTTCGGGGTCACGGTTGTAAATGCAAAAAGATAGGTGCTCCTGGGGAATGGGTACAGTAGTCTGAAAACGAGATAATGCACTGGGAGTAGAGAAGGCTATGCCATCCATAAGCATTCACAAGGGAAATACACAAAATAAAAAAGTGAAGAATTATCCAGAGTAAAGTCATTATCTTCATTCAAACCTGGAACATACATGGCTTTAAGAGTATATATCCAAAATGTGTCTCTCTAAAGTAACTTTTTTAATTGCCCCCCTAATCGATTTTGGAATTACTTCAATTGCCATAGCTTTTCATCATAAACAGGGTCATAAAAAAATCATCATCATAATCAGGGTCATTGCTTAGCCAGGGCTTCTGGGGCACCAAAACAATTTTTACAACCCACAACCGCAATGTTTATAGCAAATCCTCAAATTTTCTGTCATGTTTAGTTCATCTGCTTCTCACTCAGTGCACTTCATATAGTAGTTTTTACAGACCCCTCTTAAATCACTCCCTACACCCTGCACTGCCCCTCAAACTGCACTTTCTGGTAACATCAACAACATGCAGTACCATAGGGCAAGAGCACTACAAGGGGGTGTGGTTTTAAACTGGTATGCGTTTTGGGACGCATCCATCTGTGCCGTTTAACGGCCCATCAAAAACTTTAATGCTACAGGTGATACTTTTCATAAAAAAGTGCTGAATGGATAACAGTTCTTGGTAACATGAACTCTGAGGAAATGTGGGCCTCTGTAGGACAGCCAAATGACTAGCGCCAGCCCTGCTGCTAGCAAAACAGGAGAAAAGATAAGATAGTTAAAACAAATAGCACTTCTTTTCCCTCAAAGATAAATAAAAAAACTGTCACAAGAAGCTAGTAAACAAATGGAGGTTCTGAGCAGAATGTTTTTCCAGGTCCTGAAAGGGGAGGAGCTCTGAACATTTCTCCAGATTAGGCTTGTCCTGTTCCCTTTATGCTTCAAACTAAAAAAAAAAAAACACAAAAAACAGCAGCAGCAGACACAAATTAAAGAAATATTATGACAGAGGGTAGTAAGAGAGCTGTAATTATTTACAAAATATGATGCAGAATTGAATCTTTTAATGCTCCTGTAAGCATAGTGTAACATTGTGTAACATACAGTTCCCTTGTGTGCATTTTATGTAAATATTCTTAAAATTATTTTTACATTTTTATTCTAGTTTGTTACCTCTTTGTACCTTGGTGTAATGTACATCTGTACATCTGATGTAAATCTCTTCGCTCCGGTAATACTGTTCATTTCCCCACTGTGGGACTAATGAAGTATTATCTTATTTTATTTTAATACATTATGATTAAGCTCTACAAACACTGCAGGAACCCTGACTTATATTGTCTTTCTTTTCTCCTCCTAACAGTTCCTGGTCCGCCCACCTCTCTGGAGCTGATCAGCCCCTCAGAGACCGAGATGACTCTGCAGTGGACCCCACCTGCTAAACCCAACGGAATACTCATCGGATATTTACTGCAGTACCAGCAGCGTACGTCTGCACACTTACACCAATGAGCCTGGACCTGTATATGAATCTAAACTTTCTACTTTTTCATTTGCTTAAAAATCCACAGAACAGGAATACAAATCAAATTTGGATGATAATAAAATAATAAAATCTCATTTTCTACTTACAAACACAAATGCAAAAGTGAATCAAATTCGGCATATAATGCATTTATTTAGTGTTTAAGGTGTGTAATGAATAAATAGTAAGTATGTGACTTTGGGATTAAAAAAAATATCTCAAATGCGGAATTACAGGCCTATTCACAACCCTGATAACCAGAACTAAAGACTGTTTTTTGTTTTACTTTGTACTCGGGTTAATGAAAGACTCCTTTCGTTGACTGGTTTACATCCATGTAACAGATCACAGGAGACATCTGGCCTAGCCCAGCCTAGCTTACATTATGTTTTGCAATAAGTATACATGAGAAGACATGGGTTAATTTTTTTGTTGTCCATAAAAGTTACATTTTATACATATGTTTTTTGCACTCTCACATTTATTGTTAAACTATATGTAAAAAAATATATAATGTTCTCATTCCAGTGCACTTTTTAAAAGAGTAAAAGTTTCTGTCTCTACTTCTTTTACTTATTTATGAGTAGAGAAACAATGTCTACCAAATTAGAGCATCCTTTTCTTATTGTCGGCAACAACCATGACTTTTAAGAATCAGATAAGAAGCTGCAATATTGGATATATAGGTTAGTTTCCACTGCTTTAGCATTAAATATTACAGGAAGGCTTCTTCTGCTGAATACCATGAATTAGTAATTAGTCCATTCATCTCACACTGACAGAAATTAGCCCCACTAATCAGTGATTGATGTGGCAGCGTTTCTACAGAGAACAGAACACAGTTTCACAGGTTTACCTCAGACAAACCTTCCAGACTTTCTGCTTTACATTTCCTTCCTACTCACCTTCCTTTTCTCTTTCTGTTTCTCTTATCAAACCTTTCATTCTTTTTCTGTTCTTTTTTTATTCTTAATTCAGTTCAGTTTGGCTTTATTGTCATGCCTGTCAGATTGTGAAGCAGGAGCAAAGAGAGCACGCAGAGAGCAGACTCAAATGCGAGTGATTTATTATAAAACATAACTAAATACAAAAATAAACAAAAAAAAAATAAGAAACACAAAGTGCAAAGGGAATATCTAAAACAAAGAAAACACTTAACCTGACTAATGTAAGACGTACTACAACCAACAAAAGAAACAGGAAACGCTGGGGTATAAATGCACAAGCAAGGAAAAAGGAAATGGGAGACACCTGGGGACGGGTAACGAGGGGGCGGAGCTACAGGTTACAGTCATGTAGGGGAATACAGATGAAAATAAACAGACAGAAGGGACTAGGAAAGACACAGAACAGGACCAGAACGTGACAATGACTGTTTCAATAATAATGTTGGCATGCAGACAAACATTAAAACTAATTACTGAAAATATTTTATTACATTTGTAATTAATAGTTAATTATCATTTTGAAGTTAATAACAAATAATAGCACTTAGAATTACTACTAATAGTAATAAGAATAAAATACAATGGTATAAATCATTACAAATACTACGGTGCAATAAGTATTTACCTATTTAATTGTAGTAGTTTTATAGGGGCAGTTCAGGTAAAGAATCTATCTAAATTTGTTCTTTTTCTCTCTCTCTTTCTCTCTCTCTCTCTCTCTCTCTCTCTCTCTTTCTATCTCTCTCTCTGCAGTAGATAACACCGATAAGCCCATGCAGGTGGAGAAGATTGACGACCCCAAGAAAACTCAGCTGACCCTTAAAAAGCTGGACTCGCGCAGCCGGTACCGCTTTGACCTGCGGGGGCGCACTAATGTGGGAAGTGGTATGCCCATTGTTAAAGAGGGAGCAACCACGCTGGATGGAGGTATGCATCCTTAGAAGCTGTTGGAGTTTGTGGGGGGTTTATGTCTTTAGCTTTTAGCTGGACCAGACTTATTGCCTTTGTTAGCATAGCAGCTCCAAGCTAGGCTTTAATCTGAATGTTTTGTCCTGCACTCTGCCACCTTGCGTGCACAGTGCAGCGTGAGCGGTCATCACAGTTCCCACAGAGCAGCACTAACATGCATGTTTAAAATATTGTATTTTATACCTTTAGAAAATTATATTTGTTATTTTTTTACTGTTTAGTTAAGCACAGTACCAGTCACTAGTTTGAACACACCTTCTCCTTCAATATTTTTCTTATATATTTATTAATATTACATATTTTAATATTAAAGTCATGGAAACAATAAGGGTCACAAATAAAATTATGTAGCAAACAGTAAAAAAAAAAGTGTTTGTCCTCCACGTTAATCCCCTGATCTAAACCTGATGAACTGAGATGGGGATTTGAGATGATTTGGGATGAGCTGGAGCTTCATAGCGTGAAAGAAAAAGCAGAAACTATTGTTCAGCACATCCAGGAACTCCTTCAAGATGCTGAGAAAACTATTCCAGGTGACTCTCCCTCATGAAGACCCTGAGATTAAAATACCAAGAGTGTGCAGATCTGTCCTTAAAGATAAATGTGCGACTTAGAAGAATCTAAAGTATAAAACATATTCTGTTTTTTCTACTAAATAATTCTGCATGCATTATTGTACAGCTTTAATGTCTTTAGTATTAAATTTACAATGTTAAAGATTATGTAAAAAAAAGAAAGAAAACGCATTAAATAAGAAAAGACATCTCAACTTTTGACTGGTGCTGAATGTTCAACTTATAAAGGGTTTATAAATGGTTTGCAATTAGTTTATTAATGGTTACTAATTAGGTTGTAAATGCCTTAAAAGTCATTAATAATCAGTTATAACACATATGTAGAAAGGGGAACCATATAGATGGCTGTGGGTTCATTATTTGGCAAACAACAGGTTATTGTTGTCTTTTCTACGTATTTGTTATAACTGATTATGAATGATTTTAAGGCATTTACAACCTAATTAGTAACCGTTAATAAACTAATTGTAAACCATTTATAAACCCTTTATAAAGGTAGTCTTATTTTAAAGTGGTACCGCTTATTGTATCCGTCCTAATGTATATGTGTGGGTTTGTTTTTGTCTGTTAACAGCTCCACCCCATAACATCAGCTTTTTTGCTGGAGAGACATCAGTTAACTTTACCTGGGTCACTCATGAGAGACAGAGAAACGTGGCCTTCCACATTAATTACCTGAAGAAGAACGGTAAGTGCTGAGCTGAAACAGTTAATGGGATTGTTATATTTTGCTCATTCATATTGAATGACTTCCTGATGGAGGTGGAACAGCACAGATCAGTGTACTGTAGATCACGTGATGTTTACTGGATAGTTACATTAATGACCTTTAAAACTCTTAAGTGCTGATGGGATGCATTGTGTCTTCTGGACACTGTCTCTGAGGAAATGTTAAGTATATCCATATTATTTGTGTTGTGTTAAACTCAGTCTTATTTTTTTTTATGTTATTTTTTGTGTTTTTGTTGCTCAGATCGTGGAAGCTGGAAGCAGTCAGAGAAAGTGAACACCTCTCAGTCCTTCTACACCCTGCGGGGCCTACAGCCCGGCTCCCAGTACCGCCTGCACCTCGTCTTCAGCAACGTCACCTTCAAAGAGATCGAAATACTGACAGAGGGGGCAGGTAGCCTGTTCAGACTCACACACATAGACACATAGACACATGTACATCCTATAAAACCTGACATCTTATTGGGTGATGCAGAATGAATTCAATTCAATTCAATTCAATTTTATTTATATAGCGCTTTTTACAACAAAGGTTGTCACAAAGCAGCTTTACAGTGAAAAACAGGTCCACGCCTCCTATGAGCAGCACCACAGAGATGCCAATTTTATGGTGACACAGTGGCAAGGAAAAACTCCCTTTAAGAGGAAGAAACCTTGGAAGGAACCACAACTCAGTCAGAGGAACCCATCCTACTCGAGCTGACCCGCTCAGTACAAACAAATAACAAACAAATAACAGAACAAAAACAGTACAGAGAATTAATGTGAACTATGGCTAATATAACAGGTACTAATTTATGAATATAAGAATGTGATGGGCACAAACTATGGCTATGGCTAATACAGAAACAGATACTGAGTGTGTTTATGTTAATCAGTGCAGGGCTGCAGAGCCGGAGTACAACACAGCGGGCAGTGGAGAGCCAGGCTGGGAACATCAGGAACAGGGCATCTCCAGACATGTAAAAGAGATAGATAGAGAAAACAGAAAGGAAAGGAAGAGAAACAAAAAGCAGGAGTTAGAAGGGTTGTGTAATAATTCTGATGAGTAGAAGGACAGGGCTGATTCCTGAAAGCTGGAACCACAAACGGACAGATCCAGGCAGACCAGCCGGGCATCTCAGCACATGTGAGAGAGATAGAGAGAGAGAACAGAGAGGGGAGGGAAGAAAAAGGGGTTAGAATGGTTTTATAAAACTCTGCTGGAGTGGGATGGGCACTTGGCAGCAGCAGCTCAGGATATGGGGAGAGAAAGAGAAAGCTGATGATTAGGACAGGGTTTATATTTGCTGGATAAGCTGTAAGAGGAAGAAAATTGTAGTGAGAATGGAAATGTTTTAAGCTTAGATTTAAAGATTGAGGGTGTGTCTGAGTGTGTCTGAAGGCATATTATTGAGTAATCAAACTAGCAGTTATACCCCTGTTATCCCAGGTAACATGCCCGTGTGAGGCCTGTGGAACAGAAAGTTTTATCCACAGGTTTCATGTTGGTCCCACATATGTACTCTATATCAGTGATGAACCCCAACAGGGTCAGTGATGGCACCAGGAGGGGTTAAACATGGGCTCCATCTGGGTTGTGCACTTCACATGGGGCCTAGATAGAACTTATGTTAGATTAAGGTGTGCTGTATTGTTGGGGACTATTTGGGAAATCCAGTTTTTGTAACAAAGTACAAACACTTTATTACCTTACTTAGGTAGAAATGTTAGTTATATATACTTCACTGGAATAATTATTTTTAGCCAACTTTTTAGTTCCTTCTCCTTACTCCTTATTTGAACTTTCTACTGCTTACATCTTAAAAAATAGCCTCATTACTCCTATTTTTTTCGCTTGTTTCCTTAAAAAAACCATACCCAGAAAATCTCTCCATCAGTGAATCTGTTTGTGGTTGATAGTATAGAAATATAAACATATTCCATTGTGACACCCTATTGGTTTATACTGTGATCCATCACACCTGCACAGTAGTCAGGTTTTAGTCGATTTTAAACAGTATTCAAAAGAATATGCAAGATCCCAGATTTGGCTATAAGACAGCTGTGGGGCTCTACTAACAACTATACTACAGTTCGTTCTGACCCCTCACAATTTAGCAATTTTAAACTATACACTTAAAAGACTACATTATTAATAATACTTAATATGCCTTTAAAATCCTGGCCATACACAGACACAGTGGACTGAAAACAGAGCAATAGTTTTGCTAGGTAGGCAGGTAGGGTACAATATGTGGTTAAAGATTCAAAATTAATTCAGCCAATCAGAAATATGCATGATTTGTGTAATCCAAGCCTTGTGTCCTTGTGCTTACAACAGAAGACCAGTGCCAATATCTTATATGTAATAGCACACAACTCACATGTATTGTTTTTTACAATCAGTTATAGATCATGTTTTGTTTTTTTTTGTTGCAAATCTTTTAATCAAATCTTTTAATTCTCTCTAAACAGGAGAAAGGAAAAAGCCTTTTATGTGTTCATTAATGGTTCAGGATTTATTTTCTGTAATTATTTACCTATTGGTCCAAAATTATTCCACACCATGATGGGATTTTATTAAATATTTCATGCAAATTTAAATTTAAAAATATAAAAAGAGCTCAATGAGAAAGTTTAGATTTTTTTATAATTATTTTGTGCTTTAATGCTCATGAATTCAGTCTGTTACCACTCTTCTCTGCCCACAGAAGCGATGGAAGTGAAGAATGGATTTGCTACTGAAGGCTGGTTCATTGGGCTCATCAGTGCCCTCGTGCTGTTGTTGCTCATACTGCTCATTCTGTGCTTTATTAAACGAAGCAAGGGCGGCAAGTACTCAGGTATGATGACTGACGATTACAGGATAATGTACAGATGCTTGAAAGTTTGTGAACCCTTTAGAATTTTCTATATTTCTGCATAAATCTGAGCAGATTTTCACAAAAGTAGATATAATCATTTATTAATTGAGAGAAGTGATACAGTATGTGAAATATCTCTAATGTAATTAAAGAGACAGGGCATGTTTAGTTTCTAAATAGTTTATGTTAAGTTTAAAATGAGTTGCCTACAAAAAGACTGGATCGTTTCTTTAGTCCAGTCCTGTTTTTAGTAAGAGTGGACTGGAAAGGTCTGTACTGTATATACCAGGGGTGTCCAAACTTTTTTTGTTGGGGGCTTAAAGGAGAAATATTTGTGCAGTCACGGGCCACAGATTCTGTAATAAAACAAATAATGAAATATACTACTTTGTCTCTAATGTCTCTTAATATTATACTCCTTCATCACTGATTCCTGACAAATTAAACACAATTAATACACACTTCCCACTAAACTCTGTAAAAAACAGTCATTTTCCCAACATGCCTGAAATCTTCTGCATTTGCTATTTTCCGTTTCTTTGGAGCTGCCATGTTCTCCCAAAAGCTCAGGAATATTAATGTAGGCATAATGAATGAAAGAAAGGAGATGAAGTGCATTTTAAATTGGGTTTATGTGATAGCGACACCTAGCGTTCAAACTTTAAATCTCACATTATAAAAATCTGCTTGATAGCAGAAAAACGTTCATTTTGTTTTTAAAATACCTCGCGGGCCATTCCAAAAAATAAAACAGCTGCAAATGGCCCGCGGGCCGTAGTTTGGACACCCCTGGTATAGACTGTGTATTGTATGCTGTACTCAGTGGAGCAGTAGAGTTAGTATCTGTGTGATTAAAGTGTATGATAAGTTTGTTCTCTCTCTCAGTTAAAGAGAAGGAGGAGGGTCAGGTGGACTCGGAGGTCCGGCCGATGAAGGACGAGACGTTTGGCGAGTACAGGTGTGTTCTTATGAGATACAGATCGCTAATCGCTATGCTGAAGCACAAACCCGAAAGCTGTAAAATCCTGCAGTTTCTTTTTGTTTCTCACGCTCTCCCTCTCCCTCTCTCTCTCCTGATGTTTCTCCCCATGCTTACCAGATCTCTAGAGAGGTATGATTTGCAGTGTCGGTTTTAGGAGCATGCACCTGCTTCCTCTTCCTCCCAAAGCAGCACTGACTTCACCACCATCCTCCTCTCAGCTACTCCCCTCTGCCCTTCCCTCATCATTTTACTGCAATCTGAGAACTATCAGAAATATTTCTACCCATTTTCTCTCTCTTTTTTGTGTTCATTTGTCTTCCTGTGTATATTATTATCTCTCTGTCTTCCTGTCTGTGTCTCTCTTTGGTTATTTCTCTGTCTGTATCTCTCTCTCTCTCTCTCTCTCTCTCTCTCTCTCTCTCTCTCTCTCTCTGATTGGTCTATTTTTCTTCTGTTGTCTGCATTTGTGGATCTCTATTACTGTCTTCTTATGGCCATCTCTGTTTTTATTTGTCTTTCTGTCTATCTCTCTTTGTATTGTGTCAGTCTACATGTCTTATTCTATCACTCTCTCTGTCTGTTTCTTTTCATTTTTTTATTTTTTTGTCTCTCCCTCTATCTCTCTTTCTCTCTTTATCTCACTATGTCTTCTACTGAGTAAGTATCTTGCTCTGTACTGTCTTTTGCTCTGTCTTATCTCTCTGTCTGTGTCTCTCTTCGTCTTCTTCTGTCTCTATATTATGGTCTGTCTTCTACCTATTTGTCTTCAGTCTGTCTCACTTTGTCTTTCTATACCTCCCTTTATCTCTGTCTCTTCCTGACTCATTTCTTTCTGTTTACCTCTTTAGATTTCTCTCTCATTCTTTGTCTACCTATGTCTCAGTTTATCTTTCTCTGTCTCTCTGTGAATCTATATCTGTCCTCCTGTGTCTCTTTCTTTCTTGTCCCTGCCCCTCTGTCTCTGTCATCATCTGTCTATCTTTGTCTGCCATTATCTTTCTTTGTGTCCTTCTTTCTACCTCTCCCTGTATTCCTCTTTTTTTCTGTGTCCATCTCCTTCTGTCTTTCTCTGTGTACCTCTATCTCTGTCTTTATCTTTTTTTCCTCCCTGTCCTTTTTTCACGTTCAAATGTATTGTATTTCAACCCCTTTCTTTCCTTCTCCTTCTAGTACATTTCTCTTTCACCTTCATTCTAGTGGTCTCGCTCTTGTGCTAATTTCTTTTATGGACACTCTCTCCCATGCTGTCTTATCTCTTACCCTGTCTCTCTCTCTCTCTCTCTCTCTCTCTCTCTCTGTCTGTGTTTGAGCAGTGATAATGAAGAGAAGCGGACGGCGAGTCAGCCGTCTCTGTGTGAGGATAGTAAGCTGTGTAGTGATGGAGCTCTGGACTACGGGAACAGCAACAGTGTACAGACGGAAGTGATCATGGACGAGTCTCTGGCCAGTCAGTACAGCGGAGCCAGAGACGAGCCCGAGGCGGATCCCCAGGACAGCTCCTTCCTCACCCCCGTCTCCGTCGGCTCCACCTCCCACGGCCTGCCCAACTCCGCCGCTGTGCTAGACTAGCGGGGCAGGGTAGGCCTCGGGTCACAGCCGGATTCACACACGTGCCCACTTAACTCATATCTAAGTGACTGACCAAACAATCAATACGCACAGTGCAGTGTGAACACAAACACTGAAACCTGATGCCAAGTAACCATACACCAGATACACTGCTGGGACTGACTTTAGACACACTCAGACCAACCTGTGCACTTGGAGCATAGCCAGAGGGAAACACCAGACTAGACAAGACTACACAGAAAAAAGACTGATACACTGAATTTCCTTCACATTGACACTCTAATAGGATATAAGCTATATCCTCACAGTTACTGCCAGCAGTGAGGGAGCCGACTGAGAGACGGAGAGAATATCTGATTATTATATATAATCATATATGATTATTCAGGTGTTAATGTATGTAAATGTAAATAAATTCAGTGTATCACTCTTTTTCAGTACAGACTGACATCCATTTGATTTAGGACTGCCAAGTTAACTGTTTACAGGTACTTTTGCAATAGTAGTGTATTCAGTAGATAACCTCCAGTGATAGCAAACGGCATCCCAGGTTTTACACCTGTAAAACATACCTACAGAACAATGAACAAACAGAAACAGTGCAACGAATTAACCTGATTTAAATGTGTACATTAGGTTAGATGCACTCATATAATAAAAATCAAAGTACCAAAGTACTTTTTAATTTCTGTAAATATTTTTTTTGTAAAAGGAATGTGTGTATAAAGAACCACCAAAGTGTTTAAAGAAGTGGAAGTGTAAACTTTTTTAGTTTTGCTAATTTAAAGGTTCTTCATGCACACGCCTCAATTACAAAAATGGTTCTTCTTCCTCTTAATCAAAGAACCCTTTGATTAAGAGAATAAAATATATATTTGCTTCAAGTAAAAAAACTCTTATCTGTCTCCAAAAAAGAATATTGTCTTCATTTTAATTGACTATTTCTGCACTTAAAAAATATAGTCAAGCCAACATAAGATAAGATATCAGGTAATTGGTTATGGATTGTTTTTATGTTTTATGTTAAATTAGTTTAGTCAGACATTTTCCAACACAAATCAACTCAAAAACTATAGTAAGATTCTGCAACTGAAATTCCTTAAATCTGTTTACTGTTCATTCCCATCAGCAGGTTATGAATCCGACTATAACATAACATTCCCACATTGGGGGGGTTTATAACTATAGAGCACTGAGCCCTGAAATTTGAACTTATGATTTTCTCACACTTGACGAGCAGCAGTTAGACTGTAGGGCCACTCTGGAGCTCTGTGTTCTTTCTTGAACATAGATACAGTATGTACATTGCTCCACAGCTTTAAGGTGGCATGACTGTCTAACTGCCTACTGAGGAGTTCAGATTCCATTATCAGGCTTTAATTCAGGTCCATGGGTAATTATTGTAAGAGTGCTGAATAAACTGCATCGTAGAAATAAGAAATATGATTTAGGAGAACGTTTTACTTTTTAGGTCAATTATTTTATTTACAGTGTAAGGAGATTGGTTTTTCAAATACTGAAAACATGGTACAATTTGTGATACAACAGGACAGAATTACATCAACACTTTTTTTGCCATTTTTTGTCCTACTTTTTGCAATAATTTAATAAATATATCGTCTCTTGTCACTTTAAAACCATTTTTTCAAATTTTCTTCTTTGTTTAAACAAACTAGATCTCCTTTACATTTTGTGAACGATTTATAATGGATGAACAAACAATTATGATCCAAAATCAAATTAAATCAATTTTTTTCTCATTTTGGGTCTATCCATTTAATGTAAAACCAACGTACACATTAGAATCAGGTCAGTTCAGTGCGCTGTTCTTTGTTCAGTTGACACAAATGACTTTTATGTGACGATTGAAACACCAGGACGTGCAGACACCCCACGGTTAATGCCAAATACAGAAGATAGTGGGCAGTAGAGAAGGAGAAGAGCAGGGAGAATTGAGGGCCTTAAAATCCTGATCAGTGCATCATGCAAGCATATGCACAGCACGTGCTGCGTATGGATTGCATTGATGTAGCTATTTATTATATATATAGTTGTGTGGTTCGCCATTTCATTGTCTTGACCCATGTGTAACTTTTGATTTCTGTTTTAATTATTATAATTTTTTTATCGACGATGTCATGCATCATGTTCTCTTCCGTTCTGTGTATATGTGTGGTTTGTTCTTGAGTTCAATACACATCCAGCCAATCCATATACTGTACTCCATAGCCAATCTACATACTGTAAATATATATAAGATGCAATGATACGTTGAGATGAGGTGCTTTATATCGAGCTGTACATAGTCGCATCTAGCATTTAGCCATTTACAGTATTAGAGCGCTGTCATCTCCATCGGTCCCCCCGTGCCTGTCTGCGTTACAGATATTGCCGCAAACGCTTGCCATTTCTCTCCTGTCTCACCTCCCCACCGTCTTCAGGTTCAACGTTCCTCATTTTTCTATGTGTTTGTCTCTTTTTATTGTACTTTATTGTAGTGTATTAAAATGTGTACTGACAAATCCTCTCTTGCAGTCCTGTTGGTGTAAAGCCATATGAATACACACGTCAGATGTGTGAAAGGGTATGAGGTAGTTTTGATGAGTTTGATAGGGTTGTAAGAGTACACCACAACACACACATGAACACACACACACCACACACATGAACACACACACATGCAGGGGATGTACCAAATGGAAACAGCACATAAAATACCCATACGTTTTGGCCATTTTATCAGAAACACCATCTGTACAGGCTTAAAAATTGTTGCTTAATTGGAGTTCTGGAATAACTTTTAATTTTGGGAGATGGTCCACACCCCTGACCCATCAAACTCCTCCTCTTTTTTATTTATCTGTCCTCACAGGAGGTCTTGACTTCAACCATTATACCGCAAAGCTGCCATTAACTCCACCCCAACAACCTCTGAGTTCTCCTCCCAAGCTAAAGGGATCTTTGGTTCCTCTATGGCTTAGAAGAACCATGTTGGTAATAGAGATGTGTATGTGTGAATTGGGGAAGAACCTTTACATCAAGTGAGGGTTCTTTTTACTGTTAATCCCATAACCAAATTTGGTTATTCTGTGGCATAAAAGAACCCAAAGAACCCACTATAGCACCTATATTTTTAAGAATGTATAAAGGTGTACTTTGGCCTGACTGTAGCCTGTTACAGCACACTGACCCCATCATCACTGACCCCAATTTATTTGACTTCTGGACCAGTTTTTATACTTGTAATGTGTTTCAGTCCTCTAGTTCTTCACCAGTGGTCTGTTTTAACCACATGCTCATTGCTGACTGTAGGGTTTGGTTGGTGGACCACTGTCAAACCAGCAGTGACCTTAAGAGAGGTTTGTGTGAAGAACTTTTAAATTTGTAAAGAACCTTTACATCATCTTTAAACCTTACATATAAGGTTTTTCTTACAATGTTTGTGAAGAAATTCTATGGATTTGCTCGAAGGTTTACTCACTCTGGTGGTCCCTTTCCATTGGGCTAATAAAATATGTGTATATTGTAAATCTACAAAGGCTATGTTCACATTACCAGGCTAAAGTGAATCAAATCAGATTTTTTGCCTTAATGTGACACAGATGGACATGTCAAATCCAATCTCTTCAAATCAGATTTGAGAAACTTATTTAACATATGTGGTCCTGAATTGGGTACAGATCCAATTTGTAGGCGTATGACGTGAATGCGAATGGACAAAAGATTGTGTTTCATGCATTTAGTGCTATTGTCATTAGCCAGCATCGACAGCCTGGCAAAACTGTAACAGAGGCAACGTACCTAAACATATAAAAATAAAATAAAAATAAATTCATGCAGATTTTTCACATTACAAATATATATATAGGTAAACCAGATAAAATGGCTATTGAATGTGAGTATTCCATGTGTGGTTTCCAATATTTGGTACATTTCCTGTAAACACAACAAAAATACACACACACACACATGCACAGTTTAAGCGAATTTGTTTCAGTTCTGTAAAACACAATCATATGTGTATTTATTGCGGTTTGTGTCTTCTTACACAGAGAATGTATGCTTTGTTGGGGTAGGAACATCGATTCCGTGCCAGTATACCAAATAGCATTTGTTCCTCTTTGGCTGTGTGGTATGTTTTGCGTTTTGCTAAGCAGTGTTACGTGGAATTAAATGAAAAGATTATGAGCATTATGAGACGAATGCTAAAAGAAGCTGTAAGGCCAGTCCTGTAATCGAGAAGGAATTGAGAGAAAGCTGGAGACGAAAAAAAAGGCCTCTCTGTTTTTATTTGAATGTAAATAAAACCCAAATGATTGTTTTGTTATGGGATTTTTTAAAAACAGTGAAAAATGTCTCGTTGAATACCTCGGTCTTGGTTTTACAGTTGTCGATGTTATAATTCTTAAGCTTTGAACTTTTGGCATAAAATGTTAGTTGTGATATAACTGTTCTAGATAACTAGTGAATAGTTTTCAAAAATGATAAAAAAAAATTAACAAACCATTCTTTGATAATATCTTAATCACAAAAACCCAAAAAACATGAGAAAACTTTTTTGTAAAAAAGGAAAATAGGTGCACTTAATTTATATTAAGTGTCTGTTATAACTGTGTTATTACACATTAATTGACAGTCCAGGAAAAGACAGTGATTTTACTGGTGATAATAACAATTACAAAGACATTACAGTAGTACAGCTTGTGTACAAATACATAGGTATAAACTTTAGGGAACTTCAGTAGCTGTAATTTAGCTGGGCATTATGTTATCTCCTGCATGGTTATATGTGTGTTATAACATATGTGTAACTGTAGTTATACTGTATGAACTTGCTAATGCAACAACTATTTTGGGTCAACTTATTGAGTGTACAAACTGCACTACTGTCATACTGTAATTCATCTCTAACAGTGAATAAATCTATCACTAGTGCTCACTCACTAGTTCTAGTTGTTACATGGTCTGTTCATGTGTAACTACACAGTTATTACAGATATATAATGTAAAATAGGAGCAGGAAATAAAACATCACTAGCCATTGACCTTTAAACTGAGAATCCAAACAAGATGACTTTCCTCGCGGCGTGAAAAAAAATAGAATTTCCATCTGTTAGCTGTTTGCGTAGAGTTGCAGTATTGTGTGTATCTGTTGCAAAGCTATGTCTGCAGAAGCAGTGTGAGAAGATGCTCTAGTCTTGTTTGTACAGTGCATGTACAGTATACACACGCAGGGAGAATCTGCAATGTGCTGACTCCAAGTCATTCAAACCAGCATTTCCACGCTGCCTGCAGTGAGCCGAGTCCTCCGGGAGAGATATATTTATGTGTGTGTGTGTGTGTATATGTGTGTTTGAGAGGTGCAGTAGGCTGGAATTGCTGGTTTTAATGGTGCTCGGTGTCGGCCTCCCTTGTTTATGCTGTAGAGACACACTCAGGACATAATTCTCTTAGAAGTCTATTTTCATACAGGAGGAATAATAGTGATGTGAACTATGTCAATATTCAACCGAGCTGCTGCTAGACATCTGTGTTCTGTTAGCGTCTGAGCATGCGTTGGCCTTAGAGAGAGGTAGAGTCAGCTTACAGATATTCACTATACTGCTTCTTGCTTTTCAGATAGAGAAGATTAAAGGTAGATCTGTCACAGGATGCTGGGTGGCTGCATTCTGCAATGTAAAATAATGAGCTTGAAATGATACAGTAACTAATTACAGAGCGTTTGTTGAGTTAACTTACCATCTTTTACCTTCTCTGTTTGGTTATCAATATATATTTTTAATTCAGCCTTAAAACATTCACATCTGCAGAATAGAACATCTTCTATTACAAGGCATTTCCACACTCTGTAAAAGTGCTTGGGCCTTGCTGAGTTTCTTGCTGAACTTCTTATGGGTTATGAACTCCTCACAGTTAGTAAGCAGCAGTTAGACTGTAGGGCCACCCAAGATCCATGAAATTACCCCACATAAATACACAGATCTGATGTAGATAAAGATAAAGTTACTGTTTTATTCTTTCTTGAATAGAGAATCTACATGTTTGCATAACTATAAAGTGGTACAACTGTCTAACTGCCTGCTTATTAAGACACATTCTAATCCCATTAGCACTACATTTATCCATTGTCAGAAGCCTAAAAATACGACATCATATTTAAAGCCACAGACTAAACATTTTACTCAAATTGAGATTTAGAAGTAAAAAATATGTTAGGACAGTTAGGAGATCTTTATACTGAACTAAAGCTGAGTTAACTCAATAGATCCTTTGTAGTCAGTTACTTATTGTCAGTTTATTGTCAGAGTTTTTTTTTGCAGTGTAGCCACACTGACCTTGCCATTCTATGCCCACAAACGTACAATGGAAAAAAGAAAAATGAGCAATGTCAATGATTTTCTTTCCATATTAAAACTAGTTGATTAATATTATGATACTTATATCAATATTAGCAGTTTTAAAAGTCATTTTTTAGCAGATTTCAACAGAGAACACTTTTTTTCTACAAGCAATGCACTGAAAGATCTGAATTTTAATAACACATAGTATTCAATTATAACAAGTTGAGAAATGTCAGATTTGGATGTACTGATAAATCAATTATTAATCCCATTTGATATGGAAAAGCTTTACTGTGCTGACTTAAATATTATTCAACCTAATGCGAACTTCCCATATTTATGACATGTATATGAAAGGTCACACTTAAATGAAGATTTTTAATTATGTGTTTTAGCTGTGGGGGGCAGCATTGGCCTAAAGGTTAGAGAAGTGGGCCTGAGACCAGAAGGTCACTGGATCAAACCCCAGAACAGATTCAACCCCCCAATTCCCTGCAGGTTCTGACGTAGCCGCCCTAATCACAAGTGTGAGTGTGTTTGTTTACTGCCACTGAAGGGTTAAATACAGGCTTAAAATGGGCTTAATCTTAAGGTGAGCATATTAGAGAAATGTACTGTATAATGTAAAACAAACCCATAAACCACAACAACGCATCGTAAGCTTGTAGAGTAGCATTTTAAATGGAAAATCCCAGCTTTTCTAGAAGATTTAGCCTATATGGCATTTGTTCAGCATTCTCTAAAGCTTCTCCAACACTTTTGTGGGCACAGCATGGCTCAGTCAGTATATCATCGTATCAGTTTTACTATTCTTACAAATATTTAAACTTATCTTAAATCTGGCTTCAGCTTCTGTAGACTCAGTACTCGACAGGTTCAGGCGTATGCATCACTTGACTAAAATAGTCTCTTATGTCATGTGCTCCCTGTTTATGACTCAAAATCAAATCAAACAGTACAGAAATTAAGGAAATCCAATTAATATACCAAGAATAAAAAAAGAAAAGGCAGTGGATCAGAATGAAAGGAATGTGAGGGAGTCGCATCACTTCATGATGAACAGACATGTCCCTAATCCATTGTGTTTCTCTGTGCCATGGGGTGAATGGCATGTCGGTGGTAAAGTGGGAAAGGGAATGAGGGACTTATTTGGGGGTGGGTCTGTAACAGTGGGGTTGAACTGGACAATGATGCTGTATGTGAATCATGAATCAGCCACTGTATGTAAATGCTTCAAAAATAAAGTCCATGGAACAATCTACACCTACTGCTCTAGAGTTGTTGTGAAAGTCGTCTGTGAGGTGTTGTGGTGTCTATCTATCTGTCATCCAAGAACAGAATGTTGCTATCTTTGAGTTGCTATCAGTAATAGTCCTTATATAATACATTTATTGTCAAAAACATAGGTTAACGTGGCTCTGCAACCAGTGGCCCTACATTTCTGAACACACAATCGAATGCACTCTTTTTTTAATCAGGGAAATGCTCATCCACATGCTGCTGCCATCTAAACTTCTTCCCTTAAACACCAAGATACTATATCATGGGCAGCCACATCTTCATTTTACCTTTAATTAAAAATGTGTGGCTTGCTGTTGAAAGGTCTATCAACACTCCTTTTAACACCCCTACCACAAAACCTTCCCTAAGAATAGCATCGCAATCTGTCACGTCTGGGCTCAGTTATTTCTTCTTGAGTGTATGATAGTTTCTAAAGTGTAAATCATACCAAACGAACTCACAGACTAGTATAAAATATAAAATGTTAAACAGACAGAGATGTCTAATAAGGAATGGAGTCTTCTAGCGTGAGCTTGTGTTGAACTGGCTGAAGTAGCGGGCAGTGGGCCGGTTGGTGTAAATCTGCTTGTTGAGGTACTGCTGGCTGCAAAAAAAAGAGAGAATAATGCAAGTGTTAATCACTTATTAACTGGTACATACTCTATTGGCTTGCCTTTTTAAAGCTATATTAGAGCATAGTTGCTTTAGACATCTTAAATTATACCACAGTTAGTTCTGATTGTGCAATGTGATTGGCTAAGAGGTGTTCTATGAGTGCCGTTATCAGCCGGTAATGCACTGTAACCGAAGCTCAATGTAGCTCAATGTAGATCAGCACAGCAGTGCCAATATTACACGTTATAGCACTCCCTCTCGTGTGTTATTGCTTAATTATATAAAAAAAATATGAACAACAAACACATAATCTTTCAAACTAATATAAGCAAGATTAATTTGGTTTATTTAAAAAATTGATTAATGGTTTTGATTAATGAGTTGGTTAATTACTATTACTCTTATTACTGTAGGTTAAATACTACTAGATTACTTTGGGTAGGAGAGTAATGCAATGTCAATCCTCTGTATGTCCTGTACATATGCAGTATTCACAATAAAACTACTTTACCTGACTTGACTTGATTAATTATCTGCCTTGGCCTACACTGCTGTATCTTCTAAACCTGCAAACGCAATTCTTGAGTCTTAAAATACACCCCTAAAATGAACATAAAGCCTACTAGATAAAGCCAATAAAATAATTTAGCCAATAAAAGCAGAGCTTTTCCAAAAGCACACTTAGTTGAAGCAAAATCAGTGTAATTTAATTTTAGGTAAAATAAAACAGGATTGTGAAACAGCATCTGAGCAATTTTTCAACCCTACCAAATTACATACCGGTATTTACTACTCACTACACTTACTACTATATTAAACAACAACAACATAAACACTCAATTAATGCCTTTTATAGAACTTGTAACTGTAGGAGACAATGGTTATCTGAGTTTTAATTTCTAACCATAACTTTTTATGAGCACAAGATCTGTTATTGCACAACATATAACAAAATGTGTTGAACCATTGATGCATGCAGGATAACAGAGCAAAAATGTATGAGAGAAGCTGGATCTCATAAAGCTCTAAGAATGATGTTGGCCAGTAAGGTGAGGCTCATTTATTCCCTGCTGCTGAGTGGTAATGAAGGTGTGGTGCTCCTACTGTATCTGCTGCTCCTGGGCCAGCTGCTGGTTGTACTTGTCCAGCTGTAGTCTCCTCTCTCTCTCCATCTCCCTCAGTCTCCTCTCCTCCTCCACCTGCTCTCTCGCCTCCTCCAGCTGCTGTAAACCCCATGCTAGCTCCCTTTGCTTCTCCAGCTGTCTCTGTGCCTGCAGAGAGCAGGGAACAGAGAGACAGAGAGATGCCAGTGCCAACAGCACAGACAGGCCACTGATTCTGTGAGAGCAGATTAACAAATCAAATCAACCCAAAACCAAAACAGTGGTTGATTACAAAGGGCAAGTGTGTGAAGAACCCTCCTCGTTCTCTTTGTGTTGGCTTTCAATAAGCAACAGCATTTCCCTGATAGCCCCAGAGAGAGAGATTAGAGTTTATTGTTGGGAAGGCCTAAATCCAGCGCCACTTGCTATATAAATAGTAAAGTAAATAAGCTAGAATGTGAGCACAATGAATTTTAAAAACCCAAGTGCTTTACAGTATAATGACTGTAGAAGACATGGGCACTATAGTTTACATTTCCTTGCATTCTATAGAAATAAAGCCAAAATTAAGTCAGTTTGTGCAGAAGAAAGCCAAACTCTGCCTCTCATATAGTGAAGCTGCTTCCAGACCAAGTGTCTCAGACTGCCTTCATTGAGCTTAACATCTTCTGGATTGAAAAAAGTAAATGTTCTGTATAAATGATTTGGTCTCTTCACTTACAGCTCTGAAAAAAATAAGAGACCACTTAAAAATGATGAGTGATTAAAAATGATGTTAGAAAATGATGACCAAATTAAAAACCTCTGGAATATAATCAAGAGGAAGATGGATGATTACAAGCCATCAAACCAAGCTGAACTGCTTGATTTTTTTGCAATAGGAGTGACAAAATGTCATCCGAAAGCAGTGTGTAAGACTGGTGGAGGAGAACATGCCAAGATGCATGAAAACTGTGATTAAAAAACAGGGTTATTCCAACAAATATTGATTTCTGAACTCTTAAAACTTTATGAATAAGTACTGGTTTTCTTTGCATTATTTGAAATCTAAAGGCTCTGCATCTTTTTTGTTATTTCAGCCATTTCTCATTTTCTGCAAATAAATGCTCTAAATGACAATATTTTTATTCTGAATTTGGGCTAACAAACATATATACATATAATAGCAGTTGCCAAGTATTCCATTAATCCCTACTAAAAACTAAAACTGTCAGGCCTTAATTGACTCACAGAACTGTCGGGAGATATTAATTCAAAACTGGAAAGTTTTCAGACTTTTTCAACCTGGTTTCTCACCTCTTTCTCAGCTCGCTGTTCCTCTCTCTGCCTGTAGATAGCGCTGAGCTGCTTGGGGCTCATCCCCTTCCAGCGATCCGGCAGCACTCGAGGAGCCTCTGCTGACCTCTCACCTTCTCTGGCTGCGGCCTCAGGACTCTCCGTCAGCAGGTCGGAGGTCACCATGTGCCACACCTCCTTCATCCCCTCGCCCTCCTGTCTCAGCTTCTCCTGTCTCTCTCTCTCCCGTCTCTCATCCACCTGCAACATGTCACTGGGGGTCAGAGCTGTCAGAGCAGAGGGGATTCAGGGCTCTGCTGGGGTCTGAAACCTCACAGAGATTTATGGTGACCTTGGAGGGTCTGAAGCTATCGACCATAAGTGACCCTGAGGGACAGAGAGAGGCTGAGGGTCTAACAGGCTGATTTAGTAAAGGGGGGAATAATGTGGAACAGCCTCTGCAGCTCATGCCAACATGTGGGTAACCTGTCTGTCACTCAGCAAACAAGTAAACATTTAACATTATTAATGAGCTGCAAGATAAACACACTCAGATCAGAGTCTGCTGTTTAAAGACTGTGTTCAAAGCTTCAAAAGAAGCACTTTATCTCAGGTACTCTATCTTTCTACCTTTCACAACCTCCCTTCATCTCTCTCGACACTCTCTGGAACTCCCTCTATTTCTGTATTCCTCACTTTTTTTCTACTGTATTTTCTGTATCACTTGTACTGCTTCTACCTTTGTTTCTCCCTCTCTCACACTCTTTTTTTTCTCTTTATATCTCTTAACCTTTATCTTTCCTTTAATTTTGGTTTTTAGCATTTTTTCCTGACCAACACATTCATTCTGTTTCTCTGTTTCTGTCTCTCTTACTTTCTTTCTAAATGTAACCTTTGTACATCCTTCTCACTATAAGGTTTTATATCCAAGAAATTTGTACATAAAAAATGAATAGAAAAGGCCTAAAAAAAAAATAAAAAAAAGATTTTTACGCTAGAACCAAAAGTTGGAATATCAAGATAGAACGCATAATAAGCTAAATGTGTAATAAGCTAATAAAAAAACATGTTTTTGCTTTTATTAAATACCGCAAAACTGTAAGCTTGTTTTCGGTACTGCTTTATTAATATCTTTCCTATTGTTTACGCACAGTGTAAACACAACATTGATGGTCATTACCCTTATGATAACCCCCCCCCCCCCAAACATTACCACCATAAAAAGACTGTAAATGGATGTAAAGAGTTAAGTCTCTCTATTAAGTTTTTTTTTTTTAAAGCTGCTCCTAATCATGGTAGTGGGCATTATTTAAGGTTTCTTCAATTATAGTGGGAAGATTTATATAAAGATTTATATCTTGTGTGGAGTATAGGGTTGTGGGAAAACAGGTAACAACAGGCCCTTGTTGTGTACATGCTAAAATAATGGAGGATTGAAACATCATTTTTCTTTTTTATACATTTTGGCTTCAGTGATATTTTGTGTTTTTGTGTTTTCTTTTATATTACTAGATCTGTCAGTCATGTAAATCCAGGTGCTAGACAGCTCTAATAATACATTTAGTGAGATCACAAGCTACAGATGAGGTAAATCACTTCTTTCTCTCTTTCTACTGTTTTTTCTTTCTCTCTACCTGTGCCTGATTGTAGCTTTTGAGGGCCATACGGGCTGCCCGTTTGCACTCTTCCTCCAGCGCATCCAGCTGAACATCTATAAGGTTTCGCTGCATCAATTCCATGTCTCTCAGCATATCTGCAAACACACACAAACACACAAAACTCACAGCTTACACTACATGCTTAAGATACCACAATAAATCTCCAAATCCCTGTATAAGACCTATCAGCAAAAGTACTGGAATAATACAGCCGGTCCTACTATGAGGAAACTTTTCATTATAAAATGTAAATATTTTTGTAAGGTGACATATTGTGTATCCCAAAAAGGTATGATACCTTACAAATACAGGGATATAAGGGCAGTAAAAGTTCATAGGCCAAATATTTTGAAACTCTGATGGAGTGTGTGTGTGTGTGTGTGTGTGTGTGTGTGTGTGTGTGTGTGTGTTTGTTTGTGTGTTGGGTTATTTTCACCTTTATGTTTCTTC
Organism: Astyanax mexicanus; assembly: GCF_023375975.1. Classification (NCBI taxonomy): domain Eukaryota; kingdom Metazoa; phylum Chordata; class Actinopteri; order Characiformes; family Acestrorhamphidae; genus Astyanax; species Astyanax mexicanus. The sequence goes on along the minus strand of NC_064420.1, from coordinate 41,519,243 downwards.
TCTTTCTCTTGCCTGTCCCGCTCTTCTCTTTGAGCTCGGAATGTTCTCTCATTCAGCTCCATTTGAAACCTCTTCTTTTCCTCCTCCCCAATTCCTTCTCCCTGAACACACACAAGCAGAAACTGTGTGTACTGAGTGTACTGACTCTTCAAATACAAAAGCTCAATTAAACTTTAAAATTAAAATTCCACATTTTAATCCCACTGTGTAATAGCTGTTTAAATGAAAAAAGTATTATCCTTATAGTTTATTAAAATTGTAATAAAGGGTTAGTCAGCTTGCTGATGATCTTGTGGCTGAATGCAAGCAAATCCTTAAAGCAATGTTCTAACAACTAAGCGTAAAGTCTTACTAAAAAACAGCATAGACTGTTAATCCAACAAAGGGGGACAAATTCCATTACAAAATATCCTTTCGGAGGAAACCTTGGTATTAGCAGGTCTCTACCAATGGGGGAGATTCACAGTTTGATGGAGAACAAACATTAAACCAGTTTAAATTATCAACTAAAGGATATTAGCAAGCATAAGATCAGATACACTATATAGACAAAAGTACTGGGACACTAGCTCAATTAATGTTTCTTCAGAAATTGAGAACATTAAAAGATTTTATCCTGCTTTTGTTGGAGTAACTGTCTCTCCTGTTTAATTAGGGCTTTCTATTAGATTGTAGAGCATTGCTGCAAGGATTTGCCTGCATTCTAAATGCAAAAAGTATCCACTCATCTGCATTGCATTTGGTGATGTGAGGCTTGGATAGAGCTGCTTAGCCATTGGATGAAGGTCTCTATGCTCTACTGTTCTTGAGCTGATCTGAAGGCCACATAAAACTTGGAAGCCTGTAGCAACTGACTGCAGAAAGTCTCTATTTTCCAATTAAGGCTTTCTATTATATTGTAGAGCATTGCTGCAAGGATTGGATTGCATTCAGTGAAAAATGTATTAGTGAGGTCAGGATGAAAGTACTGGATCCACCATCCATACTGGATGGAGCACCATTTAAACCATTCTAACCAAGTGTACCTGAAAAACCTGCATACTGGCGGGGCCAAGTGACTCTTCAGATGGTAAGTAGACAGATGGCGCCCCCTGGTGTTTATAGTTAATATCTGCATCTCGAGAGTCCTCAGGGCGCTGGCATAATGCCCGGTACTGCTGAAGCTCCTCCGCCAGCTCTCTTCTTCTCTGTTCCTCTTCCTTTACCTGCTCCAGAACCATGTGGTCTATAGAGACCCGCAGTGTATCTGTAAAACAGGGAGATGATCAGCCAACACCTCACTGTACTCACATGTTGTTTAGCTAATCAGCGCTCTGCAGAGCCCCTAACGTGACATCATGTAAAAAAATAATAATAATGTGTGGCCACAACTTATTAAAGCATGGAAAAAAAATCATTAAATTGTGGGCAAAATGTATGGGAGAAATGAAGAATAAGGAATGAGACCCTAATGCATAGTCACAACTTATTAAAGCATGGGCACGAGATCCTAATATGTGGCTACAACAAGTGAAACTGTGAAAACAAGATAATTAAATTGTGGGGACGACTTATTAAAGAGTAAGAATGAGACCGTAATGCGTAGGGACAACTTATTAAAGAGTAGGAATGTGGCCACACATAAGGATCTCATTCCCATGCTTTAATAAGTCATGAGGATGAATTATTAAGGTGTGGGAACTAAATAATAAAGTCATGGGGACGTAATTGGTCCCCATGGCTTTAATATCTTGTTCCTACTCGTTAATAAGTCGTGACCATGCATTAGAACCTTGTTCCCATGCTTCATTAAGTCATGGGGATGACTTATTATGGTGTGGGAACTAAATAATTAAGTCATGGGGACAGTAATTTGTCTCCACGGCTTCATTATCTCGTTCCCACGTGTTAATAATTTGTGGCCTCATATTAGGATCTCGTTCCCAAGTCGTGGCCACGCATTTTAATTTTTGTTCACATGATGCCACCCTAGGGGCTCTGTAGCTCTCTTGTTTTTACCCAGCTCTAGGTCCTGCTGCTTCTCCACCTCCTCCCGGTTCCGCCGCTCCGCGATCTGCTGCTCGAGCACGATCGTGTCCACGCCTATCACTCGACTTCTCGTGCTGAAGATACGCTCGTGACGAGCAGCCTCTGCAGCTCGCCGTCGCTCCACGGCCTGTACCACGCGGGAGTCCACAGGCATGTCCAGCTTAAACATCTTTCAGCCACTCTGAGCACGAGACAACATCTCCATCAGCACAGTTACACACTCTCAAACTCAGTACTATTATACTCTATAAAACATTCATACAGTAAATTCATATTATTAATTTGGGTTGGTATGGCTGGTATCTCTGGTGGTTGCTATGAATGACTACAGTGACTGACTGTACAGTGTATGTACACTATATTGCCAAAAGTATCTGCTTGCCTGCATTGTGGCTTGCACTTTGTTTTAATATCACTGACAGTTGGCTGTGGAATATTTAGTAGTGAGGAAATTTCACAACTGGACTTGTTGCACAGGTGCTGCATCCTATCATGGTACCACAGTGCTGGAGTTCACTGAGCTCAGTTATTTGGGAGGGCAAACGAATACTTTTGGCAATAAGGAGTGTGTGAACAAATTATTGTGGGACATATCTTGTTTACAGGTTATTACATGAAAAGGAGAAACAATTACAAATAATGAATAAAAGTTAATATGTTTAAAATAAATGAATTGGATTTAGGAAGATCATTGATTTTGCTTATTTAAACTAGGGTTATGTTTGAGAATGCATTTAACTAAAATAAAGCCAAATAAAATGATTTTTAACTAATATTTAACATTTTAACTAATATATTGTAGTCTAGGGCTGGGACAATATATCGACATATATGCAATCATAGTATTTTGATCGTATCGTTTCAATATGTGTCGTCATATATATATAATTGTATTGAAACTTAGGCACTCTAAACTCCCTTAGCTTCTCTGATTTTTACCTTATTTGAACAAATATAGTCTCTATAGTCTAGAGCTTGGGTAGTATATTGATATTGTGACGAATTGTAGCATTTTGTTGTATCAATATGTACCATCAAATAATAAACGGTGCTTTAAAATCCCTAAGACTCGTCCCCCTAATTTTAATTTTTGCACCAGGAGTTATCCAAAAGCAGTGTGTAAGACTGATGGAGGAGAACATGCCAAGATGCATGAAAACTGTAATTTAAAAACACGGTTTGATTTCTGAACTCTTAAAACTTTATAAGTATGAACTTTTCTTCGCATTATTTAAGGTCTGAAAGCTCTGCATCTTTTTTGTTGTTTCAGCCATTTCTCACTTTCTGCAAATAAATGCTCTAAATGACAATATTTTTATTTGGAATTTGGGAAAAACGTTGTCTGTAGTTTATAGGATAAAACAATAATATTCATTTTACTCAAACATAAACCTATAAATAGCAAAATTAGAGAAACTGATTCAGAAACTAAAGTGGTTTCTTTATTTTTTTCCAGAGCTATGTGTACTAGACCCCAGTCATTTTAATATAGTTTCGCTAGTGTCTGAATATGTGTTAAACAGCTTTAATAGATAAAAACTGACAAGATTTGATATGAAATAAAATATTACCTGAGAAAGTTTAATATCAGTCACTGCATTTCACGACGGTCTTTCTCTGCGGATCTGTTTGTGCGTTTGCGTTGCTATAGTAACCTGACATGCGCAGTACAGCCACAGGCGGCTGCACTGAAAATGAACATTAAAAGCTTTTATTTTTTTTAATTATTTTTTTAGCTGATATTTTATGGTGGCTTTTTTTTAGAAAGCCTTGTGTTTTTTAGTCACTCAGACGGACGAGGTTTATATGAAGCAAAGGCTGATTACAGGGCAGATATAATTAAATGCATAGTATTAATTGCAGTGTCCTACTGTAAACTTTATTGTGAATCTTTTTTTGGCACATAATATTTAATATCTAAAAAAATGGCAAATGCCATTCAGGCTTTATGCGTAGTGGTTTTCTTAGTCGAGTTTAATTTATTAACTGATTCTCTTAAATAGCTTGGAAAATGAAAACAGAGCTCAGTAAATCAGTTGATTCAACATCCTTTTTGCTATCTGGAATATATTTGGTGAAGATTGATGTTTATTTTTTTCACCCCAAAACAATATTCGGTAAATAGTATTTTTGGCAATTTATGTAGGTACACACTTATTTTGATGACAAGCTGGTTATGTAAATCACCACTTTTTATCATAATGGACTTAACAAAGTCATCTACATAATGTTAAAATGGAAAAAACGAATAATAATAATGAAAATAAATAAATAAATGTTATCTGAGGGGAACATCATGCCATAGAGGATTAAAACAATTTCTGTATGTGACCTCCATTCATCACTCCCACAATTTATATTCCCAAGTTACTTTCATTTTATAGCCATATATAATATATTATCAAATTATGTGAATTACTGTAGAAATAGAGTGGATATATTCAGTGTATATTTTTTTACCTCAATATTTTTTTTCTGAAACACTAAAAGTCTAAAAGTAGTTATATATGTTCTATTTTATATGTATTTAATTTTATTTTTAATCAAACATGAATAATAATATTATAAGTAAAAAATCTAAAGTCTAAAACGTGGGTTCAGGGAGGACTTTTATTATGCCTCTTGCTGCAACCTGCGCTGCTGAGGGGGGCGTGTGCGGGGGGTTTATACTAGAATATATGGTATTTTTAATGCAGGAATATTTAAAAACGCGTTTTCTGCGGCGTTAAGGACGGACAGCAGCGTTTAGAGCAGAGCTGGACTTTAATGTATCGATAGGTGGAGAAACAGAGCTCATTTAAACGGAGTAAAAGATGGGTTATTTAAAACTAATCGAGATAGAAAATTTTAAATCCTACAAAGGTCGACAGATAATAGGACCTTTCCACAAATTTACAGCAATAATCGGACCTAATGGATCAGGTAAGTGGGGGCGAGGCTGTTGCTGGTGTGCGGTTGTGTGTGAGGCTGGCTGGAAGCAGACTGTCTGAGTCTGTAATCTTTATTATTAGAGCTGAGAAAGACACAAACCCTGTCACACCACCCATAATAATTAATACAACACACATCCTTTCTTCCCCAGAACTAGACCAGTAACAGACACTCCCCTATAGAGATAGTGTTTGTAATAATGTGAGAGAAATTCCTTCATATACTGTTTAAAGCAGGGGTTGATGCCCTTTGTGGACAAATGTATTGGACACTTGTTCTTAACTGTACATATAATATATAATACATTAATATATAATATAATAATAATAACAATAATAATGTAGCAATTAGTGTTTTAATGCCATTTCCAAAAAATGGAATAATCTAGATTGTACATGAGGGATGAGCGATATGACCCTAAAATAATATTAACATATTTCATGATATAACGATACTCTTGGGGATTTGACAAAACACTAAATTAAAATATATATTATTGCATACAATATGATATGGCACACCCCTAACTGAGATATTAAAAAAATAATAATTTTATCAGATTTGTAACAGAAGTCAATGATCCAGAAGGTTATAATACTAATAATAATATATCGCCATATATCCAGGATTAAAGTAAAATAAATTATACTGGACAGATATAAAATGAGAACAGTGTGAATTTTCCTTTTGCTAAAAACAGCAAAAAAGTAGTACCTTGATGTGATAATTAGGGGTGGGTGATATGACACAATATTGTAGGGTATAACATTATTCACAATATTCAACAATGTTGACAATATTATTTATGTTGACATGTTGACAATATTATTTACATATACCCTGACAAAGGGAATCTTAGTAGATACACTCCTCTCAGTAGATTTGCTTCTGTCAGAAACCTGTAAAAAAAATATTATATACGGCAGTGATTTTAATAACTAAAATATAAAAAGATTTTATTTTTGCAGTTTCAACTTTTGCAGTTTGTTCATTATCAAAAGCTGGTGGAAGGTTAAAGGAAGCTGCTCGCTATTCTTAAAACTAAAACTAAAGTTAACTTTAGTTTTCAAATTCATTTCAAACTAGTGTCTAATGTGTAAATGTCTACATTTATTGTTATTTCTTAACTTTCTAAAGCAGAATTTAAATTTAGTCGTTTTTAACAATGTAATAATAATTTGAGACCATATTTAACCATTTAACAAAGTTTATTACTGTCATAAATGCTGTTATTTGCGACCCTTATTGTATACTATGTATATTTGTCACCACATTTAACTTTTATGATTTAGGAAAATCAAACTTGATGGATGCCATCAGCTTTGTTCTGGCAGAAAAGACCAGTAACCTGCGTGTGAAGACCCTTAAAGATCTTATCCATGGTGCACCGGTGGGGAAACCAGCAGCTAATCGTGCATTTGTGAGCATGGTGTACTGTGAGGAGAATGCTGATGAACGCACGTTCACTCGAGTTATAATAGGTACATCATTCCTCTTCATCATTATATGTATTTATATGTATTTACTTATGTATTACAGACAGATTTCTGGAGTAAATTGCAAATGTAGTGTTTTTTTATTCTAGGCTATAATAATTCTCTACACATCTGTGCATGTTTCAGGCTCCTCTTCAGAATACCGGATTGACAGTAAGGTGGTGAGCTTGTCTGATTACAGTGAGGAACTAGAGAAACTGGGTATACTCATCAAGGCCAGAAACTTTCTAGTGTTTCAGGTACAGTATATACTTTTTAAATGACATGAGTCAGGTTTAAGCTGTTAGTTCTTGATGAGATGTTTGGTCACATTGCTCTGGTCTCTCAGGGAGCTGTAGAATCGATAGCCATGAAGAACCCGAAGGAGAGGACGGCTCTGTTTGAGGAGATCTCCCGCTCTGGGGAGCTGGCTCAGGAGTATGACCGCAGGAAGAAGGAGATGGTGAAAGCTGAGGAGGACACGCAGTTTAACTACCACCGCAAGAAGAACATCGCAGCTGAGAGGAAAGAGGCCAAGCAGGAGAAAGAGGAGGTGAGCTGATAAAGCGTGCCATAACATATTGTACACAAAATATCATGATGCACTAATATTGTGATTTGGTAGTATTCTGTCTTGAAAGTTGAAAAAAATGTCGATGTGTTGTTAATGTGTGATGAAGAGAGAGAGAAAGATAGAAAGAAAGAGAGAGAGGAAGACACACACATAGTGAGAGATGACAAATGCTGAACATTCTGGTTGGCCTCTCCTCTAATGACAGCTGAGAGCATGCTAGGCTGAGTTTAAGGCTTTGGGCTTCACTCCTTCATTAACATTGCTAACATTAGTTAAACTAACATTGGCTGGCTAAAGGAGATACTGTACTCTGTCCACTAAATTAAAATTAAAATATATGTTATAGTAATTACATACTTAATAAAAAAAATCTATTTTTTTAAACAATAATTTTAGGGAGGTATTTCCTTGAAGAAAAAGTAAAAAATACATACAAGTATCCTAAAATCTACTAAAAATAACATATAGCCTGTGCGAATATACTTAATTTTTACTTTTTATATAACGTAATTTTTAGCTATACTTTATGGATACACCTATCTATTAAAATGTACTGCAAAATAGGTCTTGGGGCCTAAAGGTTTAGCTGTCCTCACTGGTAGAAAGTATAAATAGAGGGCATGACAAAAAATTATTTTTACTAATCGACTTATCAAACATATAATCGACAGATTAGTCGACTACTGAAATAGTGTTTTGCCATATTACAGAAGCTTAATGATTAAAACTTAAATATTTAAAGCAATATTTTTAGAAATGTTTGTTCCTGTGTAGTTACTAGGTGGTTGTTGGGGTGTTACTAAGTGGCTACCATGGACTTCTAGGTGGTTGCTGTGGCGTTGCAAAGGGATTGCTATGGTGTTTATAGAAGGTTGCTCAGTGCTCAGTGCTAAATGGTGTTCATGAGTGGTTCCTTGGTGGTCACTATGGTATCCCAGGTGGTTGCTGTGTTGTTGCTAGGTGGTTGTTGTGGTATGGCTAGGTGGTTGCTCTGGTGTTTCTCAATATGAATGTGTTCTATGTTGTTTTCTCATTTGAGCTCCGTTTGTGTCTCCTCAGGCTGAACGCTACCAGAGGCTGAAGGACGAGGTGGTGAGGGCTCACGTTCAGCTGCAGCTCTTCAAACTCTACCACAACGAGGCAGAGATCGAGAAGCTGAATAAAGAGCTGTCTCAGCGCAACCGGGAGATCGAGAAAGACAGGAAAAAGATGGACCACATCGAAGAGGAACTGAAGGAGAAGAAAAAAGAACTGGGGAGGATGATGAGGGACCAGCAGAATGTGGAGAAAGAGATAAAGTACTGATTGATTTTTCCAGTGATAAATCAACACTTTTAGTGTAAAATCTTAGAATAGACAGATATTTTTCCCAGACAGAGATTACACTTAAGCCCTATCCTGATTGGATTAGTTTTTATGGGGGTCCTGTGGTAATTTTATTCCTGTCCAAAAAGACCATGTGCATGTTTTTCTAAGACGTCCTCTGAGAAACATACAGTCTGAATTACTTACTGAATTTACGCTGAATTTTAGTCCCGTCCGGATGCACATCTCTGAGTATTGTCACCTCGCGCTTAATAAAATAGCTATTTGTCCACTGCTACACACTGTAATTACACTTTGGGCGCATGTTTCCATGGAGATCCACGTAAACACAGCAGCGAGTGGAAATGGAGGATCTACTGAACATAATGTCGTGACCGAGAAAGTCTAAAAACTGACTGGTCCTCCTGTTTTTTCAATTGCAGTCCGGATACAAGAGTTTTTTCACTAAGTAGCAGTATGAATTTTCTTTACAGATGTCCCCCTGAGAAACTAATCCCGTCTGAACAGGGCTATAAAATGAAGATTTTCCATCGCAAGGAAAAGATTGTCCTTAATCCATGTCCTGGAAATCATCTATAGTTAATGTTAATGTTAAACTAACAGTGTTGGTTTAATGCTGAAAGATTGAGGCTGTGTATGTTGCAAAAACATTTTTTTGTGATTTTTTAGTTTAAAATGTAAGATATCAATAAGCATGTTTTCTAGCGTACAGAATAAAAACTAAGTTAAGATTACCTCTACTCTAGAACATATCTGTAAAGCTGGTGATTTATGCGTTACGCCTCGACTGCTAGACAACTCTACACTGAGGATAAGAATGCTCTCTTAAACATCATGTCCATCTAAAGCCAGCCTCTACCCATCACAGAGAGAAGGATGCTGAGCTGAACCAGAAACGGCCTCTGTACATCAAAGCCAAGGAGAACACGTCTCACAAGATAAAGAAGCTGGAGGCGGCGCGGAAGTCTCTGCAGAACGCTCAGAAGATGTACAAGAAGCGCAAGGCAGACATGGACGAGCTGGACCGAGAGCAGGGGGCTGTGGAGACAGCCAGGCAGGAGTTTGAGGAGCGAATGGAGGAGGAGGCTCAGAGTCAAGGTCAAGACCTCACCCTGGAGGAGAACCAGGTTAGCTCAGCTTCTTCTTTTCTTCTTCTTCTTTTTTTTCTTCTGCATTCTCTAAAAGATACTCAGATATTATAAGTGGCTTATATCTGTATCATTTCAGCTCTGATGCTGGAAGACTTTAAGCCAGGGGTGTCCCTTCTTATCTAAACACTCTAAACATCCAGCAGCACACCTGAATCCAGCTGTTTAATCAGTTGGCCTGTCTTAAAACAACTGATCACAAGTGCTATGGCTTGCCAGGAATAAAAACCTTAAACAATTAACAGACCTTTAAAATTTATCCAGCAAAACACTGTGATGAAGTCACTAGGAGTTGACTCATCATTAGCATTTTTACATGTAACCTTAGAACCGGACATTAAGGGTAAAAGTAATTACCTGTCTGACAGTGTCTACAGGAATTAGGGTGCTGCTGAGTGAGTCCTCTTCTATGAGCTGGGGGGGGTCCACAGTTAACCTAGGGGTGAGGGGTTTTACTGGTATATCCTGTAAAAGAAGATTAAGGTTTATTAAAAAGCTAGATAAAAAAACATACTTACTGGTAAAACAGTATCTCATGGCCATGTATATGTATTTTAGAAGCATTGTGTATAAAATTATTGTTTGTTGTTTTGTCAACTGTAATGATCGAAGGAACCTTTGCTCTGTGAACCTCAATTATGGTATGGCCCAGGTTAATTAGGGGAGGGGGAGGGGCTTGGGGTTTAAAAGGTGAGAGGCGGCTTTTCCCTTCCAGCTTGCTGTGGAGGGAGAAGTGTGTGAATTGGCCTTTTGGCCCTTTGGCCCTGTGGCGCTGTGGCTCTGTGGCCCATAGTCTTAGGCTGCTTTTAAGCCTTATATATTGGTGACTGCCAGAGGCTGACTGGGTAGTCAGTAGGAGTCACAATCATTTTTCAGATTATCTCAACTTTGTGAATGTAAATAATTTTTGTCAGTTTTGCACAATTAAAATAAAAGAAAAATCCCTGGAATTCACCTGAACGTGTCCATGCAATATCCTTGTGGCACACCTTCTTTCTTTGCTCAACCTTACACTGCCACACCACAAACCCAAAAAAAACAGCGAAGAAATTCATGTACACTACTGAAATGATTGGTATGCCTGAATTACCTTACGATTTAATCTAAAAGATGCTGTTTTAAACTGTTTGTCCACAATGGATAAAATTCATACAGTTAGAAAGACACATTTCACAGGCTCTATACCCAAATATAACATCTTTCACATCTTGCATTAGCAAAACAGAAAGTTTAATCAGAAATGTTTAGCCAATGACCCCTCTAGCAGTTTCACTGTAGACTGTTCACTTGGAGAATGCAGTCTATAGGTTCTTTTATAGGTTTTTAGCATTTTCAGTTTCCAAATAGAACTGATTACTGGAGTTAAAGTTAAAATGTCTAACAGCTACAACTATTTTGGAAGCATTTAAGCAATAAAATCACTGTTTTCTTTTACTATGTCCTCTCAAGTTTGTTGCCAGGTTTATTTAAGAAATTTCCAGATTGTACTGGATTCTTATGGACAGTTCTGATCTAATCTAATTGCATATAAAATAACTGTTACTATTTAAGTACAACAGGCTTCACTGTAGCTCATGTAACCATTGTTTTGTCTGTATGTACCTAAACTGCACTTGTTCTACAGGTGAAGCAGTATCACAGGCTGAAGGAAGAGGCCAGTAAGCGGGCAGCCACGCTGGCACAGGAGCTGGAGAAGTTCAACCGTGATCAAAAGGCTGACCAGGACAGACTGGACCTAGAGGAGAGGAAGAAAGTGGAGACAGAGGTGAAGATATGCAGGAATGCAAAGACAATAATAACAATAATTACCTGCTAGATACTGGATCTGTGTTCAATGTTTAATCATTGTGATCTGCAGGCCAAAATAAAGCAGAAAATACGAGAGATCGAGGAGAACCAGAAGCGCATTGAGAAGCTGGAGGATTATATTGCCACAAGCAGGTTCATTTTTTTTTTTTTGTAGCATCATATCAATTTCCCTGTGAAGCAATAATGCAGCATGTGGAGTCTGTATTTATAGGCAGTCTCTGGATGAGCAGAGGAGAATGGAGGAGGAGCTGACTGAGGAAGTGGAGCTCGCTAAAAGAAGGATTGATGAGATAAATATGGAATTAAATCAGGTATAAACGTATAGTGCACGAATGGTTGATTTTTGTGGGCATATATAACCCAATTAATAAAACCCAATGAGCTATTTTTCCCCAGAGCTGTATATATATATATATATATATATATATATACATATATATATATATATATATATATATATATATATGTATATATACATATATACATATATATATATAAGATAATACATATGTATAAAATATTTGATTTTACCAAGTTGAAAACCTCTGGAATATAATCAAGAGGAAGATGGATGGTCATAAAGTTATCCAAAAGCAGTGTGTAAGACTAGTGGAGGAGAACATGCCAAGATGCATGAAAACTGTGATAAAAGTGCTGTGAATGACAATATTTTTATTTGGAATTTGAGAGAAATGTTGTCCGTAGTTAATAGAATAAAACAACAATGTTTATTTTACTCAAACACATACCTAAAATATCAAAATCAGAGAAACTGATTCAGAAACTAAAGTGGTCTCTTAGTTTTTTTTTTTTCAGAGCTGTATATTAAATGATGAAATTGCAACTTCTGTAGTTATTTGTACTTACACATACCCATTTTTTCAGCATATTAAATGTACATTTACTAATTCATAACTTTAATCTATGCAACATATGTGTTTTTAATACATTCCCTTATATTTAACAACGTAATTGAAACTTTAGTGTATAAAGACAATATATTTTAAAAATGTATTATGGAATGATATGATATTTCCAGAAAATGAATATTGTACTTCCTTGGTAAGGCAGATAATGTAAAAGATTTTCTACACATACATACACACAGACATACATATACAGTCTTATCCACAAGTTTAAATCATGTGACCATGCATTTACTGACCTTTTTTTGTTTTATTCCTGTACTGCTGCTGGCTGCAGGTGATGGAGCAGCTCGGGGATGCTAGAATTGACCGTCAGGAGAACAGTCGTCAGCAGCGTAAAGCTGAGATCATGGAGAGCATTAAGAGGCTCTACCCCGGCTCTGTGGTGAGTGAAGAAGGTTTTATTCTGTTAAATTAAATTAAAATTCTATTATCTATTAACTATTATCTTTATGAACTCAGTATGGGCGGCTGATTGACCTGTGCCAGCCCACGCAGAAGAAGTATCAGATCGCTGTGACGAAGGTGCTGGGGAAGAACATGGACGCTATCATAGTGGACTCAGAGAAGACAGGCAGAGACTGCATCCAGTACATCAAAGAGCAGAGAGGAGAACCTGAGACCTTCCTGCCTCTGGACTACCTGGAGGTCTGACCTGGACTTGTTTTTTTGTTAAGAAATAATTTACTTATTTAATTCTTTTTGAGATTTATTTAGTGTTAACTTTACCTTAAAGGTGAAACCCACAGATGAGAAGCTGAGGGAGCTGAGAGGAGCTAAGCTGGTGATTGACGTGATCCGTTACGAGCCGCCTCACATTAAGAAAGCTCTGCAGTACGCCTGCGGGAACGCTCTGGTGTGTGAGAATGTGGAGGATGCACGCAGGATTGCTTTTGGAGGACCTTACAGACATAAGGTAATAATAATCCCTGATATTTTCCAGCAGGGCTGCACAATAGATTGTTTAATTTTTAAAACATACAAACAAAAATTCACACTGTTCTTATTTTACATGACAAAACCTACCAAACAACATCTACCAGATAAACGAATACATATAGCCAATATTATTTGTTTTACTCTAATCGATGATACACAGACTGCATTAGTAATATCATGTCATTTTGGATGATTGATTTCTGCAGAATATTTCCTGCATTTTCTGGTCAAAAATCCTGTATTTGTTAATATCACAATATATATCAAAGAAAAACATAGTATTGCAATGAAAACTGTTTAGGGGGTGTTCTCTATTCATACAAAACAGATTTTAACTGTATATTGTTACAATAGTATAATATTTTACTATCCTATTTGCGTTAGACAGACGAATACAGTACTTACATGTGTAATTAAATCACAATACCCCAAAACTTTTATAATTTTATGAAAATTATTTAGCCTCTCTTTATCCTTTATCATTAAAATGTCTGTAAAATACATTTGACATATGTACATAATCTTTTGGCTGAAATTCAGTGTGAATGGTGGGGCTAAACTGCTATATGAAATGGATATAGAGTATGAACATGAGATAGATTTGCCACTAAGCTTCCATTGATAGAGTATATAAACTGGGGAGTAAATGCTTTAAAAATGCTGTGTTTGCATACTACATCAAACCCATTAAACTTTGTACTCCTATAATATAGTCCTTTAAACTAAATTAGTAACTGAACAGTCTTTTCACTGAGTTTATTGAATTACGGTAGTAATAGTAAGTTAAAGGTTCTGTATATGAACCTTTTTGCCACCAAATGTCTTACCAGATCACCAGCATCTCAAACCAAAATAAATGAGTTATATTCATCCATGTCCTTACCTAGAATCTGACTTTCATTAACTTTAACTTTAATAAACATTCTGTTTATTATTATATAAAGTTTATTCAGCACCAGATCACCAGGAACATAAAGAAGGGCACATTATGGCAAACCTGTACATGTTACGTTAACAATAATGAATGAAATGGGGGTTTTACCACTCAGTGTTTTCTTCTGTAGACCGTGGCGTTGGACGGCACTCTGTTTCAGAAGTCTGGGGTGATCTCTGGAGGAGCGAGTGATCTGAAAGCTAAGGCTCGGCGCTGGGATGAGAAAGCTGTGGACAAACTCAAAGACAAGAAAGAGAAACTAACAGAGGAACTGAAGGTAACAGAGGGAAATCTTATACTAAACAGAACTAGATATAACTCCCACTATTTCAGGTATTTACTGTTTAAATTAAATGAGTGTGGGTGGTGAAAATAGCTTTATGCTGTTTTTTTGGCTTTTTATTTGCCCTGGTGTTTTGACTCTTTGTTTGTGACTGACTCTGTTCAGGAGCAGATGAAGGCAAAGAGGAAGGAGGCGGAGCTGAGGCAGGTGCAGTCTCAGGCCCACGGGCTGCAGATGAGACTGAAGTACTCTCAGAGTGACCTGGAACAGACCAAGACTCGCCACCTGTCCCTCAACATGCAGGTTCAATGAAGAACATGCCTTTTATTTTATTATTCAGTCTTCTTCCAGGAATACACTAGTGTTTAAAACTTGAATCTAGTGTTAATGGTGCTAATATTATATATATATATATATATATATATATATATATATATATATATATATATATTTTTTTTTTTTTTTTTTTTTTTTTTTTCAAATAATATTTACAATAGTTCTAATAACATTGTCTTATCATGCAATATATGGACCCAATCATTTTTTATTAATTCTTTGTTTAACCAGGCAAGTCATTAAGAATACCTTAATGACTCCCTGGCCGTTTCTCTTTAAAACAATGTAATTACATTATTGTGCTATTGTGTTATTATATACAATACAATACAAATACAATAATTAAAGGGATAAAATTGTCTTAACGTGACAATAATTTTGTTTATCACTGTTCTTCCATATCATTGTTTATTGTTTATAATTTTTTCTGGGGCAATATATCTATTGTGCCAGACCTAGAACTATATTACATAAAAAAATAAAACATACCTTATACTTTCTGTTTTGTAATGTTTCAACAGTAATTTAGGTCTCTTTTATTAAAAGTATTAGTTACTATGAAAAGACCAGGATGAGACGAGTTCCAGATATCTTTCTTTTTTTTAGGAGAAATCAAAGTTGGAGAGTGAACTGGCCAATTTTGGCCCTCGCATCAATGACATCAGAAGAATCATCCAATCACGAGAGAGGGACATCACTGCTCTGAGAGACCGCATGAACCTGGTAGAGCTCTATTAAACTGGAAATTGTAATTTCTGTCAGTGGGAAACTGTGCAGTATCAGTAATAGTGATGTTCTCAGGTGGAGGATGAGGTGTTCCTGGAGTTCTGTGAGGAGATCGGCGTGAGGAACATTCGAGAGTTTGAGGAGGAGAAAGTGAAGAGACAGAATGAGATAGCCAAGAAGAGGTGAGTCTGCTCATCCAAAACATATTAACAAATAAAAAACAGGTCTAGAAAGATCTTCAATAGGGCTGAACAATATAAAGTATTCTCAGTAGTCATTTTGCAGGATGTGCAATGTCAGGTAAGGCAAATTATATAATTAATATCACGCTACAAATTGCTTGATTAAAAAAAACAAATCTCTTTGTTCTCTTTTTTCCATGACATTTATACCAGAAGCAGATTATATTTTCCCAATATTAATTATTACAGTGCACAGCTCTAAATTGTTATCTGTTGGCTTCTTTTTGTAATACTACTTTTTATTATTATTCCAAGATACAATTTGAAAACAGCTAGAAACATAGAAACATGTGCTCAGACTGGTCCAGTTCGAGAACTCAGTATCAGGTTTAAACCAATTCATTTCTGTCACTGTTCACCTGCTTGTCTCTCTGTTATTACAGACTTGAATTTGAGACCCAGAAGACCCGTTTAGCCATCCAGCTGGACTATGAGAAGAACCAGCTGAAGGAGGACCAGGAGAAAGTGATGATGTGGGAACAGACAGTGAAGAAGGATGAAAACGAGATTGAGAGACTTAAGAAGGTAAAGCCTGGAGAGAAAGAGAAAGTAACTGGAGGGTCTTAGTGAGAGTAATCTGAGCAGGACATCAAATGTGAGTGTGAGGAGATGTATCCCTTTATCACCGAAAGGAAAAGAGGCTGTATATACCTTTTTCTAATTCAACACCGGTCTGACACTCGCCTTACAATTGCTCTTTGGGGTTGAATGCAATCAATCCTCACAGCAATGTCAGAACAGCTGCTACTGCAACGTATTGGAGACAAACTTCCCATTATTAATACCCGTGACTTCAGACAAAAAGGAGCTGTGAAGCTGTCTAAAAAAACGTTATAGTGGATCTAAAGAACAATAAATATTGAAGAATAATTGTGTACACACTATCTGGACACAAGTATAGTGACACTTGCTCATTCTTTGTTACTCTGTCTATTCGAATGACAGGGTTCATACGATCATGAAAAACTTGGATAAGTCTTGGAATTTGAAAATAGCATATTTCCAGGCCTAGATAAGTTTTGGAAAAATAAAAATACCCAAAATGTTTTGGAAAAGTCATGGAAATTTGGCCTACATTCGTTTGTGTTTCAGTTTATCGATGAAGAAAATTAATTTTGAGCTAACAAAAAGGTCAGCTCAGAGTTAATTTAGTAATTTAGCCCTACACAATAGAGCTTTCAGGATCTGACACACATTTTATTATTGAAATTGTGTGTCAACATTATCAGTTTCATTTTAGGCCTACTATAATGCATTTTGATTATAGTTTTAGTTGATTTTTGGTTTTATTGTCTACAGTTGTGGTCAAAAGTTTACATACACTTGTAAAAAAACATAATGTTATGGCTGTCTTGAGTTTTCAATAAGTTCTACAACTCTTATTTTTCTGTGATAGAGTGATCGGAACACATACATGTTTGTCACAAAAAACAGTCATAAAATTTGGTTCTTTCATAAATTTATTATGGGTCTGCTGAAAATGTCACCAAATCTGCTGGGTCAAAAATATACATACAGCAACATTAGTATTTGGTTACATGTCCCTTGGCCATTTTCACGGCAACTAGGCGCTTTTGGTAGCCATCCACAAGCTCCTGGCAAGCTTCAGGTCGAATGTTTGACCACTCTTCTTGACAGAATTGGTGCAGTTCAGCTAAATGTGATGGTTTTCTTGCATGAACCCGTTTCTTTAGCACTGTCCACATGTTCTCAATGGGGTTTAAGTCAGGACTTTGGGAAGGCCATTCTAAAACCTTAATTCTAGCCTGGTTTAGCCATTCCTTTACCACTTTTGATGTGTGTTTTGGGTCATTGTCTTGTTGGAACACCCAACTGCGCCCAAGACCCAACCTTCGGGCTGATGGTTTTAAGTTTTCCTGCAGAATTTGGAGGTAATCCTCCTTCTTCATTATCCCATTTACTTTCTGCAAAGAACCAGTTCCACTGGCAGCAAAACATCCCCAGAGCATAATACTACCACCACCATGCTTGACAGTAGGCATGGTGTTCCTGGGATTAAAGGCCTCACCTTTTCTCCTCCAAACATATTGCTGGGTGTTGTGGCCAAACAGCTCAATTTTTGTTTCGTCTGACCAGAGAACTTTCCTCCAGAAGGTTTTATCTTTGTCCATGTGATCAGCAGCAAACTTCAGCCGAGTCTTAAGGTGCCTTTTCTGGAGCAAGGGCTTCTTTCTTGCACGGCAGCCTCTCAGTCCATGGCGATGTAAAACACGCTTGACTGTGGAGACTGACACCTGTGTTCCATCAGCTTCCAAATCCTTGCAGACCTGCTTCTTGGTGATTCTTGGTTGACTCTTGACCATCCTGACCAATCTCCTCTCGGCAGCATGTGATAGCTTGCGTTTTCTTCCTGATCGTGGCAGTGACACAACTGTTCCATGCACTTTATACTTGCGTATAATTGTCTGCACAGTTGCTCTTGGGACCTGTAGCTGC
This sequence comes from Astyanax mexicanus, assembly GCF_023375975.1. NCBI lineage: Eukaryota > Metazoa > Chordata > Actinopteri > Characiformes > Acestrorhamphidae > Astyanax > Astyanax mexicanus. The sequence goes on along the minus strand of NC_064420.1, from coordinate 41,501,109 downwards.
TTTGAAATGGCTCCAAGTGACTTCCCTGACTTGTTCAAGTCAATAATTCGCTTTTTCAGATCCACACTGAGTTCCTTTGACTTTCCCATTGTAGCTTTTGTAGCTGAGTCTAATCACTGGGTCAAATGAGCCCTATTTAAATGGGCTCATGAGAAGTCAACAGCTGTAGTCAATCAGAATCACTTACAAGAAGTGAAGAGGCCATGACATGAAGCTAATTTGATTGACACAACTCGCTACATCACCAAAATTGACAAATTTTGTTGCTGTATGTATATTTTTGACCCAGCAGATTTGGTGACATTTTCAGCAGACCCATAATAAATTTATGAAAGAACCAAATTTTATGACTGTTTTTTGTGACAAACATGTATGTGTTCCGATCACTCTATCACAGAAAAATAAGAGTTGTAGAACTTATTGAAAACTCAAGACAGCCATAACATTATGTTTTTTTTACAAGTGTATGTAAACTTTTGACCACAACTGTATGTCTGCACTGATGTTTTAAAAATTGTGAATCGGTAATAAACCCACAACATATAAACTCTCACAATGCATCCAACAATGCAACAACAAAGGCAGCATTGAGCTTCAGTTATGTAGTGATGCAGTAACATAAGCACATACTCAACTTTGGAGGACTCTTGGGACAGATTTAAGTGGGTTAAAGAAAGTGAAAGCCAATAATTGATATCGATAATAGGTAAGTTGAGATTACACCTTGTTGGTCAATTGCTGGGCTTAAAATCATAGCCAATTGTCTGGAAATCAATCACACTGATACAGTCTTTTTGTTCTTCAGGAAGAGCACAGGCACATGAAGATCATTGACGAGACCATGGCTCAACTGCAGGATCTGAAAAACCAGCACCTCACTAAAAAGGGAGAGGTCAATGACAAGAACCGAGAAATGGAGGAGATCCGCAAGAAACTGGGCTCTGCTAACAAGTGAGAAATTGTTACTTCTGGATGATGAGTTGAATTAGATGTTTTCGAGCATGTGACACATCTGCAGTACAGAAGGATTCATGGTTTAGTTTTTGGCAATATTTGGGCAACATATTGGCATATATTAGTGCACCAAGAATACGTTGTTGGAAATGAATGTACAATTAGAGGAGGCCTGGTTGGGCATACGGGTATGCAGGTTTTATATGGGATCCAGCAGCACATTTGCCAGCAGATGTTACAGCTGGCGTCCCAGCTTGTTCCATGAATCTGGCAACCAGGCAGGCCAAGGACATGGTGCAATAGAAACCCTTGCTTTGGTTGGGCATTATCCTGCTGTAAAATGCCTATTATGAAAAATGCCTGCTATGAGAGACACATATGGCCACAGGAAGTTCTGCGCATGTAGTTTAGTTGTTTTTTTCCCTCGTATCACTGCTTGGGGAGCCCGACTGCTTCCATTGTGTCAGTCCATTGCAAAAAATGAAGGATTGATGTGCTTAGCATGAAGCCTCCATATTCAAATCTGACAGGTTTCTGACTTCATTTCACAGTTTTCCACTACAGAGCAGGCATTTTTTGGGTGGTGGGTCATTTTCAGCACTACAGTGACTCTTAGTGGTGGTGGCATGTTAGTGACCAGAGTTCATTTTTATTGCATTTCTAGTTATCCATGGAGTTGAGTAGATGTAATAAACATATATTTTTTTATACGTGGTGGTTAAGGCAGTGCAATCTAATGTTCTCAGAGAGCTGACCCATCTCCAGAAGGAGGTGACAGCAATTGAGACAAAACTGGAGCAGAAACGCAGCGACAGACACAACCTCCTGCAGGCCTGTAAGATGCAGGACATCAAACTGCCCCTCAAATCTGGAACCATGGACGACATCAGCCAGGGAGAGGTATAGCACGGTGTTTGGCCCAATCCCATTCCTCTTTTGGCCCCTGTCTTTTGAACAGAGTTACAAAGTGAAGGCATTCAATCCTCCTACTAAGAAGCACTTGATACAGATTTAGATACTTTTAGCAGTGCAGCACTAAAGTTTAGCAACCTGGCTGCTGCATAACTAGTTAACTTTAAGGCATTGTATGTCTTCAGAAGTGGAGCAGGTGGTGCAGCAATTAATTATAATTGTCAATTCCTTAATTTCTCTGTGATGGGGAGCTGAAATTAGCTTTTTTTCTTTATTTTCCCGTTCCACCTTAAATGCTACAATAAGTGCACTTTTTTAAGGTGGAATAGGAAAGTTGGCTAGCTAGCTAGCTAGCTGCTGAGACAAACTACTTGCTTAAACTAAGAACTTTTATGCTTGTGAAGAAAATGAGTATAAAACATTGAAACTACACATTAAACTATGGTAATATAGTGGTTATCATCATTTCTAACAAGAAACATTTTTATTTGTAGGTTTCTTTAATCGCTTGTGCTGCCATCTTACCAGTGATTCCCAGTACTCTGTTTTGAGTATGCTAATTATTTGAGTAATTAAGTTTGAAGGGTCATATAGCCCTAACACTTCCCGTACCCCTAGATGTGCATGCACAAAACAGAGGGGTAGGGCTAAGTGGTAGGGCTAACGGGTGAAATGAGTTTGGGTCTAAACACAGCTCAATGTCTGATCACATACAATAGATGCAAACTGAGAAGTTACAAAACATTGCTTGTGATGTAAGGAAACAAGTACCCTATCAGACTAAACTAAACACATTCCTAAAACCACACACTGTTCATGAATTGATCAAAATGTTGTTTCTACTTCCAGGGAAGTTCCCAGGTTGACGAGTCCAGCAGCCAGAAGACCTCCAGCTCTGTTCATGCCAAAGAGGCTCTCATAGAAATCGACTACAGCAACTTAAACGAAGACCTTAAGGTATATCATAGCTTTACATCGCTGCTCTCTAACTCTGCTCCTGTAAAGTGACCTTCTCAGCAACGTTTCTGATTTGTGTTGGTAGGACGCTCTCTGTGATGAGGAGATTAAAGCTGAGATGAACACTCTGCAGCAGAGGCTGAATGAGCAGCAGAGCATTCTCCAGCGCATCAGTGCTCCCAACATGAAGGCCATGGAGAAACTGGAGAGCGTCAGGGATAAGTTCCAGGAGACCAGTGATGGTAGGCTGATAACCAGCAAATACACCCTTAGAATAAAATTGAATGGGGTGTAACGGTACAGAAAATTCATGGTTCGGTTCACACCTCTGCAAAAAAAACCCAACAGCATTACTTTAACTGTTCAAACTACAAATATTTTTTACTAAGCATTACTGGATGCATTTCAGTGTTTGAGTTCTTTTAAAGAAATTTCAGCTTTAGATTGTTAAAATTTATTTATATTATTGGTGTCAACCACTTAAAAATGAAAATGAATCATATGAGAGGGAGAGAAACTAAGAGTGAGAGAGAGAAAAAAATGAGAGTAAGCGAGTGAGAGAGACAGTACGAGCGCCTAACCCTGTATTCACACTGGAAAGCGACAGAGGACCATTCATTTTCTATGGCAGGGCACCTTTTCTTAGCACAGCGGTGGTGCAAATTATCTGCGTTTCTGCTCGCGCTCTCTGCTTGTGTGCTTGAGGCTTCACTTCCAGCCCATGTGCTCAGAGGTAAACTTCCCAGGGCAGGCTATGGGTTAGCAACAGTGCTATAGCTACACTATCCAGGTGCAACACTCCTGTGGACATTAGTTTCGAATTATGTTCATTGGTTCTACAAGTCTCCTATAGACTGCATGTTTACCATGTATTCTGCATGCGTTTGCACGTACCGAACTATGACCCTACTGTGACGGTTTGTAAAGAATGAAATGAAATGTTATATAAAATAGTAGAGGTGTGACGAAAATCTTCTGTCTCCGTTTGCACTTCAAGCAGAATCTTAATATGACTGGTTATGGTTATGCACAGTTAAATTACAAGAGATTTAGGAGAAAAAAACACAAACCATAGGCTAAATATGACTGGTTGTGGTTTGCACTTATTGTTTGCACTATATAAGAACTAGAAAAGTTTTATTTTTATTTTTTATTCTTATTTCTATTCCTTATAGAATCAATGTGTGAGAGAAACCAGTCTGTTAAGTTTGTCAAATAAAACTTTTTCTTTTAAATTGTATTTTTTAATCTCGTCTTGTCTTGTTCTTGTGACCCCAATATCGTGTCTCGTCTCATCTCGTGATAAAAGTGTCTCGTCACACCCCTATAAAATAGTAATAAATTGTTTTTAACCTAAGGTTAAAGGTTCTAGAAAAACAACTTTTCATTACAGACACACAGGGACAGATACATAGTCACCCACAGATCAGGGCAAATTAGAGTAACATGATAACCATGTTTTGGGACTATGGGAGATAGCCAATGTCCCTGAAGGAAACTCATGCAGACACAGTGAGAGTTTGGAAACAGATAAGGACTTGAACCCAAGACCTCAGTGCTTGCCATGCTGCACTCATTTCTTATGCTTTTAGCTTTGCACTCCAACTTAGATATTCCAACTTAGCAACTAAGGACGGGTCACATTTCCTTTTCATTTCTTCTGCAGAGTTTGAAGCAGCACGAAAAAGAGCTAAGAAAGCTAAGCAGGCCTTTGAGCAGATCAAAAAGGAGAGGTTCGACCGTTTCAACACCTGCTTTGAATCTGTCGCCACCAACATTGATGAGATCTACAAAGCCCTCTCTCGTAACAGCAGTGCACAGGTCTGGAATAAACACAACTTCTTAGTTTCATGTAGCGCAGTAGTAGCAGTGCCCTCTTAACTAGATTTGAACTGAAGCTGTGTTCTTCTCCAGGCTTTCCTTGGCCCAGAGAACCCAGAGGAACCATACTTAGATGGAATCAATTACAACTGCGTGGCTCCAGGAAAGAGATTCAGGCCAATGGACAATCTGTCTGGAGGGGAGAAGACAGTGGCGGCTTTGGCTCTGCTGTTTGCCATTCACAGGTGTGATAAAACCGTCAGAGTTGATTACATACTTGCATTTTATTTTATTTTATTCTCTATGCCATGCTCAAATCCATTTGTATAAATCTGTGGATCTGCTATTTGTATTCTTTAGGGTACTGTGATCAAACCCCAGACAGCTATAAGCCATTAGAAAATGGTGCAAAAAGCTTTTTATCAAGGCAGGAAGCTTTTGTTTGTTTAAAACAGCTAACATTATGAGACTTAAGTAAGGGAAGGGAAACCTAATGTAGCCATAGAAACAAATACGTAAATCAGCACAGGTGCACAGTGAGGTTTTTTTATTTAACCCCTAGGTATATCTTGCTTATATTGTTTAATCCTAATGCAGAAACTTTGTGAATTACTTGGTAACAGCTAGGTTTAGCATAGAGCAGGGTTCTATTTTGGGCTCTATTGAATTTATTTTAATTATGGAAGTATTGTAGTTATGAGAGCAGGTGAAATATGGGTTAAAATGCAGGTTCTCAGGCGTTACATGATTAAAGAACTTCTTTTCAATATTATTATTACTTTAGTCTTGGTGCCCTGCACGTGTTCCTTGACTACCTGCAACCATCAGAATAAATACACACTTATTAATTTTAGCTTATTTTATTCTATTTTATTCTAGTTTATTATATTGTATTTATTCTGATGGTTGCAGGTAGTCAAGGAACACGTGCAGGGCACCAAGACTAAAGTAATAATAATATTAAAAAGAAGTTCTTTAATCATGTAACGCCTGAGAACCTGCATTTTAACCCATATTTCACCTGCTCTCATAACTACAATACTTCCATAATTAAAATAAATTTAATAGACCCCAAAATAGAACCCTGCTCTATGCTAAACCTAGCTGTTACCAAATAATTCAGGCTTCCCTTCCCTTATTTAAGTCTCATAATGTTAGCTGTTTTAAACACACAAAAGCATTCTGCCCTAATATAAAGCTTATTTTAAAAAATCTAAAAAAATCTAACATTTTCTTGGCTGCTGAAGACCAGTGCTCAGTCCTGTATTTGACAAATAAACATGATTCCTGTTCTCATCTTTAGTTTCATTAGCTGTTCAGTGATTATGAATGTTAATGCACTTTCTTTTATTTACAGCTACAAGCCCGCCCCTTTCTTCGTGCTTGATGAGATTGATGCTGCACTTGATAACACTAACATTGGCAAGGTTTGTATACATGGTCTCAGTTTATATTACATCTGTTCTTTTTGATAAAAAAAAAAAAATATATATATATATATATATATATATATATATATATATATATATATATATATATATATATATATATATATATATATATATACTTAGCCTTCTATTGTCTTGTGTGTTCTGTATGTGCCACAATTATATTGGGCCCCAGTGAGACTTTAATTCATGTTATGCCGGATGATGTGTGCAGGTGGCAAATTACATAAAAGACCAGTCAGTCCAGAACTTCCAGGCTATTGTCATTTCCCTGAAAGAGGAGTTCTACACCAAGGCTGACTCACTCATAGGAGTGTACCCTGAGGTAGGAGTTTCTTCAATAGCCTGTAATGTGATACTAATGGAAAATAGACTGTGGACCATATTCATAAAATGCACTGTCAGATTTACTGTAACACATCTGTACATCATTTATAATTTCTGAATATTATGTGTATATGCTGTTAGCTATTAACACAATTCAGTCCTGTAAAAAATATCTGAATAACAACGTATTAATTTTGGTAATAAGTCGTAAGTTGTAATAATATATAATATAGTCATTATAGTCTTTTCTAAGTCATTAACAAATAAACCCACTAGGAACACCGACTTAGCTTACTTATGATTACATTAAATAGGAACTTTGTATATGTTTTTTTTAAAACAAATTGACAATGTTTTTACATCTAACATTACTTTAGTACATTACTTTACTTTATCATTTATCATTTATCATGGTATACCTGTGGATGCATCTGTAAAATTGCATTGCATAAACTCCAATGGTATTTTAAACAACTGCAAAGTATAACTAGATCTAGACTATCAGAAATTGATCTGGATAAAATCTAGATATGAGAAAATCTGATCTGGGCTGGAAGTCTGAACTTGAGTTTGTAGGTGTTCCTGGTTTCGTGCCAGTTCTTTCTTGTGATTCCTGTCAGTTGTTTCTTGTTTGTCTGTGTATAAGTAGCTGCTTGTACAGGTTTTGTCAGGTCTTGTGTGTGTGTGTGTGTTTTTGGGGGGAGTTGTGTAAGTTACGTACACCTTCACAGATGTGTTTACTGTAAGCTCATATTTGTCCTGCCAGCCTGTTTTATTTAAAATTTGAGTCTACAGTTAGTTCAGTTTTGTTGTTCTGGTAAACTTGTCTGGTAAAAAGCTTTTATATATATATATATATATTTTTTTTTTTTTTTTCATGTATTTAAATATTGAAAGGTAACTGCAGTGACATTTTTCATTTAAAATGCATTTTACAGTTTTATATCTGCTAAACTTTTATTTAATCCAGTTTAATCTAGTATTTAGTTTTTTTTACAGTTTCCTAAGAATAAAGTAGGCTACACCAGCGACTCAGAAGTTAAAACATTTATATGAAATCATAAGACAAAAAAGAACCTTACAGTTAACTAAAAGCAGAGGTTAAAGTTTTCATTTAAAAATGTATAAATAAACCATAAATGTATTTTAAAGTGTAAAGTATCTGTAAAGGATAGGGGCACAAAAATGGAATAGAATTATACATATTTTCTACCTGTATTTTACTTTATATGCAACATCCAGACTTCTGCTTTAGTATTTCTTTGTTGCTGTTTTTTGCAAAAAACTAAATCTGTTGAGGTGCCAAGACATTACATACAATACAAACACACACAATATGTATTAACTTCACTTACTGCGCATTCTGTAACACCAAACCTACCTGATCTTTCCACAGCAAGGAGACTGCGTCATCAGCAAAGTGCTGACCTTTGACCTTTCCCAGTATCCTGATGCCAATCCAAATCCCAACGACTAAATCAGCTTCATTATAAAGAGTGAATGGTCAACATATACCAACCCTGCAGACATTAATACATGCGTAATGTTCTGTCATATCCTCCTATGCTGTGCTGCTCAGATCAGTGTTCAGTGTTGTGTGCATGGTTTAACATGTGTTATGTGAATTCTGCACTGTATGTCCAAAAGTATTGGGCCAATTTACCAATGGAACTGGACACTGTGATGCTTCTGCCTATGAGTCAGATGAGCATTGGTTAGTTGTGCTCTTTGGAGTATTGGAGCTCTCTTCAGTACCACTGAGTTGGATGAGTTGGAGTTGAATTTGTGATTTGTCAGTGCCTAACTTTATTAATTCTAAACTTCAAAAAAGCCTTTGTAGATGAATTGAGCATATTACTGCAGCAAACATGGGCCAATGCCTCAATAAATCTCTTACTTCCAGAATAAACTGCAAATGTTTTGGGCATATAGTGTATCTTCGATAGTTATTAGATGCTTTACAAACTGTGCTGAAATTATTCTGCAATATATTATAAAGTGGTGCTTGAGGGTTTGCTTTCTCCTTTGCTTTCTCCTAGTTGTTTAGTGTTCTCATGATGGTGAAATCATGAACATTAACATTAACCACAGTTAGTGAGGCCTTCAGTTGCTTAGAAGTTATCATGGGTTCCTTTGTGACCTTTTAGACTATCACTATTATTACTATTACTATTATTGGTTTGATCTTTGTTGGTTGACCACTCCTGAGGATGGTAATAGTAGTATTGAATTTCTTCTATTTGGACCTAATCTGTCTAGCTGTGAATTGGTGGAGTCCAAACTCTTCAAATATGGTTTTGCAACCTTTTCAAGCTTGATGAGCGTTTGCATTGCTTTTGTGATGTAAGGCATGGATGCATCTGCTTAGCCATGGAAACTAATTCTATAAAGCTCTTCATAGAAAACTTGCGCAGAAATATAGACAATTTTAAAAGGTTCAAAAACTTTCAAGCTCCACTGTAACTAAATATGTAGGCCTTGTGTTAGCTTGTGGAATGTGCCTAGCAACATATTTCTGGCAATAGTTATGGCAATGTCCTCAACTAGAAAACCATTTAAACAAAGCTCATTCTGCTTAGCTGATGTAATCATGTATCGTGTATGCTTTATCCTGCAGTATTTAATTGCACACAGTGATGCAGTAGCTATATCGTTGCACTGGTTTGTTAATGCTGTGCCTTCCTGTGCTATCTCATATGATCATATCTTAATGAAAGCCAATGAAATGTAGCACTGAACTGAAAATGGACTTGTTGGTTTAATGTCAAATTAAGAAGAACCGAAAATACGAATTGATAGCACATTAAACATTTTGTATCTCACTGTATTCATTGCTTTAATGAATAAATCTATTCTGAATGTATCTTTCAAATGTATCTTTTAAAAGGGAAATCACACACACATTGCATTGCTTTATTATTTATTGCTCATAACTTATTAAACCATTAACATTTGTGAAATGAAAGGATCTATAAAAAAAGACCTAATGGATCTGCTGTTTGGGTTCATTTTGAACTTAAAGACAAATAGATCAAGTTCCTTCTTCCTTGCCCACCAGATATCACTGTGGTGGATGATGATTTAAACGTTCACAAGATCGAATCTTTTTTTCTAAACAATTAGTTTATTTGATTTAAACTCCCAAAGTATTCACCCTTCTTGTCTTGTGAGATTAAGTTTCTGTGGTTATTGTGGATATGACAGAGAGATGACAATATAACAAAATAACAGGGGGGGAGTGCAAAAAATAAACAATATTTATTTTATTTTATTTTATTTTACTGTAATAAATCATGGGGGCCAGTGTCCTTATGAGTTGTGCTACCCTGCCAAACCGTGGTACCCTAGAGCATATTTAATAGTAAAAATACCAACAAAAAAAAGCGCCATATTTAAAACTGCTCCCTGCAGAAGTCTGGGTAGAATATTGGGAAAGCCTTTATTTATCAGGGTACAGTTAAGGAAATGGTGATGATTAGAGCCTGTTTTTGTATTTTTCTTGATTGTATTCATCATAATATTTGATTTTTATTATTAGCTGTCATTTACACATTTAAAACAGTACAACAAATATTGACAGGGGGCTCCTGTTGTTTAACCCTTTCAGACCGGAATAATATCCAGTGATGGAAAAAATACTAAAAATATGAATGATTAACTAAAATATTTAATAGTTTTTTTATTTATTTCCATTGCATTGGAAGCCTGTTTGTAATATTTAATATTAACCTTTTTTATGTAATAAATCATACATAAACACTAAAAAAACATGATAAAAAAGTATTTTAAATCACATTAAATAAGTAAAAATAGCCTCTATTAATTATGCTTAAGTACTACTGTTTTTTCAGTGTAGCTGGCAGGGTAAGTTACTGTTTTATTGGTTTTTAACTTACAAAATAAACTTAGAAAATACATGATGTCCATTGTAATGGATTCAGGATCTGAAGTAAAGCCGAATTACAATAAAAACACATAAAATAGCTAAATTCGAGCACTTTGACACCAGCGTCAACTTTCACGTGGTTTCATTCCGTCCACTGCAAAGCCGAACTAGCTTGTATGAAGACCTTGCATTCTGCCCGCTGATTGGCTGCCGGCCGCCTCAGCGCTGGAGAAGGCGTGTTTCTATTGGCTGGTTCTGGTTTGGGGTTGGGTTGGACTCCAAGCGCCCAACGTGTCACACAGTAGTGTGTGCAGATTCTCCAGAACTCCGAGCAGCACTTTTACAGCTACTTTTCTACAGAAGCTGCAGCAGCCAGAGCAGAGCGGCGTGTTCTTCTCCCAGTTATTCACAATGGACCGCATTAAGGAGGGCTGGTTCACCGAGACCTGCACGCTGTGGCCGGGCCAGGCAATGAGCCTGCAGGTGGAGGAGGTCCTGTACCATAAAAAATCCCAATTTCAGGACGTGATGGTGTTTAAGAGGTGAGTTCAGTACAGGCATGGGTTATCTTAGCTTATATAGTTAGCTAGCTTTAGCTATAGCTGGGTAACGTGAGTTAGGTTAGCTGCCTTGCTTAAATAGCTAGCTATAACGTTAACCTAGCTAATCCACTGTGTTTCCTATGGACTGAACATGCATTTGACATTTAATATCAGTTTAAATACCAGTTTCACCCCTAATGTTAGTTTTTGCTTTTACGTCTGCATGTGGTCGTGTGCTAAATTAGCTTTCCAAACTGCCTAGCTGCTTTCTACAAAGCTGAATCTGACTTTATATAAGAATTGTCAATTCCACCTTAAATGGCGCACCGACTGCTTTACACGCTCTGACGCCTGCACACGACCTCTATGGAGCGTTTAAGGTGGACCGGAGAATTCCATTATGAAGCCTTGTGCAGTCAAAACGTGGCAGCCTTAGCTGTGACAGTATTAGTCATAGCTAAACTCACTGTAACTTGGTTTCTGGCTTGTTTAAGAGACATAAGCCTGAAGTTAGTTTCTATTTTATAACTTGTGAGAATGTGTGCAGTGCAAATTTCTGATTGGTTAGTACCTAATCTAGCTTTTTTATCATCACAAGCAATAAGGGCAAACTGGAAAACCTGGATACACCACTTCACAAGGGTGTATATCCAAGCTGAAGTCACTTATAAAATAAATAAAGGTGCTTTATTTGTTTGTTGAGTGCTTCTCAAACTTTTTAAACCATGTATCAGCCATTTTTAAAAAGAAATATATATATTTTTTCTCATAGATTAATCAAATGCACTATTCTGAGGTACCTACAAATGCTTGAAGCAGAGAAAATAACAGACATGATGTAATGAGCTGCAGTGTCTACATTGCATCTTCTTGAATTCTAGGTTAATTCATCAGCTCTAAATCCTAATGCAGAAGCTTTTCGTAAATGTGGAGTTCCACAGGGTTCTATGTAAGGCTGGGTGGTGATGTTAAAACATATAAATAATGAATCTAAACGTTCTTTAAATATATAAGCATAACTTAAAACACACAAGCTATTGTTTACTTTACATTTAAGTACATTTTATGCATCTCTACTGATATGTATAATTTTGTTGTTTTTTATCCACTTGTTTCTAAATGTTTGCTTTTGATTTACATTTTACTCTGTAGCACTTTAAAGTGCATTACATATAAAATATATTATTATTATTTAATTAATGTATTTGTCTTAAGAATGGAAAGCCCTTTTCAATCTTACGTAACTTCCTCATATGTCAGTATTATTGTTAAGGAAAAGTGTAAAATATATATAAATCACTGCCACATAAAATAGTTATGTAAAGATATAAAATTTTCATTATCCCATTGTAAAAAATCACAGTAAAACAGTAATTTGTGTAATCAGATTAATTTGATTAACTTCCCAGCCCTAGTTTAATGGTAGGGCCTGTGTAAATTACAATAATAATAGAACTGTAGTTATTAGAGAAAAGAACTGGCATGTGGGCTTGCTTACAAGATCCAATGGGTTAAGCACTAAATACAAAAAAAGTCAAAAGTCATAAAATTACAGATGAATTATTCATATTTTTGTGAGTTCAGTACATATTCTGAGGCCCTCTGGTAAATCATTTTAGGATGCTTCACACAGCACAGTTTTAGTATCACTGGCATAGAAGAACCACTCTTGATTTTAAAAAGACTTGTGCTTATAATAGAGTTTATAATGTGCAGTGGTAAAGTAGCTAATCTTCTCATTATGGATAAAAGATATTTCACCAATTTAAAGGTTCCTGCATGACCATGTGTGCTATATTGTATTGTGTACTACCATGCCACAAGATCTTGGAAATTCATTCTGTTGGAATCCTAAAATAGCCCAAGCTCCTCATACTGCCTGTGCATATTTATGAGCTGGGACTGACAGCATGTCACTGCAATGCCATGTGTCACTTTACCATCTCATTTTATTCTAAAAGGCCTGGATGGGTTATTTTTCTTATAAAATCACAGCAGAGTGTGTGTTTCTCTCCTTTCATCTGTATTAGGATTAATATACTTCACATTATAGATTCCGTACATTTTCTCTCTACAGTAAGACGTATGGAAACGTCCTGGTTTTGGATGGAGTAATACAGTGCACAGAACGGGATGAGTTTTCTTACCAGGAAATGATCGCAAACCTGCCCTTGTGCAGCCACCCGTGTCCTAAGAAGGTAATGTTTAATTTTCCCATGTGAAGGAAAATGTTTTTACATAATCAATGTCTGTTATATAGAAATAAATAATATAGCTTTGGTATATAGATAAGCTACTGAATACCTTGTTATGCAAGCCCTGGTTTAGAGGATGTATGGCAGATGGTTGTATTGATCAGAGGTGGCAGAAGGAAATAAGTAGAAATATTAAAGACTGAAGTATGACTAATTTTTTTTACTCAAGTTAAAGAATTAAAGTACCCACTCCAAAAAGAACTTAAAGTAAAATAGTAAATTTTTTTAAGTGGCTTCTTGATTTTAAACAGTCCTTAAGAACTTTTTAGAAGCAAAGATAAACACAACACTGACATTTAGAGAAAATAATGGTTTATGCTTTAACTGTATCATATGCAAAGTCATACAATTGAAAAACTGAAAAAAAAAAAAAAAATATATATATATATATATATATATATGTGTGTGTGTGTGTGTGTTTATATATGTAATAGTATATGGTTCTGATCTGATAATTGAAACAATTTAAAACCATGTTTTTTCACCCAAACTTAAGCTAAGTCAGACTTTGATTCACTAATAGCAATGCTATCTATGTTGAACATCAAGCCTGTTTATATAATGTTTAGTTAGAAAATGGTAAAAAGAACAATTCTTGTGAAATGCAGGAAGCAGAAGAAAAATACATTATGCAACAGAAATACTTAAGTAAAGTACAGATGCAAACGGCCACTTTTTTATCTGCCTTCTCTCTGCACATTTTTTTGGCGTAATCATTGATATATATTTTTTTCTGATCTTTCTTTCTGTTGTGTGCAGGTTCTGATTATTGGTGGAGGAGATGGTGGGGTGCTGAGGGAAGTTGTGAAGCATCCAGTGGTGGAGTCTGTAGTTCAGTGTGAGATTGATGAGGTGTGTATTTGCTGGTGTGTTCACTCTCAGTACTGCTGACTTTTGTGGTATATATTCCATATGGGTGCTCAGATCTGAAGAACACCTGATTCAGATAATGAAGGTCTTTAGAAAAGTCTATACATCAGAGTCAGGTGTTGAATCTGACCTCTTAGGGGAATTTACAGTATTATTGCATTTTGTTATATTCCACACAGGATGTCATTAACGTGTCAAAGAAGTACCTCCCTGGAATGGCGAAAGGATTCTTCAGTCCTAAGCTGACTCTGAATGTTGGAGATGGCTTTGAGTTCATGAAGCAGAATCAGGATGCCTTTGATGTTATTATAACAGACTCCTCAGACCCTGTTGGTGAGAAAAAAAATTAAATTCTGATATTTTAAAAACGACTTGATTTGGCTTCATAACGAGTGATTTCATTTGTATTACGTAGTTTGATTTTCATTTGCTTCTTCTCAGGTCCAGCTGAAAGCTTGTTTAAAGAGTCCTACTATCAGCTCATGAAAACGGCGCTTCGCGATGGTGGAATTCTTTGTTGTCAGGGTTTGTACAGTTACATCTTTCACACAGGAATGATCGCTTTGGTAACGAGCTGTTCTGCTCGTCTCTGACTGATGAAATTAAAGCTTATATGTGTTTTACAGGAGAGTGTCAGTGGCTGCATCTGGAGCTGATTAAAGAAATGCGCACCTTCTGTAAAACACTGTTCCCTGTAGTGGACTATGCTTATTGCACCATACCCACCTACCCAAGCGGTCAGATCGGCTTCATGCTCTGCAGTAAAAACTCGGTAAATATTTCTTTCCATGTTCTGTAGTTGTTTTTCTGCCTTGCAAAACTGTGCTTTGCATTGTGATGTACTTTAGCTGTAACTAAAGGTGATTCCTAATGCTCATGGGTTTTACTCTCTGCAGCAAACAAATTTCCGTGAGCCAGTTCGAGATTTATCAAGGGATGACATCGAGAGCATGAGCCTGAAATATTACAACCCTGAAATTCACCGAGCTTCATTCATCCTACCAGAATTCGCCAGAAAGGTAAATATTTATGGCTGTGCAACGTACACTGCCTGGCCAAAAAAAAGGAAGGAAATGTTCTTTAGGGGTGTGATATAGTGTATTATACTCAATAACATCACCAACATTTTTAAATTTCATGAATGATGATATACCCTGAAATATCGTGCCATATCACCCACCCCTAATTCTGTTATAGCAAAAGAAAAATTCTAACTGTTCTCATTTCCTCTCATATATTAACTAGAGGCAGATTATATCTGACCAGTGTCATTTTACTTTAATCCTGGATATATGGAGATATTTGGAGTGCATTATTAGTATCATGAAATTCTGGATCATTGACTTCTGTTAAAAATCTGATAAAGTTCTTGTATTTTGTAATATTTCAGTTAGGGGTGTTCCATATCATATCGTATCATATTCAATAATAAAATATAATTTTCATTTTGTTAAAGTAGTGTATTATCATTTTTTTATTATTATTTCAATGTTTTGCCATATCGCTAAGAATATCTTTATTGAGAAAAAATACCGTGCAATATCATGATATTATTTTAGGGCCATATCGCCCACCCCTACTGTTCCTACAGTATGTATAGTATGTTCTCCGCCCTGTGCAATCTGCAACATGAAGCAAATTTAGCAGTCTTTCTCCACGTAAAATTCTGTGTCCTTTCCTCTTTAAAATAACCATTCCTTAATCAGTTTACAGTTTCATCAAAAAAAATTCTAAAAAATTACTTTTTCAGTAATTAAACTCAAAAGGTTAAACTCATCATACAGATTCATTACACACATTTCTATTCCAAGCATTTTTTTTAAATGTTGATTATTATGGTTTACAGCTAATGAAAACTCAAAAACCAGTATCGCCAGCACCAGTAGGTGAACAGTTCAATTAATTGTAAAATTGAGTTGTGGTCTTGTCGCCCGGCATCGTGAACTTACACATGCCTAGTCTAGAATTCAACATTGCTGTATTCACTGATTTAATTGTAAATTTAAAAAAACAAGCTACTACATATTGGTTATTTTATTGATGGGATATTGAGCATTTTTAATGAGCTATTTCCTTTTTGTATGCTGTTTTACTGTAGATAGTCCAGCTGTAGAACTTGTGCTGCACTTTTTTTTTTGCCAACTAAAACTTGTATTATTTTCTGTTTTTTCTCAGGTACTAAGTGAAGCATAACTGTCTTCTTGGCTGCCACCTCGTCTTACTCTGCCTTCTGTGAGAACAGGACAAATCTGCCAGCACAGTCGCAGTCTGTGTCTCCCGTCTCCCCCCAGCCTGCCTGCTGCTGCTGCTCTGTTTCAACGTGAAAGGGAACGTCTGTGGGGATTTTTTTGTGTATGCGTTTCAGACAGTCCTCATTCCCTCCAGGGCTTCCCTATGGACTTATTGTTGGATTATTTTTTTATTATTTATTTGCTTTCATCTCTCTTTTTTTTCCCTGTTTGTTACACATGATCAGTGTTCAGCCTTGTATCTGCACACACAATCCTGACTGACGTGACTAATTGTGTTTTACATAAATTTCCTAATATCAATGTGCTGTGGAATATGTCTGATGTGGGGAAGGTTTATCGGTTTAGATCATGTCAAACTGAGTCTTAATTTGTGTGGTGAGGTCACAGGAATATGACGCTACATTCCACTACTACTCATGTTGTTTGCGTTTACCTAGGAAATCAAATATCCAGCTTTTAACATACTAATGTAATGAAAAGAAGCAGCATTTGAATTTGGCAGCTGTTCATGCCTAAATATATCGTTTGTTAGGGGAAAAATACATTTCACTGGTTTCTGTCAGTAAATTGTAAATCTGTGTAAAGACACTCAGGTCAAGAGGAATGCTATGTTTATGTACATCATTATGTACACAGTAATCACAGAGATGGCAGACTGTTGGCCAATTAATCGATAGTACAGCTTTAACAAAGAGGAAAATATTAATTGTAGTTAAAACACTTAATAACTAAGGCAAAGTAACCAAGTTTAAATAACAAATTCTGAATATTTCTAATTACTTCAGAATGACCCTCGACTCTCCCTGTTTAAAGAAAGCTGTTGTGCTCGTTGAAGAGTGAAAATAAGAGATGCTTTAAATGGTTCTTTCATTATACAGTGATTCCCAACTTCATTCAGATAAAACATTTTAAATCTGAGCCAGAACAGCACACCAATCAGAGTAGACTATCAAAGACTTCTCCAATAAGGCTGAAACTTTTTACTGAGACTTGCATCAATATTGAAAATTTAGGGGCTCCGAGTCGTCCGGCTTAGCTAAGCGCTGCCACTTTTATCAGGAGATCGCCGGTTTCAAATCCTGTTCATGTAGCTTGCCATCAGCTACCGAAGCCCTGAAAGAGCACAATTGGCCTTGTTCTCTCTGGGTGGGTAGATGACGCTCTTTGCCCACATCACTCTAGAAGGTGATGTTGATCAGCACAAGGCTGCATCTGTGAGCTGATGTATCAGAACCGAGTCGCTGTGCTTTCCTCCGAGTGCACTGTGATTCTACTCTGCAATGCTGCATCAGCAGCAACTCGAAAAGAGGTGGTGGTTGACTTAATATGTATTGGAGAAGGCATGTGCTTGTCTTCACCTTCCTGTTGTTTGGGCATCACTAGTGATTGGGGGAGTCCTAATGAGTGTGTTGGGTTATTGGCTGTCTAAAATGGGGAAAATACCTAAAAAAACGTTCTTAAATTTGTTCTTCAAAATCAAACTGTTCAAATCCCTAGTTTGAAAACATTAGTGGATGTAGATCTGGGCAATAGGATGCCCTTTTTATCGTATCTTGATTAATTTTGTTATTGTCCTGTTTGATTAGCTTTGATTAGCTCTGAGTATATTGCGAGATATTATCAGTGAGTTTAAAACCTGTATAATGATACTGTATCTGCAAGTAATTATGAATTCTGGTTTAAAACATCATGAGAAATACTGTGTATATTGAACATTTCTTTATGGAATAATTTTACCCTATTGCCCACACCCAGGCGGATGACATTTTTTATATATAATATTTGAGAAGAGTGTGTTTATTAAGCAGGTGATGGTGAATAAGGCCTTAAGTTTGTAGTAGACATGAATATGATCTTAAAGAACATTTTTTTTATTTAAAGGTCTAAAGAAACTACACTTAATTTAAAGGTACCTTATCCATTTTGTCTGTTTTTTAAACACACACACTCATCTCTTATACAAACATGACTCTTTACAGAGCCAAAATTGACTATTCTGTGGCATCAACTTAAGAACCATTTAAAGCCCCTTTGTTTCTAAGAGTGTATGTATAAGGAAGTTGCTCTGTTTTGTTGATTTGATTATTATTATTATTTTCTCATTTTTAGTTATAAGTTCTGACCGCCACATGAGGCTGACATGCATAGAGGTTTTAGAAGGTATTTTGTATGAAACACTTTATTAAGTGAATTAAGTGCTGTATGGTTTGTTATTTAACGGGTTTTTAAACTGTTTCCATCACAAATTCATTTTGTTCGCAGTCTGCTGGGTTTAGATCTTGATTTCCTGTAGAATGTCATGTGGTGTGTCTTTCCCGTGGCCTGCAGCTTAAGCAGAATAAGTGTGAGAAATCACTTCTGTGATCAGAGTGATTGTGAATGGTTTTAAACGCTACACTCAGTCAAATGAAGGCGCTCCTCCAGGTGAATTCACTGTTTACTGTATTTTAAACTGTTTTATGCTCTCTATTATAGAAGGCATGTCCTCAGCCCGTTCTCTTGTACCAGTCATGTAACCCAGTGTGTTGCCAGAAGAGTGGACATCCCTATTCTTTCAGCATCGAGTGTTTAATAAATCATGTTAAATTCACAAAATCCATGTGTTCCTTTAAAATAATAAAATATATAACAAATATCTCCCCTCTTTCTCTTTAATTATAGAAACAAAAACACTTCATTTTAACCCTTTGACATTATCATTAAAAAAACTGTAATATTTTAGTTTTTTTATTTTATTTCTTTGTTTAGGGCAATAATGAAAAGAATTCATGTATTTTTTCTTTTATGACCCAGTCTTTAAATATATACGACTATATGAATAAATATAATAAATAATGCAAAGAAAACGTTCATATTGATAAAGATTTAAAAGTACAGAAATCAATATTTGGTGAAATAACCCTGTTTTTTTTTTTATCACAGATTTCAAGCACCTTAGCATGTTCTCCTCCACCAGTCTTACACACTGCTTTTGGTTAACTTTATGCCACTCCTGGTGCAAAATTCAAGCAGTTCAGCTTGGTTTGATGACTTGTGATCATCCATCTTCCTCTTGATTATATTCCAGAGGTTTTTAATTTGGTAAAATCAAAGAAACACGTGATTTTTAAGTGGTCTCTTATTTTTTTTATCCAGAACTGTATATATGATTGCTGTGTAATTGGCAGCACTTTGGTTCATGTGTTTTCTAGATGTGTCAGGTATATTACTGTATTTTTGTTTATTTAGTTTAATATGCCATTAAAAAACATCAAATACTGATAGCATGTTCTAAATTGATGTTCTACTTATCACCAATTGGAGAATATGTATTTAATGAGTCTATTTCTATCACTAATTCATTTTCTATTCATATTTTTCTAAAATGTTCAATCTGTTTATAACATAGAATAGTATACGTTATTGCCTAAAAAAGTCAATGCTGTTAGTATGTAACTGTTAACACTTTTTATTCATTTTGTTTCTTAGGTTGTTAGTAGCAACAGTAACCACAAGATGGCACCAGGAGCATTGCAAATATGTTTACTGATATTACTTTGAAGATCAGTGCAGTTGTGAGGAACCTAACATCCTGTACATGTAATGCACAATAATGACCTATTACCTAGAGGAGATTTAAATTCAGTATCAGATATCTGTAAGATGAAGTAAAATCATAGAAAAGCCTGGAAATTCAGAGACTCGTTTATCTCTCAGAAACACCTGGAAAATTAAAACATTGATAAAAATGTCACAGAAATATTTGTGTTAAGTTCCAATAAAAGGTGAGGGGTTCAGCCTCTGGTGCTTTATGTATTATTAAGGATGTTTAATCTTAAAAATAAAGCCCTAACAAATAGTTTTTTAGAATAATAGGCTATGCCAAAAAAGAACCACCACTTTTTGGTTCCATCAAAGTAAAATTGGGAAAATTTCACCTTAAAATAGCAGCTTCAGAATCGTGCACATGCTCCACTGAATTAAAACAGACACTGCAGTGTCACTGTCATCGCTTATTTAAACTCGGCATGTAGCTAAATGCACAGAGGAATTAGAGATGAAATTCTCTATACTGTATGAATTTTAAATATAGACTGACAGACTACAGAGTGAATGGTACTATTTTAAAACTTTAAAATGTACATATTGTTTCTCCTCTCTTTTCATTTAATCCCTTCCTTTCTCATTTCTTTTTGTCTTTCCACTTGTATTCTCTTGTCTTTTATTAGTGTTTCTTTCTATATCTCTTCTTTTATTTTCAGTAGTTTTCTTTTAACTTATAACTTTCTCTTCTTCTATCTTTTCTTTTCTCTGTTTTCTTATTTTTTTATTGTTGTCTCTTTTCTTAACATCTCTTCCTTTCTCTTCCCTTCTTCCCTATCTTCTCCACATTTTCTTTTATTCTAATTTCTTATTTTCTTTTATTTAGAGCTATTTTCTTTTTTATTAGCTTATTGTATCTTCTTTTTTATCTCTTGTTCTTTGTATTTTCTTAATTTCTCACCTGCAAAGTTTCAGATTAATAATTTTTATCTTATTTTCTCTTCTCTTTTCTTAATTTCAATTTCCCCCTCTTCTTTTCTCTTCAGTTCCATTTTTATGTTTTCATGTTCTCTTATCTATTTTAGATGTGAATTAATGTGCCTCAGTCATCATTGTAAGTATATATTTCTTGTCTTTATGTTGGAAGGATACTTCACATATCTTGTTGCCATTTGAAGTTTTTTTAAAGCTTTTGCTAATTAGTCTAATGAACAATCATGCCAGTAAACATATGGTACTAACTCTGCTCTTAAATGTTCTGTGTGTCTCATAGAGCTGTGCATTAAAGATGTTCTGTAGCTGAGAAGGTAAATATGAGGCAATATGACTCAGTCCAGAAAGTCCAACACAGACTGTAGAACTTACTAGAGTGGGCAGAACTGATGCCGCTGGTGTTTTTTCCGTGTTGGTGCTGCTTACTATATATATATATATTTGTTTAGCGGTGGTCAATTGGCATGAATTCTTCAAACGCAGTGTATCAAGATTGCGCTCAGGGGCCAGATCATCTCAGCCCTGCATTAATCTCAGCAGAGCCAGGGGGCCCGAATCCTGGCCGTGTCAGACTGCTGTGAAAAACGAATAAAAACCTCTAATATCAGCTCTCAGGTCCCTGAACTCGGCCCGGGCGTGTACGTGCATCTCCAAAGAGGTGTCCATCAACTAACACGTGTGCAGCCAGGAGGATGACCTGAATTACAGTGTTATGTCATCTGGAGATCACTGGAGAGCACACACACACACACACACACACACATCAAATGTTTCAGTTTACTTTATTACTGTATATTAAAGCAACAAATTGCTGTATTTATTTTTTCATACACTATGTTCTTGGGACAGACTATGAAAACAGCTGCATCCTGTATATTTAACTGTACCTTTTGAGGAATAAACAGGTGGTTAGATTGAAGAAGTTTCCCAAGACATTACTGCTGTGTTGTGAGACTAAACACCAGGCAAAAACAAATCAAATTTACCATATACAGAAACGTCCTAAACTTTACCTTATTATAGACTGTAAAAAAAATACCATACAGCTCTGGAAAAAATAAGAGAGCACTTCAGTTTCTGAATCAGTTTCTCTGATTTTGCTATTTATAGGTTTATGTTTGAGTAAAATGAACATTGTTGTTTTATTCTATAAACAACAGACAAAAAAAGTAACATTTCGTATCAAAGTCAAGTCAAAGTCAAAGTGGTTTTTATTGTCATTTCAGCTATATACAGAGTACACAGTGAAACGAAACAACGTTCCTCCAAGGACCATGGTGCACATAAACACAGTGTAGACAGAACAATAGTGCAACAGTACAAAAGTGCAGACAGACAATACAACACAATACAGACAAAGAATAATAAATAACAAGACAGTGTGCAAATTATGCAGTGTGCAAAAAGTGTGCAAAAAAGACCAGTGAGGTAGTAATTACCTCTATTACACAGTGTGCAATAGAGTCCAGTGAGGTAGTAGGGTTTTTAGTGCTGTAATAGGGTTTTTATTGCTGTATTATGTAATTCAAAAGTTAATTTCCTATTGGCTCCTGAAATCCTTTAGTTGCATTATGGGTGTGTCCCCCAACTTTAACTCACCATCACTGTGTACTCTTGCCTACCAGGGCTACTTTCTCATTGGCATCAATTTATATTTTATATAATAGTTGATTGCCTGGCAGAAGGGTTGTAGGCCATAAGTGCAAGCTACCATTTTCTTTACTACAAAGAGTGACTTCATGCTGGTTGATAACCAACCTATTTTTTACTTTCACATTTCCAAAAAAAAGGCCCTGAAATTATATATGGGTATTGTAAAGAATAATTAAAGTTTTATAATGTATTTATTTATGCCAAAGCTGTAATACTTTGTAATTTTCAATACATTACTATTCTTATTATATAGTAATATGCTGAAATCTTACAATCTTTATTGTCAACTTTTTGTGCTGTAAAATGTAATAACTATATACCAACTAACTTGCTGTAAAAAATAAAAAGGTTAATAAAGGTATCATTTTACATTGCACTTTAAGAAAATGTCACTTTTAGTGTAACACCTTAGCCCATGTCTGTCTTCTGTTTCTCCCTTATTTGGTCTCTTGTGCTCCTGTCCCTCTGTTTTCCTGTCAAGTGTCTCCACCCTAGCTCTGCCCCAGCCCCGCCCTAGCTATTAGTTTTCTCACCTGTGTCTTGTCTATAACCCCGCCCCCTTGTCATCCTAGCCCAGGTGTTTCTCACTCTCCTCTTGTATTTAAGCCCCTCTGTTTGAATGTTCAGTGTCGAGTCTTTTGTATCCTCTGTATCCTTGCTGTCCGTATGTATCCTAGTCTTAGTTTATTAGTCTGTGTTTCTTAGTCTTTGTTTTAGTTTTATATTCTCCTTGCCTTGTTTTTTTGTAGTTGTTTGCGTTACCCGTGTTTTGTTTACTGTTTTATTTTATCTTGTTTGTTTAAATAAAATATTCGCACTTACGTCCACCCCTGCTCATTCGTAACATTTAGATGTTTAGATTCATATAATTTCTTTTAAAAAACCAATCTTAAGAATTTTGTCAAACCAGTGAGAGATTCTGTCAACAACAATTTGTACTTTTATTAAGTTTTCTTAGGTTCTAAACTGTCTCACTCCTTAACCCCCCTTTTTTCCCTATACACTCCTAACCTTTTGCCCCTCACCCTTATCTCTCACATCTCTCCTTTGTTTAACATATGTTGATAGAGACACCCCCAATGATGACACCCCCCACATACTCCTCCATAAACCCTTACCCTTTCTCCCCCTGCTGTGTTCAAAGCAGTTTCTCCTGTATGTAAAGTCCTGCTAAAATGTCTTAGTAGCTCAGTCTAGTTGAGTCTCACTCAGTTCAGTCAAGCTCAGTCTAGCTGAGTCTCGGTCAGAGAGTCTCACACAGACAGTAACAGACAGACAAGTCACATGGACTAGTCAGGCGGACACAGAGGGAGCAACGACCAACTAAGCTGTGCCCGTGTAGATTTTCTGTCTGCACGAGAATAAACTCAAGTCATCTCTCAAGCTGTCTCCTGATTCCTGATTCTGACTCCTGATTCCTGAAAGCCGAATTTCTAACACCAGGTTTCTAGGACTATGACTTCCATTTAAATAATAAGCCTACAGTTTAGCTTAATTTAATTAATATTTATTCTAAAGTTTTCTAAAGTATTCTAAAGTATAATAATGCACAGTAAATGTCTACACCTGACCCTGATGCTGCAGCAGCATTAATATTGTTATTTTTCTATTTTTATTGTTTATTCAGGGAGCACTGAAATCAATTTATTATCTTGAATATTTGTTCATAATCTTAGGATTATAGTAATTGTATAGTATATTATTGTAAAGTATAGTATAGTAATTGTTTCAAATGTTAAAGACAATAAAATCTTTCTCTCTAAAGTGAGTTGGTTTCTGCAGGAGGACACGTGCAGTGTCAGCGTCTATCATCTCATCAAAACCATAAAAAAACTTCCCCTGGTCATTTTAGGTGTCAGACAGTTCGATCTATCTGTGAGCCCGACTGTGAGATTAGAATCGTATGAGGAGGGATGAAGAGTGTGGAAATGAGAAGTGTGTGCAGGATGGTGTGAGCACACGCTGTGCTGTAAAACACAAGTGAGAGTAGAGTTTTAGTAGCATCCAGTAAATATTGGAATAGTGTATTAGCTGTTATCAGAGACTACAAATAATACTTATTATCAGTTATTACAATATGGGTTCTTTGAGTAATATCCTATTTAAATCTGCTTGTCTGGCTATGATCAATACAACACACACAATCTATATATTAATATATGTATATAAATACAGCTCTGGAAAAAAAAAAGTAACCACTTAAAAATGATGAGTTTCTCTGATTTTACCAAATTAAAAACATCTGGAATATAATCAAGAGGAAGATGAATGATCACAAGCCATCAAACCAAACTGAACTGCTTGAATTTTTGCACCAGGAGTTATCCAAAAGCAGTGTGTAAGACTGGTGCATGTAATTGTATTAAAAATAGAATTCAAAACTTTATGAATATGAACTTGTTTTCTTTGCATTATTTGAGAAAGTCTGAAAGCTCTACATCTTTTTTGTTATTTCAGCAATTTTTCATTTTCTGCAAATAAATGCTCTAAATGACAATATTTTTATTTGGGATTTGGGAGAAATGTTGTCTGTAGTTTTTAGAATAAAACAACAATGTTCATTTTACTCAAATATAAACCTATAAATAGCAAAATCAGAAAAACTGATTCAGAAACTGAAGTGGTTTCTTAATATTTTCCAGACAACTTCTGGAATCTAAAGAACACTGCACTGTGGGATGTTCAGTATGTATGTGAGTCCTCCTGTATTAAATGTGGATGTGAATGTGGATTTCTTCTAGTTTCTAACAATTCTAACCAGACTCCGCCGGTCACAATCATTTCCACCCACTGCACTGCACACTGTGAGTGGTATTTATTGCCTTCTGTGACGTATTCCTTGTACACATGTGACACTATGGATCGAGGCCTCACTCCAGCTCTGATCATTCACATCACCTTGCCATGAGCACACTGGCCCGTGTTTAACTTCACTCACAAGACCATACCACACAACTGAGTTAACCCCTGAGGTAACACTTCTTTATCAATTTACATACTAATATCCCATCATTTAAGGCATGTGTGTGTATGAAAAAAGGTGTAATTAGCTAATACAATACATTATGAAATGAACGGAGTAGTAACTTCAATTATAACTTGTGATTCTCCAAAATTGTAATTTTCCACTTTCAGTGGAAGTAAAACATCTCTATTGAGAATTTCTTTTGATCAACTTATTCAGATTATTTTAGAGTCAAATTATGTTTAAAGAAAAAGGACATACTGAATCTTCACTGAATCTGACAGAATCTGTTTTATTAATTACGCCAAAAGCATAGAAGTGCTTTTTTTAAACATTCCATGTTCCATTGGAGATGCAAACATTTATATTGCAGTGTGGTTACTGGTTAATTAATTTCATTATTTAATTCTTTATTTATTTATTTATTTATCTATATTAATCATGTACTATTTATATAGTTTGTTGCATAACTTCTGAAAAGTAATTTTGAATATGTATTCAATTAGTATCTATTTTTCAATCATTTTCCATTTTTTGCACATAATTTGAAAGCATAAACTGCCCTTTTAAGGCTTATGACTTGTTATTAATTTGATTTAACATTGACTTCCGTTGAAAGTTGAGTATCTTCTTCCTTTTCCTGTAAAGTTACCCGTTTAGAGACCCAGGGTGTTTTGACCGTGACGGATGTTTCCTACGCAGAACTGAATTGAGTTAAATTGAGTTAAATGAGACATTTCCAGATTTAAACGTGCATTTAAGACATTATTAATAAATTTAAGTATCAGAATATCTGGTATTTTTTGTCGGCACATATTCTACTTTGGAATTTTTTTTGCTGTGACTGATGTCAGGACCATTTTTAGCCGTTTGACGTGAGCATGGAGGCGCGTGCTCCTCAGCTCCAGTGAAATGGCTGGTTTGTTAGGAGGTTAACTACTCTGTGCTTTTGTTAGTCCTTAAGCCTCCTACTCCCCCCTGCCCCCCACCCCACCTCACTCCCTCCCTCTCACCCAACCCTCCATCATCCACCAACCCCTGCGTCAAGCCGAGACCGCCAGCCCAGGGTATATAAGAGGCGGCCACCTCAATCCCAAAGCCCAAGACACTTGAGCTGAGACCAGCAGCAGCAGCAGCATCATCAGCAGCATCAGCAGCAGCAGCAGCAGCAGCAGCTTCAGCACCTCCTAAACTCCCACTCTGCACACACTCTCACACCGGCTCTACGGGTCTGCTGCTCCGTCACGCTCAGCTTTCTCTGGCTTTACTTCTCTTTCTTTCTCTTTCTCTCTTCTTTCTCATCCTCTGCTCTTCACTGGTGTAGTCAGGATGCAGATTTTGGCCAGCTTAGTGTCTCTGCTGCTGGTGCTGTACAGTGTGAGGGCAGCGGCCGTGCTTCCAGTGGAGGAGAGGAGCCCAGCGCACACCAGGGTGAGTCCAGAGCCCACTTCACCTACTGCCCTCCTTTCAGCACTGGACAGTGGACTGGTGCACTTAACTTACTTTGTGTGTGTGCATTATTTCTCAGAAAAAATCTGTGAAATATATCATTTCAATGCTTTTTACCTATTTTGTGTTGGTATATTTCATGTATGTTTGTAATTATGCCCATTTTTTTCAGTTTACGTACTGCTATCCCATGACTTCTGGCATGTTAGTGTATGAAAAAAAATTATTAGACATTTTGTCTAAAATTGATTTATTTTTAATCCATAAATTTTGGCAATATTTTTATTTATCTTTTAATAGGATTTTTATTTATTTTAAAATTATTATACACACTCTTCAAAAAAGATTTAGAGCCACAGTGTCAGAATTACTCTAAATAATGACTTAATCTATTTGAAATTCAGTCACTAATTGATTAAACTGGCATTAATGAGTTAACTTTAGTGCATTATTTCAAACTATAACTATGCAGTTAAATGTTAAGGTGTTAAAAGGGGTTCTTTTATAGACTAAAGATAGATTTTAGTTTAAAGAACATCATTTACATCCTCCACAATAGAAGTATCCAGGTTTCTTCTATGAACCCTAGATGTATTCCTTAGTTTTTATTCCTAAAACATAAACTATTTTGAATTATTATTTTTTTTTAACATATAACCTTTTTTGCTTATCGTACACCGTGGAGTCCCCCAGGGCTCTATTTTGAGGCTAATTTTAATTATGAATTAATTATGAATAATGTCTTTCTAGGAACAGTTTGAGCTCTGTTTGAGAGTGTAACCGCCTTTGCTCTCCTCAGGAGCTGAGTAAAGAACGTAAGGAGCTGATCCTGAAGCTCGTGTCCGGTCTCCTGGATGGAGTGGACAACAGCGTGCTGGGCGGGGATCTGGTCCCCATGGAGGCAGAGGAGCCCCTGGAGTCACGACTGGAGGAGAGAGCCGTCTACAACCGGTTATCACAGCTGCCCCAGAGAGACCGCAAAGCCCCCTGTAAAAACTTCTTCTGGAAAACCTTCACCTCCTGCTAACAGTGCCAGCCTGCCAGCCTCCGACCGGGTTCCTCCATCCGAACGCCCACCTCTCCACCTCCCACCTTCTTCTTCTTCTTCTTCTTCTCCACCAAACCCCCCGAAACTATGAACTGTGTGCACTTTCACTGTAGTTACCATCACCAACACCGCCGTCGAGAGAAAGGGTCGCCGTGGACTTGTGGACTGATGCAGCCAGTTTGTTAAAGATACTGATGATTATATTTATCTATTTATTGACAGAATGATTTAATATGTATTTATTTATTTGTTTAATTATTTTCTTGTTTCTCGTTTCTGAACATCTCAGACCAATAAAGCATGGTGAAGCAATTTGCTTTTTGATAAGGGATGTCTCATTCTCTGTGGTCAACCCTCGGGACAGAAAAGAAAAAAGCAGTCAACTGTTTTATCCCAATGGAGAAATAAACGTATAACCGATCAAAGACTCTGTTCTGCTGTTTTTCTTCATGTTGAGAGATTGATGAGAGGTCTATTTTGTATTAATTTTATATTTTATATAATAAGCCTTTTTTTACGACAAGCTCACCTATATACCTTTTTAAAATATATATACTTTTTGTTTTATGTATTTTTTACAGATTTATTTCTGCCTTTAAAATAATGACATATAAGCCTATTGTTTTATAGTTTACTAATGGACAAAATTTGGCAACTTTCTAGAATCCAGGGATGATTTACACTTAACACTCTATACAATCCTTTACACTAAACGACAAGAAGTAGCAGCCAGTTCCACACAATGTACTTTCAATCAGATATCTGTATGACTGTATTGAAATCTGATTCACCAAGACAGAGTGCCAATCCTCAAAGACATACATGAATTCACAGACATATATATATATATACAAATTCAAACATGCATACAAACACTCAATGTAAGCATTACAAACAAGCAAACAATTTACTTATATACTTTATACTATATAAAAGTAAAATCTCACACACACACACACACACACACACATATATATATATATATATATATATATATATATATATATATATATATATATATATATATATATATATATATTCAGGAATAACATGGAAACATCACTCATATAGGGACTTGAACCAAAGACCTCAGTGCTGAGAAGAGAACAAGCTATCCACAAAGTCAACATTCTCCCCAAACAAATGCATATTATTAATAAAAGTAATAATAATACTATTAATAAAATTGCAATGTTTTAATATATATTTTAAATTTATTATTTTTTATAGTAATATAATGACATTTTATATATTCGTATCCTAAATTCTGCAATTGCAAAATACACATATACAATTTTACTATATGCATTTTAGACCCCGTGTGGAAGACCCCCTGTGGATTGCATTAGATTGCATACAAGGGACTGGTTGTGTCCTTTCTTGTTCACACCTGTTCAGCAGATGCGCTCAGAGCTGCTGAGACGGCAGTGTCTCTCAATGGCATGATCTAAATATGCACTCTCCATTGTGGAATAACAGCATTTTCACACCTGCAGCTTTTATTCAATCAGTGAATCCAGGCTTCAGTCATTCACAAGCTTTGTTCAGCAACACCGGGGTGATAACCGTGTTCTGAGCGCTGAGTGCTGAAACTTGCCATCATTGAGAATTTAAACACTGTAATCTGCTGCTATTGCTGAACATGTTCAGTGCTTTATATAAGAAGCAGCAGCTGAGAGGAGAACACAGAACACATTTCCTACACTGTACAGCTGAATAACAGGCGGTGGATGCAGTGGATTCACTCAGTTCTCAGAGTAAACATGTTAAGCAGCAGCAGGTCTGTAATGTCCGGACCCTCTAACTCACACGGTTCACACTCTTACGTCTTTCCTTACGCAACGGCGTGAAATATAATAGGTGTAGCGAGGAGCTGAGCCGAGGCATGACATTCCTCCATACAGCCCAAATCACCGAGAGCCTTCAGACAAATGACTCATCAGTGTGAATTCTAATGCTGTCAGGAATGCCTGTTTTCTCCTGGATGTACTGAAAGCAGCCCTGTAATCATGTGTTCAGAAGAAATCTGGCAGTATTGTGTCTTTAATGATCAATAACTCAGCTTACACTCTAAACGCTAAAGATTCGTAAAAGGGTCTGTTCCAGAAAACACATCAACGGGTCCTTCCAATAAAAGGTTCTCTAAATGATCATGCAGAGTAGATTTGAGTGAAAGCATGACAATTACATTTAATAATTAAATAATATGAAGATTCAACTATGTACAAACTTTGAAGCAAACATACAAGCCAAAAAATAACAGTAATCGATAAAATTGTAAAAGTACAATTCTTACAAGGTTTTAAATTCAAACATCAAATTACATTGTCAAGAATGTAATTAACAGTGTTTTTTTCATTTGTGCCATATGACGTTAAGAAAAAAGGTCTGTAAAGCAGAGCTGTAAAACAAGCCTTTTCCAAATGCTCTGTGATTTTACATAGCATTACTATTGTTATGCTAATATATCATGGTCAAATACAATTAATAACTGTAAGAAAATAAAGGAAATTATTTTTTTACATTCATATTTAAACATTATATAAAAGTAAAGCTTCTTTGTGGATAGTTATTTTAAACGTTTCTTTATAGCACAGACAAGGATTTCACTACAGACCAAAATCCCTAAAATCTTATATAATTGAATAGCTTAAAACTGGAAGAACCAGTTGGTTTTATTAGTTGTTGGTTAATAATATTTTACCTTGGCCAAAAGGATATTCTTACAATGTTTTTAAAGCTTTTCCAAATAAATTGTACAGTATTTTATGTGCCATATGACCTCAAGAAAAAAGTCTTTAAAGCAGAGCTGTAAAACGAGCCAATTCCAAAACCCCAAAACTGTTACATCACAGTCTAGACTTATAGACTTGTTATAGTTAAATGCCAAGCTACAGTAGCTGACTGGGTGAGAACTCCTCAAATAACTGCTCAGAGAATGGCCCCCTAATGAAAGCCCACTTGTGGCTAAATACAATCAAATCCTCACAGCAATACTCCAAAATCTGGATGAATTACTGACTAAATAGACTCCAAATAGACTTTTTAAATAAATGATGTATCCATATACTCTGCCATTTTACATAGCATTACTACTGTCAAATACAGTTAATAACTGCAAAAAAAAAATAGAATTTTTATTTAAATAATTATATTTTAACAGTATATAAAAGTTTTTTTTTGTGTATTGTTTTTTTTTAAACTTTTCCTTATAGCTCAGATTTCAATACAGGCCAAAAAGCCCTAAAGAATAGTATAATATAAATAAAATAAAACTGGAACCTGTCGTGTTTTATTAGTTGTTGGCCAATTATATGACAGGTTGAGTAAGTAATATTCTTTCTGAGCTTTTTTTGGAGTGATGACATAAACACTCCTCTGAAAGGAAATTGATCCTGTGTTTGTCAGAGTAAAGAATTCTTCTGATATCTTCATTTGTGATTCATCTGTCATCAATCACATCATAATTACATTGCTGATAGACTCATTCTCAAAAAAAATGATGTACTCAAAAGGAATAATCTAACAGGAATGAAAATGATTCAGTAGCCATGCCAGACTATCACAGAGTGACTCAGAATGGAAATGAATGCTCTTCAGTGATGAGTCCTGCCTTTGTTTAGGTAAAGACGACCAAAAATCGATGTTTGGAGGCACCATGGTCTGCACTAAGATCAAAGGTTTGCTGTCACATCAAGCATTCAAAAGTCTTGCTGTCATGATTTGAGGATTGGTCTTCATTACAAGCACTTTAACAAGCCAACATTCGGTTCATGAGGTTCTGCAACCAGTGACCCTACCTTCTCTTACCTGTTTCAACAGGACAATGCTCATCCGCACACTGGTGCTATCTCAGGAGTTTGCCTTAAAGACATGGATACTATGTCACTATGTCAGCTGAGTCCCCAGAACTATCCCTGGTTGAAAATGTGTGGGATGCTGTTTGAAGCACTACAAACAAATCTTCTTTTTTTTCCACATTTTCTCCCTAATTTACACGGCCAATGACCCTCACTTTTTGCACGCCGAGTAGCATCACAGTGCACTCGGAGGAAAGCACAGCGACTCGATTTCAATACATTAGCCCACAGACGCCTTGTGCCGAGTGACATCACCCTTTTAGAGTGATGTGGGCAGAGAGTGCCATCTATCCACTCAGGGAGAGCAAGACCAAGTGTGCTCTCTCAGGGCTCCGGCTGCTGATGACAGGCTACATGAACAGGATTCGAACCGGCAGTCTCCTGATCATAGCGGCAGCACTTAGACCGTTGGACCACTCGGATCCCCCAACAACAATCCTCTTCTAATGCAAAGTCTGCACAGGATGTGCTGTCACAGAACACCATTAGGAACCTCTACAACACCATGTGGAATGTCTGGCATATTGCAGCTTTACACACGTGTCACACACTACTTCTGTATCTGTAGTTTATTAAATGTGACCAAGAGTTTCCTATATAAATTGTTAATCATTTATTGTTCCTGTAAAACTTTATCTTTCTTCTGAATAGTATTGCAAAAAGACTCAACTTTGTAAGCTTCAGTGTGTGGAGACAACGCCTAGAGAATTAATGACCACAAACCAGCTGCTCACCTGAAGCTAATAAAGCGTCCAGTCTGCTGCTCACTCTCTACCTCACAGCATCGCCCAGACACACTCAGATTTCTCTCTGGATTCCAGAAAGTGCAGCGTTTGATCCTTTTTCTCTGGCACTCACCTTTTTATTACACAGTCATTAACCTTCAATGACTGACATTAAATTACTGAAGCTTTCAGATTACTATTATTGACAAAAAATTGCATAGTAAAATAATAACAGTATAATATTAAATCTAATTATGTCCAAGTGTATTAAAACAGATGTAATAGGGAGTTAACAAACATATTTAGTTGTGCACAAACACACACACACACACACACACAGCTGGGAATAATCTACATACAAAGCTTTACCAAAAGAACAACACACTCTGCAGCAGCCACATACATGGACAAAAATATTGGGACACCTACCTGCTCAATCATTGGTTCTGCTGAAATTAAAGGTATTAAAAAAGTGCCTCCACTGTCTCCAAGGAGAATTGCTGTGAGGATTTGATTACACAGTCCCACTGCTCCATGTGTTTAGTTCACAAATATCAGGACATACACTAAATAAACCTAAGATCACCCTGCACCTTAAATTGGGAGTTGGAATGGAGTTTGTGATCCAGAACTAATAATCCAACGTCAGAACCTGACCTCTCACAAAATCAATCAATCAACGGAATCAAATCAAATGGTCAAGTGTGTGCATTCAAAATAACTTGTCTATGTAAGTTGACATTCCTCAAATTCACAGTTAAGAGTAATTGATTAAAATTGGTATATATATATATATATATATATATATATATATATATATATATATATATATATATATATATATATATAGTTGACCACAAGAACCAGGAGTAAAGGCATAAAGTTATCCAAAAGCAGTGTGTAAGACTGGTGGAGGAGAACATGCCAAGATGCATGAAAACTGTGATTAAAAACCAGGGTTATTCCACCAATTATTGATTAGTGAACTATTATTTGAGGTCTAAAAGTTCTGCATCCTTTTTGTTGTTTTAGCTATTTCTCATTTTCTGCAATTAAATGCTCTAAATGCCAATATTTTTATTTGGAATTTGGGAGAAATGTTGTCAGTTTATAGAATAAAACAACAGTGTTTATTTTACTCAAACATAAACCTATAAATAGCAAAATCAGAGATTCAGAAACTGAAGTGATCTCCTAATTTATACATATATATATATATATATATATATATATATATATATATATATATATATATATATATAGGAGACCACTTCAGGGATGACCTCCCTGGTATCATATAATGTTTTGAGTATCCAGGATCCTGTTTGTATAAAAAATAATAAATGAGGTGTGAATTTGTTGTAACTGTGACTCTAATTAAGGCAGGTAAGCTGGCTGGGATGAAACGATGTGTGACGTGGGAATTTGTTCTCTCATCTGGAGAGTCTGCACAGATTAATCTTGTTAATCTCCTATTGTTAGATGGTTTTAGATTTAAATTGGCAACTTTAAAATTGGGCCTTTGTCGTCACAAGGATGTGACCGTCCAGTCCAGCCTGCTCTGTGGAGGCTGTGGGGATGAGCAGCAGCCAAAAGAAGCAATGCATTAAAGAAGATTAATCCTAATCAAGGGACAGTCATTAAAAGCATGACTAATATCATGGGCTACTGCATTAAATATGCCAGTATACTGAATAATAAGTCAATACATTCTAGTGGAGGTGGTCAGTCAGGGTGTGTATAGTATGACATGGACAAATGTGTCCACCCTTATAGTCTGACGGGATTCAGAGCTGTGAGAATGATTTCAATGAAGAAATTATTTTTTCTGTCTTTTTTTGTCAGTAATCTGAAAATGCTGTGTGTGGTGGGGAAAATGCTGTCCACTACACGAGTGCCCTGAGCTACAATGAGTGCATACTAAAAGCACATCAAAGCGGCTGCCTGTAACCAAAGCGTTCTGATTGGCTTTCCTTTGATGTGGAGCCGTGCTGCTACCTTAACGTGAATTTGAAATTCATATGTAATGTCTGGCGTGTTTAGTTTCGGGAAGTACAGAGTAATGGCTTCCCTTCCGACACAAAGAAAGCGCTGGAATTTCTCTCCCTGGTATTAGAGGCTTAAACGGACGGGTTTTTTGCAAAGTAAATATTCCTGAATCTCACTTTCACTTGTTTGCTGCGTGCACTATACGATATGAAAGTTGGTGACCTAAAAACGGCGTAAAGACTTTAAATCAATTCCTCTTAGATGGGTTTTGCTTGAAGAGGCCGTTTTCTGCTCTAGTGCTTTATGAGTGATTATCATTTGCTGCTAGGTTTCTTTTTTTTTTCCAAACTCAAAAAGAAAACTCATTCTGAAATATGCAGAGAAGAGCAAACTTTAAATTTTGTGCAACTACGTAAAAAATGTTTTACCTTAGAAGCCTTAACTAGCTGCAGTTTCAGTCAAAGCCATAAGAGAAAATTAAAAATAAAACAAAGCAAAATAAATCTGCCATCTGAATGTAAACCATTGCAATTAGTAGTTATGACAATTATGCAAAATTAATAAACCCAGACAATGTAAGTATATATCGTCATTGTCCAATGAAAAACAAGTATCTCTAAAAAAGCAAATTTTCAGACGAGAGAAAAAACCTTCTAAACTTTCAATGGAAGTCAATGTTAAAATAATTTATTTTAGGTCATTCTTAAGTATTTCTATTGGTCCAGTAATCAGTTTGTTTAAATTATGTAGAAAACTAAAAGTCAACAAAAATAGAGATACTTGTTTTACATTGGACAGTGATGATATACATGCCAAGAAGAACTTTGTGGGCTCTTCTTGTTCCATTAATTATTAATCAATTGTGGACCATGCAGCTTGATTTAGGGTATGTCAGTGTGTTTTTGCTATTGTAACGACAGTAAAAGTATGCCTTGTGCAGCTAAAAACACACAACAACGTGTACTAATACTCCAAATTAATCATGGGTGTGTTTTGGGCGATGCGTGCAATAAACCTGAAATCAGTCTGTGTGTCACCTGCCACTTGAGCACTGGTTCTCTTAAGAGTCAGGTGCACCCTGACTTTGGCACATTTTTATAGGTGAAGTTCATTCAAACAGTCATAATCAGTCCTTTCTCTGTGTGCCTAAAATCTGCAGAAAGATTGGTTAACAGCTAAAAACAAGTGACTCCTGCTTCGGTCAGAATGCAATCCTTGAACACTTTTCGTTCGGAATTCGCTTGTTGCACAGGATGACGTGTTACTAGTTCCGTTTTTTTGGGTTTTTTTTGGGTATGAGAGCATGTGTATTGTTTTTACTAGTTTAATTTTATTTTATATTAAAAACAAATGGAATTTTGGTTCAGATTACTTCATGTGGTGACTTCTACATAATTGTTTTAAAGAGACACAGATTAAGCATCATTTTCAAAAACAGAGACGATACTTTAATGTATTTTCGGTATTGTTCTCGGTCTCGTTTTTTTTTCCTGGTCTTGGTCTTGACTCAAAAAAAGACTCTCTCTCTCCTGTATTCGTCTCTTTTCCGTGGGCATTTCGAATGTTCTGCATTAACACAACGTGCATGTGAATAATTCGAATAGTGCTTTATGTCCGACATTCATCTCGCTTGATAAAATGAAATGTTATCAGCTGCATGTAACTTAGTTTGGTTGGCCTCCCACAAAACAACCTGAGCCATGTTAAACGTTGACTGCAAGCTAGCTGGCTGTCGGGTTTTTTTTGCTACCTAAACGTGGCACAGTAGGTGGCTGTCAGATTATTTAGGATCACTAAACGTCCTAAACTCGACGACATCAGATTTTAGAGCAGTTGATTGTGATCATGTCTTGTAATACTGTGAAGGCTACATTTCAAGCTCACCTTCAGGGCAGTCGCTCTACTCCTACGGCATCTTCAATCTCCTCTTGGGTCTCTGCTAGTCGGCTGAAGCGCCGCCCGGTCGTGTGCTGCTCTTTTTTGTGTTTCTAGTGAAGCGTGCTGCGTGTCCCCGCTACGCCCGCACCCCTCCCTTTTGTCTCAAAGTGTCTGAATCTGAATGATTGACTCTAAAAACTTTGTTTTACGAAACTCCAATCAAAATAAAAAAGAAAATCTTGTTGAAATATGAACTCATATTTGCCTATATTATTTTTTTCCCCTCCCTCGGAAGGGCAATATCAGCCAAGAATGGCAAAAGGGCAGTTTCCCAAGCACATTGGGCCATAGCGCCTGCACATCACTGAAGATATATATATTTTTTTACAGTACATTTATAATGTACTAAAAAATGTTTAGCTCTGTTGTGTATATGGTACAGGTAACTCAGTCAGCACCCTGCTCAGGTCAGTGTGCTCTTGTTTGAAGTGAGACTAACTGAGTATCAAACCCCCTTTAAACGGCTGTCAGAAATAATAAGGGTTGTTTGAACAGATCCTCAGGTGTCAAGCTTCACCTCTGTGTCTCTTTGTGTCTTTTCCTATTTATATCACACACACAAACACACTCAAACACACACTCAAAAACACACACTCACACACAGTATGAGTTCTTCTCGATGAGCAAATGCCAAGCCAGCTCCTATTTTTGCCTTTGGGTAAATTTGCAGGCAGTGAAATTCACACCTCATTTTTGAAATCTTTTCCTTCAAAGGAAACGTGTGAAACGGCAGGGCATGACCAGAGGCGGCTCATTTATTACCATGCTTGTGTTTTCCCCAACCCCAATACCACTGAGTAAGTGAGAGGAAATTACCTCATAGGTGAAAAATGGAAGGTGATGCCGAAGGACGTCAAAAAGTCACACAGTCACATTTATCACAGATTGGTGCTTGGTTTGGATCTGATTCATTGTCAGATGTAATGCGCTTTGAGACAGTGGGGCTGGGGTGTAAATCGAAAGACACGGCCCCCCAGTTCTTCATGTACTTTTTCGATTCATCTTCAGGCAAGAGTGGACTACTGTTTTAACCCTGAATAAACAACTTATAGACCCCATAGCTGATCAATGCCATGTAGGCACTGCATCTAAGGTTACTTTCACTGACTGTGTAAATATGGCTGCCACTACTCAGGGGGCTTTATCTATCATAGCCATTCATGCCTTTCTTAAAACAAACCATATAGGGGATTTTGTTTTTTAACTTTCATTTTCAAGTGTCTGTATTAAAGCAATGCCATAGAAAAACACCCTTTCTATGGTTCTATTTATAAAACCGATTTTTGTATAATAGACATACAGCTCTGGAAAAACATAAGAGAACACTTCAGTTTGTGAATGGGTTTCTCAGATTTTGCTATTTATAGCAAAATCATAGCATTTATTAGCAAAAAATGAAAAATGGCTGAAATAACAAAAAAGATGCAGAGCTTTCATACCTCAAATAATGCAAAGAAAACAAGTTGATATTCATAAAGCTTTAAGAATTCAGAAATCAGTATTTGGTGAAATAACCCTGTTTTTTAATCACAGTTTTTTATGCATCTTGGCATGTTCTCCTTCACCAGTCTTACACACCAGTCTTATGCCACTCCTGGTGCAAAATTCAAGCAGTTCAGTTTGGTGGTTTGATGGTTTGTGATCATCCATCTTCCTCTTGATTATATTCCAGAGGTTTTTTATTTGGTAAAATCACAGAAACTCAAATTTTTTAAGTGGTAAGGGCTGTAGTAGATTTCATACACTTCAATATTATGTACAGATTCACTTCCAGTTTAGGTAACCAACAAAATCTATTTATTTTATTTATTTATTTTTTAATAATGATTAATTTAAACATTTATTTATTGTAATTAAAGTAATATGCTCAATTTATCACAATATTGATTTGAGCTCAGCACAAGATGGAACTATACAGTATATCCAACAGACAACATGGCATCTATTTAGCTATTCCTGAGGGTTTTAGTAAATCCAGAGTTTGCTAGGTTACTCGGTTAGAAAGGGAATATGAACCTTATAACATCCACCAAATTCGCCAAATTCAAAGTATTACTAGAGTGTATAATAACAATAAACATCTCATTAAGTCACGACAATAAATGAAAATATCAAAACTGCATTAAATAAATAAGGCTACAAATAGAGATGTTTTCTCCTAACCTGTCTTTTGTGGAAGTCAGTGAGACAGTTGGGCATCATGTACTTTACTTTTGATCAGAGTTTTAAAGTCTGGGGAGTCAGTGGTATGGTTTTAAGCTTGTCTGCCACTGATTGATCCAGCACCTCTCTTACCATATACATGGCTGTGGGTAAAATAAGCTCTTCTGCTATTTTTTGGGGTTTCTTGGTCTTCGTAAATGGTGAGCTACGTGGTAAAACGCACTGAGTGCCTGTTCTTGTTTGAAGCAAGATGCTGTCAGACACTTCTGTAATTCCTTGAGCTCATGAAGTCGTCTTTGAAAAAACTCTACCGGCTTGTCTTTACATGTAGGATGTTTCGTTTGTAAATGTTGCTTTGGTTTGGATGGTTTGGAGTTAGTTTTGTTGGGGTATCTGTACCACTATATTACATTTCTTGGCGTACTACAAACAAGTTGGAGCAAATAGCTGTTCAAAAACAGCTACTTTTATTAAATGTTCTGCAAAAATAACAAAAGACATCAGAGAAGATAGCCCGTACAGCCATTAAAGTAATTCAGTTTGTATAATAAACCTTCATTTTCAAATGTACAATATGAAATATCATTGAAGATCTGCTGTTCTTTAGGTTGTTCCTTAAAAAAACATATGTGTGGAACCATTTTAAGGCCTTGTAAAAAAAAATGGGCAATAAGCAACATTAAAATTCATAGGTACCTTTGTACTATATTGTACTACAACTTCCGGAATCTTAAGTATATTTAAATCATAATTGAACTATATTTAAATGCAACATTAAAGCATTATGTTGTGCTTTTACATGCTTTTTTGTATATTTTCTGCAATCTTAAGTAAAAAAAATAAATTAATACACTTGAAGTATATTGTAAAGGTACTATTTTACATATTGGTGCACATATTGTGTACACCTTAATGTTACTGGAAAAAAAACTACACTAAAGTGCACTTTCAGCAGTATTTAATGCCAAGACAACATATTATGGAAATGCAGAAAAATAATATTTAATGTGCATTTTCATAAATTACATTAAATTGAACATGTACTTTTAGTTTTCTTTATCTAATTAAAACATACTTTTAATGCTCTTAAGTATACTTCCTTTTCACAAGGGTAAAGAGCCTGAGAGGAACAAATCAACTGATAGAAAACCTTTATGTGAAGGTTCTAAAATTCATTTTAGGTCTCATACCCAAAAAATAATTCTTCAAGGGTTTAAAAGTATGAAGTGCTATGGGTTCAAATGAATTAATTAATCTGGTATATGTTGGGATACTCTGTTAGAACATTAATATAAACCACAGGTCACCAATAATAATAATAATAATAATAATAATAATAATAATAATAATAATAATAATAAGCTATTATACTTAGACCCCACAATAGATAGAACAGATAGGCAGTGTATCTGAGGTTACTTTCACTGAACTTGCTGTGCACTGACAGTGTACGCATGGCCACTACAGCCTAGGGGGGCTTTATCTATCATAGTCAGTCTTGCCTGGTTTGTCTCAGTGGTGACATTTAGAGATGGGTGGAGTTAGACGCACCACACACACATTTAAGGGTGAGTAGGTAAGACTTTGGTAAACAAAGAGAAAGAATGATGGAGGAAAAATGAAATGTCATTAAAAAGGAGGGAACGGAACGCTATGTAAGTGATAAAGAATCCATATTTGGTAAGTTTGATAAATCTAAGCAATTTCAGAAACAGAACATCCTTACAATCTTTTAGGAAGCTTTGGTTCACATGTGAGACTTAGGTGGGCTAATACAGACTGCTCGACTTCTCCATGAGTGATAAGTGAGTAGAAAGTGAGTGGGACGCTGATGGCATGTCAGAGTGGCATTAGGAAAAGAGTCGAAGTAACTCAACCATGTCATACTTTTGTGTTATTGCTGTTTATGAATTATACATGAATATGATGCACACGATCTGGAGCTTCAGCGTGAAAACCTACTGTGAGCTACACGATACACGATGTGAGACAATGAGTGTGATTATGGACTGTTTCTACTTAAATGTTCCCTCTGTTTCATAATATACTCATCTGAAAGTAAAGACTCAGCAGTGCTATCTGAACTCTGAAATTGAGATCCATACAACCTACAGCCTTCAGAATAAAGGTTCACAAGTGCTCCTTTGTTTGGACACAGAGTCATGTGAAAATAACTTATGACATCTTGTGAAAAAAAGTATTTTTTTACAGGAATCAGACAAAACCGAAATATCTAACTTTCTGTCTGCAATCAAATAAAGGTAAAAGAAAATCTAAGAAACATTTATTTGCATTGCATTTACTTCTATTTACTATTCTGTCCCAATCTTTGTACGCATACTACTGGTCAAACGTTTTACAACACCCCTTTTTTAAGTTGTCCAATAGCAGTGCTGTATGGTTCAGACAAACTGCTTTTTATTTTCTCATCCTATCAATGATTTTATTACTGCACTATTTCACCTGTCAGACCTCTAATAGTTCTCAGTCAAGGTTAAAGATGTTTCCATGTGGGTCAGCCAAACGTCTTCCTGTACCAATTTGCTCCAGTTTTGAAGATCTAGGAAATCATCGCATTTTTGCTTCATTTGTAATCTCTTTAAAAGAAAATGACTTACACTTTTAATATTTACAGAATTCTCTGTGTGTCTGTATATTTTCCTAGTTATTATAGTTAATTAAAAGTGTGAATGTGCTGTGTGAAACTGTGTAAATGCTGCCGTAAAGAGAGCAGTAACACAATATGTTTAAGCATTGCTTCACTACAGACAAAAGCTTTGTAAATTGACATTTTTTTTAATCCATTTCCATAGTTCAGTTTTTATCTAATGCGACTTATAATAATAGCTGTAAGTTGTTAACCAATACATTTATTTTTTCAGCTTTTTTAACAATATATAGTTTATTTTTCTTTTTTTACAATACTAAGAGTACTTTGTTAGTTTTTAGTCTTAGTGTTTCTTAAATGATGTGGCAATTTTGTACACTAGATTTTTTTTCTCAATAACAAAATTTTTATTTGTGGAAAAAAACGCAACATAAAGGTCTTTATACATAGTTGAATGAGTCCGTGAATGATCACGTGAAACAAAAACAAACATATAGGGGTTGGACATTGAACCTGAAACACCTGTCATTTTAGTGTGGGGGGTTTCATGGATAAATTGGAGCAGCCTAGTGGCCAATCTTCATTAATTGCACACTGCACCAGTAAGAGCAGAGTGTGAAGGTTCAATTAGCAGGGTAAGATCACAGTTTTGCTTAAAATATTGCAATGCACACAACATTATGGTTGACATACCAGAGTTCAAAAGAGGACAAATTGTTGGTGCACGTCTTGCTGGCGCATCTGTGACCAAGACAGCAAGTCTTTGTGATGTATCAAGAGCCACGATATCCAGGGTAGTGTCAGCATACCACCAAGAAGGACCAACCACATCCAACAGGATTAACTGTGGACGCAAGAGGACGCTGTCTGAAAGGGATGTTCGGGTGCTAACGTGGATTGTATCCAAAAAACACAAAACCATGGCTGCCCAAATCACGGCAGAATTCAATGTGCACCTCATCTCTCCTGTTTCCACCAGAACTGTCCGTCACCACAATAAATTATTGTGGTCTAAAACCAGGTGTTTCAGTTTCATTGTCCAACCCCTGTACGTATATGTTCAGAAATAGGAAGAGGAAGAAGAAGAGAGGAAAAACAAAACAAAAAAAGAACTCGCCCACTCATCTGTTATAAAATATATAGTACATAAATATAAGTAACCAAAGCTTTTTCATTTAAGTCCAGCTGTCTTTAGATATCCTGGAGTACAGTTAACAGTAGGAGGTCATGTATCAGGAAGACACTTCAGTTTTTCAAAGTACAATATAACAGGGTCCCAATTCTTTTTTGAGGAGAACTTAATCTTCTCCAGCTTAAGAAAAAGCTTTAGATCGCACAGCCATTGTGAGGTTAATTGGGGGTGAGGTGACTTCACTGTACACTGGATTTTTAATCATTTAAAAAATAAAGCTTAAAAATGAGTTTGTACTAAAAACTTTTGACTGGAAGTGCATATGTATTGAAACAAATGATTCAGGTCTCAGACTCAGCGGATGTGCGTCATGCATTTGGTCCTTTGTCATATGATCAAACCCAGGAATCAGATGTGTCAGTGTGTGTGTGTGTGAGCTGGAGGATCTGAACAGGTGACCAGTTGTGGAGTAATAGATACTCATGCAGGCACTAATGATGCCTGGTCTGCTGGAGCGTGATTGTGTTGCTAGTCACTGCAGCTAAAAGCATATCATTATCCCGCTCAGAGCTCCTCACTGAGCCGATCCCCGAGAAAATTAGATGTCACAGGCATGAAGAAGGGGTGCGGGATGCCTGTAACCATAGAGACCCGGCCCGCTGCAGCGGGGGTCACACATCAGGGGGAGGGACAGACGCCTTATGATGAAGCTATAAGGGGACAGGGGACATACTGGGGACATACACTTACTGTGCCATTACCTCATGACTCCTACACGTGACATGTGTCTGAACTTCAATTTACTACAGTGAGAAAAAAAAATTAATGTATCAGGAGGTTGTACATGAATATAATATGTCAATGGTCTACATTAATATAATTGCTCTCCTTTTTTGCTGTTTTAATTAATAAAAAAAATAAAAATATTCTTATTTATTATATAAATTCCAATTACTTACATTTATTTTAATAGATATCAAATAATCTTAATAATATTAATATTTATATATTACTAATGATGTGTAAAATTATATAAATATTTTACATTTATGTGTCTTTTTTATTTTTTACAAAATTTTCTTCCCAATTTAGTAACCCACAAACTAGATATTTAACCTATCAACTTACTAGGACTCTCTCTATGACAATTGACCTCTGATACATGTAAAT
Organism: Astyanax mexicanus; assembly: GCF_023375975.1. Classification (NCBI taxonomy): domain Eukaryota; kingdom Metazoa; phylum Chordata; class Actinopteri; order Characiformes; family Acestrorhamphidae; genus Astyanax; species Astyanax mexicanus. Next base: position 41,457,670 of record NC_064420.1, on the reverse strand, counting down.
TCAGACTCCGCCTCTTTTGCAACTGATGCCAATGCAGCATAACTAGACATCCAATTAGTCTAGGTTCAGAGAAAAAACATCTAGGAAATTTGACAGTGAATGGACACAGTGTTTAAAAACTCCAGCAGCACTGCTGCTAACACACCACCACCATGTACTGTAATTGTTACTGCAGTGCTGCAGATTGACCCACCACCTATATAAAAGCTGCTCTATGGTGGTAAAGTGTGTAATGAAGTTACTGCTATATTTACATCAGCTAGTTAACGCTAACTATCTTGTGTAAGTAACTATAGGTTTAAATTGGATCTCCGGTTGATTCTGCGTTTTATAGACATCCTTAAATATACACTATGGAAGCACAGCTTGACAGGGTAGCTCAACTGAACACAGAACACCAGCCAAAGTGGGAGCCGTTTGCGTTGGATTTTATGATATAATGCGGACTCTGTGGCTTCGACATGGTGAAACTAACCAAGCACTGACTCACCAAGTCTGAGGTAAGAGTTAGTAGCCTCAGTTTAACTGAAAGAAATATTATAAATGCCGAGGGGGGGGGGGTGTTGATTGGCTTGCGGGGGTCAAAGAGCCGCTCAGCTACAATGCTGTTAGCCAATCAGAGGTGATACATTGGCATGAATAAATATTCATGAGCAAGAGCTGAAATCCTGTCTTTCTTTAACTCACTGATCTAAAGCAGGGTTAAACAGAAACACCTGAGCACTTTTTTTCTTTTACGAAAAACGGCTCACATGGCATTCATTCATACTGGAGACCACAACTAGAAATTTTAAAGTGAATTAAAAAACAATGGAATGAGACCTTTACACATATGTTGGTTTTAGTTTTGGTCACGTTGGTCAGCAACCAATCGTCTGTGTCTTTGAGCAGGGAAGTGACTCAATGTCTCAGAGGTCTATTAGCAGTGACATGTCATAGTCTTCATCCACTTTCAAAATAAATGAATCGCTAACCAGACGTCTCTTTAAATGTAGTGTAAAAGCTTTTTAAGAGCTCTTGATACGCATTCAGCAGCCAAACAAGCAGTACAGCTTACCTGTTGAGTGCTCAATTCTTTTTCTCCAACTGCAGGATGTTGAGTTTTTTCGGTAGGAGGTACAGACTTCCGAATTGGAAAATGTTGTAATTGTAATGAATGCAGCATATTCAAACTGTTTGACCTTTTAGCATGCAAAGCATCAAAGTTAACAGTTCCAGAACAATCAGTTTGTGTATGGAGCATGAAAATGTCAGTTTAGCAGCATGCAGTGTGAATAATCTGATTCAATTCCTCTAAAGCACCCTTGTGCTGATAGACATTTCACTTCTAAATATACAGTATTTGGTTGACAGAGGCCCTGTTTAACCCTGGTCACTTGAAGTGACTAGCATCTGCAATGTATCCAGATAAGATTTCAGCCACAATGGTTTCCCCATGGTGGACAAATGCAACTCCAGTTAGTCAGACTTAAAATCGAGTGCTGTGTAGGATGGAATATGCAAATTTGTTCTTTGAAAGGCTATTATTACTGGTGATTCAGTTGTGCTGGGAGGAATTCGGCTGTCAATGTGTTTTGGAGAGATGGATGTGTTTACACTGCTCTAACATGTGGCTCAGATGTGTCTCAGACCACTTGATCTGTGGTCAGATTTGTATCTGTTTTAATTGTTTTCATTTTTAGGTGGCTTGACCTAATCCAGATATAATCCTCATATTTAATACGTATTAAGTGACCAAGTGTGAACAATGTCTAACTGTTGTTTTTCAAGTTTTTTTTATGAGCTTAAATTCAGTAGGTTTGTATTAGCTGCACAGAGACTGCTTTAAAACAGTATTATGTAAAAATTTGCATTTCTTCATTCTATGGTTGTAAGAGCTTTGTGTCACCACTAAAGAACACGCTTTAAACATGCATTTTACAAGCTAAGAGAGATACCAAACCCTGTCATCTATAGTGAAAAATACATCTGAACTGAAGCAGTAGAGTAATACTTTTTTCAAGTTTTAACATTAGAAATATGGAAAGAGATTGAAGCATATGTTGGTGTCTGTGAGATTCCTGTGCTGTCATGCATACACTGCTCTTTTAAGATCTACCTTCAGATTTTTTCATAATGTTTAGGTCTGTGAGGACCATAGAATATCCTTTATCTTGCATCTCTTCAGATAATCTATTGTAGTTATCAGGTTTTTATGTGTTAATGATCTTATCGTCATCCTGCAGTAGAAGCACTTTTTTTCTCTACCAGTTAAATGTGTCACTGGCTGCAACACATGCCTAAAGCATTGTCCATCCATACCTATGTTTAACAGTTGGAAAAGTGTTCTTTATATTTACTTTCTTTTTTTTCTCACAAATATCTTTATTAATTTTTAGCATTTTACAACCAGAAATCATCCCCCCACCCTAAAACCCAATGCTCAATCTATCGATATAAACTTTACATCTTTACAATTTTTACATGTTACAATTTTTTTACAAATCGCAAGAAGGGTAACCACATGTCTTCAAAGTCATCAAGCTTCCCTTTAGCTATACAGGTCAGTTTCTCCAATGCCAGGTTGCTGAACATTTGTTTAATCTTTATATTTACTTTTATTTTTTTTTGTCTTATTGCCTGTGATTGTCCTGTGAACTGTATGCTTCCTAAGCTGAGATCTGTGGTTCTTGGGTTATGAATATCAGGCTCTATGACTGACTGAACCACTGAGATTGCCTCAGAAATGCCACATGATCTCACATGGTTTAAAAGCTTTAGAAGTACTTGCTGACGTGGAGAAAGATGGCCTGATAGCCTGATAATGAGTATAAAGCAGCATGTGTGTTACTACAACAATGAAATAATTACTGTTTGACTAAGCATATGGTCAGAGAACCATAAGATCGGAAGTGCACCACCTTTGTCATTAAGGAAAGTCAAAGAAATAAGACATCTTTCTTTAAAAGTTTTTCTTTAAAATTCCTTTTTCTTTCCCTGGTCCAGAAACAGTTAAGCTAACAAGCAGAGAGGATGTTGTAGCAGCAGCTCATTAGCTGTGCAATGACTCTGTCATATACCCTGCCAGCCCCCCTCAACCTCTCTGTGGTGCAATTACTGAAATGGACTGGAGACGGAGGACCCTGGTATTGAGCATCTTGTATAAACACTGGGATGACCTGTCAGACATGTACTCCAAGAGTCTTGATCACAGCAGGGCCACTTGTGGAGCAAAGCACGAAATTAGCCCAGGTTTACAGAGCCTTTGAACCAGTAATACATTTGTTGTGATAGTGGGGGAATGACAGTTTCGAACCATTTACTGGTATGAAGTCATCATCGTCAAGATGCACAAAAAAAAAACAATCCAAGGTTTGATTGCGGCTCTTTTAATATTCTTTTCAGCTTTATGGATCTGAATAAAGCTAGACAACAGTTCACAATATTACACGTATTATATTACATTGTTTATTATACAACTGTATAGTACTACTGTATATTTGTGTTGGTCACTATAAATACAATTCAATAAAAAATAAAAACCTATTTCCCATTTATATTTCAGTATCTGATTAATGAATTTTAATTCAAAGAGTAAACAAATTACTATGCATATAGAACAGGTGCTTTATAAGTAGGTTTGGACAGAAGGTGGGACCAATATATTAAACACTGCTGTTAAAATACTTGTTATATTCATAATCTCTGTTATTTTACAGGTTATATTCTTCTCCCTAATTCAGTGTAGCCAATTAACCAACTCACTTTAAGGTAATACACAGCATGCATCCAATTAAATAGGTTTAAAAAATAATTTAGACATAGAAGAGACCTGTGTTTGTTTGTGGAATAGAATAGACTAGTTTAGTATAGTAAATAGTTTTTTCACTGAAGGTTTTAGATAGATATGCAAAATTTAATTGGAAAATAATTTGGAAGCAAACGTATTGTTTCTGATGAAAGGGAAAATTCATATTCAAAAGTGAAGCAGTCTCTTTCAAAACCGAGTTTCATACATGTTTTTGAAGATTAATTCTGCTTATAGAGTAATGGAGACATTAAAATAATCAATATGATTAAATAATTTAATACAATCTAATATAATATATTTTTCTTTCCCTTTTTGTCTATTTTGGCTGCAGCATTTTGAAATAGCTGAAGTTTATTTAAGTTACTGGATGTTCCTGCAGTAACTTAAATAAACTTCAGCTAGTTCAAAATGCTGCAGCCTGGGTTCTTACTAAAACTAGAAAATTTGACCATATTAGTCCAGTCCTGTCAGCACTGCACTGGCTTCCAGTCAAATTCCGCATAGACTATAAAATTCTCCTGTTAACGTATAAAGCCCTACACGGGCTCGCTCCTGAGTATTTGCGAGACCTCATCTCCTATTATGAACCACCGCGATTACTTAGATCTCAGGGTGCTGGTTTCTTAGTAGTTCCTAAAATTCAGAGGAGCTCTGCAGGAGGAAGAGCTTTCTCTTATAAAGCGCCTCAACTCTGGAATAATCTCCCCGAATATGTTCGGGACTCAGACACAGTCTCAATCTTTAAGTCTAGACTGAAAACTTACTTGTTTAGTTTAGCTTTTGGTAATTAATGTTTTTTCCTTTAGATAAGGTTGCAGATCCAGGGGTTCATGGACAGAGGGAATTGTGGTAAACTGAGATGCTGGTGCTGTTGTTCTCCCACTGCACACGGTCACTCAGGTTTGTGGACGGTGGAGTGGGTGGATGCTGGTGTTTCAGGGAGCCTCCATGTCTATGTTACCTTCTGGCTCTCTCCCTTTAGTTAGGCTGTTTTATTTAGATCTGCCGGAGTCATTAGCCACACTCTGATAATATTTTATATTCCCTGTTTTACATAAATCGAGTCAAAACTAATTCCATCTCTCTGCCTTCCTCCGAGTTACTGACTGCCCACCTGTCGGACCCGATACCGATGTTGGACCCTCAGGCTCTCGCGTCTCCTGTCCGGCCAGACTGATGGAAGCTTCTGAAGTCAGCTCTTCTCCATCCACCACCCACCACAGATCAGCTGCTCATCGTCCATCTTATTCTCCACTACAGATTACATCCAAGCCATTAGTGGCGCTATTATACTCCAGAATATATAAAACCTATATGGATGTATAAAAGACTTTTTAAATTTTAATTTAAAAGCCGTTTGACCAGTGGTAGGATGGTCCCCCCTTAAATGTGAGTCTTGGTCCTCCCAAGGTTTCTTCCTCCTCCTGCAGCTCTGAGGGAGTTTTTCCTTGCCTCCGCGCTCACTGGGGGTTCTGTATTATGTATATTCTATGTTTAATGTTTTGCCTGATTCTTTGTCCTGTAATCATGTTTCTGTAAAGCTGCTTTGTGCCAACACCTCTTGTAAAAAGCGCTATACAAATAAATTTGATTTGATTTGATATTTTTGTTTTTTGTACCTTTGATTCTTAAATTGAATGTATTTTCATTTGTACAAATGCTGACGACAAAAAAAAAGAATAATAATTTTGCAGCGATGCCACCAAGGGCACCCAAGAGAACCAAGATATCATAATAAAAAAATGAATAATAACTATAATGAATAATATTAAATGTTATTACAAAGTAAAGGCAATGTTTATATTATTTATTTATATCATTTTTTGCACACTAATACTGGGTTAATGTATTCCTGTTGTTTGTTGCTGCCACTGTTGTGTAAATGCAGTAGTGGATAATTAATTAATGTGTGTAAAGTAAGTGCAAGCTGGCAAAGCCATGAATTCTCCCTTTGCATCAGTGAAAAGAAAATGCCAAATATTAATGAAATCTTCTCACTTCATAATTATTTGTTTGGACCCCGCCATATTTATTATAGAATATGATGTAGCCCTGTTGAATTTTCTTGTTATTTAATTTAAAGTTTTAGAGGATATTCTAAAAAAGTTCATTTTATTTATTTGTACAATAGTTTATTTGTGCTCACAAACTTTAATTCACTATTTTCTGTTAAGATCTCTTTTAAGTTGGTGCAAGATGTTTGGTTCAGTTGCCTGTCAGTCAAAAGACTGAGTAGTGGGCGGGGCTAGGAGCTGTTGAGAGCACCTGCAGAGTTGCCAGGTTTACGGTTTCCCCCCCAAATTGAGAGAGACAGAGAGAGAGAGACAGAGAGAGAGAGTGAGAGAGAGAGAGAGAGAGAGAGAGAGAGAGAGAGAGAGAGAGAGAGAGAGAGAGAGAGAGAGAGAGAGAGAGAAATCACAATATAACCAGAAATCACAAGGCTATGAAAAAAAAAGAGTGGGGCAAGAACAGAAATTAGTTAGTAATTGTTTTTGTTGTTGCTAATTTTGCTAATTATGTTATTATTAAATGTTCTTAAAAACGAAGAAACTTATAAAACACTAATGTTAGATAAATAGCAATACTGGTAACACATTTCTTATAAACAAAATACTAAGTCATACATTCATAGTTGTTTTGCCATTTGCTTCAAACGTGTGGCAGATATATATTTTGAGCTAGTTTAAGCTTCTGAAAAGCAAGTTTTAGACTGAATTTGGGCTGGATATTTTTGTTGGACCTGGCAACCCAGATCACCTGGGAGTAGAGAGAGAGACAAACAAACAAGATTCAGCCATGTGGCCCAGCAGCTTCAAGTTTCCTGCTCAAAACATGTCTAAAATGTGGCTTACAGTTCAACCACCTGTGTGACACTTTAAAGCATCGATAATGAGGTAAAAAGTGTTTCTTTGTGTGTAACGTATATAACCTATATGCTGTGTCAATGTAACACAATTTTAGGCTCTGTTGTTGGAAGCTGGTCAAAATATTGTTGTGTATTCAGTTGCTTACCTTTGGCAGCCACCATGCTACCTAGCTAACTAGCTTACTCAGTAGAGCTAAAGTATGATGTGGAGCTGCTTGTGTGATGAAAGGTGGTTAGAGTTTAAGCTGAGCTTAATTGTCTAAATACACACACCACAGTGTTTCTGGTGAGCTCAGTGAGCTTTACAGAGCTAGAGCTGCTGACCAGGGAGCTGTGTCTAAAACAGTCTCTGAATTAAGTGGTATTTTGGTAAAAATAGGTGTTTAAGAACCTGTTAAAAATACAACAGGAAATGGCATCTAGCTAATTTAGTAAGACTTTTACATGTGTGTCCCACATTAAAAAAAAAAATCTGTAATCATTAACAAAGTAACATATAGCAACATGTAACATATAGCAACTTCGGTTCAGTTGCTATATGTTCTGGAAAGATTAGCTGAATAGCTAATAATATGCACCCAGTAGCTAACAGCAGCTAACATTAGATAGGCTACCAAAAAATAGAGATGTAAGCTACACTGCTACACTGTATAAAATATATGTAAATTAATGGGAAGAGTGTCTGTATTTAATAATGGACCATACCTGTATTGTTACTTTATGGAAAAAGTTATTTTTCGAACACCAATTAGCATTAGTTACTTAGATAACTTGCTCAACATTTTAATATTAGAAAGCTTCATTATTATTGGAGCTCTAAGGTAGCTAGTTAGCTAATATAGCTTTGTATACCAGCTGTGTTAGCTAGCTAACTAGTGGGCAAGATAATTTAAAAAGTTAAAGTAGTGGCTAAAGTTCACGTCAGGCTGTGAAAATTGATTATGTTCAGCGTTACATGCCCACCGAGCAGACTAACAAGCTAGCATAGCTACGATTTAACATTAGTTCTGTTTGTTACAGTTGTAACTTACGTAGGTTATTTCTATTGTATAATTTCACATTTATATTATTAGTATTATATACTTATTTTATTCTCATTGTATTATTTACTGCTATTAATACTATTTTAGCTATATTGTAAATGAGCCCCATCTAATGTAAATCTAAGCTTAACCCTTCTACACACACACACGCACAATTTTTGTTTTAAAATGTAACAAAATATTTACTGATATGGGGGCTTTACAAACTAATAAACTAATCCAAAATGTCGTCATAATATTTTAGGTGTAGGGACAAAAGTAATTTCTGAAGTGGCGTATCTGAGTAACTACTGTGGTGTTGACTATATCTCTTGTGATTTGTATGTAATAATAGCAGCAGGTTGTAATGTTTTCCTTACTTAAGTGCCAAAATGCTGGTTTCTGTTTTCAAAAATATTTATAAATTTATTGCATTTTTTAAAAATGTAGAATCTGTTCTGTTCTACACTCTAGAATGTGTTAGTCTCTAAATCAGTTTACTATTCTTCCACTTTAACTTTACTGTTTAAACTGTGTAACTCAGGCTTTGGCAACACAAATGTAGCACTATTTGTCATGCCAATAAAGCACCTTGAATTAAATTGAATTGAATATCTTTTAAAGAGATAGAAAAAGAGAAAATGTACACAGAACTGGTCAAATAGAACTGGTCAAAACATGAGTGTTAGCAGGGCCAGACCCAACTTTGCATAAAAAATACAGTTCTTACATCTCACCCTGTGAGCTACATTTTAACTGTCACCAGAAAAAAAATAATATTTTTAGAAAATGTATAGATTTTCTCTTTAAATACAATAGTGAAAATTTAATAAAAGTAGGTTTCTTACAGTGACCACTATTACTGTTTTTTTTTATTAGGAATGATAATGATGATTGCTATATATTAAGGGCCTCATATATGGACCAGTTCTTAAAATTGCATGCAATAGCTGCTGTAACAGGTTGGTGAAAGTATTTTTTTCCCCTTTCAGTTTGACTTGTCGTCAGTCACTGTGATTAGAAAAAAATGAAATGCTTTGGGGAGCAACTTAATTTTAAAGGTTAATTCAAACTGTCATCATCTGTCTTGAGTCCAAACACTTTTAAGTGCCTAAGAGTAAATGTGTGTAAATATGTGCACTTTAACTTTATTTGATAATTTTCCTATTTTTTCCTCCACAATCCTAAAATCACTCAGCACTTCCAGTGTGCTGACCTGTGGCATCGTTTACCATGTTCATTTTAACCTTAGATTTATCACACTTTTGCCTTATTATTAGATATTGATATGTTTATATAACCTCATTCAGAAGTTCAGTCTGAAATGTCGTATTTTAATGAAACAACTCCTTCACCAAATAATTACCTTAATACTCCTGTTTCCTTTTTACTAAGGGACAGAACTGAATGAAGAGGCTGAATGAAGTATGGCTATGCTGGGTAAGGTAAGTTGTAAATCTGTTATGGAATTATAGTGTGAATTAGATTATTCATAAAGGCAGTCAGAAACAGTCCTAACTCAAAATACATTTTATGTGTTTGTACAGTTTTTTTTGTGTAAAGTTTCTAAAATATTTGCTTTTTTATTTTTGTGCTTTTACTAAAAGGTAGCTAGGCCTCTGACTTGCTAAAGTAACAAGCAATGTGAAATATCCTCATTAAATATTAGAATAATATACCAGAATTAAACAGTTATTAACCCAAAATTTCAATTTTATTAAATCTAACCACATCTCCTTTTATATATCTTTGAAAACAGGTGTTGTTTTGCACTAATTTAACTAATTCATAAATTTATGTAAAATACATCTAAATATCAAAACCTGACAGCCCATCTGAAAAATCAGAAAAAAATGGTCTAAACTGGTCTTAAATGCTAAAGACAAAAAAAGCTCTTTGTATAGTATTTTTATTAACTGCATTGTTAATTACCAATAATTAGCACAATAGCTGATGCATTAAAATATCTATGGTACATCTTATATGATCTATCCTGTTTTTCTGACACAATGTAACCTACTGGCATCACAATAGTAATTTGAGCCTATATATAAACAGACAAAAACTGTATATATATATATATATATATATATATATATATATATATATATATATATATATATATATATATATATATATATATATGTATATAGAAAATGTCTGCAGTGACACACGTAAGCTGTGAATAGAAATGTATAAAAACTTATAAAAGCTTCTTTTTCACGTTTTCTTTTTTGAGATAAACATGCAGCACCTCAGACTGTGGAGGCTTTGGAGAGTAAACAGCTAATCAAAAGCTAATCGAGCAAGTTGACACATACCACTAAAGTACCGGGGTGTGTGTTAATTGTGAGCGGTGCCGGGTCGCTGATGCGTGCCAACAAGCCCAGCAGGAGCAAATGGAGAAATGTTGGGAAGCGTGGCAGGCTGCTGCTGAGTAGCCTTTTAAAACCCGCAGCTAATGCTAGGGGGAATTACTGGTGATAAATCGAGGCTGAGTCCTCCTGCATTGAGCTCCAGCCTGGACGTCACATTGCCATTACTCTTTCAATTTACTCTTTCATGCATCTTTTTCAAGAATTAAACTTCCCATATGGCCTTTTCCTCACTTTTGTGGTCTGGCAGGCTTTTGCCAATTGAGTGGGCCTGACACGTAGGTGCTAGCCTATATAGCAGCGTGTAGCAGACAATAGCACGCGCATGAAAGTAATGAGGAGAAATGGTACACAGGTGCAGCACGCTGATTTTTATTCAGGACGACGGAAAAGCAAATTATTGAATAATGCCAGTCCAGATTAGGCTTTGCTGAAAACAGGGCTCTGCTCCCAGTCAGTGTTTTACGTGAAATTGCCACCAAAATACATCTCAAAACCAGGGTTCATTCCAAGGCCTTCGCTGATTCTTTTATTGAGGTAATTAAAATAAATATTTAAAGCTTAAAAAGGGAAGTACAATACATGTATAGCATTCAATCAATCTGAGTCAATAAATATATATTACCCACCCTGCTATAGGACAAAACCACAGAACCACATTTACAGCATTCAGACATGAACAAATCTTGTGCAACAATCAAATGCAATCATGCAAACATAGCAATCAAAATTCCAGCATGCATATTCAATGAAAAATATCTTTGAATGTAAAAAAAATCCAATTTACATTTTTAAGCTACCTCAGTTTCGACTCCTAGCACTACTCAGGCAGGTAAAACACCATACAACATCTACCAGACTCCATCTGTTTCAAATTTAATTAGGTATTTTAAATGTATATAAATATTTTAACTACCTGATATTGCTTTAGCAAGTGAAGCAAGTGAGTTGATATATTTATATTTAACAACAACCAGCAGCTCTGTGTGCGATCCGCAGCATAGTAATTTTATTTATTCATCTACACATTATTATACACGTATGAGCTGCTGCTTTAGTTCAGAACAGTGTATTATAGTTATTTTGGCTGGTATGACCAAGCCGTGGTAAACACTGCAGCCACCCACGCAAACATCCCACAACCGGTGTTTCAGTTTTATTCTTGACGCCGTTTATATGAATATTAAATTATATACGCTTATATCCAAGCTTCACCATGTAGTGGCTTTTTTTTTTTTAATACTCTTTCCCTTATGCCCTTTCTCACACATTTATGTTGACATGTCTAACAGAGGCAGATTATATTTGCTCAGTGTCACTTATTTTACTCCAATCTTAGATACACACAGTGCATTATTAATATCAGCTAGAAACTTTTGGTTATTAAAACTTCTACTTGAATATTACAACTTTTGGTTCCTCTAATGTTAAATTTATTTGTGGTATTTGTGTTGTTCTAATTTGATGATGTATTAGTTTTATGAATACTTTTATTTTATTTGGTTGTATTTTATATTATTATTTTCTATTTTTAGTATTTACTTAGTTATTTACTTACTTTAGCTTTTGTCTAACTGGGATGTTGTGTAAGGAGTAATCTAATGACATTATAATCCAATTAATTTCTTCATCATATTTCATAACAAATATAACAGAACTCCAAAATATTGTCATGTCAATTTCCAATACAAAAATGAAGGTGCTCCAAAGGTGTTTGAGTAATGCCATAATGAAAACACATTTGCTTTTTCAACCTCCTACATGATTCCTGAGCTCCTGTGGCTCCTGGCTTTTTTCTCAAGGGTATAAATCTGGAAAAATTCAGCAACTTTGCATTGCTGTCTTTCATTTGAGGATTGCTGGTTCAGATCCTGGATTATTCTGCTGGCCATCAACAGCCGGAGTGCGAGAGAGAACAATGCTCTCTTTAGGTTGGGTAGGTGGGGCACTCTACCCACATCACATCTAATGGAAAGTTTAGCAGCACAGACATCTGTTGTACCAGAGCTGGGTTGCTGCGCTTTCCTCTGAGTGGCTGACTATCCAGTAATGCTACATAAGTGGCAGTGGCTGATGTTCACATCCTAGTGTTGGGGGCATTGCTAGTAATAGGTGAAGACCTACTGAGTGGGTTGCGCAACTGCCCTAGCATATTTTAAGATATTATCTTCTGATTTTATAAAGAAATCTTTAGAAAGATTTATGGTTATATTGTTAATTAAAGAAATTTAAAAATAAATGAACAAAAAATGACAGTTAAAAATATATTTTATAAAAATCTGTCAGAAAAGATAAGAGATATTGCTCGGTTAATCAGTGTTAGAAGATTACCAGATCAAATAGTGGTTAAATTGGGTTGTTTTGTGAGGACCATGAAATGTCCCATGCCTAATTGCAGCAGAGACAAAACACTTTTTTTAATATAAAGCCCTAGATCAAAATTAGTGTGGGACAACCTCAATGAAATAATAACAACAAACGAGTTTTAGCATTTGGATCACTGGATGATTCTTTGTCTGAAAAATGTACAATTTGAAATGTAAAGGTTATATTCTGGATTAAAGGTTCTATTTTATTGGCATTTACATCATGTGGAGATTTATGTGGATGGATCTTCATGCTCACACATCTGTATAATATTTACAAAAAGTAATTATTTTATAGCCGTGTGCAAACAACCGATTTTTATTAACAAACAGTTTATTTCTAAGCACAGCATAATGCAGGAGTCTGTCCATGACTGTTCCTAAATTGATTCCTGAGGTCAGATCATTTCATTACTACAGATTAAGGTTAAAGAACTGTGCTGCCACAATCATAAGCATTCCAGCTATAAATATACACCTTTATGCACTCACATACACATACACATACACACACGCACAAAAGAAAATGTGGCGTATAAATTCTTCAGGCTGTCTCTCATTTATTTGCTCTCTCTGATCTAAACTGTCCCCCGGCCCCCTCCACCTCTCTGATTCCAGCTGTGCTTCACTCTAACCTTTTAGCAGCTACAATGACACTGAAGCGGTGGAGGTTCTATATCCGAGAGCATAATTGCCATGTGGTGAACACAGAGGAGCGTTTTGACGCGTGAGGTCAGGGTATTGATCCCGCTCACCACTACGGCTTTCTGCTCCTGGCCTTAGGGGCAGTGGACACACCAGCGTATTTAGTGAGAAAAAGAGAAATCTGTCTTCTGCTTTAGAAGAGTTGGGGAACTGCAAACAGGCAAAACTTCAAATTGGTAGGATTTTGATGTTGTTCACCACTGTGGGTATAAGCCTTTTTAAAAACTACCTTTATTTTTACCTTCTATTTTCCTTGAAATCGTCTTACAATATCTTTATGGATTGATATCCCCAAAATAATTATCATTAATTTTTGAATGACCATTTTCCAAAACATATTTATTCATTTATTTTTAAGACTAGTTAGACTTTTTGCTTACATTCACATGGCTAAAAAAATAATACGAAAACGAAATATTTTGGGCCTCTAAGTCTTCCCCTGGATTAAGATGCTGTCATTATGATCCGAGCACTGTTGATTCAAATACCGGATCATGCTGCTTGCCATCAGCAGCCGGAGTCAGAGAAAGCCCAATTGGCCCTGCTCTCTCTAGGTGGGTAGATGATCTTCACCCTCCTAGTGCTGGATTACTTGTGATTTTTTAAAAAGCAAGTTAATTTGGCTATTTATTTTTTTGTAATCTGCCTTTGGCCAAATGTTTCATTTGTTCAGTTTTGGTTTCATCCAACAATGTTTGTTTCGGGGCATCTCTAAAAGCTACATTAGGTAATTTTGTATAAACCAGTACTCTAAACCCAAAAACCCTACCCTCTACCTACAGTCCTCCTTGAAAATCCACACAAGATAAACACACCAGCTAGCTTTCAGTTCAGACCCACTGTACTTGTAGCAGGATATTTTTCAGTAACTCAATTTTCCTTTCCTTCTCAAGCTCCTCTTATATAAAATGTCTCTCACCACAAAGAGAAAAAAAATTAGGAAAATAACAAATTCCATTACAAACAAACAAAAGATGGTAATTACATGCTAAACAGCATCATTTTCCAGGCTGCAGGTTACTTCTCTGTAACTCCTCACCAATATTCTACAGTTTGACTTCATCTGATTTTTTCTGGGTTAAAGCTGATAAATATGCTATTAGGATGTAAAGCGTATGTCAATAAACACAGCAAATCACACAAGTAATTACAGCAATGTTTTTATTTATTCTACCCGTTTTCACATGCTAATGAAAAGCTAGACACCGTTTTATGGCCAGTTCGGTTCACTCATTAGTTCATGACAATTAAGGACATAAAAGGTCTGGAGTTGATTCCAAGTGCTGGATTTGCATTTGATAGCTGTTATGAAGAACTCTCAGTGTGTGGCTCAAAGAGGTGTAAATGCAAGTCAAGAAGCCCATCATCAAGCGAGGGGCCAAATCAACATTTATAATAAGAAGAAATGCACTGGCAAGCTCAAACACTGACAAACACACACAATGCAAGTAGATATACACAGATCTTCCTTGGTTAAAACAAATCATTACATCTATTTAAGTAAAGGATGTTTTACAGTCTACAACCAAACTATACCATCATGAAAACAGACGGTTAACTTTAAGTTGTAAACCACTGGTAACAGATTGCAACAAACTGCAATATTACACTATTAGAAAACACTTATCTGCCTAGGCTGTGGAACAAAATTCATTGGGCAATAAAAAACAGGATTAAGTTGAAAAGGAATGTAAAGGAAATACTTTCACAATCAGAAGAATTTCCTTATCTGTCAAACATGGTGGAGGCAGTGTTATAGCATGGGCATGTGGAATTGAGTGACTGGTGTCATTAGAAATGGGCCAAATCAACAACTGTTAAGACTAGGTAAGCTGTTTGTAGGCATTTGCACATCTGTGTCAGCAATAGGAGAAGTGTCCACAGAAATATGGGCAGATCAACAAGAATTAAAACAGCCTGTTTATATAGTTAAGTTTTCATACAGTCTATGTATGGACTATGGACTGAACAGTACATTTGAAATGTACAGTATGTGCTACATAAAACAAATACGATGAAAAATTTCCCATTATTCAGGCCTAACAACTAGTCTTTTCTCAACAATTACAAGATTTAGAAAGTAAGTAACAAAGAATTGCTTTGAAGTTTGCTTTCACTGTTGTTCTGTGTTTTTGCAGTTGATAGCAGCTTTTATTTTTAGCCGGTGTGGGTGGCTGAGCTTGAAAAGCATGCCTCTGTTGTGTTGGAGAGAGTGGTAAAGAAATTACACTGTTAGCCCCATTTTCTTGATTAGCAGCTCTTTAGCAGAACACTGATGCCAGAGGCCAGTATTCCACCATATACTGACATACTGACTCCATACCTGCATTCACAAGTGGCAGTGTTATTCTGGTATCTGGTAATAGTTTAAAATGACTTAAAGTATAATAAAATATTTGTCCATTGAATGGAATGAAACTTTGTAGGCAGTCATGCCAGACTGTCAAACTTTTGTCGGAAGTGACCAATAAATACACCTTTGGTCTTGGCGCCATTAACACTACACATCTAATGCGAAATCTGCAGGAACTACATGAATATTTAAAGCTGAATGGAATAAGCTATACTACTTATGTATGTGTAGCTCAATATATACTATATATCAGGGGTCAGCAATAGGCCAGCACGAAATATCTGGCCCGTAAAGTTGTTAAAATTATAATGACAATAATTAATAAAAAAAAATAATAACAATGCTTTTTTGGAGAGCTTTTGTTTACATGCCTCCCCTTTTTCTATGTAGCGTGGATTTAGTTTCCACCTGTTCTTGTTTTTCTGCCCGTTCTTGGGCTTTCTATCTCCTTATAAGGGCGTTTTTTTCCCTGGCAGTGTGCTACTAGTCTAGCACTCTATCCCATTACCCTTGATTTTTCAAAACAGAATATTTTTTGTGGCCCACCAAGTAATGGCTTGGAAAATATCAAACTTAATTGCCGACCCTTGATATATATATTGCCAAAAGTATTAGCTTTTGCGCACATATGAACTTGAGTGACATCCCATTTTAAATCAGAGTTTAATGTGATGTCGGCCCACCCTTTGCACCTATAACAGCTTAAATTATTTTTAGAAGGTTTAGTATAGTGTTTATTTGAAAAAAGTGCATTTGGGAAGCATGACACTGATTGGTCAAGAATGCCTGACTCACAGTCTCCAATTCATCCTGTAGGTGTTTTATCAGGTTAGAGTCAGTCAAGTTCTACCACCCACCAAACTTGCTCATTCATGTCCTTATGTACCTTGCTTTTTCATGTTGGTTCTCTCTGAAAATCATTGCAATCTGACACTTCCTTCTGGGTGCAATTATTTCTTTGATGATAAGTGGATAAAAATATAGATATACAGCTCTGGAAAAAAATTGTGACAAGTTAAAATGATGAGTTGCTTCGATTTTACCAAGTTAAAAACCTCTGGAATATAATGAAGAGGAAGATGGATGATCACAAACCATCAGACCAAGCTGAACTGCTTGAAATTTTGCACCAGGAGTGGCATAAAGTTATTCAAAAGCAGTGTGTAAGACTGGTGGAGGAGAACATGCCAAGATGCATGAAAACTGTGATTAAAAACCAGGGTTATTTCACCAAATATTAATTTCTGAACTCTTAAAACTTTGTGAATATGAACTTATTTTCTTTGCATTATTTGAGGTCTGAAAGCTCTGGACCTTTTTTTGTTATTTCAGCATTTCTCATTTTCTGAAAATAAATGCTCTAAATGACAATATTTTTATTTGCAATTTGGGAGAAATATTTTCCCTAGTTTATGTTAATGTTAATTTTACTTAAACACATACGTATATGTATATGTATTTTCAAAATGTGTTGGTCTCTAATAATCCAACACTTTCTAACTCTTTGTTACATAAAAAAGGCTAGCTTAAGCTTAACAGAGCTGATAGTCATTCAGTTTTTACATTATTTACATAATTTTCCATTACCTTGATTTTAGCTGATTTACTCTTCACTGTTCTGAAGGTGGAGATGACGTGAAGTGACACCAATCAGTACTATTAGCAGCTTAAAGAGCAGCTAAAGGGTTCTTCACAGTTCTTCAGTGAGCGGTTTCTCCAAAGCTGTTTCAAATCTACTAACAAGCAAGTGGCCAACCTGTGACTCAAATCTGACACACTGAATGTCACCTTAATTGGCTGGGGTTGTGAGTAGTTAATAACAATAATTTCCTTCTAAAAACAGCTGTCACTAATGAACTCTTTTATTCCACTGAGGTGACTGAGGGACATGTAAATGCTGTGTAGGACTGTAAGCTTTTTTAAACTCTGTACAGTGACCTAGTTTGAAACTACTGTATGTCTCTGTCTGTTCTGAAACCTGCGGTGCATACTGTACTGTACTGCAAAGTCATATAACATCACATAATATGTTCATATCAATTATATTTTATATAATTTTAGATGGCAATTATATTTTTATAAAACAGTGGAAATTTAAAACATTGTTTGATAAGGTCTATGTGTTCCATTCATGATTCAGTTAATTATCTTCTTAGTGGTTTAGAGTTTGTGGTGATTCTCTTGATTATATTCCAGAGGTTTCTAAATGGTAAAATCGAAGAAACATATTATTTTTAAGTGGTTTCTTTGAATCTTGTACTCAACATTAGTTTAATTATGCATTTTTTTTATGTATGTATTTATTTATTTGTTTGTTTTTAAATATCTTTACTCTTTTTGCTAGACAACATAACAAAATTATTCTGTTTGGATAACGCTTGGCCATGCCACTGCTCCCCAGAGCAGTGAGGCTTACGGGTTTTGCTCAAGGGCCCAATAGTGGCAGGCCTTGAGGTCTTTTTTTTAGGGTTATTCAATTAAAACTGTTGTGGTATTAAGTTACTTTATAGAACTTTCAAGAAAGGAAGAACTAAAGCCATTGTAACCATTTATTTCAGTAAATAAAATACTTTTTTTCAATTTTCTCATAGTTTGATATCCCTATATGTCAGTGTTTATTCAGTGTTTTAGATTTTATAATTCTGTGTGTTCTGTGTGTCTGTATTTATATCTGAATAACTTTTATTTCTTAATTTTCTTGATTTTGTCCTTGTTTTCTGCATTGTGGAAATCATAGGGCCCTAAATATGGGTTCAAATAGCTGTTGGAATATATGGACCATAGTGTGCATTTATAAAGTTAGGGCCGCTGATTGCAGGACCTCATAAACGTAAACTCTGTTCTGTCAAAGTGCCTTTAATGAAGACCGAACATGATCTGGCATCATGCTAAAATTGCACCTCACATCATGTTACACCATGCCTTCTGGATATGCAATGCATGACAAGAAATATTTTATTTTTTTCCATGCCAGTGTGTGAGCTTACTGAACACACTTCAGATCACAGTTCAGATCAGTATAAACAAATTATTGTTTTGTTTAATTCCAAATTGATTTGCTAATGATTAATTTTCTCTTTCACAATGCCAGTTTGTGTCAAATCTATAAATTCATGGCTTTGTTAGATGCCATCTTCACATATACAATAGCTACATGCAGAAACAGCTCTGTGATACCATGTTATTAACAGAGCCGAGCTCAATAAACAGCAGAAACAGCTGTTTCTTGCACTGGCCAACTTGGCTAACGATGAATGGAAGCTAGTAGCCACCAATTAGCATGGCTTCATTAGTGTGGGTCATTAATGGCCATTCACTTCCATTCACAGTTTGATACATTAGCTTTTTTTTGCATAACTATTGGCTGTTAATTCTTCATGTGCTGTTAAATGTTCTGGTGTTTGTATGAGTTTGAGCTATCAGGCCGAGTCAGTATGACGGGAAGACTTGGGGAAAGAAACTGTACAAACTGAGATTGTGTACTCTTCACTGCTGCTGTCAGTCAGAGAGACAGATGAATGTCACTGGTCTAATCGGAGCATTTTCAATTATTTCTCACCATGACTAAACACATTTTCAAAAACAATTGATTTACATATTTAAATAATGAGTGCATCCCTGTACCAAAACTGATAAAAGGTTCTGGAGCTGTCGTAACAGAGCGGTCACCTCCATCCGGGCTGTCCTGTAATTCTGCAGCTCTCCTGAGCTAAACAGAGCTATAATCACACTTTTTTTAGACATGTCTGTTTTTCTGTGTAACATAAAAAGCTAAAGGAGGAGATTTTTTTATTTTCAATCAACACAAATATTAACCTTGAAAAAAATGTAAGTCAGCTGTCTACAACTTAACCCTTAGAACCCTACAGACGGATTTTCCGTCCAAAATCGCACCTTGTGTTCTCAGCTTAATTACTCAGGAATCCCTTCACACATAAACATAATCCATATATGGTTAGAAAAGGCAGAATTACTCTTTCTAAAAATAGTGATGACATCCCAAGAAACCTACACATCTAAATCTGCATGAAACCCATTGGGAAAAACAACTAAAAAATTAGATCTCCCTCCCCAACCAATATTATTTAGCTTTAGTGCTTCAAACATATTTATATGACTCAAAAGTGTCCACAGAAAAAGTGTGAAACTACCTGCTTTACTCAAACTAAAGCTAGGTATGGCACTACTTTATATAGTTTTTATTTTACTTTCACATTTTTACTAAGTAGTTATTTTGCACTAAACATTTTTATTTATTTAGACTAAAAGTTTACATTTTTGTATATAGTTTTCTTTGTGTGTCCTGATCCTCAAAATACTGAGAGGCATAAGCTGCTCTGAGTGTCAGTTTTTTAGTATCTACATGTATCCTAGAGGTGTGATTATCAAGAAAAACAAGTACACCTGATGCTGTTTCCCCATGTATTTTGTCAAAGTAATGAGCCATGAAATGAACTATTATCAATATTCTTATGCTTTCAACTCATAAACACTTACAGTCTAGCCATTTTTGAAAAGATATCTTAGGTGTGAATATATTTAAAGTCTATACATCCAAAAATAGGTTAAAAAAAAAACAGGTGCTTGGTGAAATTTTGACTAAAACATGATCAGTTCCAGGAAAATATAACAATTCTGCTTCCTTTTACATTTTAAATGATTATATTTTTGAGCAACCGTATGTCTTCTGGAGTAAAAGTGATCAGGGCATGTGTCTGTCTAATATAATTACTGTGTTATAAGACCTGAAAGAGAAACTGACAAAAACAAAGAAAAAAAACACACCAAAACTGCCTAGGGTTCAAAGGGTTAAAGGAGAACTCCGGTGTAAAATTGACTTTTGGATGTAGTAAAACATGATAAAAAGTACTTAGCTTTGTTGAATAGCCCACCTCCGCTCTCCCACAGCTTTCTGAGATCCAGTAATTTTGTGCTTCTTGCCCAGCACTCTGTACAACGGCAGTTTCGGGGCATATTTTGCACCTATAAATCACTTTTTACACCGTTATCCAGGTTCAGAGTAGCTCCACACCTCCTTCGTAGAATCCGGAGAGCTCTGACACTGAAAACGAGGCATTAATAACTTTTAAAACTGCACAAGAATCTTATTATAAACCACTGTTTATCCCATGGCGCTAGCTTTCAGCTCCGGGCTGATAATGACATAAACATATAAATACATAGACTCCGCATAGCCTGCCTCCTGGAGCAGCCATTGCCCAGTGCATTTATTTACACTGAGGAAGGTGTTTAATAGACCTATAATAATCACATCTCTACAAGTTATTACTCGATTTTCACACGGTTTGGTTTGTTACAAACAGCAGAGATGTAGTAATGATGATTCAGGGCGCTGTCACACGTTACAAATACCTGCTTTCATGCTGAAATACTTTGTATTATGTACTTTAACAAAGACAGGCATGGTATGGCACCTGTCCCATGACTTGTGGCATATCAGTGTATTTAGTACATAGTGTCTTGAGGTTTTAGACACATTATTAACCAAGAAAATCTGTGTTTGTATTGTTGGATGCCATTCTAATAACATACATAGTATATCGTCGCTGTCCAATAAAAAACACTTATCTCCAAAACAGCAACTTTACAGGAGAGAGAAAAAAACCTTGTAAACTTTCAATGAAAGTCAATGTAAAAATTGTAATTTCAGGTCATTTTGAAGAGTTTCTATTGGTCCGTTCATCAAGATATTTTGGCACAGTGTAAAGGACAGTTTGTCTGTTCAAATTATGTAGTAAACTTAAAATTTACAAAAATGCAGATAAGTGTTTTTCATAGGACAGCGACGATATAAACTAATAGTGAATAACACCAGATTTATTCATTTTTAAGAAAATAACAACAATTAACCTTCAGTGTAAGTTAATATAAAGATATTTAAATAGTATTACTATTGGTCTATTTATCACCAAATGTACGCATAGTGTCCATAATATTAAAAAACAAACTGTGACTGTATTTATATAAATAATATTTACAAATATTTTGAGTTAACTATAAGAACCAGATCAGAGAAATCTTTTAAGCTTGTTATTATATAGAATTATGTCACAACCTAATGGTCTGAAATACTAAATGCAAACAGGTGTTGTTGAATCACGTTTCACTGACGTTTCCTTCATGGCATATTTGTCGCAAAACAAACCACTATGTCCTTGTTTCACTGGCAGCCTGTTGGTTAACAGTTAATGCAGGTCCTGTGGAGTTAATGTAAGAGGCAGCACAGCACTGACTTAGGACAAAATATTGCCTCCACTTTATAAATCACTTCAGCTGTGGCCCAACAACCTGTGATCCCTTAAGCAGATGAGACGAGAGGGGTCACCGCATTAAAGCAGACCCTCACAATCAGCAAGGGCATTTGCAACTGAAAATTACCATTGTCATCTATGTGGATAATTATTATAATCTCCATGTACGTCAACCATTACCAGTGTAGTCTATCGGAAGTGAGGACCCTATTATAAGCTTGCTTGTGGAACATTTGTCGCATTCACTCACTCTCCCTCCCTCTATCTCGCTTTAAAAGCTTCCACTTTTTTTTTTTTTTTTTTTTTTATATAAAATAACGACTAAAATAACCGTTTCACATCACGCCAAAAGGTATAAAAAATGAACGAGGCTCCAGCATTACAAAAGCATAGAATTAATTCCGCACTCAGGATAATTGCCACATGGCACAGCAACAGGCTTTCAACTTTACCTTGTGTTTCTAAAATGATGCAATCTGGTCCCATTCATCACATGCCCATAGCTTGATTGCCACCCGGAGAGGCGCCTCTGGTTGGATCTCTCATTTACCTGCTCACTAGGTGAAAGAAAAATGAGATATGAGCGTTTTCGTCTTGCATTTAAATTTCAAGGTGTGTAATTGCCACAACTTCATCAAAAGGGATCAGAAACGAGGAGAACGTCATTCTAGTTGAAGCATGTTTTTAAAACCTATTATATTCTTTACAGTCTTTAACACAAGCTATAATAGCTTGAGAGGAATACTCACAGGGGCACCATTCACTGATTTTACTCTTCATACTAAATGAACTGGATATTGGACTGGGTGTTTGTGCTTTATCTACAGATGTAGATAAAGGTTATATGCATATGTGAACCCCATTCAAGGGTGTAACCAGGATATCACGCTGGGTGTGCAGTATAGAAAAGTTTTATGAGGTTGAAACAGGAACCAGGAGATATTTGTTCACCTTTATACCATAGAAAAAAGTTTTAAGGAAAAATAGATACGCATAGATGCATAAATGCTTAATTCATAGCTTACCAGTATTATTTTTCTCCTGAATGGCCAGCTATTTAACCATCTTAATCTATCAAAGGTCAGTTTAGACCACTTGAAACCAGCTATCAGCAAAAGATGTTTTTGAGCTGGATATTTAACCAGGGAGTTTAAAAATACACTACATTGCCAAAAGTATCCGCTCGCCTGCATTAGATTTCTTCTTTTTTTCTGACCAGTGATGGTCTATCACTTCCATTGTAATCTCCTTTTAATGCATATTGTATTTACAGCAATAGCTTCCAAATGAAAATGCCACCGCTGGAATCAGCTTTAGACCTTTTCTTGCTTATTTAATGATGGATTAACAAGGGAATAGCCATTTAAAATAACATTTGACATAATGTGCCGAATTACTTTTAAGCCCCTGAAATGAGGAGGCTTTCCAATTCCTGACGTTTCATAGGATATTTTTGTTCAACCCCTTGAATTAAACCATAAAGTCTACACTTCAGTGGCATCTCAGTTGTTTTATTTAACATCTAGTGTGGAGGCATGCAGAGGCCAAATCATTGTGTCACAGCTTCATGTGTATCATGGATGATCTCACTTTTATTTTTTAATTATACTCATGTTTCTGTTATTGAGCTGAAGGATAAACCTCCTGTCAGTATTTTTGTGTATCTTTCAGACTGCCTGAAAGGGGGAAATCAATCAGGGACTAAGAAGAGAAATAAATACAGGCTGTTCATCACTACTAGCTGGAAATGCCTGTTTTAGAGCAGAAGGTATTTGTGATCAATAACCATTCTCACAGAAAACCAAACCGTTCTTCTGTCTAAATAATAGTTCTGTTACTGTTGTGAAGCAGTGAAACAACCACTAAGATTATCTACTTATACTGTAGAATCCACCAACACAAATCTGCCTTTTACCTGCTGGAGTGTCCTGAATACGCAGGAGCTCTGACAGTGTCACCAACTGGGAAAGTCCATGATTGTTGGTCAGCAGTATTTACACAGTTTTGATTAGTGGACTGGTGGTTCAGTAACCTAGAGTACACTATGTGGACATCAGCTTAGCTCCACTGTGAATATGAGGAAAAGTTTATTGTCTTCAGGGAATAACAGACAGATACAAATAATGAAAAGGTACGTAAGGCAACTGCTGGCCTTAATTGAAAGCAAAAAAATTAATAATTTGTGTCTTTTATTCAGTTACTGTCAACTTGTAAACTGTAAATGACTGTGTAGTTGTGAAAGTAAGGGAACTTATGGATAGGGTTAGCAAAGCTAGCATGTCTGGCTAGCTAACATGGCTAACAACATCTAAAATCTATTTCTGTTTTAAATTGATTATTTTAGAGTTTACTTATTATGAATGACATTAGCATTTAAAATTAAGCTACATAATGGCATTGTAACCTGGTATGATATTAGCAGTAGGCTTTTCTATTTCAAAAAGGCTATTTTAGTATTTATGTTGATTTCAGCTGGTCTAAGCTGGTGTTTGATGGTCAATGTGGTTAAAAAGCTGGTCATCCAAATGAAAGCATATTCTACATGTAAAGTTGTAGAGTTTAGAGTTGACTTATTGTAAATGACATTAGCATTTAAAATTAGGCTACATAATGGCAATATAACCTGGTAGGATATTAGCAGTAGGCTATTCTATTCCAAAAACGCTATTTCATTTTTCCTGTTAATTTCAGCTGGTTTAAGCTGGTTTTGATCCAAATCAAAATATATTCTACTTGTAAACTTTTGAACAGTGTACTGTATGTTTTATGAGATTTTGGTCATTCTTTGGTCTTTTTCGTGGAACAGTGTGGTCATGCTGGTCAACCAGCTCAGTCTTTCTGCTGATGTTGGTCAATCTGTTTAACCAGTGTGGTCCTGCTGGTTGGTCTGCTTGTTTATTTTCTTAGTCAACCAGCTTGGTCATGGTCAGTTTGAAAATTTCTAAATAAAGCAAACCCTATGCTAGATAAGAGCTAAACTGGTCAACCAGCTTTTTAGCAGGCAAACCAAATAAATAAATAATAGCATGAAGTTAGCATGTGAGCCTGAGATGTTATTTTGTCTTAACTGTTATGGATATTGGTGTCAATATAACATGTATACAGTTGATCCAGCATCTTCTGCTGAAGGCCTGATATGGGTACTTTGTGTTTTGGCTAAGACTTGGAAATAGAGTAGAAAAAAAGTAGAAATAGAGAAGTAATGTTAAAGGTAAAGTATTGCTACAAGTGTGAATGCACTTTTAGACAAGTTACAGTAAATGGTATTGTCATAACAGCCTGTTAGGCTGAATTGTCCTTGGTGTGCAATGACATTAACACAATATATGCATAAAAACACTCTTAACATCCCAAAACCACTATGAAGCAAGTACATATATGGGTATAAAACATAATTAGGATTATTCAGGCAGTTAAATAACTGGTTGGAAATTGAGTTCCTCTGAGATTATGCTTCTTCTAAAGCATTCAGTTCTTGGCTGTACTTCCTCCCAATGGAAAGAATGCTTTGGATAATGAAGACAGTGATGGCAAGGGATGTTATTAAATCTTTCCATCTTAATCATTATCTCTTAGTGATTATTCTCCCAACAAATTTAACTACCACAAATCGAATTATAATAGAGAAAATGAGCACATGAATTTCTTAGAAACTTGAACTTTCTTAGAAAATATGCAGTAAGTGGTTATAATATTAGAGCAAAATAATATATTTATTGAGGAAAAACAGAGCATTGAATAACCGCTCTAGTACCCTGTTGGGCATCTATAGCCTAAATACAAGATGTGATACAGTTAGTAATAGAGGCCCACCGGATGCCTATGGCTTCCTGCTGCATTACTACATATTTGTTCACAGATGTTGCAGCTGGGCCTGTAGCTCCTGCATACTTATAGGTTGCTGAAGCTGGAGTCTCAGCTGGTGCCATAAATGCTTTATTAGTGATAAACTGGCAAGCAGGCAGGCAAAGAAAAGGTTTAAATCTGGCAGAGACATTCCTGGAAAACCATTGTTTTGTGTGGATGAGCATTGTCCTGCTGAAAAAATATCACTAAGCTGTCAGTGTCCCTCGTATCTCTACTTGAGGTGACCAGCTGTCGTATGTGGTGGCTTTTTTTTTTAGCTTATCACACCAGCAGTCAGGGCAGAACCTCCATCCTCAAATTAAAAATTCATGGATCTTTGACAAAACCTAGATTTGTCGCTAAAGATGACATTGTTTCCATGGCACATGGTATTTTGTGCAAATTTTAGTATCATACGTACAATATAATCCTTCCCTATTCTTAAAATCTATGATCAGTTTCCCCCA
This sequence comes from Astyanax mexicanus, assembly GCF_023375975.1. Lineage (NCBI taxonomy): Eukaryota > Metazoa > Chordata > Actinopteri > Characiformes > Acestrorhamphidae > Astyanax > Astyanax mexicanus. The sequence continues at coordinate 41,431,608 of NC_064420.1, read as the reverse complement.
ATATCAAGTGGAGATTATTGTCATTACAAACCTTTTCAGCATATTTAAAGCCTTCCTTCAGATTCATCACTGTTGGTACTCATCCCAATTACTGTGGTATCATTTGCCCATTTGTGCAGTTTTAATGTCATGATAAGAGACTAAGTCAATTGAGTGCACAGCATAGAACAAAAAAGCAATGACATAAACCAAAATCTAGTAGCAATGATGAGCACTTACGGTAGCAAAAGCTGGAAGTTTTTGATTAGTTTTATATATTTTATAAAGGAAGGTATGTTTAAAGATAGATTTTCCCCTCTTTATTTTGCACACAGAAGAAGGAAAAGGAGAGTAGCATTCCCAAGAAACTCCAATTATGAATGTTAGACACACTGATGTGCCAGAACTCATGGGACAGGTTCTAGTATATGTTCAATGGAAGCTAAAGGATGCTGTGTTACCCTGTGGGATATGTGTGGGGTCTCTTGTATTGAATATGGATGTGATTTCTACAAGAGTCGCTTGTCTGTTTGCATGGGCAGTTCTTGCTAGACACCACCATTAACAATCATTCCCACCCACTGTACTGTCCACTGCCCACTTGTCTTCTACGACATTTATCTGGTACACACCTGATACTGATACAGATCAAGCAATATTAAATGCATGCAAAATTAAAAAATGGAGCATCCTGTCCATTTAGTGCCCACTTTCAGGCCTCGCTTGAACATGACGATTCATATGGCCTTGCCAGGAGCATGTTAACCAGTGTATACAAATGTGGGCATTCCAAAGCCATCTGGTTATCTTTCTTTAGGCATCAAAACCTTAAACATTTCTTTAGACATTTTTATTACTACTTTTATTTGTAATTTTATTAAATGTGTTTGTCTGGTTACAGTGTATCTGTGGCTGTGTTCAGTCTACTCCCACTGGCATTGAGCCTGGAATTAACAGAACCATTCGGTAGCTTCACGTCCCCCAATTTCCCAAATGTGTATCCAAATAAGCAGCATATAGTGTGGAACATCACGGGTCCAGTGGGGCACAAGCTTCGGCTCTACTTCACCCATTTCAGCGTGGAACCCTCACTACACTGCGAATACGACTACTTACAGGTAAGGCCCAAGAAAGCCTCCAGCTGTACTGCACACATAATTGAAAATAAGTTGGATCCAGACTCCAAGCAAGGGTTCCTCCATTACCAATCTACTTTGATCCCTGTGCCAGAAATCACCAGCTAGATTTTTAGAAGTAAGCCAGGATTACTGCCTACTTTGTATTACATAATTAAGACCTTATTCAAACTGGATTACCATCACATGACAAGCTGCAGTAAAATTAAATGTATATGTACCAAATTGTCTATTCTTAAATCTGGATTATATCCACAAATTTTGGCATCTTCAATTCTAGATTTTTCCAATAACTGGTGATCTTTCAGGCTGAGATGTCTCCAATAATTTGGCATCTTTTAGTGTGGATTATCTCCAATAAATATGGGATATTTAAATGTGTGGAGTCTTTTTGCCTTCGCTATCTCCACTAATTTGGAGGTTATTCAATCTGGTTTGTCTTCTGCACTTTGTGATTGTACAAATTTTTGATCAGTACAATTTTGTACAACCTTACAATTTTGGAATCTTTTAACCTGGATTACATCTGGCAATTTTGGCACCTTTTAAACTATGTTAGCGCCGCTCACCTTGCTATCTTTCAATATAGATTATTTAAACTTCCTTTGGTATCTTTAAATCTGAATTATCTCCACCAATTTTGGGATGGTTCACTTTGGATTATCTCCACTAATTTTGGGATTGTTGAATATAAATTATTCCACTAATTTTGGGATTGTTTAATCTGTACTATTCTAACTATTTATGTTTTTTTTATTTGGATTATCTCTACTAATTTAACCTGGATTTAATCTGCCAAATTAGGAACCTTTTTAAAATGTGTTATCTCAACCAAATTTGATGTATTTCAATCTGGATGATAATTTTAGGATTTTCAATCTGTGTTAAATCAGTGTATTTTGGAATCTTTAATCTGGGTTATTCCCACCTCTGTTTTTTACACGGATATTATATCCTGTATCAATGAGTCCCCAAACTACATTACATAACCCAGCTTTACACATCATCCTGGTGGTTTAAAGGAAAGTCATAATTAGCCCTTTAATGAGAAATCTAATTGCATGGCTCTGATACAGCTAAACGCATGCATATAATCAAGTTTATTTTACCATTAAAGAAACATTTTCAGATTTAGTTTTTGTTATCTGTATACTGAAGCTCACCCCAATATACAGTGTGAACAAGATTTTTCTTCCTGTGTGACGAGTAATCATTTATCTTTCTCCCGGTGATGTGACAGGTGTTCCCAGAGGGCAACGACACTGTCCGGTTCTGTGGTGAAGAAGAGAAAAATTATGAGGATTCCCCAAAGAATACCGTCCTCTACTCCTCCACAAACACCATGTCTGTCATCTTCAGATCCGATTACTCTAATGAGGGACGATTCACAGGATTTCAGGCTTTTTATTCCTCAGAAGGTGATTATATTATAATGAATTTACTCTGTTACATCTGTTGTTTAGTTGATAAATGCAGCAACTCTATCTATAATAGTCCAGTATATTTCTACTGCGCTGTCTTTCTAAATTCATTGCTTTGTCACAAAATCTTGAATTTCTGCTATGACAGCTTTATAGTGGATGAAAAAGTTATTCAAAGTTATTGTATAAATAAATATAAAGTGTTTAAAGTTCATTTGAAAAGACGTTTTTAAGTGTTTAAGGTTATTTGAATTATCAATCACTGGAATTTCTTTACTTTTTTGAATTAAGGAATCTTGAAATATGGAAATATTTTTAAAGTTTCAAAACAAACCGTTTACTTCTTACTCTATATAGTCCATATTTAAAACCAAGCTGCAAAAACAGCCAATCATAAAATAATTTTCTTTGACGTTATGAAAACCAATTCAGCCAGCCCACTCAGACTTTCTCAGTTTAGCCCTGCCATGCATACTGTAGCTCTCAGGGCTTCTTTAGCTCTGCTTTTTAAACTAGATACAGGACAGCCAACTGAAAATGGAAAATTATTACCAGTTTTGAGCATGTGTTGTATGTGGACCTCAAGGAAAAATATCAAATAGAATTAAAATGTACACAGAAAACTTAATAGTGTTAAATGAACCCTTAATGTTGATGGGCTATTGTGAAATATTTTGTATATTTGTTATTAAATATGTTTTTAGAAAATAATATTAGGACAAATATTTTTTAATAGGTTTAAGCTGCCACTAGTTTCTATTTATATTATATGTTTAATTTCTAGTCAGTCACACACTGGATTTTTCAGCATCAGAAAAAAAAGATGAACATGTAAAACCAAAAACAAAATTTAAAACAAAGAAGCTTTAAAAACAACATATTAATTTTAATGTTTTAGTAGTCAGTGCGTCCCTGTTCTTTTTTAGAGACTCACTTTCTCAAATCTTCAGGGAGATTTTTAGGAAGTCCATTTTTAACATTTAGAGCATTTTCTGCTTCTCATTATTTAAATCACATTCAGTGATGTTGAGGTCTGGACTTTGTGGTGATTATTTAATTGTTCTGAGAACACCAGCAGATTTCAGCAGTTTCTTATGTATAGTTTAGTAGTCTTACAATTTTGTGTGTGTGTTACTTTTTAACCATTCTGGGAAACTTTCCCTATAATATCTTATGTAAATAAGTGGATCATTTAAATAAACTCTTCTGAAATATGTCCTAAAATAATAGGAGGAAATAAGAGAGGCCTGTTCTAACTGAAAATGTAATTAATCAAAAGTGGTTTCTGACTTTCACACAGTTCTTTAAGTGTATGGCTTAAATAAAAGACGCCAGGTGCTGAACTGTATGTTAATTTAAAGAAATGTAAAGCAATCTTACTTTCTGGGCAAACAGCAAGGACTAATTATTGCACATAGACTATAGTTGATGACTATACACATTATTTTTTTGTGACTCCAATACCCCATCACTCTGATATAGGCTCTTTGGCATACTCATTTGAGAGTCCATATTGTTTGTGTGTGTGTGAGCATGGGTGTTTGTGTGTGTAAGTGAGTGAAACTTTGCCAATGGGAGCTCTACAGCTAATTGCTCTCTTTCTCACTGCGTACAGACATCGACGAGTGCCTGATTACTGTGGATGGAGAGCCTGTGTGTGACCATTATTGCCACAATTACGTGGGGGGCTATTACTGCACTTGCAGACTGGGCTACCAGCTCCACGCCAACAAAAAGGACTGTACTGGTAAGGCTGCCGGCAGGAAAGCATGAAAACTGCGGCCTTCTGTGACTTAATTTGGTCAGTGATCACATGCAGCGTATCAGGAACATCTTATTATTATTGTTTTTAATACTGGAATTGATCAGAAATGACATGAATACAGCTGTGATAAAACATTGTTATTTCAAATGTCATTGTTGCAACAGATCCTAGCAATATTTCAATAGGAATCTCAATATTTAGTAACTATAGCAATAAACATCTGAAACAAACCATGTCTTTGACTCATTATCTGTATCTGTAAGTATCTGTGTTAGAATGGATTCATTATTGGCCTGGCTGTTAAGTGTTCATATTGTAGACTGCTGCACAGTTTCCAACGCACCGTTATTGATTATTTTGAACTTTGAACTTTGTTCGTTTTGCAAGAAGCCACTGAAACACTGTTGTTGCCAGGAATGCTGTACGATCACAGAGCTATTCCACGTTTAATTGTCAACAACACAAAGCGCCCCATGCCCCACCCCCTAAACTACATCACTGCATGCATTAACCTTGTTAAAACAGCTGCATTAGATACCACAGTACAGTGATCAAAATTTACAGATGATTTTTACCATTTAAAGTAAGATTAGCATTTAAAGCTGATGTCTGTAAGTTTTGGGATTTATGGCCCTCTCTGGTGAGAATGAGTAATTGTACTAAGCATGCGGAAGAATCATTTGAAACTGGGTGGGTGTGATGCGGCCTTCTTTCAGAGCGGATTAAGTTCGATTCCAGGTTATGTTCAGTCAGAGAGAGAGAGAGAGAGAGAAAGAGAAAGCTCATTCAGAAACTTCATTTCAACCACACACTTTATTTTTATTATGAGTGAATGAGCTACTGAGCTCTGAGTTTCCTCTTCTGAAGTCTCCATTGCTCCACCAGCCGTTCGCGTTCAGTAAAACTGAGCCGGATCCCCTTTTAGAGGCTGTACATGTGACATAAGTATGCAACGACTTGTGACGTGGCCACAAGAACTCCCGCGAAAAGTGACCCAACACTCCAGTTTTGAGAATGAATATAATAGGCTTAGCAGGGATGATTGTTTCAGCACACTGGTACCATGAAACACAATATTTTGTTCCTTCCCATCTCAGAAATGCTTCAGCTTTAAGTTTAGAAACAATATAATTTGGACTGCCACTTTAATTGTTATTTTTGTAACAGTTTTTAGAGCTCCATCCAATAATCTTGAGATTGAGGAGTTGGGGAGTTCAGAATGAGGCGGGTTGGTGATCATCCTCCTAGATCCTGACTTCACTAACTGTTCTGAATCACAGATTGCAATCAAACCCTCACAGCAATTGAAAAATCCAAAATCTAATAAAAAGCCTTCCCTGGACAATACAGACAGCCTGAATTAAACAGGCTAAACCATAGACTTTGTATAGCTGGACAGAGCATCGTCTCTCAAACGTGAAGCCACCACAGGTCGGGCGCCCCCTGCTGTTCGGCTGCAGAAAGCTGTATAAACCCACCCATCCCCATAGGTTTCAATGGCAAAACAGACAACTTTCAATCACGTTTTTTTTCTAATATACTGTAATTCTACCTCCTTTATTTAAATGCAACAGCTAGTGTAACCTCTGCTTATATTGTCAAATTTTTATATTTCCACAGAATTCGTTTTTTAAAGCGTTATTCAGCTCTATTTAAAAAGGTGTGGTTATTGTAAAAAGGGCAAGCTCACCCAGATAGCATGAAGGCTCTGCCCGAGATCCGCTGATGTACGGCAGCACTGGCTTAGAGTCTGCATAATCCGTGCAGAATTTAGCCAAATGTGCTCAGTTTGTCTCAGCTGCAAAATTAACTGAGCTTCAGTACCGGATTCGTCTCGTTGTTTAAAGCAATAACTAGTCCTGGCATTCACTGCCGTTTGGTGATGTTTTTTTCGCTGTATTTTATTCACTTCCACTTGCTACATACAGAACTATCATGTGTCTGGGTACACGGTTAATATCAATCACGTGCACGAACTGCACTGTTACTATGAAAATATTAATCTTATCGTGCTGCAGATAAGTTCTCCGCTCGGCTCGACCGGACTCCGCTCGGCTCGGCTCGGCAGACTGTGTGAGCTTTGTCGAGGCAGCCCTCAGAGGCGGGTTTATTTAAATGAGTAGGCTGTCTCTCCTCAGTCTTTCTCCCTCCTCTGGTCTCTACTGCGCAGACTCGGGTTTCAGGATCGCCAACATGGCGGAAGATTTTGGCTTCACTTTCATTGAATGAATGGAAACGGCGACACGGCGTCCATCTTTATATACAGTCTATGGGCTAAACATCTAAAACAAATACATGATCACATTTCTCAGCTTGAATTCCAATCTTTAATTGGTACCTTTACCAATGTGAATCATTAAGCTTCATATAAATGCTCCCATATATCCTTCTTCACTTCAACAAGACCCCTGTGAAGTTCTGTAAAGAGGTAAAATTGGTTCTCCTGTGGCGTCGCTCCAGAGAAACCTTTCCAGCACCTTTTATTTTTAAGAGTTTACGTGCTCAGACTGAAGAGCAGCTCTGAAACGACATGCTTACACTCTTCTTTTTATAGCGAGGCAGAGCGTAAGCAGCGTAAATGAACACTGAAGGCTGTGTAGGGTGGGGATTGTGATTGTTAGCATTTCGGGCTCTGCTGCAGCGCCGCCACTGTATAAAGCAGTTGATCTCTGTCAGTCTGAGTGAGACTGGGTTAATTACCGTGGGTTCCTGGGGGAACAGCAGCATGGAGAGCAGTGGAAAATTGATACCTGTTTGCTGCTTTAATAGAGCAGTGATGGTGGGTAATTAATCACAATTACCAGCCCAGACGCGCCTCTTAATTATTATTCTTTGCCAATAGGGAAGAAAGTGACATAACATCACGCAGTGGAACTGTGACGATGACCTGCCTCGAAATCTGCCTAATTATATTAATTACCTGACCTTTGCCACATTCACTACAGTCGCCATTTCTTCACATTTCTTACATCTGGTTCATCTGACAGTGAAATGTTTGTGGAAACAGACATTGCTCATCATTCGATTGATTAAAGCTTATGCTGTGGTCATATATCTACAACCAGGCATAGATACTGGTTGATTTTTCTTTTTTTAAGTGCTCTGGTTAATGGTTTTTGCATGAAAGTTTATTGAGAATGCCAAACACATTCCAGGTTACTGAAAGGAATGCCGAAACGGACAGGCCTTTGGTCACTGTGTGTCTTTTTCATTTATACCAGTGATCTCTAGTCCTGTTTCTGAGAGAGCTACATTCCTACCAAAACCACCACCAAACCACCCCACTTTATCCAGGGATGGATGTTTATTTTTTACTACTGTATTCATGTTTCTGCAGCAAGTGCTGAACAAGTGCTACTTTTAAAGAATGCTGGCCAGTTACTATCTGACTGTCTACAAAATTGTTTAAATATTTGACTAGTGCTACCTGCTGTCATGAGAAATACATATAATAGAAAAAACAAAAGCCCTATGGGATTGGAAAATATTTCACACTTCTAATCAGTGATAAAACTCTTGCGTCCGGACTGCAATTGAAAAAACAGGAGGAGCAGTGAGTTTTTTTGGCTTTCTTGGTCACCTAAGTAGATAATTCAGCCTGTAAGTCTCTCAGAGGACATCTGAGAAAAACACATACATGTTCGTTCCGGACAGGAATAAAATCACCCCATAAAAAAATAAATTACCCCAGGACCCCCTGAATCCCATCTGGATAGGGCTAAAGACAAACATAAAGTGTTAGGACATACAGCCTAAAAGACACATAACAGAAGATAGAAAGATGAAAGTGCGCTCCAGCTCTCACCTCCCTACACCCATCTTTATACCCCTTCTGGGTGAGACAGATCGTTTTAAAAAGTCTGTCCATGATGTAATCAATTCCCTATTTCTGCTTAACCCTACAAAACTAGGGTATCCTGTTCTTTAGAGAAGAGGAAGTTAAACAAGCATAAAAAATATATCTGAAACAGACAAGTAAATCTTAAGATCTCGCAGGATTCTGAAAATTTGAGGAAATATCTAATAATCTTCGTGTTGTCATAAATACATTTCATTTGGTTTGAGCACAGTAAAATATATAATATATTAATCTTACAAAATGGTGTTCAATTAAATGGTGTTCAATTAATTGTTTCAAATAGGGTACATTTCCCTTTTATTCTATTAACTGTGGACAACATTTCTCCCAAACTTCAAGTTAAAATATTGTCATTTAAAGCATTTATTTGCAAAAAACAAGAAATGGCTGAAATATTAAAAAAAGATGCAGAGCTTTTAGACCTTAAATAATGCAAAGAGTTCAGAAATTAATATTTTGTGTAATAACCCGGGTTTTTAATCACAGTTTTTATGCATCTTGGAATGTTTTCCTTCACCAGTCTTACACACTGCTTTTGGATAACTTTATGCCTTTACTCCTGGTGCAAAAATCCAAGCAGTTCAGCTTGGTTTAATTGCTTGTGATCATTCATCTTACTCTTAATTATATTCCAGAGGTTTTTAATGTAGTAAAATCAAAGAAATTCATCATTTTTAAGTGGTCTCTTTTTTCAGAGCTGTACTGCTACTAGTACCGTTCTCATTATTCTGAAAGAGTTGTTTTTTCCCCACAGTGCAGTGCAGTGGTCAGGTGCTGCGGGAGAGGTCAGGGGAGCTGACCAGCCCCGAGTATCCAGCGCCGTACCCCAGAATGCTGCAGTGTGACTACACCATCAGCCTGCTGGAGGGCTTTGAAGTGAGCCTGGACCTCCAGGAGCCGTTTGACGTAGAGACTCATCCCGAGGTGCCCTGCCCTTATGACATCCTGAAGGTGGGTACTGCGGCTACCGGCAGGTTTTGACAGCAATCAGAGCGGGAACGGAAAGAGGAAATCAAGCCTGAAATACCAAGAACAGAACCTGCACTTTCAGTTTAAATGGGTCATATTCAGCCACAGTCTGACACTGTCACTGTCTACAAGAAGTTTTAAATAGTGAAGTTTGACCAGTGTGTTCTTAACAAACTACATAAAGTGTGAAGAAATTAGCCAATGAAGACTTAAATAGGTTCAAATTTTAATTATCTTTAATAATTTGTGTACATTTTATTCATTTTAATTTTATTAAATATCTTTATATTCCATTTTCTGAATGATTTTTGTTCCTGAAATAATTTATATATTATATTAATAAATTATTTTAGGAACAAAAATCATACAGATATTTTAACTTTATTATTGATATTTTAATCTTTCTTAGTTATTTTAAAATAATCTACAGCCTATTTTAAACAAACTTTAATCAGTGTCCTACTATCTAGTTTAAATTTTCATGTGTAACACTGTAATCCTGGATAGGTGGTATTTTTCACTTAACATTTCATCTATCGTTTACTGAAGTTTAGGGGTCTAAAACTTTTATTGTGTCTAAATTTGAAAAAAAAAAGTAATATGCTAAAAATTAAATAAATTGTAAGTTAAAAAAGGTAATTGTGCCTATATTGTTTTTGTTGTATTAAAAGCTTTTTCCACAATATTTCTACTATAAATTATATAGTCAGGTAAATAAAACATATCTTTATTTAGTCTTCTTTTTATTTACATTAAATAAAATAAACTAAAATTTGAGTATTTTATATTTTAGCAGTAACCAGCACATAGTTAGTTAGTAACTCAGCTTGGTTTTACAGCCTACAAAATTACAAGGCCAGTAATGTATAATCTAATTTTACAAAGGTAGCTTTGGGGAAATTCTACACACTGATAGAGTGTTAAAATCTGTAAATATTCAGTTTGACATAAAACCGAGTTCAAACAAATTGTAAGAGGTGTTTTTTTGCAGGAATGTGGCATTCATGCATACACTCTATACATTGAAGGGGTTGTGTTTAAACTAAAAACAAAACTAACCCCTAAAAGAAAGAGAACATAATGAAATATAAAAATGAAGAAATGCACTGATGAGCTTACAAAAAAAAAATGGAGTACTACGGAAAACAACTAAAGTAGATGATCACAGAATTCTTCCTTTGGTGAAGACGATCCCCTTCACAATATCTAGTCAAGTCAAGAACACTTTAGAGCAGGTAGGAGTATCATTGTCAAAGTCTGCAATCAGGAGATGCTGTTATGGATGTAAATACATCATTTATAACACTCAAGAATGCAATGGCTGGATTAGACTGACAGACAACCTATAGAAAGATGCTTTGAACAGATAAAACCTGTAATATTTTATTAAATTTTAGAGAAGGAAAGGAAGGGTTCATGATCTGAAGCAATACCACAACATCTGTCAAACATGGTGGAGGTAGTTTATGGCATGGGCATGTCTGGCTGCCTGTTTTGAAACTGTTTTGTCATTTAACCATTTGAATCTGTTACCTGTTTGAACAAATTATTTTGTCATAGTTAAACATATTTTGTGATATTCTAGAAGATTCTGTATTTTCGGGTGTATGAAGGAAGATCCATATAAAAATCAATCAATCAATCTTTATTTTCAGTTGGGATTACATTGAGGTTGACCCTCATTTTCAGTGCAGCCGAGCATTTACAGTCCAAGGGATTAAAATTAAATGGAAAAGAAAATGTTAAATAATATATCTAATATGAAAAAATAAAATGTATACAAAATCAGAAAATCTAAATAAAATTACCATAAAAAACATAGATAAAAACTAAGGAATGTATAAAAATCTGTCATTAAATAATAAAAATAGTTAAATAAGATCATGGGAATGACAAAATAAAAGTAAGAACAACAGAAATGTATAAATAAAATAAAATAAAATAATGATAAAAGAAACAATAAAGTTAGTTAAAACAGGCACAGGCTGTCTGAAGGTGGTTAAAACTAAAAATTTAATATGATTAAGTGACCCCAACAAGCCGACCTTTAGAGTTTCCTGTAGTGAATTCCAGCTCACTGGTGCTCTGTAGCTAAATGCAGATTTTCCCAGTTCAGTAAAACTCTTGGTACCTAACAGGTGATTCAGCCACTGAAATAAGTCTGAGACATACTTTTATATTAGGCAGTAAAGTGGGTGTATGTTTACAAAAGCTACAGCAGTCACATGTTTCTGTGAGATTATTGGCTGGTCACAAAGCAGAAATGAATTTATCGCCTGACCTATATAACCCCCGCCTTTTCCAATCAATTAATTACCCATGTGTGTGTAAACATATTGATCAGATTACTGACAAAATCTGATTTTTCTGCAGCTATTGGATGCTCTCAATTATGTTGTGCTAACAAGAAATTGAACTGGATTTACTCAAGCTAAAAATAAATGCATTGCCTGAACACATTATTTGATTTAAAAAAAAAATTTGAGTTGAATAAATCCACTTTAAATGCTTGTTACCAAATGAAGGCGTCACTATTGAGAGACATTTAACTGTCAATGCCTTTCTATAGTCACTGGTTTAGAATCATCTTTAAACTTCTAGTTTCTTCTAATTCATTGCTTTTATACTTCATATTCTTCAAAATATGTATTTTCTACAATTCAGCCTCATCACTTACAGTACCAGTCAAAAGTCTGGACACACTTTAAATTATTTTGAAAAAATGTCCTTATTTAAAATATCTGAATTGTATGTACATTAATCCTAAAGTCATCCAGTCTATGAAGAATGCATATGGAATTATTTAGTAAAAAAATATTCAGCAAACCAGAATATGTTTTATATATTAGATTCTTCAAAGCAGCTTGTCTTGCTTAGATGACAGTTTTGTACATCATGGCTGGATTTTCTCAGTCACCTTTATGAGGTAGAGTCACCTGGAATTCAGGATTTTAGTTAACAGCTGTGCTGAACTCATCAAGACTTAATTACTTGAATTTCTTGCCTCTTAATAATGTGTTTAAGAGCATCAGTTGTAAAGTTGTGAAGAGGTAGAGTTACAGGTATACAGTGAATAGCTCTATTTGAGTAATGTTCTAATGCATATTATTACAAGAACTACTCAACTAAGTAAAGGAAATAATTACTAACAAATGAAGGTCAGTCAATCGGAACTTTGAAAGTATCTTCAAGTTAAGTCACAAAGATGCAATGTCATGATGAAACTGGCTCTCATCAGGACCACCCCAGGAAAGAAATGCAAGAGTTTCCTCTGTTTTACAGGATAAGTTTATTAGAGTTACCAGCCTCAGAAACCACAAGTTAACAAACAGCACCACAGATAAGAGCACCTAAATGCTTTACAGTGTATTTTGGTTTGTTTAACAATTTTAAGTTACTTCATGATTCTTTATGACTGGATTACTTTGTCCACTTGTCCACTTGGAAAACTTTGTCCACTTGGCCATTATATTATGGCCAAAGCATTGCTGCAATGTTGCTTAATTTTTTTCTTTTTAGTTTACTACATCATTAGAACACAGCAGTTGTCCTGCACATTGTATCAAAGTTTCATGATTAATTTCATTTCATTTTACAGCGTTTATCTGAGGCTCTTATCCAGAGGGCTTTGCAAGGTTATTCCAGTTACAGAGGTAGGCCAACATAGTGTCATGAGTCTTCCCCAAGGGCTCCTACTGGTGTAGCGCAGCATAGTCACCCAGAGCAGGAACTGAACCCCAGTCTTCCACATGATGGGGTAGCTCACATCACCCTCAAAATGATGAATGGTTAAATAGAAATGCTCCAAAATGGCTTAGAATAAAGTATTATATACTTAGACTATATTTTTTTACAGTAACTTCCACTAAAAGTTAAGGTTTTTCTTTTCCTTTTATTTTGGGAATACATGTTTTTATATTTGATATATGCTTTTAACAGTGACAAGTTATTGCTCAGTTGGCACATCACAAGTGAAACTTCAGCTCTGTGATATTTAACAGCCCAAATCCACAGCATGCCTCTTTAAACAGCCTCTGCATAAACAACAGCATTATCAGTTATTTCTGGCATATACAGCAGACTGAAATGAACACATATCATATTAACACATCATCATTCACCAGGTTCAGACATTTCTAGCTGTAAACAGAGCTATTGACCAACTGTTTACTCTGAGTGATCATTGTTGTGAAGGTGCTAACCACACATCGGTAAGTGACACATCTGATGAGTCAGTCTGTTAATGTATCCTATGGCATGACGAATCCCTGGCATTTCACTGAGAGAATGATACAACTAATAATAATAATAATAATAATAATAATAATTAGAAGTAGAATTTTGTAGCTGGTTCAGCTCTGGTTTTGTAGCTCTCCTGCAACCACTTTCTCATCCCTTCGGTACAGACGCATAATTGAGCTATTAATCTTAAAACTTATTAAACAGGGGCTATAATGAATGATCAGTAACTACTCAGAAACTAATGTGTGAGGTATAAAGTTTTGAAAGAGGATATGAAATGGAAATGGAAATGTTCAAGTGGGCCAAAAGAAACCATCCAAAAGGACCTGTAATATATATATTTTTATATATTTTACATGAATGTTAAACATTTGTACATACAAAGTTTTTTAGTGCTGGTATCTTAAGCTGGTATGTTCAGACTGCAGGCAAATCTGTTAAGATGGCTGTCAAGCACTAAAAAAATAATCTGATTAATTACATTCTCTGTAATTCATCTAAATTCTAATCTAAATTTCTAAAAAAGTATTTTAAATACTTTTAATCTGGATTGTAGTAGCTTGGTACATCTCGGCACGGGCATGACATTTTGGCTTAAATTCTGTAGAAGAGAAGGGAATAAAATCATGATGTCTATGGTTTATATAATCATTGGGATAAACAAATGGTTTAGTGTAGGTGCTGCACGATATATCCTTTAAGCATTGTCATCGTGATGTGTGCATGCTCAATAGTCAGATTGCAGGATGTGTGATGTCACTTAAGGCAATTAAATCAAGCACATTGTTGCAATGTTTTGATTCTTGACACAAGAAGTCGATACACAGCGCTGTCTCTGTGTCTGTGAAAGTGACAGGCTGCTGCTGCCTGAGAAGCGCGAGGGGGAGGGGAGAGTGAGGGGCGGGCAGGAGTAAACACGAGGTAACCGCATGGCCTATATCCACATGGTTGGGCACGTGCTTGTAAATGCACATGTGGAAAGATGTGCATCCTCAGTCCAGCACAGTTTTGTGCAGAAATTTCAGTTGCAGCTGAATTCACGCTTGTACATTTGACATGGTATGTGTCAAAACAAAATCTGATTAGCAACATAGTGTAATTTTCATTACTAATTGTTCACCAAAACATGTCAAATTCACTTAAAGTTAAAAAAGCCACAGTTTCTTAATTTTATGATATTCACCAGAAATACCAGTGCATTTTCCTCGCTTCTCACGCCTACATTCTCACCAGTTACTGAGATAAACTATCCTGCCTATATTCTCAAGGATGAATTATACTTTTGCCTCGAGTCAGTGCAGGGTCTACAGCCTGCGTGAGTGCGTTTCTGTGTTTTTTTTGGGCCGCCCTGCAGTTTAAACTCAGGAAAGCTTCAGTGCAGAAGCATAAATTGTCCTTCAGATTTCAGTGCTGCCTTCCTCTTTTGGACTGTGTTATCCACAAGTAAGAAAAAGTCCCAGGGGCGAAGCAGAGCTGTTTAGTTCGCCACATTATAATGACTGGAACTGTCAGGTCAATGGGCACCAAGGAAGTTGATTAATCAGGGTACTTTTTTTTCCACACATTATTTTTCCTGTAATTATTTCATCAACATGAACACGTTAAATTGACAACACTATTTGCAAGTAATCAAATCGAGTTTGCCTGTCTGGACATCACAAATGTATCTGTAAGGGATCCTGTGGTAAGGAGGTCTTCCATCACTCTGGATTTAATTTTTTTTGTTACTGTTTGTCATGTTGAGTGATGCAGGTGACATGTTGAAATCTGAATTGAGTGGCCAGAGTATATAGACTGAGACATATATATTCAAGTCATATATTCAAGTCTGATTATAACTGCCTTTCAAACCACCTTGCAAAAAAAAAAAAAATCTGATTTTGTGTTTTCTGACTACCCAGGCTATCAAAAATCAACCTGGATACAATCTAAACATGCCAAAAATCTGAACTGGGCTGGCAGTTTGAACATAGACTAAATGAACTATCTTTGTAGTCTGTTATAAAAGCCTTTCTTTCCACCTCCTCTTTAAAGCAAGCTCAGGTTCATCAGGCATGACACTACCCATCAGAGTACGTCCTAAATCCCACAAATCATCCAGCTGAAGGCCAATGAATACCCAATATATGCTCTGGCATGCCTTCTAAACCTGACTGTCTTTGTTTCCCACAAAGGACATGTTGACAAGCTCTCCCCCGCATTTACTGATAAATCAAACGTTCTACACCTATAGTCAAGGTTCCTATACGGTTCTTGGCTGGCGTTTCTGGTTCAAATACATCTTAAATTGTTAAAACTACATTGTGTAAACACTAAAGAGTTTTTTTTTGTACATGCATCTTATTTACACTCTTTACAAATTAACTGAAAGGTTTTTAGAGCAGGGTTTCTAATGAGAATATAGTGAAAGTAACCTTTTTATGTTTATTGACTTATTCTAAATGAATGTGTGATTGAGAATTAAAACATGAGCAACAGCTTAAAAGATATGTAGTTTGTTTGTGTTCATTCACTAAAAGGAGCTTTTTTGTGTGTAGCCGTTTATTTGCCTTTGCAAAATTACTTCTGCAATATATTTTAAGTTTCAAGTTTATAGTATAGTTTTAACATGATTGAGCTTTTTTACCCATTTTCTCCCCAGTTTACACAGCCAATAACCCAGGCCACTCATTAGGACTCCCCCATCACTACTGATGCCGCAACACCAGTAGGATAAAGACTAGCACATGCCTCCTCTGATACATGTGAAGTCAGACATCAACTCTTTTCGAACAGCTGCATCATTGCCGAATAGAATCACAGCACACTCGGAGGAAAGCACAGCAACTCGGTTCTGATGCATCAGCTAACAGACGCTTTGTGACATTCCCCTTTTTGAGTGAGGAGGGAAAAGAGCGCCATCTACCCACCTAGAAAGAGCAAGGCCAATTTTGCTCTCTCAGGGCTCTGGTAGCCGTACCTGTTGTGCTTTCAAACACCTTGGTTTTCATTGGGTTTTGGACGTAGATGCGATTTTTCACTGCGAGAAACTCTGTGGCAGTGTGGCGTTAAACAGATTAAGCCACGGCAGACACACAGAGTCATAATCATTTCAACTTTAGCTCGCTGCGCTATTGTTGAGATTCAGTGCAGACAATCACATTACCTGCTGTCACCAATAATCCACTTTTGCAGCCGGCCAGCAAATGCTACTCGTTCCTGCACGTCCTCCTTAGGGACAGTCTGCAGACTAGGGGTGGGCGATATGACCCTAAAATAATATCACGATATTTCAGGGAAATATCACGATAACAATATTTATATAACAAAGATATAACAAAGATATTTTATTAATTTCAAGAAAACAGTATTGCAGAAAAAAATAATTATGTCGAAGCTTTATTTAGTATAAATGCATTTCACACTTAAATATGATATTTTTTTGCCTTTTCAAGACTCTAATGTAACATAAATATCACAAAATCCTTAAAAAAAAAATAAAGTGGCAAAACTTTTGTGCATGTTTTAAAATTTTACCTGCAAAAAATTATACTAAAATATTCTAAAGTTTCACAGTCAACAGAAGAACAAATACATATAAATATATATGCAAGAATTTTGAACACTTTAACTCCACAGATATAGTGAATTATCATGTGATCTGTTTGGTTTTCAGACGCTTTGGGTTGAGTGAGGAGTCGACTCACTGAGTGAATCTATTCACAAGTCAATGATCCGTGATTCAAAACATTGTTTACAAGCTCATGCGTTGACATGCCGCAGAGCCGCGGAGAAACTCAGACAGTGGATTAAACTTCAGAACGCGAGTTTCTGACTGAAATAAAGACTCTAAAGTTAAAACGTGAAAGAAACAGACGCACACATTATTGTTTAACAATATATCTAACCGCACAGCGATGACTCTGCAGTTTTTAGAAACGGTAGGATTACGAATTTCACACCGCTGAAGTAATATTTCCACTATTTTTCGCTACATGCTCGGTACGTTTGTGTTTGGCTGCATTTGGTAAAGCCTTTCTTCTCAGCAGTTTAAATTGGCATCATATCCTAAACAAATCATATCCTATAGCTAAACAAAATGCGATAGCTTCAGTAATTTCTTTCCAGCGTTTGTTTGTTTCTGACGGAGGTGGTGGAACAGGTTACCGGTGTTCCCCCCCCCTTTTGATATTATGCGCTTCTGACATAGCTTACATATTACCGTGTGTATCAGATATTTTGTAACCAAACCACTGCCACACTACTGAACTGTCCCCCCTTTTCCGAACGGGCTCCTCCACAGCAGAGCCGCTTTCCGCCATACTTGTTGCTGTGTCCAAACGGCCCACGTAATGAACGTACGCCACACGCGTAACTGTATGACGTACATACGTAAACAACGCAGAATACCGCTAATATCGCGATATTTTTTTTTTGTACCGTTTTAAAAATTATACCGGTATTATCGTGAACGATACGGTATAGTACACCCCTACTGCAGACCACTAGAGGGTGCTTCATGGCTCACTGGTGGTCCATGTCCCACAAGTTAAGAAACCTTGCTTTAGAGATCCAAATCCAACACAGTAAGCTTCTGTGGGATATGCCAAAAGTCATGGGACACAAAACTAGTTCATGTCCAGTCCATGACCTTTGTTATCTCATTGTACCTCAGTGTCCTATTTAGTGCTATATTAAGAGTAGCCATCTAAAATAATCTCCTGATTTGTCTTTGATTTCCAGATCACTGTAGGTTCAAGACAGTACGGGCCGTTCTGTGGAAACAAACCACCTGCCAGAATTGAAACCGGCTCTCACATAGTGAAGGTGACGTTCCGCTCAGACGGCTCAGGAAAACACCGGGGCTGGAAGATAAAGTACTCCAGCACAGGTACGGCCTCCTAGCCATTGACATTAATGACATCTGAGAGATTAAACGCTTTCATATTCTTCATCATAACTTCATCAGCTCCAGGCAGCTGTGCTCCTGAATTGTACTGGCAGTAAAGAGTTTGGTGTTAAAAAAATTGCTCCTCCGGGTGATGAATAGTCTGTCACCCAGTAAACAAAACCCCTCTTTCTGTCTGCCTCATGCACTCAGTATTCAAATTTGATGGTTGTCCACGGAGAGATTTTAGGCGCGATACATTCGAGCACACATCAGCATTTCCATGGAGAAAGTTAATAGTTCTGTTTTGTGGTTTCCTCGCTGCACATCGGAACGTACACTGCCATTACCACTAGCTCTGTCTGATGACTTAATGTTCATTGTGCTTCTCTCTCTCCCAGCCAAACCCTGCCCGAACCCAGTAGCTCCCCTTCATGGCTACATTCACCCTCAGCAGGACCAGTACATCTTAACAGACACTTTCAACGTTACGTGTGACCTTGGCTATGAGTTAACTCTGGTAAATGACTGGCATCTCACTTCTGCCAAGTAAATGAACAAATGGAAGTTCTGTTTTCTACAGGGGCTTAAAGTGACTTTTATATCTACAGGGGAACGAAAACCTGCCCACCTATCAAGCCATGTGCCTGAAGGACGGATTCTGGGATGGTCCAATGCCTCTCTGTACATGTAAGTCACTAGAATTGAAACAGGTGTGACCTGTACGTAATTGTCAATGGAGGTTTTATTGAAGGTTTACTGAAGGTGAGATTCCCTATACACCTTAAATATTGTCCAAAAACTTTGAGCCCTTCCAACAGATAACCATGTATTGACCATTTTTCTTTAGTATTGTAAGTTATTTGATTTTAAATGTCTATATGAATAAATAAATATTAGTATAAATAGACAGCCACTTCCAAGAAGCCACTTGTAGTAATAGTTTAATAATTATTAAATGTTATAATTTTTATTAACATTATATGGCACTTATTTGCATATATAATGCACAATTTCTATTTATTTGCAAAATTTCAGAAAATTAATAACATTAAATATAATAGTTACTTAGTAAGTTACTTAGTTACTTAGTTAGTTGGTGCCTACAATACTAATTTCATCAATTTTGTAATGTTCTCGTCCTGTTCTGTGTTTTTCCTGCCCTCCTGTTTGGTTTATTTATCTTTCCCCTGCACGTGGCCCTGTGTGTTCCTTCCGTGTCTCCGCCCCTGTCTTCAGTGTGCTCACCTGCGTTCATCTGTAGCTCCGCCCCCTCGTTACCTGTTCCCATGTGTTTCATGTTTCCGGTCTCCTTCTGTGTGTGTGTCTCAGTGTCCCTTGTTTTTTCTTGTACGTCTTATCATTAGTCAGGTTACACGTTCCTTTGTTTTCGCACTCTCTATGTTCTCTGTGGCTCCTTGTTTCTTTAGTATATTGTTTGTTTTGTACTTTTCTAATAAATACTTGCAGTTGTGTCGGCCTCCTTGTCTCCCTTGCTCCCTACCTGACAGATCTATGCAGTTATTCTCCTTAGTTATTCTCCTTAGTTATTCTCCTAAGCTGTTTCTCCTGGAGAGCTGCACTTATACACAAAAAAAGTATTGGGACACATTGCTTATTCATCATTTCTTCTGAAATCAAGGAAACAAAATGTAGCACAGCTCTGAATACAGTTTTATTTAACCTATATTATCACCTAGCAACTGCTTAGCGACACCATAGCAACCACCCCGGATCCCATAGCAACGCCTTAGCAACCACCTAGCAACGCCTTAGCAACCACCTAGCAACTGCTTAGCAACACCTTAGCAACCACCAGGGATACCATAGCAACGCCTTAGCAACCACCTAGTAACGCCAAAGCAACCACCTAGCAACTGCTTAGCAACTCCTTAACAACCACCACGGATACCATAGCAACGCCTTAGCAACCACCTAGCAACACCTTAGCAACCACCTAGAAACTGCTTAGCAACATCATAGCAACCACTACTGATACCATAGCAACACCTTAGCAACCACCTAGCAACACCTTAGCAACCACCACAGAAACTATAGCAAGCACCTAGCAACATCATAGCAACAAACAAAGCGTTCGGTGGGAGACATTTTAGCTGCACAACCATCCTGCGTTTCCTTCAGGAAATGCACTTTTCTAGTTTACATATATTATCCAATGGAAGATTACTAAGCTTTCTTATTTATATTTGTAGTGGTGGACTGTGGAAACCCCGATCAGATCAGCAATGGAAGTGTCAAATTCACTACAACCAAATATCAGTCTCAGATCCAGTACAGATGCATTCAGTTCTACGAAATGAAAAACAACACCACTGGTAAGAGATCTTTACATCCACACTCTAGCACATAAATGCAAATCATAGAACTTCTAGATGCTGAAAATACTGTACATGTGTGAATTATTAGCAGTGAAATATCTTTTTGTACTTGTTTAGGAGCTTATACCTGTGCTCATGATGGATACTGGAAAGATGCACTGGGTGGAAGAAAGCTTCCAGAATGTACACCTAGTAAGTACGAAAATCTTTTAGTAATAGTAATTAGAATTAAACCACAAAAGACAATTTAATATATTGTGTTAGTTGGCCAAATGTGCAGTGCATTGTATCTTAGCCATTACAATGAAATGACAAAAATCATGGGACCTGTGGCATATGTATGTGGGGCCTCCTTTTTTTTCAGACAATTCTAGCCAGACCGCACTGAACACAATCATTACCATCCACTGCACTGTTCAATGTGGGTGGTAATGCCTTTTATTATGTTTTCCTGATAGATGTGACCTTGTGAATTGAGAAATGGTAAACTTTGGAAATAAAACGTACTAGGGGCGCCGAGTGGTCCTGCGGTCAAAAGCGCTGCCACTATGAGTAGGAGGTCACAGGTTCGAACCCTCGCTCATGCAGCTTTGCAATTAAGTTGCCGGCGCTCAGAGGGAGCACAATTGGCCCTGCTCCCTCTGGGTGGGTAGATGGAGCTCTCTCCTCACATCACTCCTAGGATGATGTCCACAGCACAGGGCGTCTGTGAGCCGATGTATCAGAACCGAGTCACTGCGCTTTCCTCCAAGCTCGCTGTGATGCTGCTCGGCAATGCTGCATCAGCAGCAGCTCGAAAAGAAGTGATGGCTGACTTCACATGTATCGGAGGAAGCATGTGTTTGTGTGTTGGGGGAGTCCTAGTGAGTGGGTTGGGAAATTGGCCACGTAAATTGGGGAGAAATGGGAAAATTAATAAATAAATAAAACGTACTATCTGTCTGGTACCCACTCTCAGGCCTCACTTTAATTCACATTAATAACTCATGCATTTGCCATGAATACATTGGCCTTTGTATTGTGTCCCACTCAAGACTTATACAGATGAAGGTGTTCCCAAGCTGTCCCCTGATGATTTCTTATAAATCTGCACAGCAAATTCTTTTTTATTATTATTTTTTTTTAAATAAATAAACTAACTGAGAGTTAATATCAACGTGTATATCCGTTTAGGAGAAAATGACAACAAAAAGCATAATTACTGATTACAATATCTATATCATACTCAACAAGTGTATGCCAGTGTATGTTTTCATTGCATGGTAACTTTAATCCTTCATGGCATTGATCAGTACATTGCCAGCACTGTCACACTTTACAGTACAGACAATGGTAACTTGCTCTTATAGCCAACAACACTTTGGCTAGGCAAACAACAATTCTAACAAATAACAAATGTAATGGAATACCCAATGGAAGATAGCCCTGCTGGGCAAGACTACACACTGATGGTAGGGTTGGGGGGGACACGTCCATTAGAGAGTTCAGTGACGCTCCACAACACTTTGGAATAAACTCTGAAATACCACACCGCCAAAAAGTTCCCCTCAACTCAACTTGTTGTCTGAGTTGTAGAATAAACTCACACAGTTGAACACTTTCACACATTTTTGTTTAACTCCAGATTTTCGAACTCATATTCAGACATATGCTAGGTGTAGGTCAATATCTAATAATAGTAATATTTAGAGTGTTATAACCTTTATTAACTTGCATCTGCTTTCTCTGAAAGTCTGCGGGAAGCCTCAAGGAAGACTATCCAGGGTGATTGGAGGGGAGAATGCATTAAAGAATGAGATCCCCTGGCAGGTGATGGTTCTGAAAAATGACAAGTTCCAGGGTGGCGGGGCACTGCTCAACGATGACTGGGTCCTCACCGCCGCTCACGTCTTGCGCGGCTACGGCGAAGTGTCCAACCTGAAGGTGAAGATGGGCATCGTCAACCGACAAGACCCTGATGCAGTGCTGGGGATTCCTGTGGAAGTCTTCATCCACCCACATTACCGTCACAATGAGGTCAACTTCAACAATGACATTGGTCTGATTAAATTGGATCATAAGGTACCCATAAGCCCGGCCATCATGCCAGTGTGCTTACCAGGAAGAGACGAGCGGTTCCTGCTAATGACCAATGACTATGGAACAGTGAGTGGGTGGGGCATTTGGAAGAAGACTGGTAGGTTTGGTTCTCCTCAACTGAAGTTTGCAGAAATACCTGTTGTTGACTTTGACCAATGCAAGGCTAAGTATGCCTCTGTAGTGACTGATAAAGGGAAGCTGGTGGTGACGGAAAATATGATATGTGCAGGTCTGACAGAGGGGGGGGTGGATTCCTGTAAAGGGGACAGCGGTGGCCCATATGTGTTTCTGGACAACCAAAGCCGTAGATGGTTCATTGGTGGCATCGTCTCTTGGGGCTATTCGTGTGCTGAAGCTGGTTATTATGGGGTTTACACTAAAGTGACCAATTATCTATCTTGGATAGAAGAGACCATGTCACAAAACAATTAAAGCATAAGATTTATTATTTTAAATTTAAAGAAGTAGCATTCCTGAATTGCAAAGGTGATAAAAAAGGTTTTAATTAATGGTATCAGTGTGCTGGCATGGCCATCTCTGCAATGGCTAATATATTAATTCCAAAAACATACAGACTGTCCCTTTTAATATAAAAAAAATATTTTATTCTATACCATTTCAGTTTTGTTGACATATCCATCCCAGTAGTTTAATAGCACGGATTTCTTCACCCATCATCCAATATCCAAATAAATTAAGGTCAGAATCATCTTTTGAAAACAGTCACTGCAATAAATGGATTTAGCATAGCCAAGAGCCACTTGTTGCATTTAGACAGAGCTGGAACATGCTTGCCTTAATGCAGAGGTGTTGTTTAAAAGTAAAATGAGCTGTTTCTGTCTTTCGACCTCGGCGTTATGATTTATAGTCATTTACCTCTTATGCATTATGCATCTGACACCATATTGCAACCATTACCTTCTATCATCACGGCCATTCAGGCCTCTTGACTTGGGTGTAATGGCCTCTTCAGAGGTTTTCTAGCCCTGTAGAGTCTCAATCGGTTTCACCTCCATTTACACCGGCTCTAATCATTTGGAGTTTAGCACCGTATGAGAAAGAGATCTTTTACAGGTTCAGTGCTAATGTCAGAGCATTAAAATCAACAATAAACTTCAGAATTACACAGTATATATGAGAAATGTGACTTTCAAACATTTCTGCTTTTCAAACTGTTATTCTCACAGTATCAAAGATAATCAAAAGTCATGGGATATCAGTATTTAAACTTATCATGAACTGTTACCTCAAGGAACGGCTTAGAAATGCCAACACCCGTATAAGTTGTGAGGTTATATCTTGTCAGTGAGGTTGAACACTGACTAAGGAAGCTCATGGCAAGGTATAATGAATTATTAGAAATGGAGCAAAGCCTGATAATGGGTTCCAGAAGGATGGGACAGAGATTCATTACCATCCACATTAGACAGCATAGAGGGTGGTAATGATCGTGACCAGCAGTGTCTGGCTTGAACTGTCCATGTGAACAGACAAGCGATCCCAAAGAGACCCTGCACACATATCCCCTGGATCAGTGCCATGTTTTTTTTATAAGCTTCCATGGGATATGGCAAAAGTCATGGGACACTATACTGTTTCCTGTCCCATTACTTTTGGCACACCATTGCATAATCAGTTTTCAGGTTTTTGTCCCCTCAACTCCAAACATTTTTTACCAAGTTGAAAAACTCTGGAATATAATCAAGAGGAAGATGGATGATCACAAGCCATCAAACCAAGCTGAACTGCTTGAATTTTTGCAACAGGGTTGCAGACATAAAGTTATTCAAAAGCAGTGTGTAAGACTGGTGGAGGAGAGCATGCCAAGATGCATGAAAACTGTTTAAAACCAGGTTTATTCCACCAAATATTGATTTCTGAACTCTTAAAACTTGTTTTCTTTGCATTATTTGAGGTCTAAAAGCTCTGCATCTTTTTTGTTATTTCAGCCATGTCTTATTTTCTGCAAATAAATGCTTTAAATGACAATAGTTTTATTTGGAACTTGGAAGAAATGTTGTCTGTGGTTTATACAATAAAACAACAATGTTCTTCTTACTCAAACATATACCTATAATATCAGAAACTGAAGTGGACTCTTTTTTTTCAGAGCTGTATTGCATTTCAAAGCCTACTATTAGTAATTACATACAAACCATCCAAACAGGCAGAGTTATTCTCATAGTACATAAGTAACCAATGGAAATCTAAACCTTCCACATATTTAAGGGGTTAAATCAACAGCAGAGCAACAAGAGATTGTGCTTCTTCTGGGCTTGTTGGTGGTGGGGAGTAGATAACTCACAGTTGATTTATTTGCCCTTGGCAAAATGAGGAATCAGTGATGTGTAGGCTGCTGTGGTCTCAGTGTCAGTGTCGGAAGAGCGTGTGTCTATGTTTGGACACTAACCCAAAGCACTGACATTATACTGACATTCACAGAGAAAGGCTAAAACACCTGTTTGGTATGACTCTTAAAACAAACCACGTATTTTCTCCTTGTCCTAAAGGGTTTTAGACACACAGAGAGGTCGTGCTTGCTAGTTTGCTTTTGCTTTTGTGGAATAAGAATAAACAATATAAGCAATACGCATTAGATTTGATTTTAGTTGATTACCTTCTTTGATGGAACACTTTGGAATTACTGTAGTTTACCTAGAACAGTGAACGAAGGCCTAGTATACAGTAGGTTAAACTATAGCATAGAGAATATTCATGTTATGTATATATACTTCTCTGGAAAAAATTAAGAGACCACTTTAGTTTCTGAATCAGTTTCTCAGATTTTGCTATTTATAGGTATATGTTTGAGTAAAATGAACAGTGTTGTTTTATTCTATAAACTACAGACATTTCACCCAAATTCCAAATAAAACTATTGTCATTTAGAGCATTTATTTGCAGAAAATGAGAAATGGCTGGAAAACCCCCCCCAAAAATGCAGAGCTTTCAGCTTTCAGTTCATATTCATAAAGATTTAAGAGTTCAGAAATCAATATTTAGTGGAATAACCCTGGTTTTTAATTACAGTTTTCATGCATCTTGGCATGTTCTCCTCCACCAGTCTTACACACTGCTTTTGGATAACTTTATGCCACTCCTGGTCCACAATTTAAGCAGTTCAGCTTGGTTTGATGGCTTTTTGATAACCATCTCCCTCTTGAGTATATTTCAGAGGTTTTTAATTTGGTGTGTATATATATATATATATATATATATATATATATATATATATATATATATATATATATATACATTTTATTTTGTAGTGTTTCATCAAAAAAAACAATCAAATCAAATGTGTATTGCTTATATTTGTAATACTTGTAACGCTTTAGAATTACTGTAGTTTTCCTAGAACTATTCTCACTATAAATGATATCAGTAAAATTAATAGAGTAATCAGAGCTTTTGAGAAAAAAGACCAAACAATCAAAGATCTAAGCAGACATAACTGAACAAAAAGGCCCTCCCTTTTCTGATCACACAGTCAGGTGCTCTGTTCCAACAGAACAATGCTCGTCCATATACTGCTGCAGTCTGAAGGGCTTGCTCTGAAAAGACATATACTATGCCTTGGACAGCTGCATGGGATTAATTATTGCAGGGCACATTTAAGAACGTCTACAACTCTATTCTGACATGTCAACTACTTCTGTATGTGTCTAAATTTTTCATCATTTATTATTTTTTGATGATGAGTCTATGTGTCTCTAAAATGCATAGTATATACCATCCTAATGTAAGATTTAAAACATGCATTTTCAATATAGTAATACAAATTCATTAAGACAGTAATTAATGTGTTTTTTATAGAGTAATCAAGTTTAAGTTAAGTTAATATGAGAGCCCGACTGCACAGCATGACACTTTACAGAGAGCAGAGAGCATTAGAAAGACTGGGATAATAAAGCAGTGGCAGGGTTTCTGATAAACTGGCTATAGCACTGACTTTCAGTCAGCTATTAAAGGCTTCATGACAGGAAGACTTATGCAACCGGAACTACACACACTATGAGCGCCATTACAAAGACCCTTGGCTGTGACAGTGCATACAGAGCACCCATCCACTGAATTCTTAATTAATGTTGCACCATGCTGCACCATGCTACAGCCAACACACGCTGGGATCTCCAAGTAAAACTGACCATTAAAAGGCACATATTACGTCTTCACTCTTTATATTTAAATGCATGTGCCTTGACGTAGATCCTTTACATACACTCGTTTGTCAAAAAAAATGGTTGCAAATATAGTTGCACCCTAAAGGAAGTGTCAGATGGCAATGCTATTTGTAAAAAAAAATAATAATAATAAAGGTCAATGATTAAAAATTGAGACTAATTTAGACTAGCGGCAATATTTAATGAGCATATAAATACAGAACAAATCAGATACAGAAATAGTAAGGCATGAGTGTAATGCAACACATCAGACATCTCAGCATAGAGTTACAGAGGTTCCTAAAGGTGTCCTACAATAATCCATCCCATGCAGATTGAGGTAGGAGTGTACTGATAGCGTGTTCAATAGCATCCCACACATTTTTAAACAGACAGATCTGGTGATGCAGAAGGCCATGGCATAGTATCTGTGTCTACAGGGTAAGCTATACAGATGGCAGCAGTATGTGGATGAGCCTTGTCCTGCTGGAATATTTGCATCAGAGTGTTTGTTCAGGACCTTATAAATAAGGATGCCCAATAATTTCGGAATTATATTGCATCGACCAATAATACCTTTTTTTTTATTTTTCGAAATCATCTGCATTGCCGATATGGCCCATATTTCAAAACGATACTCAATGACATTTATTGTATGCCAACAATGGACCAAGTGACACTCCCCACATTGCTACAATTAGCCACCATTGGTTGTGCTATGTTGAAATGTATTGATTTAGGCTTCATGTGTAATATGTGCATCTGCCCAGAATTCATACTAACAAACCTAACTGTGTGCTGTCAAAGTGCCTGTAATGAAGACCAAAGGTGAGCTGGCATTGCATCCCACACACAGGCCTTCAGGACGTGTTTTTTTTTTTTTGCTGTTGCTCATAATATCAAATATCACAGAAAACAGCAAGAAAAAGTAACATACAAAGAAAATACAGCTCTGAAAAAAATAAGAGACCACTTAAAAATGATAAGTTTCTTTGATTTTACCAAATTAAAAACCTCTGATAGATGATCACAAAAATATCAAACCAAGCTGAACTGCTTGAATTCTTGCACCAGGAGTAAAGGCATAAAGCTATCCAAAAGCAGTGTGTAAGACTGGCGGAGGAGAACATGCCAAGATGAAAAAAAAAACAGCTTTATTTCACCAAATACTGATTTCTAAACTCTTAAAACTTTATGAATATGAACTTGTTTTCTTTGCATTATTTGAGGTCTGAAAGTTCTGCATCTTTTTTGTTATTTCAATAATTTCTCATTTTCTGCAAATAAAAAAAGTGACAATTTTATTCGGAATTTGGGAGAAATGTCCGTAGTTTATCAAATAAATCAACAATGTCCATTTTACTCAAACATTTTACTCAAACTACAATTCATTTTTATCTATACAATTCATTTAACATTAGCATTTATAAATGGTATAGATTTTAAACAGGTTCAGTGGGTTCCTTTCATGCTGTTTGTGTCAGGTGGACTGGTCAAAATCTGCCTCAACACTGGTCGGAAGTCTCCCGCTCATTACCTTGTCAGGCGTAACAGTAGTGTCCAGAGTGAGCTCAGCGCTTTTAACAAGACTGTTCTGGTGAACAAGCGGAGGTTTTCCGGAATAAATTTGTCCTTCATTACAGGGTATGGAGGTTATTAGCTACGCGGTGGCCGTGCGCTATATCTACATATATGCAAGCCGTTCTGAGTCAAGGGCACTCTAATAGGCTACAGCTGGAGCTGGAAAATGGACAGCTTATTAATACAAAATCTGATCACTGGAAACTTCAGATAACTTAGAAAGAAGAAAGAGAAAGAAGACTTATATCTGGAATAAAAAGTTTTAAAATAATTGTTAAAATCTGAGAGCCAATGTACATACCATGGAAAGAGCAGTGGGTATGTCTAACAAGGCTCTCTACAATTTGAAGTACTTTAAATTGTCTATTTAAATATTAGAAACTTGGTGTTTTCTGTGGGTATAAGAAGAAACGGACAAAATTACGATAAGGCAATAGTCTAAATGTAATATAAAATATGTCTGTTTAAGACAGAAATAATAATATTAAACAATGTTATATTATACAATTATTTAAAGGACCCTTTTTCTAAGCAGCCAATAGATACCTGTACCAGTCACCATCACAAAGGGAGTAATGGGGGAGAGAGAGCACCATCTACCCCCCCAGAAAGAGCATGGCCAATTATGCTCTCTCTGACTCCGGCTGCTGATGGCAAGCACCAATCAGCAGGATTTGTGATCCTCA
Source organism: Astyanax mexicanus (assembly GCF_023375975.1). NCBI lineage: Eukaryota > Metazoa > Chordata > Actinopteri > Characiformes > Acestrorhamphidae > Astyanax > Astyanax mexicanus. The sequence continues at coordinate 41,402,522 of NC_064420.1, read as the reverse complement.
GTACATAAAATTATACAATGATTGATATATATATATATATATATATATATATATATATGCAGCTCATAAACAATGTATCAGAGTAAAAGTATTAAACTCATCCAAAATATGTTGTGAAGTAAAAGTGGAAGTAGAAGTAAAAGTAATTACACTTGGTATAACAGCAGTGATGAATTCAATTCAGCAGAAAGTTTTTAATTGTAGAAATTTAAAAGTGTTCCAGCCCCACCAGTATATTTCTTGTTGTATACAGAAATTTCAAAAAGCATTAAGGCTTTTTTACTATTGTACACTTTATCATGTTGTGGACTTAATTTTAAATGGACAAAAGGCTATTTTGTATTCTACACACCATCACCCATAATGATAAGAGATAGAATCTGATAGAATCCTCCTGTAGCAATCCCACTAGTCTTGGGGCAACATAACAATGACCTGATGCATACAGCTACACAGCAGCGGAGTGGCTTCTGGCAAGTCTTTGATTGTCCTTGAGTGGCCCTGCCAAAGCCCAGATTTAAACCCCATCAAACATGTGTGAAGAAACTTCCAATCTGACAGAGCTTGAAAAAGATCTGCCATGAAGAATGGGATAAACTCCCCAAATCCAGGTGTGCAAAGCCTGTAGAGCCACATCCAAGAGTTCTTTTAGCAGTAATTGCTGCTGAAAAGGCTTTTACCAAGTACTGACTAAGGGGTCTGTCTGCATACTTTCTTATGAATAAGAAATTTCAGTGTGTGATTTCTAATCAGTTATTATGGGTCATTAAATGTACATTAGAATGACGGGTGGTCATAGCCATTAAACATCAAATCCACAATAGAATAATAACGTGTGCAATAATTAATCAAAGCAGGCTAAATAATTTCTAAATATATAAAAATACAAAAAACATCCATATACATTGTTATATAAAAATGTCGATACAAACAATGCAATAGAAAAGAAATTGTCAAGAAACTCAAAAATGGCTCAGCCAGTTAAAGGTTTTCTGAAAGTACCCCCCACCCATGCTTTAGTCTTCTCAGTCATGACTGATATATAATAATTTACATCGGGTCAATACTATTGTAAACATTGTCTAGACGCTGTTCTTTTACTGCTAATCTTCTTTATGTGTAGCGTTCTTTTGGCGTTTTTCTTTTAATGGGTGACAATTAGAAACACCCAACTTCACAACAATCAATACTAGTAATAAATCTTTGAGACCTTTTTACCCTCAACACCATATTAGGGCATTGCTCCATTTCTCAATAAAGCTGATTTAAAAATTGACCTATTTCAACAAAAGAATAGTTATATGTTAAACCTCATATTTCTACTCTATAAATATGTATTGCTTTGTAAAGACCATTAGTAAAATGGCTTAAGAGAAAATGATATGAATGAGGTATAAATGTGATCGCAACGATATACTGAAACATGTCATTAAATTCAGGCTTGTATTTTCAGCTGCATGGTTTGGGCTATTTGCGCCGTTTGGCCTGTGTTTCCTCTGTGCTTTGCTGGGAGTGTGTGCTGAGAGAGTGCAGGGCTTGGACCTGCTGTAGACGTTTATTCAGCTCCTCTTCACACGCCTGCACCAAACTGATGGTCCTCTCCCTCTCCCAGCCCAGAGTGTCCATCAACACCTTCACGTCCTCCTTCACCACCATCTACACAAGCACAGGTTTGTACGAAATTATACAAAAGTTAAAATGTTCAGTCAAGTGGTTTTATACCAATTACGGTAAATGTACTTTCAAATACAAATGTCTAAGGCCACACTGAAAAAAATCAAATTCTAGTCTTTTTTACCTTATAATTCAGTAACTATTATATACTATTTTAGCTACCATAAAATATATATTATACAATTATTTTAGTAAGTATTCAAAAACTGCAATAAAACAATATGCAACTTGACAAGAAAGGGTTAAACCAATAAATAAATAAGGATTTCAGAATTCCAGACAACTAATGTGCAGACCAAATACTAACAACCTGTACCTATGCATCACTCTTCTGCTGTCAATATACCAACATGGCAAAAATCATTGTATAAAAGTATGGAAATCGGTCCTGAAGGACAGCTTGGCAATGTCCACCTGTACACACCTGTATAGGTTGCGTGAGATTATCTCCGAGTATGTGTGTGTGTACACTGCAGGGTTCATACACTTTGTAACCAATAAATCTCCAAGATTTTCAATCACCATACGATTTTTTAAACATCAGTGCAGACAATAAAACCGAAAATCAACTAAAACTGTAATTAAAATTGTATTATAGTAGATCTAAAATGAATCAGGTAAAGTGTAGAGCTAAATTACTGAATTAACTCAGAGCTGATGTATTTGTAAGCTCAAAATAAATTTTCTCCATCGATAAACTGAAACACAAAGATTTGTAGACCAAATATCCATGACATTTCCAAACCTTTCAGGGTATTTTTATTTTTCAAAACTTATCCAGGCCTGGAAATTGCTATTTACCTTACAAACCCTGACACTGGCCAGCATGCTCATGGCAAGATGTCATGAAATATCTGACAAGCAATGTCTGATAGTGGGTGCTAGATGGATGAGACATTCCATGATATGTGGGTATTTAACATTTTTCATTTGTGGCTGGAGGCATCTGGCTAGAATTGTCCATGTGTACAGACAAGCAACTCTTTAACTCACTAGGCTCATTTGCACATGGCAAAACTCTTGAGACAAAATCCCAGGGAAAAAAATCTATCTACATGCAAACCAAGAGCCGTTTAGGAACCGTTTTTTTTTTTTTTTTTTTTTAGCAGATTTGCATAAAAGTTGCATTATAAAACACTAAAAGCATACTCTTACTGGTACCTAATAACCAAATGTCCCTGCTCTTTTCTATTGGAGCCAGATTGTGGCCTGCCCCCATGTGTGCGGTCATTAACTACTCCATCTTCTAATTTCCATGGTTTGACATGAGATTAATTTGTTAATTAAAGTTAACAATAAATGAGTGACAGCTTGTCTTCACTGAAGTGCATCACCCGATGGAATAGTCTTGTATTCTTGTCGTCTTCATTCCATGGATCAAAGAGGTTTGGTGCCCCCATGTGGAACACAGACAAAAATGCATCGGGATAAACAATCTGTATAAAGTCACTGTCACTCCTTTTCCTTTCTAGAACTAAAGCAGCTAAAGATGTGTTGAATATTATGTATAAAATGTGATGTTTAAGTCCAGTCCAATTATGATGTATGTCCTGTCAAATTCAGTTCCATCCATAATGTAACACACATAATTCAGTTATTCAAGACCTTTGAGAGCATTTGAATATTACAGCCAGGTAAGAAAAACAGTAGATCACGTAGACCAGTCTCCAACACTTTTGATATTGGACACACACGTACACACTCGTCATTAAAGAAAGAAATAGTTACAAAGTAAGTGTCATACTGCAATGATTTTTAGAATGAAGATTTGAAGAAATGTTACCAGGGACAGTAAAAAATTAAACATTTTGACTGATGTGGGAAACTTTTTTCCCCAATTTTTTCCCCCATTTTCTCCCCAATTTACACGACCAAAAACCCAACCCACTCATTAGGACTCCCCTTATCACTAGAGATGCCCAAACACCTCCTCCGATACACCTCTTTTCGAACTGCTGCTAATGCAGCATTGCCTTGTAGCATCACAGTGCACTCGGAGGAAAGCACAGCGACTCGGTTCTGATACATCAGCTCACAGGCGCCTTGTGCTGCGGACAATCACCCTTTGGAGCGCCATCTACCGACCCAGAGAGAGCAAGGCCAATTGTGCTGTCTCAGGGCTTCGGTCGTTAATGGCAAGCTACATGAGCAGCATTCGAACCTGCAATCTCAAGGTGATCTGGAATCACGCAAAATTGCACCCCACACCATGATACCATGACCAAGTGTGTAAATACCTGCAGTTCCTCATTAGAGAGTCTTGTTTCAGGGCTTGTTCTGCCCTTCAGAACAAGCAGTGTCCCAGAACAGAAGCCTGAATCCGATTCTGCCCCCTCCCCGTCCGCTTCATCCAGACCTTTTCCATCTACAACAAGCACAGCATGCGAATGAGTTCTCAAAATAACACATTATATATTACTGCATTATATAAGTGCAATTGATTTCCCTGCAGAAGTTAAATTAAATAAGCCACTTTGCTCAAAGTCACTTTCTAATGTTTAGCCCCTATAAAAGAGTAAACACGTCATTCGTTACTGAGGAATATTGGATTTTCCCTGCACAATGGCACCACCTTTTGGTTGCAGGCTTTTAATGAACTGGAAAGTGAAGTGATTTATGTTCTTAGACGCTGGTCACGCTTTGTGGTTTGGTTATTTTTTAATAATCTAATAGAATCTAATACTAATATACTAAATCTGAATCTAGAATCTCCTCACCTGTTTGCTGCAGTGCCTGGCCTCCCTCCTTCTCCACTGCCTTCAGATAAAGCTGCAGTAGCTCTTTGGACTGCCTCTCCTCCTCCCGCCGGTCCAGCACACTCTGTAAGGTATCCTGCAAATCCTGGGTCTTCTCCGGAGTGAAGCCCAGCGCTAAGCCAAGGTCTTTATGAGGTACGTCCACCAGACTCTGTAAAAGAATTCTAATACAATCAGTAAACATGTATTACATTTATAAACATCCAAAAGAGTTATGGAAACACTGTTCTTCCAGTGGTAGAACCATGCTGCCTTTTTTTTTTGGTTAGGCACCATATTTAGAACAGAGGAACAGGCTAATACACACAGACAAATCATAGTGTATTCATTCTTGGCCGGGCTCACTTGAAAAAATGATTTGACAGCAAAGTTTTAAAGGAAAAGTTAAACAATTTAAAAAGTATTTTTAAAAAGTAGCTACCAAACAAAATACATGAGTTTATAATTTACAAAAAAAATATTCACTAGTTTTAAATAACAGAGAATCTTACCTAACTAAGATTTTATTATTTATAGAAGACCAGATAGGATAGTTATCAGTTAACTCATCTCTATCCCTATTTAAAACTGGGCTGGTATATAAAGACTTCATACTGTCTGTTTTGTACATGTTTGACCTGTGGTAAATTACAATAATATTATTTAATCATTAATCATTTATTTATTTAAATGCTAGACCTTTTTTAAAGCAACTTCATTATGCTTCTGAATAAAAAACTGTTAATTGTTAATTATTTACCTTGCAGGATTTGCAATTAAATAAATCAACAAACAGATTTTAAGATGGATGTTAAGCAAGCAAAATAAAAAATAAACTTTTAATCTTTTATTTTTTTTTTTTTTTTACTTATTTAGCTGAACAGCAAATCATTTATACCAAAACCATAATTTTATATAACACTACAGTGTTCTTCTAAAACGATACATTGTGAATGTTCTTTGTAATTTTAAAACCAATCTAACTTAGTTTAATCAAACTTTATATTTTCTTTCCTCTCTTTTCTCCTAAATCAAATGTGGTGGGCTAAAAAACTGCATTGTGATTTGATGGTATGTCTTCTAGAATTTAAAAAATCTTAAATGAACAATCACAATTTTAAGCCACAAATGCTGTTATGGCTATTTCTTTAACTCTGTGAAGTAGATTTACAGGAACTGAAAGTGTAAAGTATGATATGTCCACATGATCAGAATCTGAAGGTTCTGCTTAAACTGACCTGTAGGTCTGCCTCGGACATGAGAATGATGTTGGCCAGGTTCTGTTTGAGTTTGTCTGCTACCGTACGCCAGGGTTCCACACCATTGTCCATCCCACTGTCCACTGCGTCTGTCTCCATCTCGACAGTCTCTGATCTGAGCCATGCTGTGCCTCCGTCATCTACAGAGAACAACACAGCTGATCAGGATCTGAGATTACATTCATTTACAGAGGAAATGCTTTCCTGCAAATATAAGCTTACATCTTCTAGCAGGGGTCCACACCTCACCAGTACATAACAACATGAATTTGGTGTTTGGGGGCAGACACAAGAAGTAGGTCTCATCTTTCACAAAAGTGCCATCATCTTCCAGCACCACTGATACTGAGGAATCAGGCTTAAATTCCAGTGTTTCACTGCCTACAGGAGGAATAAAAAAATGATATTAATTTAAGTATTAAAGCTCAGATAAGACAACCATATTCTCCATACTTGTGCTGAAGAAGGAAAGATTAAAGGTCTTGCTTAAGGGCCCAACCCTCGAATCTTGCATCAATTGTTTTTTTTATGAAAAAGTTTATAAAGAGTTGTTTTAAATGCTAATAGAATAGCAATGAGCTAATGAGCAAATCATCTAATTTGACAGGGGTGCTCAAACATTTTCATGCAGATAACTTTTATATGCTACTACATTTTCATAAAAATATCTGCAGGTAAACAATATTAAAGTAATTTTCTTTCTGAAATGATTGTATGCCACTGATTTAGGTCAATAATAATGATAATAATAACAATAATAATAATAATAATAACAATAGCATAAAATGCAATTAAATATTTTTAAAAAGCAAAAATATTTGATGATTAAGATAATTCTAACTTTGGAATTGGAATACAAAAATATTAAACATACAGCACCTGTTAAAACTTTTGACACACCTTTTCTCATTTAATGTGTTTTCTTCCATTCTATTGTAAATTTAATATTTAAGATATTAAAGCTATACAATAAACATATGCAATATACCACATGTAGCTTTGAGGACAGACCTGCACACTCTTTGGTATTTTAATCTCAGTGTCTTCATTAAGGAAGAGTCACCTGAAATAGTTTTCTCAGCATCTTGAAGGAGTTCCTAGAGGTGCTCAACAATAGTTGCTGCTTTTCCCAAAGCTCATCCCAAATAACTACCTCATTTGGGATTTTTATTTTCTAAGTAATTCCCTATGTGTCCTTTAATTGTTTTAATTGTCTTTAATATTAATCTACAATGTAGAAAATAAATAAAAAAGAAAAACATTGAATTATAAGGTGTGTCCAAACTTTTGACTGATACTGTATATTTTACATAAAAATCCAGATTGTTCATGTTAATACATTTTACTTGAGTGTTTTTTTTACACTCAAGTAAAAACAGAGGGTAACATTATGTTCAAACTTAGTTTATATATTGTTTTCTTGATGAGTTGATAATGTAATTATTGTGAGGGGCCTACATATAGCTGTTTACATTGGTCAGTACTTAATCAGTTTAAAATATAGCCATAAACAAAGAAAAATAAAAGAAGGGAAAAGAACTGGAAAGAAAACAAGAAGAAGAGTAGGAGAAGAGTGGTTTTACAAGCTCTTCAGTGTGATTTTGTTGTTTTCACTTTCTGTCCTTTCTTAAGGTGCCCCTAAGGTAACATAATGTAAAAAAATAACAATAATAATAATAATAATAATAATAATAATAATAATAATGAGTGGCTACAACTTATTAATGAGATATAAGGTAAATGGATACTGCATACTGTCTGTGTCTGAGCCCATAAGCTTTTAGAATGAGAATAAAGTGTCTTTTAATTAGAATTACGCCATGTCTCACCACAAGAGACTCAAAAATATCGCCATAATTAATTCCAAAATAAAAATACAATTTACAGAAAAAAAAGTTGTATTGTTATTTTCTGGTTACGACTTAATTATCTCATTCCCATGCCTTAGGATCTCATTTTCACGCCTTAATTAAATTATTTAGACGTGGAAAAGTGATCCTAATGAATGGGAACAAGATGATTTAGTCATAGGCACGACTTAAGATGTGGGAATGAGATAATAAGAGAATAATAAAACTTGCTTTCCTGTAAATTAATTTCCATGAAGAAACTGAACATTACATCAAAGCTCTAATCCAAGGATAATCTTTAGTAAGAAAAGAGTGAATTGGTTTCTTTTTATTTTCATCTTGGAATTAATTATGGGGATATTTTGGAGTCTTTTGCAGTAAAATAACTAAAATGTTCTGTGTAAAATTAAGCTTGGGTTTTATTCTAGAGTAGAATAAAGCGCAGGCTTCCTCATGTAATTTTTTTTTACCTTATGATACTTCATTAGCTAGATATCTCTCAGTATTTTATATTTCTCAGTGTCGTGGCCACGCATTATTATATATATATATATTTTTTACGTGATCTGATCTTTGGGGCTCCGTACTTTGTATTGAACAGAAATAATCAAATACTAATAATCAAATACTAAGAGATACTTAGCTATAATCAAGTATAATGAAGTAAATAATGAGTTTACCTGAGAAAGTCTACTCTTTAATCATCTCTAGAAAGAAATTCAAGCTTTATTTTACACAGAATATTTAGTTATTTAGGGTAAAAGAAATCTTGGAATTTTCTATTGCACCTTAAAAAAGTGCTGCAGTTGCAATGTTTAACTGCTTCTTCCCCATTCTTCAAATTCAGAATGTAGCTTAACTAAACTACTGCACTTTTTTTTAAGGTGGAACGGATATATGGAATAAAAAAGGCAATCTTTAGCCTGATCTAAAGTTTGGGAGCAGTTTAAATATAAAATTCAACTGCTAAACGAGGCGAAACTAACTCACCCTTTATCTTCAGCTGATCCAGAGAGGACACTGCCACCCCTACACACCTCTGCCGGCTGTAGTTACACACTTTACAGGGTCTTACAGACATATTAGCTTTTTGTTTTTATCAGGGTTATCCTCAGCTGTGTGTTTAAAGTGTTAATATATCCATTAACATCAGACCGTAGTCCACACTGTGACAGATAGCTGCTGTTTTGTTTTCGTTTCAGCTCTTCTTCTTTGGAATTGATTGGAGCACAGTGGTGCAGAATATCACCCCCTACAGGCACTACAGCCTTACTACAGCCGTAGGTTACAAGGCTGTGCACATTTCTACTTTTCAGAATTTAATTCAGTTTAACCCCTTTAACAGGCCTTGGCCCATGCACAGGCTACAAGTGTAGGTGATACAGAACCAATTTTCTCTGTTGTACAATTTATTTACATTCTAAAAACATTAAACACTTAAATAATTTGCTTGTTCACTCTTTACTTCACTTAATTTCAGATCAGTAAGAAACAGGGCTGGACTGGGACAAAAAAATCGGCCCTGGCATTTTTGGTTTAGACAGGCCCCTCATAATTAGCAGAGCACAACCAACTTGTAATTTATGTATGTGGGGTTACAGAGAAGCATAATGTATCATCAGCATATTAACTATTATTATCTATTATTAACTCCACCATTTTTGTCTGCTCTGTGTAGTTCAACTGATTTTTTATCCTTTTTATTGAAATCATCTCTAATATGTATTTTGGGTTTTTTCTTTGATATAACAAATAAAATAATTCTTTTTTTTTAGGTTAAAGGTGCTTCCTCCTTTAAACAGCTATAACATGTATTTGTAAAAGTCTACAAACGGGCATTCTGTATAGCCTTACCATTATCAACTTCATAATCAAAATTTAACTTAATTATAATAATGTTTTGTTTTTTGAGATGGAATGTTGTAATGGGGCTCGAGAGAGAGAGAGAGAGAGCGAGAAAAAGAGAGAGACAGTCCGAGAGAGCGACGGAGAAAAAGAGAGAGAGAGAGCGAGAGACAGAGAAAAAAAAGGTAGAGAGCGAGAGAAAAAGAGAGACAGAGAGGCTGCCCTTCTTACGATAAAAAAGTGATGGAGATCAAGCTAGAGTACCCCTTCTTGCAACAAATTATGATGATGTGCCTTAGATCAAGATATTTTAATAATGTCTTAATCTTAATTAGTGGCCATCTGTGAGTGACCCTTGTTGTCCTTCCAGTCAAAAATGGTTCTGTTATGAAGCACATCTTAGGCCACACCAACTAGACATTGTTTTAAAGTGTATAAAATGTGATGCAGTGCTGTATAGGACTCTCTAACGATAGGACAGACTGTACTTTACCATCATGTTGGTAAAAGAAAATTGCTGTAAAAAAAATCCCCATTGTTAAAGTTGTATCTATTCCATCCATTTTAGTTTTTTTTTTTGTCATGCATTAAGTACCTTTTTATTCACTCATAATATTAGATCTACAAATCTTGCCATGATCCAAACTGCAGGATATATTTATCCAGCATGGTGTTGTTGAAGTTAATCATGACTGAATGATGGAACAGTAGTAATATTTATAGGGTCTTAGTTATCCGGTGATCTACACAAAATCTTTTTTTTTTTTTTTTTTTTTTTTTACTTTTCCTTTCCCACAACATGAAATGCAATCTTTATAGGGATGTAAGAATGATACTAAGGTATGGAGACCTCTATTGAAGTACTTGGTTAAATAATGCCGACACAAAATGTTTATTATGTTTATTTAATAAGAATATTAAGGTTGAGAGACAGTGGTGTTATGGACTATACATTTTTTTAAAGACCCAGATCAGGGACCAAGATTCCACTCTAGAAGATCTAATAGAACACTAATATACAGGAGGGAAAAACCAGGATTCCTGTAGAAAACAAAGAACAGGAGAGACAAAGACAAAGAGCAAGAGACCACAAGCAAAATGTTCACCTAAATCTGTAAATCTAATAATTTGCACCGGTACCCCACTGTTCTCAGCAGACCAGGCCACTATTCCCTCTGTCAGAAAAAAGTCATAATCCAATTAAACATCACCCTCACAGTCTAGCAAGCTCACATAATATAACATCGAACAACTGGGGGGTTATACACAAGACCTCAACTCTACACAAGTACTTTACTCTCCCACTCAATCATAATTAAATCCATGACTAAATTACAACTAATATAACATTAAACACCTAACCTTCCCTTTACCCACACAATAATCACTAATCACTATGTAGCAAGCTCTTCACATGGGACATCAGGTAGGCACTTCTTTAACTACCTACCTACCTTTTTTATCTAACTACCAACCCCTTTACCTACCTACCTATTTAACTATCTACTTACCTTTTTATCTAACTACCAACCCCATTACCTACCTACCTATTTACCTACCTCTTTAACTACCTACCTACCTGTTTAGCTAACTACCAACCCCTTTACCTACCTACCTACCTATTTGACTAACTACCTACCTTTTTATCTAACTACAACCCCATTACCTACCTATCTATTTGCCTAACTACCTACCTCTTTAACTACCTACCTGTTTACCCAACTACCAACCCCATTCCCTACCTACCTATTTAACTACCTACCTACCTTTTTACTTAACTACCAACCCCATTCCCTATCTACCTATTTAACTACCTACTTCCATGAATACCTACCTACATTTTTACCTAACTACCAACCCCATTACCTACCTACCTCTTTACCTACCTCTTTAACTACCTACTTCTTTAACTACCTACCTTTTTACCTACCTACAACCCCTTTACCTACCTACCTCTTCAAATACTTATCCTATATTTTTATCTAACTACCAACCTCTTTACCTACCTACCTATTTGACTAACTACCTACCTTTTTATATAACTACCAACCCCATTACCTACCTACCTATTTAACTACCTACCTACCTTTTTAATTAACTACCAACCCCTTTTACCTACATACCTCTTGAACTACCTACCTACCAACCTACCTTCCTATTTACCTAGCTCTTTAACTATCTACCTCTTAAACTACCTACCTACCTACCTCTTAACTACCTACCTACATCTTTAACTACCTAACTCTTTAACTCCCTTCCTAGCTTTTTACCTAACCTCCAACTCCATTACCTACATACCTACCTCTTTTACTACATTCCTACCTGTTTACCTAACTACCAACCCTATTACCTACCTACCTATTTAACTACCTACCTTTTTAACCTAACTACCAACCCCATTACCTTCCTACCTATTTAACAACTTACCTACCTTTTTACATAACTACCAACCCCATTACCTACCTACCTATTTAACTACCTTCCTACTTCTTTACCGAACTACCAACCTACCTACCTCTTTAACTCCCTTTCTAGCTTTTTACCTAACCTCCAACTCCATTACCTACATACCTACCTCTTTACCTACCTTTCTACCTATTTACCTAACTACAAACCTGATTAACTACCTATTTAACTACCTACCTACCTTTTTACCTTACTACCAACCCCATTACCTACCTACCTCTTTTACTACGTTCCTACCTGTTTACCTAACTACCAACCCCATTACCTACCTACCTACCTCTTTTACTACGTTCCTACCTGTTTACCTAACTACCAACCCTATTACCTACCTACCTATTTAACTACCTACCTTTTTAACCTAACTACCAACCCCATTACCTACCTACCTATTTAACTACCTACCTACCTTTTTACCTAACTACCAACCCCATTACCTACCCTCCTATTTAACTACCTACCTACCTTTTTACCTAACTACCAACCCCATTACCTACCCTCCTATTTAACTACCTACCTACATTTATACCTAATTAACAACCCCATTACCTACCTACCTATTTAACTACCTACCTACCTTTTTACCAAAAATACCAACCCCATTATCTACCTACCTCTTTTACTAGCTTTCTACCTTTTTACCTAACTACCAACCCCATTACCTACCTACCTATTTAACTACCTACCTTTTTAACCTAACTACCAACCCCATTACCTACCTACCTTTTTAACTACCTACCTACCTCTTTACCTCACTACCAACCCCATTACCTACTTACCTATTTAAAGACCTACCTACCTTCTTACCTAACTACCAACCCCGTTACCTACCTACTTATTTAACTACTTACCTACATTTTTACCAAACTACCAACCCCATTACCTACCTACCTCTTTAACTCCCTTCCTAGCTTTTTACCTAACCTCCAACCCCATTATCTACGTACCTACCTCTTTTTCTACGTTCCTACCTGTTTACCTAACTACCGACCCTATTACCTACCTACCTATTTAACTACCTACCTTTTTACCTAACTACCAACCCCATTACCTACCTACCTCTTTACATACCACTTTAACTACCTTCCTACCTGTTTACCTAACTACCAACCCCATTACCTACCTACCTACTTCTTTAACTACCTAACTACCTTTTTACCTAACTACCAACCCCATTACATACCTACCTATTTAACTACTTACCTACATTTTTACCAAACTACAACCCTATTACCTACCTACATATTTAACTACCTTCCTATCTCTTTACCTAACTACCAACCCCATTAGCTACTTACCTATTTAACTACTTACATACCTTTTTACCTAGCCATCAACCCAATTACCTACCTACCTCTTTAACTACCTTCCTACATGTTTACCTAACTACCAACCCCATTACCTACCTACCTACCTCTTTAACTACCTACCTACCTTTTTACCTAACTACCAACCCCATTACCTACCTACCTATTTAAGTACCTACCTACCTTTTTACCAAACTACCAACCCCATTACCTACCTACCTCTTTACCAACCCCTTTAACTATCTTTCTACCTGTTTACCTAACTACCAACCTGATACTTACCTACCTACCTCTTTACCTACATTTTTAACTACCTACCTACCTTTTTACCTAACCACCAACCTCATTACCTACCTACCTTTTTACCTACATTTTTAACTACCTACCTTTTTACCTAACTACAAACCCCATTACCTACCTACCTCTTTACCTACATTTTTAACTACCTACCTACATTTTACCTAACTACCAACCCAATTACCTACCTCTTTACATACATTTTTAACTACCTACCTACCTTTTTACTTAACTACCAACCCCATTACCTACATACCTATTTAACTACCTACCTTTTTTACCAAAACTACCAACCCCATTATCTACCTACCCATTTAACTACCTTCCAACCTCTTTACCTAACTACAACCCCATTACCTACCTACCTATTTAACTACTTTCCTACCTCTTTACTGAACTACCAACCCCATTACCTACCTACCTCTTTGCCTACTTCTTTAACTACCTTCCTACCTGTTTTCCTAATTACCAACTTCATGACCTAACTACATTTTTAACTACCTACCTACCTCTTTACCTACCTCTTTAACAATCTACATACCTGTTAACCCAACTACTAACATATTACCTACCTACCTACCTATTTAACTACCAGCCTACATACCTACCTACCTACCTGTTTACCTAAGTACCAACCCCATTACCTACCTATCTATTTAACTACTTACCTACCTTTTTACTTAACCATCAACCCCATTACCTACCTACCTATTTAACTACCTACCTACTTCTTCACCTAACTACCAACCCCATTACCTACTTACCTATTTAAATACCTACCTACCTTTTTACCTAACTACCAACCCCATTACTTACCTACCTCTTTAACTACCTTCCTACCTGTTTACCTAACTACCAATCCCATTACCTACCTACCTATTTAACTACCTACCTACCTTTTTACCTAACCACCAACCCCATTACCTACCTACCTACCTATCTCTTTACCTACCTCTTTAACTACCTTTCTACCTGTTTACCTAACTACCAACCTATACCTACCTACATATTTAACTACCTACCTTTTTACCTAACTACCAACCCCATTAGCTACTTACCTATTTAACTACTTACATACCTTTTTACCTAGCCATCAACCCAATTACCTACCTACCTCTTTAACTACCTTCCTACATGTTTACCTAACTACCAACCCCATTACCTACCTACCTACCTACCTCTTTAACTACCTACCTACCTTTTTACCTAACTACCAACCCCATTACCTACCTACCTATTTAAGTACCTACCTACCTTTTTACCAAACTACCAACCCCATTACCTACCTACCTCTTTAACTACCTTTCTACCTATTTACCTAAGTACAAACCTGATTACCTACCTATTTAACTACCTCCCTACCTGTTTACCTAACTACCAACCCCATTACCTACCCTCCTCCCTCTTTAACTACCTTCCTACCTGTTTACCTAACTACCAACCCCATTACCTACCTACCTATTTAACTACTTACCTACCTTTTTACCAAAAATACCAACCCCATTATGTACCTACCTACCTACCTCTTTAACTACCTTCCTATCCGTTTACCTAGCTACCAACCCCATTACCTACCTACCTATTTAACTACTTACCTACATTTTACCTAACCACCAACCCCATTACCTACCTACCTACCTATCTCTTTACCTACCTCTTTAACTACCTTTCTACCTGTTTACCTAACTACCAACCTATACCTACCTACCTATTTAACTACCTACCTTTTTACCTAACTACCAACCCCATTACCTTCCTACCTATTTAACTACCGACCTACTTTTTTTTTACCTAACTACCAACCCCATTACCTACCTACCTACCTCTTTACCTACCTCTTTAACTACCTTCCTGCCTGTTTACCTAACTACCAACCCCATTACCTACCTACCTCTTTAACTACCTTCCTACCTGTTTACCTAACTACCAACCCCATTACCTACCTACCTATTTAACTACTTACCTACCTTTTTACCAAAAATACCAACCCCATTATGTACCTACCTACCTACCTCTTTAACTACCTTCCTATCCGTTTACCTAGCTACCAACCCCATTACCTACCTACCTATTTAACTACCTACCTACCTCTTTACCTAACTACCAATCCCATTACCTACCTACCTACCTATCTCTTTACCTACCTCTTTAACTACCTTTCTACCTGTTTACCTAACTACCAACCTATACCTACCTACCTATTTAACTACCTACCTTTTTACCTAACTACCAACCCCATTACCTTCCTACCTATTTAACTACCTACCTACTTTTTTACCTAACTACCAACCCCATTACCTACCTACCTCTTTAACTACCTCCCTACCTGTTTACCTAACTACCAACCCCTTTACCTACCCTCCTCCCTCTTTAACTACCTTCCTACCTGTTTACCTAACTACCAACCCCATTACCTACCTACCTATTTAACTACCTACCTACCATTTTACCAAAAATACCAACCCCATTATCTACCTACCTACCTACCTACCTACCTCTTTAACTACCTTCCTATCCGTTTACCTAGCTACCAACCCCATTACCTACCTACCTATTTAACTACTTAACTACATTTTACCTAACTACCAACCCCATTACCTACCTACCTATTTAACTACCTACCTACCTCTTTACCTAACTACCAACCCCATTACCTACCTACCTATTTAACTACCTACCTACCTTTTTACCTAACTACCAACCCCATTACCTACCTACCTACCTATTTAACTACCTACCTACCTTTTTACCTAACTACCAACCCCATTACCTACCTACCTACCTCTTTACCTATTTAACTACCTTCCTACCTGTTTACCTAACTACCAACCCCATTATCTGCTTACCTACCTCCCCCCCTCTTTAACTACCTTCCTACCTGTTTACCCAACTACCAACCCCTTAACCTACCTATCTATTTAACTACCTACTTACCTAAATACCAATCTACCAACCCCATTACCTACCTACCTATTTAACTACCTACCTACCTCTTTACCTAACTACCAACCCCATTACCTACCTACCTATTTAACTACCTACCTACCTTTTAACCTAACTACCAACCCCATTACCTACCTACCTACCTATTTAACTACCTACCCACCTATTTAACTACCTACCTACCTTTTTACCTAACTACCAACCTCATTACCTACCTACCTACCTCTTTACCTATTTAACTACCTTCCTACCTGTTTACCTAACTACCAACCCCATTATCTGCTTACCTACCTCCCCCCCTCTTTAACTACCTTCCTACCTGTTTACCCAACTACCAACCCCATAACCTACCTATCTATTTAACTACCTACTTACCTAAATACCAATCTACCAACCCCATTACCTACCTTCCTATTTAACTACCTACCTTTTTGCCAAACTACCAACCCCATTACCTACCTACCTACCTACCAACCTCATTACCTACCTACCTACCTCTTTACCTATTTAACTACCTTCCTACCTGTTTACCTAACTACCAACCCCATTATCTGCTTACCTACCTCCCCCCCTCTTTAACTACCTTCCTACCTGTTTACCCAACTACCAACCCCATAACCTACCTATCTATTTAACTACCTACTTACCTAAATACCAATCTACCAACCCCATTACCTACCTTCCTATTTAACTACCTACCTTTTTGCCAAACTACCAACCCCATTACCTACCTACCTACCTACCTACCTATCTCTTTACCTACCTCTTTAACCTATTTAACTACCTACCTACCGACCTTTTTACCTAACTACCTACCCCATTACCTACCTACCTCTTTACCTACATTTTAACTACCTACCTACCTTTTTACCTAACTACCAAACCCATTACCTACCTTCCTCTTTAACTACCTTCCTACCTGTATACCTAACTACCAACCCCATTACCTACCTACCTATTTAACTACCTACCTACTTTTTTTTACCTAACTACCAAACCCATTACCTACCTACCTATTTAACTACCTACCTTTTTACCTAACTACCAACCCCATTACCTACCTACTTATTTAACTACCTTCCCACCTGTTTACCTAACTACCAACCCCATTACCTACCTACCTACCTAGCTATTTAACTACCTTCCTACCTGTTTACCTAACTACCAACCCCATTACCTACCTCCCTCCCTCTTTAACTATCTTCCTACATGTTTAATTAACTACCAACAGCATTACCTACCTATTTAACTACTTACCTACATTTCTACCTAACTACCAACCCCATTTCCTACCTACCTATTTAAGTACCTACCTACCGTTTTACCTACATTTTTAACTACCTACCTACCTTTTTACCTAACTACCAAACCCATTAACTACCTACCTTTTTACCTAACTACCAACCCCATTACCTACCTACCTATTTAACTACCTACCTTTTTACCTAACTACCAACCCCATTACCTACCTACCTATTTAACTACCTACCTACCTCTTTACCTAACTACCCACCCTATTACATACCTACCTATTTAACTACCTACCTACTTTTTTACCTAACTACCAACCCCATTACCTACCTACCTACCTCTTTAACTACCTTCCTACCTGTTTACCTAACTACCAACCCCATTACCTACCTACCTACCTACCTACCTACCTATTTAACTACCTTCCTACCTGTTTAATTAACTACCAGCCCTATTACCTACCTACCTATTTAAGTACCTACCTACCTTTTTACCAAACTACAACCCCCATCAACTACCTACTCCTTTAACTACCTACCTACCTCTTTAACTACCTTCCTACCTGTTTACCTAACTACCAATCTCTTTACCTACCTACCTCTTTAACTACATACCTATCCTTTTACCTAACTACCCAACCCCTTTACCTACCTACCTACCTACCTACCTCTTTAACTGTCTACCTACCCGTTTACCTACCTACCCACCCCTTGACCTAACTACCTTCCTACGTCTTCACCTATATATGTATGTATGTATCTATGTATTTATGTATGCCTGTTTGTATGTATCTATGTGTGTATGTATGTGTATGTATGTGTGTAAAAAGAAGCTCTGCTCCCAGATGTTATATGGGCAGCCTTTTCACCGCTTCCTGGCTGTCCTCCTAAAGCGACGCAGGAAGCGCTGTAGCCATCCTCCCTGCAAGGAAAAATGACACAAGAAAACAAAATAAAATAAGACACGGTGTAAAAACTATTGACAAGAACATTTAATACACATTAATAGACAATAGAACAAAACAGCACAATTGCTATAATATTCTACTAATGCACAAATACAATATTCCCTATATCTGCATTATTCTTCTTGATCCTGAGGTTTACTGTTTTATGCTGAACATCTGACCTTAACTTTTCATTTAAAGACAGAGTGGTAAAAAAGAGACTTCACTAATAATTTTACTATAGAAAATTTTCAATATTTACTGAACACTTAAAAAAAACTAAATACTGAATAAAACTCTAGTGCAGGACTAGATTATACCATGAAATAGGATGATTATTACTAAATGACAGATAGTACATGATACATACTTGAAATATCTAGAGAAGCTTCTACATACTGCAGATATTCCTCTATAGCTGCTGTACAGCAGGATTTATTCCTTTAACTCTTACCTGTGCAGCAGGCACTGGCTCAGTCTCCTGAAGGTCCAGCCTGTGGTCTGCCTCCCCAACCAGCACCCCGACTCGGCGACGAGACCTGAAACAACAAAGCAAGCTACACAGGTTAAATGTGGTGCTGCGCTGTTTCTGGGACCTGCCCCGAGTGTGGAGGGTCGGTGAGAGGTGTCCGGTGTCCTGCTGGGGTGGCTCTGCCGACTGAGAAGATAAACAAGGGAAGAAAAAAAATCCTTCATTAGTCAATCTGTGTGGACATTCACAGTGTTACAGCAGTGAAGAGATGGTTAACCCTTAAAAAAATGCTGTTTAAAGAGGATACTCATTCGTTTTAAAGGTGTATGCTGCTTTAAATAACACTGAACTCTGACCTGTAGACTGGGAGCAGGCTCCAGAATCTCCTCCTCTCCGATACCATCCTGCCTACGACCGTCCTCCTCCACATCATGGTCCAAGCCAGCCACAACCTACAAGAAACCGAGAGGAAAAAATTAATGGGTTTCTAAAGAAGCACAGCTGTTCAATTTGAAGATGATGAGGTAAAGACAGAGATGATGTAGGACTGACTGCAAACTCCAAATACCTGTGCAGCTGGCTCAGCCATGATGCCAGGCACTGGTTCAGAGGAGTCCAGCCTGTGAGAGGGCACTGCCTCTGCAACAGACACAATGACTCCCTGAACTGGCCTGGGATGTGGAGGAGAGGGAGGCTCCATGGTGCTGGGGAGGTGGTCTTCTATGCACTGTTTAAGAAAAAAGTCAAGCAATACAAAATGTACTTATTAAATACTGTACTAAAATATACTGTAAGACCATGTGCACTGTTCTGATTTACCCTGAATAAACATATACTATACTGCATGGTGGTTTTCTTGCTTCTCAGCTAATAGCCAGGTTTAATAAGTGTGTCAAAGCTGCACAGATCTCCGTCTCTAATTAATGCACTACTTTTGTTGCTGTACTGTTTCAGTATTTTAGGTGATATGTGGTTTTGGATGCAGCTGTATGACAGTGATGCTTCACTGCAATTTAATCTTTTATTGTGCACTTTTTCCTCACCTGCATAATACAGGCCCTCAGCTCCACACAGGGCTCTGGCACTTCACCCAGCGACTGAAGACTGGTGGACAGAAGGCTGGAGTCATCGGAGCTGAAGTCCAGATCGGAGTCCACCTGCAATTGAAACATATGTTAAATTAATTCCAACCATCATCGAAAACATACACCAAAAATATCACAGTATACAAGTTTTTATAGTATGGGTTTCATATAAATGTAACAATATATAATAGACAACTGTCACTGTGTGTACCTATGGCAATATTGGCTTTACTATGGCTGATTCCATTGTAAATCAGTGTAAAGAGAATTTATGTCAAAGCAATGAACTATTAAGACTATTTATTATTAAATAAAAAGTGCTAATTATGTGCTATCATGCTTTATAAAACATCACAAACTGAATCTGTTTTAGTTTGATGGATCGAAATTAGTCCATATCAGTAAATCTGACATTTTTATATATATATATATATATATATATATATATATATATATATATATATATATATATATATATATATATATAAATATATTACTGGGTCTGATAAAGGTTTAATAGATACTTACAGAAAGAGGCGGAGTGTGAGGAGGTGAAGCCTCTGGAGCACCAGACTCCGCCTGCAGAACAGATACTCACTTTAATTCGAGCTGATCCATCTCCAGCTTTATTTCTGAATTTTATTCAGTTTTATTTAGTTCAGTTTATGAATATGGGTTTGGTCTAAAATGCGAAAAATGTCTACTGACCTCACGTGGAAGGAGGGTAGAAATCCTCAGCCACCAGGCCATTTCCGACCGCGGGGCGTTGGTCCCTCACCTGATCCGGTAACCTGAAGATAAAAACAACAACAAAAAACACAACAACAACAACAACAACAAAGAAAATACAACAATTACAGAATAATTAAATCAGAATAAAGATAATTAAACAGTCTAAAGTGTAAATCAGGTGGTGGGTATGCAGTTGTAAAAGTGTCTCTCGGAAGTGAAAAGCTGCTGCTGCTGCTGCTGCTGCTCAGAAGCTCTAAAGCTCAGAAACAGTTTAAATAAAAACAAATAAATCGAACCTTATATACGCCGCGCTTTGAAAAAAAAGCACATATATATTTTATATATATTATTTTTTATTTTATTTATTGTTATTAGTCGCTATTACCTTGTTTGTAAAACTCAATCAAATAATGAGAATGAGATCAGGTTCAAATAACACGAAAAATACAGAATTAACATAAAAATAAAAATAATAATAATTTTGAGTCGGCGCATGCGCAGTGTCGATAAGAAGCACTCGTCGATGGGTAGCAGAACTCGACAAAACATCCGGCTCTACTTAAAAAGCTACAACAGGTGTTCTGTCAAATTAAGCTACCCATCGATACGTGCTTCTTAAAGGCAGTGCGCATGCGCGCTGACCTGCAATTTTTAAGTATTTCTCGTTTTTTTTTTATCTGTTTTTTTTGTGCATTAAACAACAGTTCGACTCACTGTCATTGCACAGAAGTGTAAATGGAAATGAATAACAATAAATACAATAATTATTATTTAAAAATGATAATATCATGATATCTGGCTGTATTTTGTACCATTATACAGTGATTTATGCTTTCCCAATATATTATATATACGTCTACTACGAACATGCTCGAATATTGTTCTCTTTTTTTGTAGTTTTACAGTTAATATACATTAGGGAAGCACGGTTTGACAAGGAAGCACGACTCGACAGAACACCGGTCATTTTACTGCAGTGAGTACCTGTGGAGCTAACGCCAGTTAATTTAGCAATGCGGTTATTCAGAATTATACGACGCCTCCATTTCTGTTTATTAAAACAAGAAGAAGTGCTGCACGGTGGAAAGTTGCAGTGTTGGAGTCACGGGTGAGGAGTACTTTACTGTTATACTTTGAATATCCTTGTAGTTTAAGCCAATTTAATATTTACTGGAGTTCACATTGTTAGCATTTAAACACTGTACCACAACCAGGTCCAATATACAAATATTATCTAGCTATGATATGAGGTTACCTAAAAAATAACTTTACATCAAATTAGTTTTTTTTTCTTTCTGGTCAAGTCAAGTTTTTTAAGCACCAGTGTCTGTGCCTACTCAAACTCAATACATGTACTCAATACTACTACTAATTAGTAATTCTAATATATATATATATATATATATATATATATATATATATATATATATATATATATATATATAAGCTATATTTAAAGTGGACATAATTTGTGTGTTGTTAACATTATTTGTGTGGAAAAAAACTGCTTATTCTGTAAAAATATAAAATAGTGTGTAATGTTGTGTCCTGTTACACCGACAGGTTTCCTGTAATGAATCTAACGGGGATTCTTGCCCCATTTCTTAGAGACAGAGACCATGGGACAGAACTATACAACAGCAGACAAATATTAGAAATGTATTATCAATTTAGGTCTTTATATTTATGATTAGCACAAACGATACATGAATAATCTGTAAATATTATATATTTATTATGTTTATATATTTATTAGGTGCTGTGCTGTGTATCACGTGTAGTATCTTTGACATTTTGAAAAGGAAAAAGACTAGCATTTTGGTTAATAACTAAAAGGACACAAAGTAGCTGTAAATATCTTTTTTCAGTAATTGCATTTGTGAAGTTTAGAGGAGAAGGAATATAGAATAAAATATAGGAAATAGAATCGAAATGTCCTGCTTATTTTAATTCTTTTTCATATTTTTATTTTTGGTTCCAGTCATGCGATTGGAAATCAAGAAAGATCAGGTAAATATCTAACGTTACTTGTATGTACATTTCTTTCTGTGTGACTGTCTGACTCTTATCTATCTATCTATCTATCTATCTATCTATCTATCTATCTATCTATCTATCTATCTATCTATCTATCTATATGTCTGTCAGTCTATTTTAATCTATCTATCTATCTATCTATATATATATCTATATATATCTATATATATGTGTGTGTGTATGTGTGTGTATGTGTGTGTGTGTGTGTGTGTGTGTGTGTGTGTGTCTGTGTGTGTCTGTCTGTCTTTCTAACTAACTTTTTGTATGTCTGTTTCTGTCTGTCTTTGATTGTTTAGAAATGTAGGTTATAATTTATCAGTGGACCTGTGGAAGCCCCATGTGATTGGTGACTAGGCCTCAGTCACTCAGCAGCTCTGGCTCGATTACTCAGCCTGTCCCAGACTCGGTGAGTCGAAGCAGAAACTCAGTCGCTTCAGCTGTAACTTGTTAGCTGGGTTAGCTAGCAGGAGCTGCAGGCTGGAGAGGATGGCGCCCTCGGATCAGTCCGAGCAGCACAGTAAGGTAAAGAGCTAAAACGGGCTGGCGGCGGTGAGGCCGGGCCGCTGTGCGGTGCTGGGTCTGTGTGTGTTAGTGTATCTGTGGTTAGTTAGTTGGTGGAGGAAAAGTTTTAGCCCAGCTGCTGCTGCTGTTGCTGCTAGCGGGCTGTTTCTGACAGCTGCAGGCCACAGGCAGCTCCAGCCCTCCCGCAGACCGTTTATAAACCAGCCAGGGCTTTATTAACACTTTAACTATATCGTGTTTATTTAGTTATAGAGTTTATATGTGTGTAGATAAAGCCAGCAGCAATCTTCAGCTCTGGAACTACAAGGCTAGCAGGCTAACTAGCTAACGGATATGTGTGCAGAGCCGAGCCCGGGTCAGTGTCCACAGAGAGAGCAGCGTGTTAATGTTTACACTCAGCCTGAGCACTGCACTGACACACCACACATACCGCACAGCCTTAAACACTACAGAGAGAAAGAGCTCTGTGTTTAATCTCTTACATCTACATACTCGTGTGTACACCAATATTCTGTTTTGGTTGGCTGTCTGTTTCTGTCTTGCCTGTTTTTGTTTGTTGTATACATCTGTATCTGTTTATCTTTCTCTCTCTTTTATATCTGTATTTGTCTGTATTTATCTGTCTATATACAGGTCCAGAATCAGTTTCTCTGATTTTGCTATTTATAGGTATTTGTTTGAGTAAAATGAACATTGTCGTTTCATTCTATGAACTACGGACAACGTTTCTCCCAAATTCCAAATAAAAATATTATCACTTAGAGCATTTTTTGTAATTTATTAAAATAACAAAAAAAGATGCAAAGCTTTCAGACCTCGAATAATGCAAAGAAAACAACTTTATTCATAAAGTTTTAAGAGTTCAGAAATCAATATTTGGTTAATCACAGTTTTTTATGCATCTTGGTACGTTCACCTCCACCAGTGTTACACACTGCTTTTGGATAACTTTATGCCTTTACTCCTGGTGCAAAAATTCAAGCAGTTCAGCTTGGTTTGATGGCTTGTAATCATCCATCTTCCTCTTGATTATATTCCAGAGGTTTTCAATTGAGTAAAATCAAAGAAATTCATCATTTTTAATCTACCTATCTATCTATCTACCTATCTATTTTTACATGACTGTTCTGTTTTGGTTGGCTCTGTTTCTGTTTTTCTATGTTTGTTTATTGTATACATCTGTATATTGTCTATTTATCACTTTCTGTCTTATCTGTATATCTATCTGTCAGTACTTGTCTATTTTTGTTTGTCTGTGTTCCTCTCTTGTATATTGTTTTTTTGTGTTTGTCTGTCTTTATATCCCATTGTCTGTCTATCAAACATCTGTTAAAATGTCTGATATTAATGTGTAAAAACATGCACAGTTTTTTTAGTTCCTGTATTATCAAAAGAATAGGACTTTTAAAGTAGGATTGAATTAGGATGCATTAGGGTGTTGGGGATGATGCGGTGTGGTAATCTACTCAACATCTTGTCTTCATAACACTCTTGGCCTAAAGGAAATCAAATTCTCACAGCAATGCTCAACAATCTGGTTGAAACCTTTCACGGACAGTAAAGATAGTCATCTATTTCTGTCCATACATGTCTCTCTCTCGCTCTCTCTCTCTCTCTCTCTCTCTCTCTCTCTATATATATATATATATATATATATATATATATATATATATATATATATATATATATATATATATATATATATATATAGCTATTTATCTGTCTATGTGAGTCTTTCTAGCTATTCTTCTGTAAATTTCTATTTAAATATATAGCTATCTATCTGTTTGTCTTTCTGTCCGACTAGCTATCTATGTATATACATTGCCTGGCCAAAAATCACCACCTGAATTCAGACTTGTCTTGAGATATTCTTTTGATGCTTAATAATCACATATGTTAATGCCACTGAAATGTCTTATCCAGAAGTACTAAATAGAAGCTAAACAATATTTTAAATGTTTTATAAAAGATGGTGATAATACACAATACAAAAATATGTAACTTTTATAATACATGCAACCTTTATGCATGTGCTAAGCATTAAACATTATGATTTTAATTAAATATTTAACTGGGAAAAAAAACCCACATTTGTGTTTCCGCAGCAAAAGAAGAATATTAGCGATTTAATTATTATACAGGCTATTTATTAATATTTTTTTAAATCCTTTAGTTCTCAGTACAGAATCTCAGCCTGAGTGATCAGTGTTTCTCTCTGATCATGTTTGAAGGGTTTGTCTTTGGACGCTGTTATCAGTGTTAGGAAACTCTGTGAGAGGCTCAGTGTGATAAGTGTGTGTTTGCTTAATGCAGGGTTTCTCAATCCTGGTCATGGAACCCCCTGTCCTGCACATTTAGTCCGTTCCCTGCTTCCAGCACACCTGATCCAACTAAAAATATGTAAGGGTAGGGGTCTAAGAACTAGGAGTGGGAATCGCCGGGCATCTCACAATATGTAGATAAAATACTCATCCTAAACAAGCAAATACCAGGAATTATGGGTTTATTGGTGAATTTGACAACTAGTATTCACTGAAGGTTTACCTAATTCATTTTAGGAGCGAGATCATGTGGAGTAATGAAGCAGTAACTTTAGTACGTCAAATTGGAGGACATGCCTTGGGTGGTTTAGAGCACCTGTGTTTCAATAAAATATATATGCTGCACAGTAGAACAGTGCGTCACCACTGAAATTCTGCTAAATCTCCCTAAAGGACTTTAGCTGTCAAACGGTCATTTTTATTTGATGTGATTCACTTCAGTTCACTTCAGCCTTTTTATGTAACCTAATTCTGACTCATTGTTGGCATAGACATCTGATAGCGCTTTCATTAAGTGTTTCCTGAATTCTGATATTTGTGCTGAATATATGACCTCTGCACTGTAGATTCTGTTATTGCTGTTATTGCTGGTTTGTACTGGAGTTGAGCCCCTGTTTGCTCTTGAGCTCAATATCAGCTTCCAGGCTCTGCTGGTGTTTTGTTACAGTGCCGAATGATTGTCAGCTTCCCGACTGAAATCCAACAAGTGAGTGAAAGTGTAGAAGCTCTGTTGTCCTTTTCACCTTGTTCTGATGGAGGAATCAGGCTGTGATATCAGGATTGGCCTTCTGAGAAAAAAGAATATGCATTCAGGATATGCATTTTAATTTTCTCTTATTCCTACATCCAGTTTAACGGGACCAAGTATCTTCAGTGTTATGTAAAAAAAAAAAAAAAAAAAACTTTATCTGTCATTTTGACAATTGAGTCTGACATTGTGTCACAGTCGGTGGTCTAACAGATATAAGGAACTCACAGTTTAAACCAGATCATGATTTTTAATCACAATTTATTTTTTCAGATCCGCAAAATAGAAAACGGGGCAAATGTGAGGAAGTGATTTTAGCTTTACATTTGAAAGTATTTTTGCAATAAGGCTTAATTTGTTTTAATGACTTATTAAAATGTAATCGTATTAATGGAATCAACATTCTACGATTAATCGCACCCTTTTATCTGTATAAGACTGAATGTAATGACAAGGTGTCGTAAAACAACAAAGTAGCTGTGTGTGTGAGTGTAGGAGAAAAGAAAGGAGTAGTTAGTTATGAGATTTAATCCAGATTTTAGCATAAATAAATACAAAATCTACTCTTTAAACTCAGTAGTGATTCTGTGTTTACATCACTAAATAAAACCACTGATACATCACCAGGCTCTGTAAGAGGATTCATTTGCATGAAAAAAAAATGTTTTAAGGTTTCTAGATCAATCATATTTGTAAACTTTGGCAGGACTTATTTTGACCTAGTGTTTGTTTGGTATTTAAAGCTTTCACTGTGATTTATTTATTTATTTTTTGACACTTGAAGGTTTCTTCTGTTTAAACCCCTGTCCACGAGACTCCAGCACCTCACACTATTATAACTTTGCTTCTACTTACACTTCACAGTCTGTATGTGATTAAGGTAAAAACTGTAAAATGTAAACAGCAGCAGTAAAACTGGATTCCTCATTTTTATTGAAAAAAAATAAAATTGAGAATTTTGCATCACATTGACATGCTTATTGTAATGAAGCATGCAGTTGCAGTACACTGATCATGTGTAAGCTAAAATTACCCCATACTGCTCACCTTTACCCTTAATAATCATGCAACCTATCCAACAATACCTTGGCCCCTGTCCATATTCTGATATTGTCTGTCAGGGATCCAGAATGTAATAGGAATGAACTATAATAATGGGTTCAGTCTGAATTCAGTATAAAACTAGAGGACAGTAAAGTACAGACCTGTGTTATGGGCACAGAGACGGAGTAAAATGACGAGAGGGCATTAAAGAGAGTGTAATCCGTTCACCTGAGATTTACTATCTGAGATGTTATTTAGATGTCTGCTGTACTTTTCTTTTGGCAGTGGCTGGAATTTTATTACCTGATTAAGCCCTTTGGACAGGCATGGATCACTGACAATGGAAACAATGACTGAATTTTGCTCCATTTTTATTGTTGAGCTAATAACATTAGCGTGCTAAGTCTCTACTTCCTGTGTTCAGTTTTGAACAGGCCGCTGTTGTTCCACAGTCGTCACCCACCTTTTAGTCTCATCTTTTATAATGGTGGGAAGAATTGACTGAGCTTAAATCTAATTTAAAACTATTAGTAAAGACACTAATAGGGAGGACTCTGTTTACACAATAACTAGACGTTAGAAAATGTGTGTTTTTGCACATTACATTTTGTGACTGGTGTCAGTAATTATGGTGTCTGTAAAAGGTTTTTAGATTTCTAAGCTTTTCTGAGCTTTTCTTAGCTTGCTGGGTCAGTGTTCATCTGTTTAATTTACTGTTTTTGAGGCTAAACCTAAAAATTGGTGTAAAACTTAATCATTTTTTTCCCACATTTGGTTTAGTAAAAAAGGTTTTTCTTTTTTCTTTTCACCAAAAATATTTATTCTTTTTTCTTCCCGGTTTAATGGTATTGCACAACCTACTCTTACAAGATGCAAAAATTTACAAAAATTGTAAAAAAAAAAAAAAAAAAACATTTCTTATTTACAACACCAAATTTGGAAAAAATAAAAAACAAATTTTAACACACAATTTTCTATTTTCATTAACTAATAAATGATACACTGAGCTATCGTTATACTGTAAGCAAGACCATATATATAAATAAATATATAATAAAATTATAGGACAAATGTATTGGTATTAACACTCCAAATGCACAATATCTGAGTAAAAGGAAAGTTTACTGTTTATCCAATCAGAACAGTCTCTTAACAAATCTTTAGATGCAAAGTGCTTGATAAAGCATTGATAAAACAAAATGTATTTTTTTTGTTGTTGTTATTTCTGCCATTTCTCATTTTCTGCAAAATGCTCTAAATGACAATATTTTTATTTTAAATTTGATTTGGGGGAAATGTCTGTAGTTTGTAGAATGAAACAACACTCTTCATTTTGCTCAAACGTATACCTATAAATAATGTGTGTGTGTGTGTTTTTTTAAATATATTAGATATCAGGGTATTTATTTTATCGGCCAATCCTGAGAACTTATCAGATCATATAGGTGAGTTAAGATTTGCAGCAGAACTGTGCGGCTTACAGTTGGTGAAGCTTGGTCTTAGAAAGCTGCAGTACCTTCGTCCAACCACTAGATGGAACTCTGGTGCTGGAGCACAGCTGCTGCCACTAACAGCTCGTTAGCAGTCAGTGTGGAGATTAGCTGTTTCTGTTTAGCAGTTTCTGCTGTTTTTATTTGTATATACAATGTGTCAAATTATTGTTCCTCATGGAGGAAAGAGAAAAAATACTTTTAACCTCACTAACTGGATAATACTGCTCGGGACAGTGCATCGTTCAGCCCATTCAGTGTGTACCAGAGCTAACAAACACTACTAACCACACAAACAATTAACCACCACATTTTAACCACCAGTACTGCAGCAGCCATCTAAAATAATATTTAAAAAATCACAACTTTTCAGGTGTGCAAAAATAAATTAATAAATTCTGCAGTATTGTAGGTAACGCTAGCTTAGCTTATATGTGTCAGACTCTTAGCTGGGGTTTCCCAGTGTTTGTAATGTAAAGGAGAGGATGTGGGAGAGGATGTGTGGCATATTATATATACAGCTTGGATGATGTCACAGTAGAATATTGTTATTATTAGAATAAATGCTTAAAAACACACACACACACACACACACACACATGCCAATTTTAAAATACAAAAAATAAAAGTATGTGTTGCAATTGTTCAAAAATTTAAAATGTTGTGAACACAAACTCATATTAAAATGTTAGATTTTAGAGTGATTTTAGTGTATTTTTATTTAGAAGAGTTGGCCTTGGTCTTACAAAATGTCATGTGGTGCGACTGTGATTAATGTTAAAATTAATACATTTCCTTAATACACTTTACTTTTATTTTACAAATTCCCACTAATATTAAGTGTCTATAAATAAAGCATTTGCATTAATTTTTAGTTTTTTGTAAATAATGATCTTAATTTTGTTTTTTAGTGTCACAATCACTGGCTTTAATGTAGTTGATAGGGTATTTTTTTCCTGTAAATCCTATAAAACCGTTAAAATCTTTTCTAAAATACCATTATCTTCAGCATACAGTATCAATAGTTAATATAAAAGCAGAAAGATGAGCTCTGGATAAAGATATTTCTTTTAAACACATTTTAATATCGGACAACCAAAAAGAATACTTTAAATTATGATTTAATTTGTTAAGAAAAAAAATCCAAACCAACCTGACTCTGTGTGAACAAAAGAAATCTGTAAGTGGGCATTTACTTTTTCACAGCACTGTATGCTGTTTTTTTTTAAATGTTTGTTTATTTAAGGCAGCTGTTTGTTTTAGATGGCTGTAATTAGGTAAAATTACTAAGTTTGCCTGGAATGGTTGATTGGACCCTGCCGATCGGTGATTGGCCCATAAAATGCTGATCAATCCGTCTCTTAAAAATATCCTACATAAATAAAACATTAATAAAATGCACCTGCTGTTGTTTTTAAACCAAGTCAGCATATCAGCTTTATTGATATTTATGGGTTCTGCTTGTGTATAGAAACAGAATTGGCAACATTTGAGGTCAGCATTATTGAGGTTATGCTCATTTGTTGTACTTTAACTTAATAATGTAATTATTGTGACGTGCCTCGTAAATAGAGTTCAGTGTAGAAATAAATATAGCATTACTCCCCACTTAATCTGTTCTGTTTTGTATTGTAATAAAAGGGTCAATTAATGAGTAATTAATAAGTAATTTTCCCGCTTTGTAGTTAGAAATGTAAAGAATGATCATGTATAATGAACAGATTGTTTGCTAACAGTTAACAATATTTCTAATAGGAAATGAAGTCAGAATTCAGTTTAGTTAATAAGTCCAGCTAAACTCACTGTATTATGTAAGAAACACCTCTAGGTGGAGCTGTAACACAAGCCTTCTCTTCTCTTTTCTCTGCAGAGTGGATCTCCAGTCCGAGACGATGCTCCACCACGAGAAGCACTGGTAAGACGATACTCGTGCTCTGAATATCACCTCTATCCTTCCTCACTAAACTCCTCTAAAAACACAGAGTCTAAACATGTGCTCTCAACATGCTTACTCAGATTATGATAGACCATCTTGTGCGCTTACACACTGTTGTTTACACCTGGTCACTTCTTAATGTTTTAAACACATGCATTTTTACACTTTTTGACCCAATGTGCCTCCAGTTAGTCAGCCCAAAATCTGATTTCTGTGCAGGATGGAAGATGTACATTCATAAAAATTGTGCGTTAGTTATTACTGGTGTTACAGTTGTACTGGGAGAAGTTTTGGTTGTTGATTGTGTCTTGTAGACTCAGATACATTTACACTGTTTTAATATGTGGCTCAAATGTGTGTCAGAACACCGCCTGAAATGGGTTTGAATGATGGGATTTGTATTTGTTTTAAATACAATTCAGTTTTTTATATATACACCTTTTTTGCGAGGTTTGCATTTATCCTGATATCATCCTGATAAATAATATATATCAGTGATTTCTCTAATGATGATCTGATAACATTAAGATTCACTTGTTTGCATCAGAATGTAGGACTAAACACCCCATGTCTATTTATGGCCTCTTCCAAACATGGTTTGAGTTATCCGATAAAAAAATGGTCAAAAAATGGATTTCGTACACATTTTAATGCAAGTGTGAACAGAATGGCCTTTTTAATATTAAATTCTGTCAGTCAGGCGTTTGTATGTTTGTTATCTGCCACATTTTAAAGGGCTTTGAGACCTTTTTGTCTAAAACTCCACTATTACTAAACTTTTCACTTTCTCTGAGCACGACAATGGTCAAGATCAACAAATTTTATAGTTGGGAAAACAGAAGTTATGGATGTTTTGTTTGATTTTATGCAGGAAAGTATGCATAAAGGATGCATTTTAGTGACAAGTGTAAACAGAATCAAGGTAATCAAAATAGATCCAGAAACGGATACAAAACGTGTTCTAATACCTGGTAGAAGCAGTTTTGGTCACAGTAAAGGAATTAAGTTTAAATCTGCTAATAAGTAATGTTTGAAAGCTAGTTTTGAATAGGGTCCACTCATCCCTAGCTGTGTTATTAATCATTAATGCAAAAGGCTGTAACTTATTATCCTATAACTCCAAATAATGTTAATATTATTGTATTAGCTGTTTGCCATATAAAAGGTGTCCAGAAAGCTCTCTTGTTATGTGTTTTAACAACATGTACTTTAACATCTCACCTCAGAGACAGCATCAGGGTAATATTTTGCATAAATCTATTTGGGTTGAGCATAATGTTTTGCATAAATTTAGAGCTAGACATAATAGAGACGATGATGAGGTTATTTATTTGTCTTTTTGATGAGCAGACGTAATCAGCCATATTCTAATTATTTCAGCCGTTTTTTTTTTGTCCCAGAAGTTATTATCCTGTAGTTAAGAGTGTTTACTGGTTTATATGTCATTTAAAACCCAGAATCGAACCCATCCCCTTTGTGTTCCCTCTCTCACCGACACACACACTGCCTGCAGCTTGTTTAGTAACATCCGAATGATTAGTTTCTGAATTGTTCCTTTTTGTTTAATGTGATTTCACGGCATATATGATCTCAAACCGAGCTCAAGGCGCTCACCTCAAAAGCGGAAAAAATGTGGATTATTAAGGCTCCTCGGCCTCCTAACCGGTCGACAAGTCGCCTTTTTTCCCCCTCCTTTTCTCTTTTTGATGAGCTGCTCTTTCCCAGTTAAGTGGATTATTACAGTGCTGGATAATTCATGTCACAAGGCATTATTTGGATGAGGTGAATAATTGAAATCTGTGTCTGAAAGGATTTGATGTGGATGAGAGGAAGGGGACTGGTGGCAGGGTTGGAGGGAGTCAGAGGCAGGCTCTGGGCGGCTGTGCCGGGGTGTCAGGCTGGGGACAGCACTCATGCTAACAGGTTCTGACTCACCTCGCCGGGATGGGCGGTCCTCACTCCTCGGTGGCAGGCGGCCCCGGCCGTCTGAGCCATAGCAGGTTTGGACCTGCGCTCCGCTTCGCGCTGTCAATCAAACCCAGCACCAGTCCCATTCAAGCCTGAATGAAGCTCGCCTCCGGGGGCTGGCATCCCCACCCAGCTCACCGGCTCAGCCTCTGTGCTCTATTCCTTACTCTATCTGTCTCTCTCTCTATCTGTCTATCTGTCTCTCTCTCTATCTCTATCTGTCTCTCTCCCCCTCATTCCTCTCCCTCACGCCTCCCGTACATTTCCTCTTTCTTTAATGCTGTGAAAATTTCCACCTCAGGCAAACAGCATAGCACGTTCTACATCTGATGTTTGAGTGTGTGAACGTGGTGTAAAAGTCTCTGAATGATAATTAGAGGTGTAATTAGGAGTGTAAAACGTGAAAACTCAAATGTGTGTATTTTAGTGTGTATTTTTTGCTAGAAGAGTGTTTTATAGAAGATAATAAAAAGATGCTTTACACTCGCAACTGTTTTAGCAACCACAAATGGTTCTTTTGCAGTGTTGCTTATGGAAGTTTTTTTTTTTTTTTTTTTAATATTACTAGAAATATTGATTTTTTTTTTGCAGTATTTTGTCAGTTCTTAGATTCTAAGATGATTCATTCATTAATTCACTGCTTTATTTTATGTAGTGTTTAAGCCCTGGCTGCAAGATAACAGTGTTGTACTCTGTCTGTTGTCTTGATCTCCATTTCAGTTTTCACATATTGAGTAAATTCTTTAAAACTTGAATTGAGCCACTGGGAGTCTAGGTTTATCTTTTGGTTTACATTGTTAATAATAATCTGTTCCTTATTCATTATCACCATCCACATTTACTTACAAATAGAGTTAGTATACACACAGCTTGTCTTGTCTGTGTAGAGAAGTACTGCCAGTAGAATAG
The DNA here is from genome assembly GCF_023375975.1 of Astyanax mexicanus. Taxonomy (NCBI): domain Eukaryota; kingdom Metazoa; phylum Chordata; class Actinopteri; order Characiformes; family Acestrorhamphidae; genus Astyanax; species Astyanax mexicanus. Next base: position 41,368,685 of record NC_064420.1, on the reverse strand, counting down.
GACTCTCTGTAGCAGTTATACATTAACCTATTTACATCATTCCTAATGCCAGCTGTGGGTTAGAGATGGATTAATCCACCAGTATTGAGCTGTAGAGCAGTAGAACTGTGTTCTCTGGAATAATAGTGCTTCATCCAGTCCTTTGGGGATACAGTATAATTAAAAGTCCTCCATGGACAATGGGGACAGTTACATTTACTACAACTACTTTATTTTTTTTCCAGTTACCCTTGATTTTGGTAGAAGCAATAAATTAATAGGTATCCTATGACAGTTTTGTCTATATAGATTAAGATTGTTTATATAAGTGGGCTTTACGTTAAATGTTTTTGCCTTTACTCCACTGTAATGGGGACTGTTAGGGGTGGGTGATGTGGACCTAAAATAATATCTTGATATTTGAGGGTATGTTTATAATAACGGTATTCTCGCTGGTTTGACTAAAATGCTGAATATATATATATATATATATATATATATATATATATATATATATATATATATATATATATATATATATATATATTCTTTCCAGAATATACTACTTCAACAAAAACATTCAACAGAAAACATCAGATTTTTTTTTTTTTTTTTATGAATAACTGATAAAAAACTAACAAGATTTTTTACAGCAAAATAAATGTATCATAAAAGTAACGTCATGTAACATGAGTACTATATCAATATACAATAAATGGCAACAGTCAAAAATTATACCTTTTAAACTTTACAGCAAATCATCATACAAAATAGACTGCTTATTGATTTTAATAATATATATATATATATATATATATATATATATATATATATATTGTTTTATAATTTTTAACAATATCATTGTGTACAATATGATATGGCACACCCCTAATGACCGTACCCTGAGCTGGTAGTGAGGTTATGCTGCAGGGCTGTATGTGAACAGACTCCCAGGCCGACCCTGCCCTGCCCGCTGGGCTCGCTCTGTGTGCCCCAAATATCACCGGCCTCCTGTTGAAAGAGGCAGGGATGCAGAAGCTGAGGGAGGAGGTAAAAAAGGAGGAGAGGGAGGGGAAAAAAAAGAAAAAGTTGTCAGAAGAACATGCCGGTCTCGCTGCGACTTCAAAAGCTCCCCTTCCCCAGGATATTAAGCGACTGTGATGAAAAATTTAGTGAGCGTTAAATAAGGCGCTTTGAAGTGATCTGTTTTGGCTCAGCAGTCTCCGAATTTCCGGAGCCCCTCTGCTATCACCACCATGTTGGGAGAAGGGGAAAAAAAGACCTCACAAAGCCCAGGAATCGGGGGCAGTCTAACAAGATGCCAACATTAACATTACAGCCAGTGGCACTGGCCGGAGGGCGGGGGCGGGTTGGTGGCTTCTCGGCCTTTCTGTCACTGTCTTTTTCACTAATCCCGTTTTAATTTTTTTCCTCCTGGTTTCTCTCTTTTCCCTCCGCTTTGCTGTCACCCCTTGCCCTGCAGTTATGGTAGACATCTGTTGCTCATATGTTAGTTTTGAAAATGAGCTTCTAGTTCTTTGGGGACTTGTGGAACACAGTAGTTCTAGGCAGCAGGCGCTGTTCAGGACCACGCCAGAAGCGGCCTCCCTTTGTTACTGGAAAGGCTGAACTGTTTCTGAGAAAGCAGTTGGAGTTGTTTGGTTTGATTGATTATTTGTTGTTTGATTAGCTTGATGTTGATCCAGGCTCTGCCCACAAAGTATATTGAGAATGGACAAGCTTTAGAAATTGTTATTTAACATGATCTCTGGCTAAATAATGGCAAAACATTGCCAAAAATCCCATTTAACCCTTTTATCTGAACACAGAAATAATTGTGTGGGTTTTTCATTTCACATAGATGTTAGGACACCCCATGAAAACCTTTTGTCTTTTTAGCATTTATAAATAGATTTTTATTGAAACAGTTGTGAAAGATAGAGATTATATAGCTGAACACAAACAGTATGGAAAATAAAATTAAAATAAAAATTGTTTCTTAGATTTACAGTGCTTTTATTTTTATTGCAGATAGTATGAACCCAATGTATTTTATGTTTTGTCTGGCAGAAATTATTTAATTTATTCAAATTCGTTTGCCACATTGTATTGTACGCAATAATATTGACAATATTTTTTTTATATTGTTTTTGCAAAAATACCCAAAATAACGTCACATTATTTTATTCTTGCAACTTTTTAAAAATAATTCTAGAGACTGTTATATATGAGGTTATATCTGTCCAGTATCATTTATTTTATTTTAACCCTGGATCTATGGAGTGTATTATTATTATCATGACTTGTTGAATCTTTGACTCTATTAGAGGTGTGCCATGTCATATCGTATGCAAAAATATCACCAAATAAACTACAATATTTATTTTATTTAAGTGGTGTATTCTTGAAACTTATACATTAATAGTTTTTTTATTAAATGTTTTGTCATATCGGCAAGAATATTGTTATCGAGAAAACACCCTGAACCATTTTGATATTAATTTACAGCTACCGGTATGTTGGCCACCCCTAATATACATTCATTCCTGCTATTCAGGCCTTTCATTTTTTTCTTACAAAAAAGTTGTAGCAATGAAGTCCTTAGTAATGTTGCCATACCTTCTCACTTAAAAAAAAAAAAAAAACACTTGAAAAGGAGGTTTTCCTGTAAACAAAAATACCTTGTCATCACAGTTTCTGTTTCACAGTTGTTTTCACGCATTGTCTATTATGGGACAGGTCAGGACTACAGGACTTCCCTCTTCTTCTACATCTTTGCCTTTATAATGTGTGCAGCATGTGGTTTGGCTGTATCTTGTTGAAAAAAATGCATAGAGCTGCGTGAAAAGTACTTGAAGGCTCCAAGAGCTAAATGTACTAAAATAACCCCATATGCTGATGGTCCCTGGCTTTTGAACGTGTTGCTGATAACAGTCTGAATTATGTTTTTTTTTTATATATATATTTATTTATTTGGTCCAGAGGTTATGGCGTCCTATTCATCTAATAAGAAATATAGGTCAGGAATACTGATGCATCTCACCATAAAATGCATTTATTACTACTGTGCGATGGTTTATCACAGTTTTAGAGAAATTGATGGCTTCTGTTTTGCACAGTACAGTTTTAAATGGTATTTCTGAATGTAATTTTTTGTTGTAAAAGCTATGCAAAAGTAATCCATTGCTCCTGTGGCTATATTAGCAGTTCTTGAATGACTCATCTAGATGCAGCCCATCAAGGGGCATCAGATATTGAGTTTGAAAGCTTAGCTTCATGTATGAAATCTGAACTCTAGCCAAAATTGATCAGATTTATTGGTAAAAGTTCTGTTATCTTCGTTGCTATGAAAAATTTCCAAAACACAATAATGGGAAGAACAGATAAGTCAGTTCTGGGTATCATAATTATAAAGCCCAAAATTTAATTATTCAGAGGTTCAGAGACTGTAACCGGCCATAAATCTAAAGCACTAACACATTGTTCCTTTGGTGAAGCTTTGCAGCAATTAGGAGTGTTTTTTTTGCTTTTTTCTGCTCGTTTTGTTCCTCATTATTTTGCTCTAATTGTGAGTGTAATCCATTACCGGAGCTGTCTGCAGTAAAAAGGCCGTTATGGTTGGCATGGGGACCCAAACCTCTTAGATATTCCCGCATTATTGGGGAAGATGGTCACTAGGAGGCTGTGAGAAGTTCAGCACGGCTGCTTGTACAAGGAATTGAGACACAGTTAAACTGTGCGCGGGTTCAGTTGCCCTAAAGGTAGTCAGTTTTATTAAATTGTAGGGGAGAAAAAATGACTGGAAAGTTAATATTGTCTGTCTTGTAATTATGGCTGGGCAATATGACCGTGTTATTGTTATTATAATAATAAAGTTAGAAAAAACATTGTTCTGAGGAGCTTGTGGGGATCAGCAGGACTTCTGGAACATAGAAAAATGCCACATATCATCATAAAAAGAGCCTGTAAAAATCTTGTGTTCTGTGTCTATTATTAAAAATGTGCTATAAGTCTGTTCATGTTATATATTTGGTGCATGGAGAATAAGCAGTTGTAGTTGTTTCAATATGCAGATGTTTTGAGTCGGATGATATTTTTAAAATCTGGATGATATAAACTGATATTGACAGTAAGCGTGTTAAGGATATCATCAGTACTTAAAGAACACCAACCTAACTGTACATTTCATTACAGAGAGTGTATATAAAAACAAATGTGCAGAAAAATTTAATAAGAGCCACTGTACTATGCATGAAGCAAGCATTTAAATATAGCAGAATCGGACACTGCTGATTAATTTAGCTTTTTGTCTGCATGTTAAAACATAAATACTGTGTATTTAAAAAATACGTACTGTGTATCATAAAAATGTCTTTCCATTTGCGATATTATAATGTGATATAATATTTTTACCCTTTCACCCAGCTCTATCAGTGCCTGATTACTTACACGTGTTGATATTGATATCGGAATTGTATCTTATTGACCAAAATTATTTGATAAGTATATTGTGATTATAGATTTAACTAAACACTTAAATTGTGCATATTTTCTAAAGCTTTTTGTACAATACATGGGGAAAAAAAATCACACTGCATTTTACTGAAATTGGGTTGCTGGTCAGTATACACTATTAAGTTATGAATTGGGTCTGCTTTCTGTTTGAATAACCAATAGGTCAGTACTGTCCAGCTCCAGTGTTCATGTCACAGTCGAGCCAGAACAAAAAAAACCTTGCCATCAGTATGGTTTTATCAGTTTTATAAGAATGACGTTGGAATTTTTCTGTGACAGTAAAATTGCTTGAGAAGCATTAGTTTCATTTTTAGTGTAGATTTTTAATTTAACAATCAACGCATTCTGTGCTTTGTCGTTTTGAAAAGAGGTGGTGGATAATGTATCTGAGGCGTGTGCTTGTTCTTACTGTCTTTAGAATTGAGCAGCAATAGCCGCTCACTGCTCCAGGCATGCGCACTCATGCAGCGGGAGTTTTTTTATTTTTTATTTTGATGTTGTGGTATTACATTTGATCAGTGGCATTTATCAATATTAAAAGTTGCATTTTTCCTGTTGAAGTAGACGAAGAAAAGTTATCAGACATTGTGATTTTAAGAGCAGTCAGCCTGTGGAACGCTTCGTATTTGAGACAGATGTCGGAGCGAGAGCTTGTTGAGCGAGAGCGTTCAGCAGTGCGTGTGTGTGTGTGAGTGTGTGTGAGAGCAGGGAGCTCAGTGTAATGATGTGTTGTGGAGAGTGGCACTTGTGTGTCCTGAGCTGTTGGAGTTTGTGGTTAATGACACAGGAAGGGTCCGCTGCTGCTTTATTGTTGCTGTGTTGCACTCCCTCCCCCACCCCACCCCACCAACACCACTAACACCACTCCCCCCTCCCCCCCCCCTTCGCTGTAGCATCCTTGGAGGACTCTGTATGAATTCTCACTGTCATGTCCAAGGACGAGTGGCGCAGGGTCAGCTAATTGCTTTTATGATTATGATTTCACGTCAGATTTATCGTGCGTGCTCGGAGCGCTGCTCGAGGTCTGCGGCGGACGCCGGCTTCGGGAAAATGAGTTTACGGCTCCGGGCTCGCTCGGCCTTCTTGTTTTAGCACAGGTCGCTCTTTTTGACTCATTACACATTACTGATTGGAGGTGAATCACAAGCCAGGCTTTCCCCCTTCAGACGTCTTTGAGTAAATTTTTCTTGTTTGGGTGTAGAATCCCCGCTTGAACCTCATGTTTGTTTACTGGTATGAAATGCTTATGTCATGATTGAGGGATGACACAGACCAGCATTCTCAGTAGTTTCCCGTTTGAACTGTAAAATGGCATGTCTATAAAGCCCCACGTCTTTCTTCTGACTCTCTGAAGCTTCACTAAGTGACTAAATTATTTGGACTCTCAGTAGTCTCATAGTTTCCAGAATGGTGAACTGCGCTCTTTCTCTTTTTTTCTCCGGTTGATGACTGTTTTTTGCAGCTCTTTGAAAATGATGAGTAGATAGAGATGAGTGGAGCCCAGATTTCATTATTTTGTGGTTTTGGTCTTCTGTGAGCTGCTGGACCAGATCACTGGAGCCCGTTCCCCAAGGGCCAAATACAGTAGATTTATGGCCGGACATCTCCCCACATGAAAAGGCCATTTCTTTTTCATTTTTTTTTCTTTTCTTCATACGCTCAATTTTCATCTGTCAGCCTTTTGAAAGTCTTTTGTTAATTATGAGAGATGAACAGATTTGGGGAAGAAGGCAAGAGCTTCGTTTTAACACCTTCTTTTCAGTCTTGCTTCCTCTTATAATCTGTCTTCTCCTGTGGTGTAAAGATTCAGATTTATTTATTTTTTTGTAGAACTGAATATTGTGGTAAAACGATTCATTGTAATATGAGAATTGTAAGTAATCAGCTAATGTACAACTTCAACCTGGTAGATGTCGTCATTTAAAACAACATATTGAATAGAGATTTAAATTTGAAAGGTAAAATAAGTGATGGACTATATACTAACATTAAGGCTATAATGATTAGTCATTAAAGGTAATTGACAAAGTTCAAAGACATTCAAAGTTTCTGTGCCAACAAATTGTTTACTTGTAAGAGGACATTTAAAGTGGACTGAAATGCAATAGGGGAGGGGTAAGGGTTGATAATTCACTCACACTTGGTCACCAAGATATTAATATACGTACAGCTCTGAAAAGATTAAGAGACTGCTTTAAAAATGATGAGATTCTTTGATTTTACCAGGAGTGGCATAAAGTTATCCAAAAGCAGTGTGTAAGACTGGTGGAGGAGAACATGTCAAGATGCAGGAAAAATGTAATTTAAAAACCAGGGTTATTCCACCAAATATTGATTTCTGTACTTTTAAAACTTTATGAATATGAACTTGTTTTCTTTGCATTATTTGAGGTCTAAAAGCTCTGCACCTTTTTTTATTTCAGCCATTTCTCATTTTCTACAAATAAATGCTCTAGATGACAATATTTATATTTGGAATTTGGTAGAAATATTGTCTGTAGTTTATAGAATAAAACAACAATGTTCATTTTATTCAAACATTTACCTATAAATAGCAAAATCAGAGAAACTTGATTCAGAAACTGAGGTGGTCTCTTAATTTTTTCCAGAGCTGTATAGATATATATTATCTTCCATTCCTATCTACAGGAGGCTTAGCCATGCTTGTTTTAGGAGATGTAGTGGTGAAAGTAGTGAGAAGCAAGTCTTAAACTTGCTGAAAGAGCGATCCCTGCCGCCTGCGGTTTTGTGCTGACTGCTCGAAACCTGGCGAGTGCACGGCCGGCAACATGTGACGTTTTAATAGAATGGTTGTATCCCTGTGGGAAAGCACAATTAGATTTGTCAGATGAGTCAAAAACGATCAACAGGAGAAAGTCCTGAGGATGAGTCAAAGACCAGTGGCTCCTCTGCTTCTGCCTGAGTCACCACTGAAGAACCGTTCGGACCGTATCAGTCAGCCGTTTTGATCTAATCAGGACAGGATTGTTGCGTGTATTAGTTCGTACATTAGTGAGATGCAGTTTTCTCAGTTATGGTAAAGTTTACATTAGAAACGCTGTTTTCTGGCTGGTGTTGACGCGGATGTTGAGCAATTTGTGGCATTTGGGTTTTCCACTTATTGTCGAGCTTAGTATGCCGAGTCATCATTAGTCATAACATACATACAGCTTGTTGCTCAGCAGCATTTACGTTAAAATGGGTCAACATCATTGTAATTAGATCAGTTAGGAATACTTACATACACTATTGTGTTGGAACACTTTCTTCTGAAATCAAGGTTTTAAAAGATATTTTAATAAAAAAAATTTAAAGTTTATCCTGCTTGCTTTTGTTTTAAGTTTGGAGTTTGGAGCAGTGCGGTGATGATTTAATTGCATTCAGCGACAAAAGTGTAAGTAAGAATAGGATGTTGGATGATCACCACCCTAGTTCATCTCAAAAGTATTGAATGGAGCACCATTACTCCAGAGAACTGCTCCACAGCTCAGTGATGGAGAGCTTTGTATTCATTAATCATAGTGTCAGTAAGTTTGTTTAAATGTTTGCTACTCAGATTTTATGCATATGATACTGTTTATTTAATCAAAACAATGTGGGCAATGTGAGTTTTTAAGCAATTCTAAATCATTGTAAAAGTTGAGAATCATTACAGTATTGCAAAACAAAATATTGAGACACTGAATATATTAATATTTTCCCTAGTAAAGGCAAGCTTTTGCTTTTTTGAGACATGGTGTGTAATCGCTACAGATGGCTGAGGCATTGTTGAGTATCAAGCTTGTGATTTTTAAATGATTTTTAGATGATAAAGCCGTTGCTTACAGTAAATGGTGGAAGATCCTGAATTTTATAATATTTGTGAAGCTCTTAATGGCTTGCTTAATTTTATCCATTGTTATTAGCTGCCTTTTTACTGAGTAAATAACCCTAATCAGAAAGGAAGTTTTCTCAGTTGTAGTGTATGCTATTCGGCTATTACTTACTAAACAGTTTGAAGATCTGTTCTGCTGTTGTGTGTGTGTGTGTGTGTGTGTGTGTGTGTGTGTGTGTGTGTGTGTGTGTGTGTGTGTGTGTGTGTGTGTGTGTGTGTGTGCGTGTGCGTGCATGTGCGTGCCTATTAGGGGTGTCACGATCTCGATATTTTATCGAAATCGAATCGAAATGAGGTCATGGTCTCGAGTATCGAAGTCAAAAAGAGGATCGACGATCCCTCCCGCGCGCGCTACGCAAATAGCGCAGCGCGCTACGCAAATGGCGCGGCACCAACACAGCGCATCCTATTCATTTAAATAGAGATAGCCACTGCATGAGCGCAGTCGGCGGGAGTGTGATCACTGTTTTTATCTGTCCAACGGGGGAGGGGGGGCGGGGGTTGGGCGCGCAGGTTTTGTATCTGTATCTAACGGAGGGGTGGGTGCGCGCAGGTGAGAGCGTGTGAACTCGCTGAAATGCGTGTGTCAGTGTGACTTGAGAACACTGACTATAGATCACAGTGAGGTGGATTAAAAATCTTAAACTTATAATTGACTACACCTGTTGCTTTCCATTGAATTAAAAAAACATCTTTCTCTCAGATAAAGTAAACACAAGCGTGTTTCTGACTAAAATAAAAGCTTTTCAGGAGAGATATAAGTTATGTGTAAATATTTATAAGACAATACCTGACAAAATCTGTTTTAATGACGTTAATAAACATCACTGTGACAGCGCTAGTCACAGTTTCACCACATCACTTATCTAACCAGCCTGTACTGATTTCTGCCCCCCAATAATGCTTTCAATAACCTCTAATAGCCTTTAATAGTCTTCAGTAGCCTTTAAAAGACTTACCTGGCGGCCGTGGTGTGTCCACTAAACTCCGTAGTTATAAACATCCTGAGGTTAGCAGCGCGCTAACTGACCTGTTTATAATGTAATCCGAGCAGTGACTCCGTGTCGGCTGTTCTAACCTGCTGCTGTTAGCTGCTTGGGCTGAAAGATGAACTGTAGTGAGCTGTATTATCCGGTTAGTGGGGTTAAAACCTTTATTTGTTTACAGAAACAGTAAAAACGGACTGGCTGAGCCCTGTAGCCCGTGGCTGGGCTGTACTGAAGTAGTGACTGAGTGAAGAGAGCGGGGCTTGTGCTGCTGCAGCTCCGACTAGTGGTTTGATGAAGAACTGCAGCTTCATGTAAGTGAGCAGTTTCACCAGCCATCCACACACAGCTCTGATAAACTGCTTGTTTTAATAGTGCACACTGTTGCTACCAAAAAAAGTCACTAGATGGCATTACCATATATATCTTAATAAATAATAATAATAATATTTATAATATTTATAATAATAATAATAATAAATATATTATTTAAATTTTATGAGGCATAAAATAATAACAAGAAAAAAAAACAAGAAAATCGAGAATCGAATCGAATCGTGACCCTCAAATCGAAAATGAAATCGAATCGAGGATTTAGAGAATCGTGACACCCCTAGTGCCTATGTGTTATCCTGTATGTAGTCTGATAATAACCACAGTGCAGTCCAGCCTTTCACTGCTCTCTGTGACCCTGTGCTGTTAGCTCTCATCTTGAGAACTTTTTATTTTTATTTTCATCACTTGCCTTCCAGTGTCTGTTTTATGCTCGCCACTTTTAAGAAATGCTGTATTTGAAGTCTGTGATTAGGCAGAATACAATAAAATTTAATTTGTACTTGGGATTTTATTTGTAGAATTTGAAATCATTGCCGCTGTATTAATACGAGCGGATTGGCGAGGGCAGATCTGTAATTTCCGAATGGCTGTTACTGTATCATTATACGTTTTGCATGAGGGATGACAGAAATATGACACAGTTTTAATTACAGCACTACAGACTATAGGCTTTAAAGTGCCTGGGAAGGGAACTGCACGGCTTTGGCCATTGACACCAACTTTGTAATTACTCGCGTCTGAATTGAAGTTTTCCTCCTGGCCTTATTTGTATGTCGGGGGAAGCTGGAGGAAGAGCAGGCATGTCAGGAGAAAGAGAGCGGAGACTAAAAGTCTCAGGCTGCCTGTCCCCTGTCAGGCAAACACATGCACTCACGCACGCACACACACACAAACACACACGTCCCTCTCAGCCTCCAATGTCACTTTCAAGGCATAATTATCCCAAGTTGTGTTGATTAGTGTAAGAAGCAATTATGCCAGTTTTTCCGCCGCAAATGAGGAGACGTGATGGCCCCCTGATTGACAGGAAACATCCCTGCTTTAATAAGTAAATGACTATGGTAATGCAGGTACTGAGACCCTTTGATATGTCAGCATCTTTTTCGTTGCAGGCCCTGTCCCTCTGATTTTAATGAACGGGAGGCTGATTGAAGCCCTGTGTGTTTTTTCCACTCGCGCAGTCTGTCAGGAGGGAGGCCTGTATGTAACTCCGTGAGCGTTTCACACCATACAAAACACACACACACACACAGTCTCTCACAGCAGCTTCTTCCAGAAGCGTTTGATCAAATGAATGAGAGGAAAACGGTCTCCTTGGTACAATGCGAAAGCCAGCATTTCCTTGTTGTATCACTTTAAAGCATGCAATTATTTTTCAGAAGTCTGGAAATCAGAGAAAAATGATTTGTAATTGACACATTGGGAATGTTCTTTATCGGCCCGCGCAGTACGTTATTAGCTGTTAATTCATCTGCCAACTCCCCTGCAGCGCCAGTTATTTGTTTAAATGGGGGGATTCCCATGGTGCGTTTGTAACTGCGCTGCTGAAAACACTACTCTCTATAATTATTTAACATTACACGCTGGCTTATAGCGGTTATCGGTTGAGGGATATTAGCGTGGGACGAGGCGCGAGTTGTTTAAACATGAATGAGGCTCCAGCTCGACGCTTTGTGAGGGAGTTTTCTGCCATTCGCATTCTCTGAATGCAGGAGCTTTTCCTGATTTTACTGTCATGCGCTGTATAAGCTCTTACAGTGAAAAGCATAGAGTTAGGTACAATACATGTACAGAAGTATTGGGACACCTGCTCATTTAGCTCTTGTTTATTGTATTGTTTACTGTCTACTGTTAGGGGATTTTGGAGTATTGCAGTGAGGTATTAATTACACACTGTGACGAGTGTCCATAAGGTCAGGACTCATTCCAAACTTCCCAAATGATCCCAAAAATATTTCATGAAGCGCCATTTATCCAGAAAACACAGTTCCACTGCTCTACAGATCAGTGCTGGGGCTTTCTCTAGAGCCTTCTACTCCAAGCCTGGCATAACACAGGGTGCAGAAAATGCTCCTCAGGGTCATATTATTTTGGCAATAGTTCTTTACTACTGCTAGACAAGCTCTGTGTGTGTGTGTGTCTGTGTGTGTGTGTCTCTGTGTGTGTGTGTGTGTGTGTGTGTGTGTGTGTGTGTGTGTGTGTGTGTGTGTGTGTGTGTGTGTGTGTGTGTGTGTGTGTGTGTTTGCTTTTGCAAATCTGTGTCAGCAAGAGGTAAAACTTAAAAGTAGCTGAATGCATTCTTTTAGAACGAGTGTCATCCAACACTTGGACATATAGGGTCAGGCTAAATAAGCCCAATGAATCATTTTTAGTAGGGTTGGCTATTATGATAATATTTACTGTTATAGTGCATCATGCATTTCTTATTTGTCTTAGGATAATGTCTGAGTACACGAACACTAACCAGCTACATGCTTCATTACAAAGTGAGCAAAGATGATTTTACGTAGTGTTCTTTCTATCTTGACGTGTGTTAATCAAGAGAGATTTTATGGTTTAGGTTATGCCCTAAGAATGAGGCCAATGCAGAGTCTGCTTTTAGTTGTGGATAAAGTTTGTCATGAAGGTTAACCATTCTGGATCGGTGCAAATATTTCTTTAGCAGTTTGTAATAAGTGGGAAATACTGGGTCATAGATGTTGAGTGTTTCTAGAACTATTTAAGAGCAGTAGGACCTAACAAGTACAAAAAAACAAACTTTGTGTTTGTATAGGAATTTGTTTTTGAAAAAAAAAAAACAAAAAAAACTTTTTCATTTATTTATTTAAACTTCCTATTATAAAAAAATGTAAAAAAAAAAAAAAAAAAAAAAAAAAAACTGCATGCCATAGGAAGATAGAGAGGTTATGTTACATAAATAAATATATATTTTTTTAATTACCTCTCATTGTGCAGAGAAGCAGAAATGTCTCAGGAGGATTAAGCTACATCATTATACAGGGTTCACGATTTGATAAATTGTGATGTATTGTGAGAGACTATATATTGTATTTTTTAAAAGGACTTTAGAAAAATGGTCATTGTATTAAAAAGCACACTTACATATTAGGGGTGGGCGATATGGCTCTAAAATAAAATCACAATATTTCAGAGTATTTTTGCGATAACGATATACTTGGCGATATAGGAAAACTGAAAAATAATTAATTAATTTCAGGAATATAGTATAATAGTTTAACAGCATAATCATGTGGCAAAATAAATAATATAGCTTAAAATAATATAATGCAGCAAATAATATTGCAGAATATTTAGTGCATATAAACTGCAAACTAAAACAATTATACAATAAATAGACTTAAAGCTTCACAGTAAATAATAGACTACTTTTATGACAGAACATCTCTATTATCAAGATATGGATTTTTATTATCACAATATTTCTGTGTTATGATATATTGTATACGATATAATATTGCCCACCCCTATTACATATGCATAAAATTTAAGCAAAAACAAAAGTCATAGCACAGATATAACACAGCATTTTTATCTAGTTGGCATGGTTTTAACACTACACAAAATTTACCACTTCTGACACCAATCGTCACGAGTAAATCGATAATTAAAAATCTAAACTGTTTGTGAGAAACAATGCAGTACTACAAACAAGCGTCTTTCTAAGTGTGCTTTCTGTTAAATGTATACATGCTCTGAAAGTCACACTAGAGTTTGCTGTTTGTATCTAGTTTTGAGGTCAAAGACATTAAACCAAGACGAATATCTGTACAGTAGAGTACTGTACTGCAGTAAACAGTTACTCTAACGAGGTCATGGTAGACCACAACAACTCATGACTGAAGTACACTGGCATTTAAAGAGAAGGGCACGAGTGCACACGCTCTGAGGAGCTGCCAGTTTATGAGTAGCACTGGAATGATTCACAGAAAGCATATTCAGTGCAATAGAGGGGTGTCCCAGTTCAGTACATCCAGTCTTGTGCAAAGATTTGACACTAGTATAAGTAGTGTATTTAGCTAATTAATCAGCCAATTGTAATGCATGTAAATACTTTTTACTTAATTTGTCATTTGTCTTGCAAACACATTCTATAGCAGCTGGGATGATTAACGCCTGTCCACACATTTTCTATGACGTTTATGTCAGAGTATAGTGAGGACCCTTTAGAAGTTTCAGTTTGTGTCTTTAAGTAATTCCTGATTGATTATGATGTTTAGATCAGTATTTTGTTGTAGAAGCCATTCTCTTAGATGAACACTTCCTCTGCTAGCCTTCCTCTGCTTTGTGAGCAGTAATTCACTTTTTTAGACCTTTATATAGTTGAGCACATTTAAAGCAGAAGACCGTATTATTTTGTTTTCCAAACTGAAAGCAGAAGCGTTTCTGAGAGAAGAAGGGATATAAAATTGTGTTTAATTGTACCAGTGTTTAATTGACCATCCCTGCTAAGCCTAATGTATTCATTCTAAAAACTGAAGTGTCGGGTCGCTTTTCGTGGGAGTTGTTCTGGCCATGGGTCTTTACGTGTTTGTCACACGTACAGCCTCTAAAAGAGGATCCGGCTCAGTTTTACTGAACGTAAGCGGCTGGTGGAGCAATGGAGACTTCAGAAGAGGAAATTCAGAGCTCAGTAGCTCATTTACTCAGTAAAAACAAAGTGTGTAGCTGAAGTAAAGTTTCTGACTGAGCTCTCTCTCTCTCTCTCTCCCTCTCTCTCTCTTTCCCTCCCTCCCTCTCCCTCTCCCTCTCTCTCTCTGACTGAACATAACCTGGAATCGGATTCATCCACCCTGTAAGGAGACCGCATCACACCCGCCCAGTTTAAAATGATTCTTCCGCATGCTCGGTGCAATTACCCATTCTCACCAGAGAGGGCCCTCAATCCCAAAACTAACGGACATCAACTTTAGTAATTAGTAAACTTTTGTATTAGTAAAATGTTTGAAGAATTTATAAATCTAAGAAATGTACACTTCTTAGGGAATATTTCCTTCACCATGGTATTTTGATGTCTCTTCATGAGGTACCAATGTATTACCACATGCTTATGCAAGCATTTTGTCTTTATAGATGAAAATATAAAAAAAACAGAGTATCAGGATAATAATGACAGGATTAGCTAGTAATAACTAATTAGTTAGTTAGTTATACTAGTATCAGGGTAATTTTGGACAGGGCCTCTGTGTGTATGTAGCTTACTCATTGTTACACCATAGTGCAAACATTAGCTGGTAGTAACCGGTTTTGTTTTATCTGTAGTCTTTCATTTATTAGCCTCAGATTTTTTCCAGCTTCATCACAGAACAGATTTTCCTTCAACTCTTTCACACTCTTTTAACTGTGCGTTCAGTTTCATAAAAGTTGTTGTGGTTCTCTACATTTTGGTTAACGCTCAGTTTATTAGCCCTCTTTCCCGCCGTAGGCGATTGTCTCAGAGGCTCGTAAAAGGTGTTTTTGAATGCACAATATGTAGAAGCACTACTTGGATTAAATCATGAACAGAATGAACCCCCCCAGCCCCCTCTCGCTTTACACTAAGCAGACCAGGCCCATGTGTGTGCTGCTGCATAAATATAATAGGATCATTTGCACCAGCACTCAAAATCCGAGCTGTAATTTATATGGATTGAATGAGTGCTGCATTGTGGAAAAGCATGAGTGGACCAAACGCTCATTTGTCACCTCTAATAAATGTTGGAATGTAAATTATGAAGTTCTGCTTCAGATGTAAATGCACTTTATTTCAGTCTCTTAATGCGGAGGCCCTTCGCCAGAACATTAAGAGAATGCGCTGGAAAGGGAGGAGGGGGAAAACATCAAAATTCAGTCTGTTTTTTCTAATCAATAATAAGCACAAAAGAGTTGAGATGAGGGTGCATTATAAAATATCTGAAGCTAGTTCATAAATTATTGCTGGAAATCTGGCTTGTACACAAAAAATGTAAATACATTATTGTTATTAATAATATAGTGACTAATGGTTCTATCAGGGCTGTAATAGCAGTTTAATGAAATATGACAGCAAGAATATATTACGGTTTCACTCTAAAATGAGAGCTCACAGGACATTCATCAGCGCCTTTTCAAACATAATATTTAGGGTTTTTTGTTCAGCTAATTGCTTCTGCTTTTTTCGTTCCTCCACCATGTCTTCTTTTGTGAAGGAAACATGGATAATGGATATTAATTAATAATTGTCACTTTTTTTCTTAGTTTGATGAAAAGTAATGAGAGGAAAACGCTAATGGGATTCATGTTACTGTGTGGCACCGAGAGATTATGTCTTTATCAGACCATACGCAAAAATGAAAAGGAGTGGGTTGGCTTTATATACAAATACAGTAGCTTAAGACAAGGCAGGATGTCATCTTGGAATATTTATCTTGGAGATGAGAGATAAGAAGTGCATTGCTTGGTAAATTAAATGGTAACCTCAGGCAGCTATATCCTTATTATTTTGTTTAACCTTGATTTTATGGTTACATTGGCATCTGTCATGGGCTGGGATCTTCATATATTAGGCAGCAAGTGAACAGTCAGGTTTCTAAAGGTGATAGAAGTTAGATGTTAGTCACATCTCCAAAACATTACCAGAGTTTTTCTCATCAAAGCGGCGAAGTCTTGCTTCAAACACATCAGGCAGGACTTGTGGGGTGTTTGTGCTCAGTATCTACCAAAAACGGTCCAAGAAAGGACAACTGGTGGACCTTCAGGGTCCTTGGGGCACAAGGCTCATTGATGCGATGCTTAAAGGGTCTAGTCCACAATTTAGAGGACTCTAAAAAGATCTGCTCCTAATGTTTTGGTACCAGATAACACAGGACCCCATTAGAGAGGTCTTGGGGAGTCCATGCTTTGAGTGTTAGACAGGAGGTTTAAAAGACTGATCGCTTTATGCTGACTGATCTATGTTGTTTAGCACCTTGATGTTTAACCAAGATGTTGGCTTAAAGGGGACATACTATACATATTTTACACAAGTTACAATAGAACTATGGGTGATTTATATAAAACATATTCTTGATATACAAAACAAGTTCTTTGCTCAAAATCACTCTCACATAAACAGATCTCACCAGCTCAGTTCACACCAGTTGTAGTCCCTTTCAGAATGAGCCGTTTAAGGGCCACTCCATGTATACGCTCAACATTTACCACACAATAGCATTAGCTTGTGCTAAATGGTAAAACACTAACAAGCTGGTTCACACTTATCTGTGATAGGAGCACAAAACTCATTATTTATAATTGCTTATATCTCCCTCATTTCCGACGACACTGGTTCAATCCTGTGTGAGGAGCGGTGTGTTTATTTATTTTTTTCTTTCTTCTTGAGTTTACCTGCTTTGAGATCAACTGTTCTGCAATTGGGTTCAACAACCCTCTGGGCTGGAGAGCTACTAGTCTGTAGCACTCCATCCCATTACACTTCATTTTCCAAAAAATATATATTTCTTTGTGGCCCGCTACTTAATGGCTTGGAAAATATCTGGCTTGCGGCCAAACTTTATTGCTGACCCTTGTTCTACGCACTTTTCCTTATTGTGACATCACAATAAGAGAGACGTCCAAGTGGCTCAGAACTGTGTTCTCTGAAATGATTGTAATCCATCCATCCAGTACTTTTGGAAGGGATGAGCTGGGGTGTTGGGAGTGATGTAGAGTGGTGATCCAACATCGTGGCCTCCCTAACTCTCTTGTCTTAATTTCAGGATTTCAGCAAATAATGAACAAGTGTCTGTTAAGTGTATTAATTTATACTACATCTCAATAACAGTTCTCTCACACAATCTTGTTTGCTCCTATTGACTGTAAGTTTCCGTCCACCAGTCATTAGCTTGTGTATGAGCACTAGAGGTTTCTGGAGATTGCTCCAAACCTCCAGACCCAGTCTTTCAATACGTAGTTTTATCTCAGTGACCTAAGCTCACCTCACCTATAACTCCAGGCCTCACTCAGCACTCACAGACCCTCAGGTCTAACCCAGCACCAGTACCCAGTATTTCCAGATCCTCAGGCCTAGTCTGTAACTTTATGATGTGTTTTACAAGAAAACAGGCACTGTGTAGACTTGCTTAAATAAAATCTCTGTTGCCTGTGGGCTCCTCTGAGAGAACTTTCCCTTCATACAGACTGAGTCAGCCTCTCACTGTTTCTGATGTGGATGATGGAGGAGTTTTTTCCTGTGAGTGAGCTCCTGCTCTCTCCTGACACGAGGTTTCTGCAGATCACTCACAGAAGTTAACGTTTTGGAAATAAGCTAATTTAAGGATGTTCTGGGTGATCACATAATATGTATATATCACATGTTCTGGGTGATCCACACTACAAAAATAATACTGTGGTCCTATGCGTCTTCAAAATAATCTCCAAAAGAATCAGGTAGGTCTTGTGGGGTGTTCCCAGTATTCAGTGTATGTGTATGTATGTATATATATATATATATATATATATATATATATATATATATATATATATATATATATATATATATATATATATATATATATTCTTTAAATTGAAAACCTCTGGAATGTAATCAAGAAGAAGATGGATGGTCACAACCAGCAAACCAAGCTGAACTGCTTGATTTTTCTGCACCAGGAGTGCAGGCATAAAGTTATCCAAAAGCAGTGTGTAAGACTGGTGGAGGAGAAAATGTCAAGATGCATGAAAACAGATTAAAAAAGCAGAACTCTTTAAACCTTATTTCAGACATTAATAATTTCCTGCAAATAAATGCTCTAAATGACTATTTTTTTTTTGGAGTTTGGGAGAAATGTTGTCCGTGGTTTATAGAATAAAACAACAATGTTTATTTTACTTAAATATACCTATAAATAGCAAAATTAACTGATTCAGTAACTTGAGTGGTCTTTTTTTTTTCAAAAGCTGTATATATTCATTCTTTTTTTCCTGATCCATTTTATACCGGATATATAATGATTACTATATTGTAATATAGCACCTGCTTTGCAAGTCCAGTTCCAGTCTTAATGACCGTTTATAAATGATAGTAGAAGCAGATGTGTTTTTCCAGGGCTAAAGACTGGGTTCAGCTCAAGCCCAGTTGAGCCCTTCATCCATAAGTGGCTGTGTCCTCTGGAGAATCCACACATGCTGTTTACCCATGTTCTGTTCATACAACCGGTCCCACTTACACCTCCTTCAAACACACACACACACACACACACACACAGTTTAAATACTGTTCTTCTTCTTAACACTCGCCCCCCCCCCAAGTGTATTCAGCTCATACTGTTCGACCTGGCCTTTTGTGTGCGCCAGCCTCGCGTGACTCTCTTCACTAATTCAGCGCTTATATGCGTCTAACCCTTCCCGCCCTATTTCCGTCACTTTACCCCGTCCGTCCGAGAGTGCTTTTAGGTAAGAAAGGACGGAGAAGAGCGGAGCAGGGGGAAGAGAGCCGTCTCCTGTGGGAACAAGCCGAGCAGCATTGTCATGTGTTTTTCTCAGTCAAGGTCGGCAGAAAATGTCAGAGCAGGTGTGTGTCTGTCACTGAGTGGCCTGCCAGTGCAGCCCCTGAGCTCCAGCACGCCGTGCTGTGACATTGGAGCAGACGCACATGACTCCTTATCACCCCTGTTCCTCATAAACCCACTGCTCACAAGAAGCTCCCTCACAGGGCCTGCTGGACAGAATCTGTTTTGTGAGGTCTGACTGGCTAGTGTGAGGCATTAGCGTCTAGCTTCTTTCCTGCATTAAGTAGATTATAAATAAATCCTTAAATTAAGAAAATATCAGATAGGCTGATTAACAAATTCGCAGTGTAATGCTAAAATTTTTCATTTCCATTTTTGCATGTTTTTAATCTTTACTATAGTGTGAAACTGGCTGTTGACCTGTACACGAAGAATCGTTCAATAAAATTGACATTGACCGCTGCCACTATGATCAGGAGATCGCCATCAGTTAGAATCCAGTTCATGTAGCTTGTCATCAGCTGCTGGAGCCCTGAGAGAGCACAATTGGCCTTGCTCTCTCTCTGGGTGGGTAGATGCCGCTCTTTCCCCGCATCACACCAAAAGGTGATGTCCATTAGCACAAGGCGTCTGTGAGCTGATGTATCGGAACCGAGTCGCTGCGCTTTCCTCCGAGCACACTGTGATGCTACTCGCCAATGCTACATCAGCAGCTGTTTGAAAAGAAGCGGTGGCTGACTGCACATGTATCAGAGGAGGCATGTGCTAGTCTTCACCCTCATGGTGTGTTGGGGCATAGGTTGAGTCCTAATGAGTGGGTTGGGTTATTGGCCTTGTAAATTGGGAGAAAACGGGATTGAAATTAGATATAAAAAAACAATTGACATTGACAAGCAATGTGAAAGACACTACATGGACAAATTGTTTTGTATATTACATTCATTTTTGTACTGAACACAGGTTGAAAATAGAGAGCTTAACCTGGTTTTATTGGAGTAATTTTGGAGGATGCTTCAAAATTATGGTATCCATTATAAACTTTACTGGATGGAACACTATCATTTCAGAGAATACAGTTCCACTGCTTTCTAAGATCGTTTAGCCCATCCCTGATTGTGGTAACTAATCTGAGGCAGGTAGCACTAGCTGGATTGTAGGCTGATGAACAATTACAGAGCAGCGAATATGAACTGATTTTCAGTGTGAATAGTGGCAAATGACTCAGACAGATCTATCTATAAACAGCCTTACAAAAAGGAGAGAGAAAGAGAAGTTAACACAGACATGAGATCTCCTATAAGATACAGATACATTTTATTTTAGATGGAGTATAGTCTAAATCTGAACATTGGTGGTGTAAAAAAACAAACAAAAAAAAATCTTAATTGGTTTCACGAAACTTTCGAATACCTCTGGTGTTTCAGAGTAATTTTTATTGCCTTTTTTATTGAGTTCTTGTCTTTTTTTAAATAGATTTTTTAATACCTGCACTGGCAATTTAGGGGCTGCTAATGCTTATTGTGATTATTACTACTATTATTATTATCAATGCCAAGTATTTAAAAAGATTGCCGTTTCTATAATAATAATCAGCACACTTCTCAAGAACCCTTGAGATATTGTCCTTCTTTCCAGACTGTTTTGTCTGCGTTCTCTCTAAGAACAGGTTGTATTGGTTAGCTCACCCCAAACACTCCAACCAGGCATTTCTTTGATTCTTTAGTGCACTCACTGGTTAGCTGAGGAGTGCTGTTGTGTATATGAAGGCTATGATTTTAATGCATCAGACAGGCAGAATGCTACAGACCAAATGCATTAATTGTGGCCTTTCAAGATCTGTTAATTGAAGAGGCTGAAACCATGATTGTGATTACTGTACGATTAATAGTATAATAGTATAAGCCATTTATTCCTTAGTCTGTGTGTGTATATGTGTTTGATTTGTACTGTATCTGGGAGTGGAAACTGGGTTGGAAGGTTCTGCTGTTCATGCAGATAGTGTATGCTGTGGGCAGGTATGTGGTAAAACCTGTAGGTAAATTCTGGCACAGCCTTGTGGATTTGATGATTCTTCCACCAGATATGCATTTCTCGGAAGATGTAGGTACGTTGTGTAACAGCTTGTTTTGTTCTGAGTCAACAGACATAAATCAATGTTTTCAGATGTTTACAAACCCGCTTCTTGGTTTTGGTGTAAAGTTATAAAGGCGTAAAGTTGAGGGAGATAAACCTCAACTTTAAATCCTCAATGAAAATAGTTGCACCCAGAAGGAATCCACCAACAGGAAAGAAACTCTGTGGGTAGCCGTGCCAGGCTGTCATTAAGTCACTGGCAGAAAATGTGGGTGATTCTATTGGACACTATTATCACTCTTGCAACACTATTGATAATATTATTCAAGCTGCAAAAGCAGGATTATCATAGGACACCATTAGGAACCTCTACATCTCCATAATAAAGACTTCTGGCATGTTGAGAGATACATGTACACCCTACTTCTGTATGTATAGCTCAATAAATATGACCAAGAGACCCCCACATCAGTCTGAATTTTTAAATCATTTGTTGTTCCTGGTAACTTTTTATCTTCCTTTTGTCACATCATGCTTCGACACTTTTACCTGTGTACAAATATTTTTGCAACCATTTTATTTGATGACTGAATTTTGACCTATTCTAAGAGGATTCTGATATTCTGAACTGGTTGCTCTGAATGAGTGAAGCTTGTTTTCAACCCTTTTCAGGCCTTCATAGGCGAGCAGTCCGCACTCTCCCCCCAATCATGTGGCTCTGATTGTGGTTGAGTATCTCTTTAAATGTGAGGTCCATTGTCCTCCCTGCTGTCTAATCAGTCTTGACAGCTCTGACTAACAGAAAAAGCCTGGGAGGCCTGACGCTTCAGCCTCATGTATGTTTGTTTTGCAGCAGTGCTGTTTCAGACCAGTAGATGGTGATATTTATCTTCAGAGTCTGAGCTTTGGAGGACTCCACTTCATGAGAGCGCTTGTTCTCGTTGTTGCGCTCTGTTTCTCTCTCCTTTTTGTCTCTTTTACTTTCTTTTGTGTTCTTCCTTCACTTCCTTTACTTAACTTTCTCTCTCTTACGCTAAGTTTCACAAGCTATTTTTTTTACTAGCATTGCTTTCTCTTAATTTTTTATAACACAATCAGCTTCAGCAGTCACTCTCCCATGTGCCCAAGCTCACTCAAACTGGTGTGGGTGTCTGGGTGGTATAGACAATGCCAGTCAGCCAGCAAAAGGGTCACGGCACCAATTCCTAGACTTTTGAAGATTGCAGAATTGTTGATCCACATCGCGTGATTAGCATCCTCCCCTATTGAATGAGAGTTGTCCAGACAAGATAATGTCACCAGAATGTCACAATCTGTCTGCTCCTGGTGTGGCGATCCTCCACAAGTGTCACATTATGCTTACGCTCAATCCATTGATCACAGGCGAGAGCAGCTCTCTTTAATTGTGGCTGCTCTGTACATCTATTAGCCGTTTTGGTGATGGAGAAGCAGCTGTGTGTGCTCAGCTTGCTGCCGGTATTCCCAGCATTGTGTTTTTGTGAGTGTAAGTGTGTGTGTGGGAGGGTGTATGTAGGCCTTGCTTTGTGATAGTCCTAAGAGACAGTGTGTATTTGTGTGTGTGGATCAGACGGGCATCACAGGGTGGCAGAGGCCTCGTCAGATTGGTGGTCGTAGTCGACAGCATGGTGTTTCTGCTCCGTCCGTGTACGCAGTGTGAGCAGTGGGTGCGAGCGCCGGCATCGTTGCTATTAGTGCTGTTTCCATTTGACTTCAATCAGCTAATTGGATGTGAAGGGTGGTAGTCCCTTATGTGGAAATGAAGGGCAAGGATCCATTGGCAGTGCAAGATTGCTTTGTGTTTATCTCCGTGCCTCATCAACGCTGTGGTGCGCCGTGGCATTGTAGTATTATGTGTCATTGTTCATTTTAATGTCTGGCATGACTACACTCTTGCTCTTTTCCTATCTCGTTTCTGTGGGTGATATATGTATATTTCTTCGCTGTCACCTTATGTTTTGTCGCTGTCAAATGAAAAGCATGTATCTCCAACAAGGTGATTACTCTTCACAGGAGAAGGTAAAAATATTCAAACTTTAAAAAGAAGTTAATATAACCTGTAAGACAGTGTTCTACATTGTTCTGTTTATTCAGAATTACTTACACAAATGTAAAGAGCAGCTCCAAATTGGTTATAATGATAGAATGGTATTAATAATAGATTTGAAGTTAATAGTGGACCAAAATAGGGATACATGTCTTATGTTGGATATCAGCAATATCAAAACCATATCTCTAAAATTGTAGGTTTTTTTTTGTTTGTTTGTTTGTTCCACCAATGTTTATTTTATTAATTAATCAAGGATTGTTACATACATCTATCGATACTTAATACAATATTTGTTTGACAAGGTTAGTTAGAAGAAAAGTTAAAAAGAAGTGAACAATAGCCCCCCCCCACCCCACCCTAAAATTGGTTTTACAGGACAAGGGAAAATAAAACATTTTAACTTTCAGTTAAGTGATTTATTTCAATGTCATTTGGCAATATTTCTGTTGATGTGTTCATCATGAAATTTGGACAAAATATATTTAAAAAAAACGTTCAAAATGGAAAAACATATAAACCCATGCTGTGTGTTTATTTATATACATATTTCAGTATTGTGTTTACTTTTGTATTTATCTTGTATTATTTGTATTGTATTGTTTCAGAAGATTAAAATTTTTAGAATTTTTGGATTTTTTTTTCCCCACACCTTCAAATTTTAGTCTTAGAGGGTTAACATTTTCTGCCTCTGCCTTTTTTTTTTTTTCTTTCTTTCTTACCACTCAAATCATCCCAAACACATTGGTTGATGTTGAGATGTGGACTCTGAGGTTGTCAGTGTGTAACACCAGTGGTTTGGGTGGGATCTCCACATCCTTTCAGTACATTTACTACAAGTTGTCTCCTCAAAGTAGATGGATAGACACATACGTGGAGGTTTTTTAAGGTTGGAGTGAAGCTTTAAATCCTCAAGGAGACTGTGTTTGTGGTTAACCAGGTCTTGTTGTTCGGAGTCCCGTTTTCTATGTATCTGTCAATTTGGTTTTCTTATTTGAAGGTAATAAACAAATACATTTTGTAGTTTTACAATGTGTGATTTTTTTTTCTTCTTCAAGACACATGGATCACTAAGATGGTCAATGATGGCTATAATGACTGTGACTGTAATGAATGTATGACTATATTGTACATATTGAAACATTGTGGTTAGGTATAAATCAAAATCTTCATTTGGCAAAAAAACAAAAAAAAAAAGATCCGGCTGTTGTACAGTTGTGTTGTACAGTGTTCTGGAATTGTGTTGAAATTTCTCGGACCAGTAGAAATGATGCAGAATTACGTGGAATAAAATGTAATTTAATAATCTATTTTTTGTCAAGATTTAATCCAAATGCAACAATATATTAAGAAACTCTATTATATTTTTCTTGCTTTGTTACCATTCTGAAGATGCTGTTTTGGAGCATTTCTTTTGGTCCATGTGTCATAAAATTGTGATAAAGTGTAAATAACTTCCACAATTCACATTATAACAATGAAAAAAATGAACAAAAATGAAAAATGATTTTATATCTGTGTGTGTTTTTAGTTTCTGCGTGTGTGTCTGTGTGTGTATGTCTCTGTGTGTGTGCGCGAATCTCTTCTCTTTTGCTGCTCTGAGAGATGTGTAGACTGTCACACTGAATGTCATCATTGACTGTAAAAGTAGCGGGAAAAAAAAGAAAAGCCTCAAATTACAGGAAAGCAGCACTGCATTAAAGAACAAAGGAGATCGATGGCAGTACATTAAACTTTATGCGATGGGGGGGGAATCAACTAATTAAAATTGATTACTCTTGCTTTGTAAAAGTGTTTCTGAATTAAATTATTGTATGAAAACATTTTGACCAATTGAGGAGCTGAGGAAGTATCCATTACTGGATTGCTGCTGGAGTATTTGCGGTGAGCTGGCCTGAGTAGTTTGTTGTGCTGGCCGTGGTGCTGCTTTATGAATCCTGAGTGCCACTGTTTCATCTGTGATCACCTTTCCCTCCCTCTCCGTCACCCCGGACCTGTCTGTTCAGGCCTTTTACCTGAATTAAAAGGTATTTGTGAGAAATGCCTGGCCTTTTTGTCTCTGTGAAAGTGACATTTGGTCCGGGGCGGTTTGCGATTTATACGCCTCTGGTTTTTATGAATGCGCTGCGGTTGCATCTGAATGACCCGTCAGCTGGCCTGCCTGATTCGGTAAACTGAGCTATTAATAGAGTTCCTTAAAGCTCAGAGTGAGCAGTCTGAGTGAACGGGCCAGGTGTTTGCATTGTGGCGGTAAAGGATTTCTCACTTTTTGGTGACTAGAGTGGAGAATTGAAAAAAGAACTTGGTAATACGATATGCATCACGATACAGGGGTTAGGATTAAATCACAATATCCTAAAATACTGTACACAAGGACATATATTGCGATAGCTTAAATGAGGGGTGTGGCATATTGTATCGTACCCAATTATATTAACATTTTTAAATATCGTAAACAATATTATACACTAAAATAGTGCTGGGCAATTTCACAATTAATCCAAATACAGTTTAAATGGAGTAATCACGATTATTGCATGCAGACATTTTATCCTTTTAATATAAAATATACGAAAACACAACTAATTTCTGAAGTGTTTATCCGTCTTACCTTGGTTATGGCGCCTCCCACAGACCAACTCGCGCATATTTTCTAAACATTACGCTTAGTCCAAGCCCAAGTTCCAGCACTTTAGACACAAACATCCGGTGGGATAAAGCATATATTTAGCTAGAAATTTTCCGGTGAGGATCTGTGATTTTGTGAGCAGGTCAACCTAGTTTTGTACCATTTCTTTACCATTGTAGTTTGATTTTTAGTAGGGGTGAAAAATTGATTATAGTCAAAAATCAGTTTTTTTGGTTTTTGTTTTTTAAATTGAAGATTCTTTTATTTGGCCATAATCGTCCAGCACTACCCTGTTTTTTGCTGTTTTTAGCACAAGTTTTTATTAGCACAATAAAAACACACTGTTTTTATTTCCTAGTATATATATACTACAGACAAATTATATCTGCCCAGTATCATTTATTTTACTTTAATTCTGAATGTATGGAGATATTTGGAGTGCGTTATTAGTGTCATGACATTCTGGACGATTGTTTTCTGTTACAAATCTGGAAAAAAAATAAAATAAAAAATCGTATATATCGCCAAGAGTATCGTTATCGCAAAAATACCATGAAATATCGTGATATTATTTTAGGTCCGTATCGACCACCCCTAGTTTAAATCTAGTTTTATATAAACTGCCACCGTATCGTAAACATACTGTCATGTTTTTTTAAAATCTGAATAAAAATGAAAATAAATATTTACTATTAATGCAACAGAATACAGTACTGTTATGTTAGAGGTTTAAACACAACGCAAAATGATTACATCTAAACTAATCAATAAAAATCAGTGTTTTTGGAAATTAATTCAGTATTGCAAAACTAAATATTACAAGACTTTATATTTATATTCATATATATTCAGTACACTTCTGCTGGTGACTGTAGCTGTTTTTAGCTGGTTTGTAGCTGGTTTACTCTATAAGCTCTGTAGGAAGTTCCACTGCCTCAGAAGAGCCACACATCTCTCTTTTTAATGGCTTTTCATTAAATATTGATATTTTTCCCCCCATATCAGTCCTGCAGTGAGCACCTTTGCACCTGCCAGGCTGATTCTGGTGTTTGTGACCTGCTGGGCTCTCAGCGTGAGCAGCTTTGAGCTGTATTCTAGTTTACTATTTAAATGTATTTTTTTTTCTTCTTGGTGTACAAAACATGCAAATATATATTGTTATTGTTTTGTCCCAATCACATTCCCTTAGTTTTCTAACCACTGGATTGGAATAGGTAGTTTACTGTGTTACTGTGCCTTTAAGACATATCTTGGTATATTGGTATATTTGTCAGTCACCTCTATTTGATAGCCTGTCCTGTATTGTGTATTAATTTATAAAGCTGTTCTTTATAACAGTAGCATATCTTAACTGGTTGGTTGATTGATTTTGAAGGCTGGGAAATAAAATGTATATGTATGTATATTATCCACTTTTTAAAATTCAGTTAATTCAAATTACTGTTTTGTTTTTTGCAATTTAGTTTTCTAGCTAAAATAAAAGGCATCTTGTTTTGATTAATATCATCCTAGATTTACAAGTCTTATTAAATTAAAACAAAGCAAAATTAAACATTTGTCTGAATGCTGAACTCATTTATTTTGCAGGTTTTGATACATTTTGTCATTTTTTTCCCACCGAATAATTGCAAAAGTACAACTTTGAAAATGTTTATTGAATGCTGAACCTTTTTTAATATCTCAGCTGGTTGCAATTTGATTGCATCATCAAAAACGTCATTGTTCACTATAAATTATTCAGTCTTTCTAATATATTCTGCCATTTTTGATAATAATAAAAAAAATGCTTTGCATCCCTATTTTAAGCATATGGCTTATTTTATACAGAGATCTTACCAAGACAGGGGTATTAATTGCAGGTCTTTATCACACTGAACTATAGGTTTATCTGTATCCTGACCTCATTATGAATGATTTGAAAGCTGTTGACATATTTTGTGGTGTCCCACAGGGCTCTGTTTTAGGGTTGCTGAAAGCGATGCTGATTGAGACATTAATGTAGATATGAGAGTGAAGAGCTGAATTGTGGAGAGATGCACAGGGTTTATAGGGCTTTATAATTTCTGCAATGCAGAAAAACACTAGTGGAATCACAGGATTGAGGGAATAAAGCGTTATTCAGATAAAACAGAAATATACAGAAAAAAACACACTATCTGCTAGATGAAATCTGTGAATTTGTTCTTTTAGTATCTGTATTTACTAGGGGCGTCACGGTTCTCTAAATCCTCGATTCGATTTTATTTCCGATTTTAGGGTCACGATTCGATTTGATTCTCGATTTTATTATTATTTTTTTTTACAGCAGAGAGGACTATGCCAGTTTTAGATTAGTCTATGGTCAGTCATTGGTTTGATTAATCAAATTTACAATATCTTATTTCAAAAGATGGGCTTGATATAAGTGATGAAAAGTGATACAAGTGATCCGTAATACACCACATATAGTCAAATTTAAATAATTTAATTAAGATATATATGTAATGCCATCTAGTGGCTTTTTTGGTAGCAGCAGTGTGCACTATTAAAACAGCAATGTGCAACATAAAATAAAACAATACAGGAAGTCATGTACAAAATAATAGAACAATTAGAGCCTTAACAAACTGAACTCTATCCTACTATAACAGTTAAACATGAAAAATAAGACTTTAAGACTTTTTCGGCCCATGAGAATGACTTTTTTTCTTTAACAAAGGTATATTATTAACTTTATCTGAGAGAAAGATGCTCCTTAAGGTACCAAAACTGTTTACATATTTGAGGCTAGACAAAACAACTGTTATTTTTATATTTTCAAATTTTGCTTTAAGAAGATAAGAATGTCCACATTCTCTGGAGAAAGAGCTTCTCTTTGAGCAGTCACAATGTCCGTGGCGTCGGCTACAGTGTGCTGCGCCATTTGCGTAGCGCGCATGTGCTTGCGTAGCTTAGAGGGAGGGATCGTCGATCATCTTTTTGACTTCGAGGCTCGAGACCATGACACAATTTCGATCAATTTCGATGAAATATCGAAATCATGACACCCCTAGTATTTACTACAAATCGTTAAATGCTTCTGTTTTTGTGTTAGGACGTTCACATGAGGAACACTGCCGCTACTTATGCCCCTTGTAGAGAAATGAATAAACTACAGATGCGTTGAATTAAGGATTTAAGGGAATTACTGAAAAGATGTTTGCTGGTTTGAAATAGGGATTTGCAGCAGACGATTTAAGTCGGAAATTGCACTTTTATTTATAGTTATAAAATATGTCATGTATGTTTTTTTGCTACTGCTAAATGTAATTGCAGCTATTGTTTATTTAATTCCATTTATTTTCTTGTTACAAACCTGAAAATCATTTGACAAAAAAGGTTTTAAAAAGTAAAATTCCAAAAAAATATATGAATTTGCCAAAAATAAATCTTTAAATAAATGTATAAGTTTTATAGCACTTTAGGTTTAAAGGGCTGAGAGTCACTGGGTGCATTGCATGTCAAAGCGGGCCACCCTGTTAGGTTTTTATTTCTCTCTCTCTTTTACTTGCCCGTACAGTTAAATTGCGTAATACTCTGTTGATGTCATCTTTGATAGCCCTGCCTGAAGGGCTGAAATTGTCACATATGTTATTTTTAAACCTTTGCAAAGCACACATCAATGAAATTTTCCACTCTGCAGTTTTGTTCATAGAAATGTTCATTCTGACCTTTAGTTGCAGAGGTTCAGAGCATTCAATACAAAAGGGCCACCGTCGTGATTTGAATATCCACAGTCTCATCTGCCTAAGCTCACAAGCTCAATACACACCCAGTAAACGGAAAAAATGTGTGGCCTGCGTAACCATCAGCAGTGGATAGTTTTTATTTATTTATATCTCTACATCCTCAGTGTGACCTTCTAGATGTGTGTATGTGACAGAAAGAGTGGTGGGACGTTTTCAGGTAAAAGCTGAGGACAAAGTAAGAATCGTAATAAAATACAGAATCCGGAAAAACCCAAAAGAGATTAAAAAGAGGGCGGTGAAGTCAGTTGAGTAGTATCGGGTTGTGTATAGGTTGTTGGATAGGTTTCAGAATTGTAATTTAAATGAGTAGAGGTGGTATTAGGGTGTAGTAGGAGCGTAACCGTGCAGTTTAAGGCGTGAATGTTATTGTGTTGTTTAATAATAATAATAAGAATCTCAGTAGTATAGTAATCTGTCTAAATCCACGTGTAAACTTTAGTGACATCCCATTCTTAAACCATAAGGTTTAATATGATGTCAGCCTACCCTATGCTGCTGTATCAGCTTCAACTCTTCTAGTAAGGATTTACACTAGGTTTAGGAGTGTGTTTATGCCTTTTTTTGTTTGTTTTTTTTTGTTTTTGTTTTTTAAAACTTTACTCATTTTCTCCCCAATTTACACGGCCAATTAGCCAACCCACTCATTAGGACTCCCCCTATCACTAGTGATTCCCCAACACCAGGAGGGTGAAGACATGCCTACTCCGACTTAGCATTGCTGAGTAGCATCGCAGCGCACTCAGAGGAAAGTGAAGCGACACGGTTCCGATACATCAGCTCACAGACGCTTTGTGGGAGGAGAGCGCCATCTAACCACCCAGAGAGAGCAATGCCAATTGTGCTCTCTCAGGGCTCTGGTAGCTGAGGGCAAACTACATAAACAGGATTCAAACAGCGATCTCCTAATCATAGTGGCAGTTCTTTGCCCTCTGTACCACTCTTTATGGTAGTTTTTGACCATTCTTCTCGAAGCGCATTTGTGAGGTCAGACAGTGATGTTGGATGAGAATTGGGTTGATGTCAGGACTCTCTGCTGCCCATTTAAGTTCTTTCACACCAAAATCTCTTGGTATGCTGAAGCATTAAGAGTTCCTTTTACTGAAAATAAGGGACCGAGGATAAATGAAAAACTGACCCCAGTCCAGTGAATGTGTGCTTTAAAAAAAGTTGGGTTCAAAATTGCTAAAATGATTAAATTGTGTGAAAAATGCATTTCTAGATTAATCAAATTTGTGGACACATTAACATTTTAACAGCGCTAAATTAAAAATGAAAAATTCAACGGCATCTTTTAAAACTGCCACTAATTAAGCAATAATACCTGAGAGGGAGTGCCATAACATGTAATATTAGCCAACAAGGGAACAGTAGAGAAAATTTATTGCGAATATATATTTGCGTATGGTGATATAATTTTTAACACACTGTTAAACATTTCTACTATAATTATTTTGTCATCTTTAGATGAATAAAGGTACATCAGACTATAACAAATTGGCCTATGGTTATAACACATATAGGTGTCTGTAGCCTGGCAGTGTAAGCATGTGATAATGGTTGATACTGTTAATATTTCCTCATCATTTTGGCCATATCGTCCAATACTACTATATCAGATCAAACTGATCTATGAAGCTTGTGAGTCCTTGATGTAGGCCTGTACGATATAAAAAAAATTTACATTGCAAATGCTCTTTTTTATGCAATATATATTGCGATATTAAATAATGCAGGGCCCATGACGTCACCAACCCCGCCTCCACCCGCGTGCTGTCTCACATCCAGACCAATCAAGAGCGCCCTTTAATCAGGCATTTAATGGCTTTTTAAAAGATAAATAAGGGTTAAAAGCGTAAATTCAGCTGTAACTGGAAATAACTGCGCAAAACTGTGCTGGACTGAGGTGCACAGCTTTCAACACATGTCCACATTTACAAGCACGTGCTCAACCATGTGGATGAAGGCCATGCGGTTACCTCGTGTTTACTCCTGTCCCGCCCCTCGCGCTTCTCAGGCAGCACAGCCCGTCACTCACACAGATACAGAGACAGCGCTGTGTATCTACCTCTTGTGTCAAGAACCAAATCATTGCAACATGACTCGTTTGACTTAATTGCCTTAAGTGACATCACACATTCTGCGATGTTACTATTATGCATGCGCACATCACGATGACGATACCTTAATGTTTGGGTTTGGGCACATTTAATACTTATGTTCTATTACACAGACACACACACACATGCGCACACACTCTTTTACACACACACGTAGAGTCAGGTGTCATTTCTCTTCACTGCTCCCACGAGGGCCTCCATGCCTGCTAAAGGTCAGTTTAACTGGAAAAGATGTCGTAATTAGAAGGACATTTGGATTAAAGAAGGACATTTGATTAAAAACACCATTTAGTGCATCAGCCAGTCAGGAGATAGAAGGAATGTATAATTACATCAAAATCCCATTCCGCTCTTTTTTTTTTTCTCAGGGATTTGGAAAGTGAATGGTTGCACTGAGAGCATCTTAGACAGCATCTCTGTTATCTATGAGAGCAGTTAATTAATATTGAAAGTCAGCTATCCTCTCTTCCTTTTCTCCAGCACTTTCTTTCTCTCTCTCTTTCTCTCTCTATCTTACTGTCTCTCTCTCTATCACTGTTTTGAAGGAATCCGAGACCATCGTAACACAATTGCACCTGTCTCTATTAGCCTTTTATTATATCAGGGCTGCTTCTCTGCAGATGTACATGGCAATTTGAAATGAATTGATTCACACTGAGACTGGATCCTAAGACTGGCTAATGATTTCCTTTTAGCTTCTCTTACCATTTCCTTTTAGCTCTGCTGATGGCCCCCACCTACTGTCCACTCTGCTGTCCTCTCTAAAGCTGAGGTAATTACTGTCAGCAGCCCAACAGCCTCAGTTCCTTCATCTCCACCTCCAGTGTTTGGTTTTCCCCAACAAAGCTTGCAGAGTTTACTCTTTTAACTACTACTACATTTTTACGAATGGCACTTTGAGAGAAAACAATATTGAATAAATGCTCAATAACTGTTTTATTAATTTAACATTAATATCTTTATTGTACTTACACTTTTTAGATTCTTTGTATGTGAATTCTTTTAAACCTTGTTTTTTCTTTTGGTCTTTTTTAATTATAGCTCTGTATAGATCTGTAAACTAATCCATAGATTAGGAACTGCCTGATTTTATAAGTTTAATGGCCAATTCCTATACCTGAATCAATAGTCGAGTCGAGACAAAAAATGAGAGACCACTTGAAAATGATTATTTTTACCAAACTAGAAACCACTGGAATATAATCAAGGAGTGGCATGAAGTTATCCAAAAGCAGTGTGTAAGACTGGTGGAGAATGGTAATTTCTGGTAATTTCGTATTTAGGAGTATTTTTTTCCTCTTCAGTAACACATTCACAGTTTTTATATCAATATATCAAGTCTCTCAGAATCATGCCCTGCAATTCCCACCTAAATTGATCAACATGAAGTATTACTTCAGGGGATGACTTGTTTTTCGTTTCAGTTCTTAATATTTTTGATGTAATTACTAGTTTAAGGTCAGTTGCATTTTATAGATTTTTAGTTAAATTTCTGTTAAAGACAGGATAAACATATACACAGCATATATACAGTTTTTTTTTTGTTTTGTTTTTTTTTATAAACAAAATCCAGTACCTGGTCTACTCTTCACTAGTCTTTGCTTAAGATTTTTCTACAGGAAGTCTCCATTTTATGTGTGGTACTTAGATGGCAGTATTTCTAAGTGAAACAGCTCTTTTATGGTTCAGCATGGGTTTTACAGTTTGTGTACATTTCAACCAGTGGAACTTTACCTGCTTTTGAGAGAGAGAGGAAGTCATTACATGAAAGCGTTCAGACTCTCAGGTATTTTCAGTCTGGCGTGTGCACAGCCAAAACCAGGGTGCATTTTCTTTTATTTTACACCATCTCTGACTCTTATGAATAGGTCCGTACCATTTTCTCTATTTTACCGTAAATCTTACCATTCTTACCCAGTTTCAGGTTATGTTTTCAGTTTTAAACCGGTGAAAATGATTAAAGAATGTCTTTTAAAGTGAGTCTAAAAGTGAGTGGAATCTTATCTTCAAAAGAGCCTGACTTTGTTCAGTTTCAGTCAAAAACTCTCCAGGTTTTGGTAATGAATTTCATTCTACTTTACCAGATTCAGTTACTCTGCTGACTTGGCCAACAGGGCTTTTAGATGAACCAAGAGCTATTAGGAAAAAAAAAGCCTTGTGCCAGAAACATGTATATTTGATTTAATGTCTTTAGGTGTTTTTACATGTTAATTATGTAGATTAGGGCTGAAATATGTAGCTGAATTAGACTGTGGTAATAAAATCCTGGATTTAATGAGCTGTGATCTTTACACAGCTAATTTCCTAGACGACTAAATTCCTTTGGTGATTTGTTTTTATTATTGATATAAATTTGTATAAATCATAATTGGATTTAATAAAACTTATTTTAAGCAAACAATTAAGCAAAACATTTACACCACCAAAAAATAAGTAAATCTCTTACAAATACATATATATATATATATATAGTGTATAGTGTATCAATTACAATTGCATGGTATAGTTTTTTTTATATGTAATCGTTTCCGTTCTGATTGGATAAAAAGTAAACTTTTATGCATGTGATGGTTTTTATATTGTATATATTGTCTTGGTTACAGTATGTCACAAAATAACTGTCATTTTGTTTCATGATACTTCAAAGTCAAGTCAAAGTCAAAGTGGTTTTATTGTCATTTCAGCTATATACAGAGTACACAGTGAAACGAAACAACGTTCCTCCAGGGACCATGGTGCACATAAACACAGTGTAGACAGAACAATAGTGCAACAGTACAGAAGTGCAGACAGACAATACAACACAATACAGACAAAGAATAATAAATAACAAGACAGTGTGCAAATTATGCAGTGTGCAAAAAGTGTGCAAAAAAGACCAGTGAGGTAGTAATTACCTCTATTACACAGTGTGCAATAGAGTCCAGTGAGGTAGTAGGGTTTTTAGTGCTTTCCATTTTCTGGGGTAAGTGGGGTAAGAGTGTGTGTGCATGTACAGAAAAACCATCAGTTCAGTCTCTGCAGTTGAGGAGTCTGATGGCTTGGGGGTAGAAGCTGTTGCAGAATCTGGTCGTGCTGGACCGGATGCTGCGGTACCTTCTTCCCGAAGGCAGGAGGGAGAACAGTTTGTGTGAGGGATGGGTGGGGTCATTCACAATGCTGGTTGCTTTGCGGATGCTGCGGGTGGTGTAAATGTCCGTGATGGAGGGGAGAGAGACGCCGATGATCCTCTCAGCTGTCCTCACAATACGCTGGAGGGTCTTACGGTCAGAGACGGTGCAGGTCCCAAACCAGGCAGTGATGCAGCTGCTCAGGATGCTCTCAATGCTCCCTCTATAGAAGAGTGTCTATCTTATTGCCTGATTTTTGCCAAATACACAACCCTACAGTGTTTTCACCATTTGGGTCATGTTTTCTAATTCATGTACTTTTTGCAAAACTTGAACATTTAAAATTACAAAAGTAAAACTACTCAAAATATGTTCTGTATAGTGAAAATGTTAGCAAATAGAATAAAGAAGCTTTATTGTTGTTGCTTAAGAAAGTGCAATGTGGAAATTAATAATCTAAAGTGCAAAGGCAGTTTATTCTTGTTGTTTTTGACTTGACATGAATAGTGGATTTCTTTTTTAGTGCCACATAAAACCAAGAGCTATCTAACGAGACATAGAACCATTTTTACATTTGAAGAGTTTTTCAAGTGTTGCTATGGTTCTGTATAGAACTATTGTTTGAAGAATCATTTAACTATATGAGGAACCAAATAACAATTTAAGAGTAATTTTTTTTTATATAGTTTTTTTATTATTTTATTATCGTTCTATATAAATCTGGTACCTTGAGAAAATAACCTTTAAAGATGTCCCTTTTAATTGGTGAATTATCTTTATTTTCTATCTCAACCACCAACTAATTTCCTCTTCATTGCCCCAGTGGGGGAGTCTTCTGCCACAGTTTAAAGACCACAGACCTCCAAGGAGGAGGTTTCTCTTTTAAAAGAGATCTTACTGATCCTCCAAAGTTGGTCTAAGATCTAAAGCCACACCCTAAACGACGCCATACATCCATCTTGAACAGCGGCATTGTAAATAAATAGGTTTGTTTTCTGTAAAAGCACAGAACATGGGTGTAACAGACAGACGTGATGGAGGATGGCAGATCGGGTGGCGTTATA
The DNA here is from genome assembly GCF_023375975.1 of Astyanax mexicanus. Classification (NCBI taxonomy): domain Eukaryota; kingdom Metazoa; phylum Chordata; class Actinopteri; order Characiformes; family Acestrorhamphidae; genus Astyanax; species Astyanax mexicanus. Next base: position 41,332,706 of record NC_064420.1, on the reverse strand, counting down.
ATAAGGGCTAGCTTTTCTTCTTCTAAATTTAAGGTAAGTGTGAAGGAAAGTGCTCTATTAAACTGTTGTCCAATCCAAACTCAATAAGATGGCCGTATGATTTGTGAGGTCCAGTCATCAGGTTCATCGTGGCGCGGTGTCTCGGGGCGTGCAGCGTAATGCTGCTCGGCCCGTGTGATTGAGTTTTCGCCACTTTTTAAGTTGCGCCTGACACTCGATCATTTATCTCATTTGTAAAGATTATTGGTTAGAACAGGGAGCACTTTCAGTGCATTAGCAATTTTAGCCTTACAAGAAACACTAGAAAATAATGGTTATTAACAAAGAGTATTTACTGGTATTCAGCAAAGCAACACGCAGCCACCTTTTTAATTTAGGTTAATATTTGGCCTGTCCAAGCCAATGTGCCTTGTACCGACTTCCCGTGATCCAGAGCCCCCCCTCCCACCCCACCCCCTTAAAAGCACAATCGTGCGCTACTACCTTACACTATGAGGGGGGTGATCTATACGTCAATAACTAGACAAGACTAAAATCTGCGCAATGTGGTTATAATTGATTGAGATGTCTGAGTGGAACTTGCATAAAGCAGCTATGTCATCTGCAAAGAAAAGCACTTTCTTCTCCCTGTAGATCACAGGCAACACTCCCAGAAAATAAATGGACATCTGCCTCATTTGTTATCCCACTTTAGGTTTCATCCTTTAAGCAAGTGTTTACAAGGATGCTGGGATGTGTCCGCTGACGGTGGAAGTAAGCGATAGTCTCAGTGCAAAAAGGATCATGTTTCAATTTTAAGAAATAGAGATTTTAAAGAGAGAGAGAGGTCTGACCATACGTTTCAAGGCATATACAAAATGTGTTCATTGATTTTTCTTACAGATGTTTAAACTCAAGCAAACACCTAAAATGTTGCAAGAATCCTGCAAATTTAATGTGCATTTCTGTACAAAAAAATATAACTCTTAAAAAAAAAAAATTGGTAAAAAAAAAATATTTCTTCTTTATTTTCTGTCTTATTGAAAACCACACCTTAGAAACATATACATTTTTTAAGTTTTAGCAAAATTCTAAACTATTGTTTTGCAAAAACTTAAATGGCTTTATGCAGGAAATCTGTTTTAAGGCACGATTTTAATTTTTTTAAAACCAACCAAAAACCTATGTGAACCTTTTCCCTACAAAACCTCCTTCTCAGGAGAGCCACTTTTTCCACCCACAAAAACAAAACTTTATATTATGCTAAATGTACATTTAAAAACTTACCTAAAAGTTTTCTTATCTGAAAAATGTTTATGAAGAGGCTTTGGGTGAGATTTGCTTAAAATTAGTTTTAAGAAATATTAGGTGTATATATGTATGCATATATATTACGACTTCTACTTTATGGTAAACTTAATATTGAAGACATTAAAGCGCTACATAAAAATTGTACTGTAAATAAAGAGTTAAAGCAGAAAATGTTTTATACTTTAAATTCTTCTAAGTATAACATTTATCTTTGAGGACAGATCTGCACTCTTTTGGTATTTTAATCTCCGTGTCTTCATGAAGTAGAGTCACCTGGAATAGTTTTCTCAGCATCTTGAAGGAAGGAGTTCCTGGAGGTGCTGAACAATAGTTGCTGCTTTTCCTTCATGCTGGTTTAGGTCAGGGGACACCTTTTTTTTTGTTTGTTTACTATGCAGAACAAAGGGATGTTTCTTGTATTTGATGAACCATTTCACCAGGCAAATAAAACAGTATAAGAGAATAAACCTTTTTTTATTTGCCATTGTTTTGTTGTTACAGATTATACAGAATGATGTAGTGTTGTTTTGTTATTGGTGGTTGTTTTTTTTTTTGTTTGTTTTTTTTTTAAAGGTAATGGGAAAAAAAATCATACATTCTTATTGTATTCCGTTTAAATGAATACTGAGTGTAAGCCTCACCTATTGTTGTATTGTTTGGAACAGTTCCAGCTCTGTAACCTGACGCTTTATTGAATCATTTCACGTTAGAAGCGTTTCAAAGCAGACCTTTTGTGTACTTCAGAAACATGCCGTTTTTAGTGTTTTTACTGTAACTGCGCTCCTCAAGCATCCGTTGGGGTTTTCACCACAAACACACACACACACACACAGGGTTATCTGCCTATCACAGCGCAGGTTTCGGGTGACTGAGTTCAGGACGGCTCTGGTGAGCAGAGCTACAGGAATGACCGTGCTTTTGGTGTAACCCCTGTGCACTGTAAGCAGTGTGACTGAGAGAGCAGGGTTTGGTGGCCTCCTGTGCGAGAGTGTGTGGTTATTGTGTTGTAAATGGATATAGTCATATATTTTTATTCAGGAAATATTAGCATTTTCGTGGTCAGCATTGGGCCTTGTGCTCTAGATCTGAAGATCTGTTATTTTCCTTTAGTCTTTGTTTCACTTACATCAGCCCCAGCAGCACGGAAAGAGACACTAAGCTGAAATCAATATGATGAGTTTTGATAGGAAAATTGTGTCCCTGTTGCACTCCGCCTCGATTTGTCTTGGAGGAGTTACGCCGCGGACGCTCGGCCCGCCTTACCGTTATACATGGTCCTCAGCCCCCGTTTTCAAAATGCAATTCTTTAGGATTGGACCCGGTCTTTAGTATATGCAATGCATTACCTAAAATGAATTACCGCAGACAGTGTGCTCAATCACTTTTTATCTTTTACCGCTTAAAGAAAAAAAGAACAGTAATCAAAACCTTTCAACCTATTAGAGGGATGACTTTTACAATTGAATCACAGGGACCGCAGGTGCGATAACGAGTCGGCTCGGCTCTGGTCTTGAGTGTGCGTTTCCACCTATCTCCTGATGTTATTTCATGTTTATCTGTTCTTTAAAAGCTCCACTTTAGAGACCCCACTTCACATTCATGTAGTAATGCTGTCTAAGGAAGCAGGCCTTTTTTAATTCTGGCGGAAAGCACGCTAAAGTGGCAAATGAAGGGCCATCTCAGAGGAAAACACGATGGAATCGATCCACACCTGCTGCACTTACAACTACACGTGTCCTGATGATATTTAATTTTCTAGTGCATTAACACGCCGTCATTACAACATGCAGCCCTGCTGATTTGATCACAATGCATTTTCTTCTTAAAGAATCGCTGAAGTTTTCAGCCAGGTATTCTGCAGTTATTAGATACAGATGGGCACTCCAGCATTAAGTATAGATTTTCAGTCCCTGCACACTTAAGGCTTGGAGTTTGTCTTAAAGAGGATAATGGCAAATTAAACTCCATACCCCATTTATTCAGCAAACCTTGATGGGATAATTTTATAACTGCTGATTCACTCATTTCCCAGATTTATCTCTAAAGTGGTTTGGTGGTCTGGCCTCTGCAGTGAGGGGTAGTTTCTCTAAACTTCCTGCTATTGGCTGATGATGTACCTTGGGCTTTAAGCTATAAGACATGCACAGCAATTGTCTATGCAAGAAGGATTCCACTTTTCTGGGGCATTTCTAATGCGTTTATGAGGAGAACACTTTACTGTAGCTTATATTATTCAGGAGCAGTCTTAAACATTAGACACAAAAGGGATACAAAACAAGATCTCTAAGATTGTTTCACTTTTACAATCATGGTCAGTTATGAAACCAAAAGTCCTTTTTTTAGGACTAGATATAAGAACATTTTATATTTACTGTTTTTAAGTCGAGCCAAAGCAAATAATTTTAATGTACAAACATTTCAGAGAGAAATGACTTATTTGGGAAAGAGTGGTTCAAATCATCCTTTCTGACATTAATTATGGCCTTTAACTGTTGTTCTGTATTAGGGGTGTGCCATATCGTATCATATGCAATAATTTTGCCAACATTTTGAAATAACGATATTATGCCCTGAAATATCGTGCCATATCACCCACCCCTAATTATCACATGTGCGTACTACTTTTTTCACACTGTTCTCATTTCCCGTTTTATATCTACTAGAGACAGATTATATCTGTCCAGTATCATTTATTTTACTTTAATCCTGAATATATGGAGATATATGGAGTGCATTATTAGTATCATGACATTTTGGATCATTGACTTCTGTTAAAAATCTGATAAAATTGTTTTTTGTTAATATCTCAGTTAGGGATGTCATATCATATCGTATGCAATAAGAAATGACATTTTTAATTTGTTGCAGTAGTGTATTCTCTAAATAATTTTCTTTAATTCTGTGTTTTGTCATATCGCCAGGAGTAAAAAATACCATGAAATATCGTGATACTCTTTTAGGGCCATATCGCCCACCCCTACTTCATCCTAAAGACTTGCATTAAATCTTTCATTCGTTTTATTTTTACAGATCGCCACAGCAGTGAAGTTCCTGCAGAACCCCAAAGTTATTCAGAGTCCGCTGGCGACCAGGAAAACCTTCTTAAAGAAAAAAGGTGAGTGCCATCGTAAATAATTTTGCACAGAAACGAGTCTCACAATAACAAATGAATTGATTCATATCACTCGACGTGTGGCCGAAGTGAATAATGTCTGAGAGACATCGGCCTAAGATGCTCATCTGCTGAGGTCATCTGCTTTTAAGGGTGAAAGGTCGATGCCACGGTTGCATGCCCCGAGGGGTCAGGTAGGGGTCGATTTTGCTGCAGAGAGCTTGATCCCAGCTGTGGGGGATAAATGACCTACTAGTTGGGACGCTTCTTCGGGATCCAGAAAATGAATATTGACAAACTCCTCCTGTACTTTCAATGGAATTGTCAATTATGCTAGCTCCCAGCATTTTAAGGCTTTTACTTAATTTAGCTGTTATCATAAATATTAAAGCACTGGAACGCGCCGGAACATTTTATCGACCGGCGGGCCGATGTGTTGTGAGCATACATATGCATTCACTCTAAATTCAGAGCTGTTTAGGTGTTTATCAATATGTGGGTTTGATGTATGCCACACCATGCGTCAAAGCACTGTTCACTAATCTTTACTGCCGAGTAGAACGTGAGACATGGACATGACATTCAGCCTCAGTTCAAGTGCTCAGAAGAATCTCAGAAAGAATTAGAATAAAGCATAAAGCTCTTAATACAGTGCAGTCTTTATTGTATAACCTAAAACATATTCATAATCTCTTATGGTTTATCGTGGATGTGGTTTATCTTGTCTAAAATGCTGTTGTTTAACTAAATTCATTTATTTATACTCTAAAATTGTCTATCACTATAATGTTCCTTTTGTGTCTGCAGCAAAGTTGTTTAAATATTGTAAAATAAAATGTAAAATGTGATGTAACTATACATTTTTTCTAGATTTATTCTGATTCAACACATATTAACTTATATAGAGAAATGTTAATCTTAAATTTTAAAGTACTTTTTTTAATCATTTTCTGTATGTTTTCTTTAATGTGGTGTTTTTTTGTTTGTTTGTTTGTTTGTTTGTTTGTATATATATATATATATACCATGTCCAAGGTGTTCAATATATATATATACATCATGTCCACCATGCTACCTGGTCAAGCCGAATAATTATTGTAAAAGGTTAAATTGCAGGATTAAAAAATATCTGTATTTTAAAAAAATTATCTTTTTTTTTTCCAATTTAGGAATTTTAATTATTTATTATATCAAAATCCAAGAGTTCCTGTCCACCCTGTCACATTGGAATAACCCCACCCCTTTAAGAAAGTAAACTCTGATGTTAGTGACATCACAATCTTAACTCGGAAGACATTTGCTGCATTTTCAGGAATTGTTAATATTATTTATGCCTAATATTTATCATTTTGTCTTCAAACATAGCTTGCAGTAAAGCTTAAGCTGTCTGTCCTCTCTGTAATTAAAATAATTTCAGAAAATTGAAAGTAATTTTTTTAAACAGAACAAGTTCAGCAATTCTCTTTATTTTTTATTAAATTCACATTTTTTTAACGTTTTTTTACACTTTCTCTGTCATCCTGTCATGCACCTTGTCAAGACAGGGTGGATAAAAATTAAAATTTTAAGAGATTATGCTCAGAAAATCAGACTAATGTACTCGACGTTTTATAAATATAAATGTGATTTAAGTATATATTTTTTTAAAAGGTATGAGATGCCAAAAGGCCCAGTATTCTGATTACACCTCTAAAGCATTCCCATTTTGTAAGTCTTTTAAAACTTGGATCTGAAGCTGAAGTCCCCCAAAGGGAAGTCTGTTAGAACTAAAATAAACAAGCTGAGGAAAGCTAATGATATCTGAAGATGTTGAGGGAATTGTCCATGTTTTTGGCTGTTGCTCTTCACCTGTCCTAAATGTTGTTTTCCTTTGGAATTAGGCTGATAGTTTGTCCTTACAGGAGACCCCAGCCTCCCACAGCAAACACTGCAGATACTAATCTTTTCATAACACCAGCCATTAGCTCGCTTTTCATAACACAGATCAGAGCTTTTCCTCCGATATTTTCCTTTTTGTTTCCTGCCTAAAATTCTTGTGTTCTTGCGGGAATAATTCATCTTAAAGCAGGAGGATTTGGGATCTGTCTGTGCCAGAAGAAGGCACTGAGCTTAAAAGCTCCATGACCAGAAGAGGAAACATGAGAAGAAATCTATATTTTCCGACTGGTCTCGTTCACGTTGCCGGGCTATTATGACTATGACTCCCACTATGACTCCCTTCTATCCCCTGAATTTCCTCACATCAGTGCTTCTCGTTAGCAGGTCAGATTTATTTATAATTCATCACTCATATATTAACTACTTATGTAGCGTTATTGCAGAACAGTGCCGTCCTTCCTTTACAGTTCCTTTGTCTTCATTCATTTCAAGCCAGTGTGACAGAATCGTGACAGGGTTTTTCATTTAAGAGTAATTTTAATGATGGTAGTATTTACAGAATGAAAGTGCATATCCACAGATATGATTTTTATACGTGCTCTAGGTGATTGTGAACTTGAAGAGACTTCCAAAGCACTAAATTAATGGTGTAAAAAATAATAATTGATTTAACTAAAAAAATAGTTTTGTTTTAATTATGGCAACTTTTTAATATACAGCTTTGGGGGAAAAATAAGAGACCACTTTGAAAGTATTTTTTTTTCCAGAGCTGTATGTACTTTATTATTTTGCAAAGAATTACCTTTAAAAAAGTACTTCAATTTCTGAGGAGAAAAAACTATTTCAGCAAAAAAATTGGTGAGAAATAAATTATTTTAGTCGTTTTCATCAACTACAGTTAAATTTGAAGATCCTTTAGATTTGACTGTGATTTGGAGCACCATCAAATCCAGCAGAATGGAGAGATTAATACTGTTGACAGCTCAAAGACGCAGGCAAGATGAGCAGTGCCCCACCTTATGAGAACTAAAATCTCCATGCCACCATGGAGACGTCCGTCAAACATCTGGGAGTACAAACACACCAGAAAGTTCTGGGAGAGAAGTGCAGGGACATTTTTACACAAGCATTGGATTTGCCAATTTTTAGAATGTTATTCTTTCTTTGGAAAGCTGTGTGTCTGGATTGAGCCATCCGTAGGGCCAGTTGTTTCCAGTGCCTGTCCACCTGTACCAAAAAACTTGCGTGGAAATGTTTGTTGAGAGTTTTAACTACATTTCATTCACACTGTAAAGTCAAGCGATAAAAATAAAATAAAAAGAAAACCAGCTTTGCCATGGATCCAACTGGACAACATTAAGAAATCAGCGTAAAAATTCAAGTTTCTTAGAAAATCAGAATTTTTAGGTTTAGAGACAAATTAAATGAAATTCAATTACTGGACATTATTTATTTATTTTTTATTGTTATTTGCATTAGCACATTTTTTACCCCCTTTTTTGCAATGTTTGGTGTTTTTGCTGAATTTTATTCCATTTTTAATGGAAATTTTCAGGATTTCAAAAGCTTGGATGGAAGCAGATGAAAAGTAGTTACTGTTACGCTACAACCCTGTTTCTGTGAGTCAATGTTAAATAATATGATAATATATAATATAAAATGATAAAATTGTCAATGTAAAATATTTTTGAGAATTGGTCCAATACTCTGTATTTATTAGTGCCCGCTTACAGGTTTTAAACCCATTAGAAATATTTTTGACTTTAGGAAAATTCTATTTTATTTCTGAAGCAAGTTGACAGCCGTACTGTAATAAATATAGATCATCATAATTGAGATATGGAAATAGAAAGCGTTTTAAAGGGACTGGAAATACCATTCTGTAGGCTTTCCATTCTGTGCTGTAAATAGCTTTGGCTTTCATGGTATTAAACGCACACAGTGGCAGTGTTTTTGCTTTGATTGTGACCTATCCACAGTCCGCACAGGACCTAATGGGAAACCGTGAATCCTGGACTATCATAGCAATGTGCCCCCAGGGTCTGCTTGAGCTTCAATAGATCTATAAGCTTAAAGACTCGACCACATGACATTGCTATTCTGAGCTGCTGCTCCTGTTTATTTATTTATTTATTTATTTTTGTGTGGACGTTTGGAGATCGTTGAATGAGGGCATTGTTTCCAGGTCACTGGCCTTTTAATTAACTGTCCTTCTGATACAGTTTCATTTATTCACTCCTCTTTTTAATCCTTCCATCCTCATACCACACCAAACCCTCTAACACAGAACAGATCAGTAGGGGCGCATCGACTCATCGACTAGTTGACAACTATTTAAATAGCTGATTAGTTGATGACGTCATCATGCGTGTTTCTAATACTAACTAAGAACATGCTAACTCTGTTCAACAATTACTTTACACACGGACCATATTAAAATAAATCACTAATATATACGAACAATGGCACTGTCAAAATAAAAGTCACTGATACAAACAGGTGAACAGACTGTTTCAAAATTAAAGTCACTATTTTAAATGATAAAAAAATAAACAACTAATACAAAAGAGAAAACTGACCGTGTCAAAATAAAAGCCACTAATACAAACATGCTGGTAAAATGTTAAAAATTACAGCAATATCACCTGTCGTCAACCCAGTTTATTTAAAGTGATTTTCTTGTGAAGTAAAGCTTATAGTGCTGAGAAAATAAATAAAATATTTAAGGTAAATAATACGTCATTAATACAAACTAGCAAACACATTGTGTCAAATAAGAAGTAACTAATACACACAAACAACTGAAAGCTAAAATGAGTGTTTAATATTTGTCTCCCTTTCTTCATTTTTTAAAAAGTTTAGGGAAAACTGGTAAAGTTTCATTTTTTACCAGTAGTTTTATTGTTGAAATTGCACATTCTTGGTTTAAATTTTTGTCCAAAGCGGCAGGACCGAGCAACTGAGGCCACATGGTGCGTGATTGAGTAATTGAGTGATTTAGAATCTGAATATTCCATTATTCATTTTAGAAACCTAAAATCAAAATAGTCATTTATTGCAGCCCTACAGATAAGTTTGGTGCCATGTTACTTTACACTATACAGAGCACCTTCCTGCTGGAAGTTGTAAAGTGTCTGCAGGCTGATGTCATGGTGTCACAGTAACCCCGATGTTTTGATTGTGAATCAGCAATTAGCCTGCGTTGGTTGTAGATGAGGAGTTCTCAGTGTGAGTTATGCGTCTCTGAATAGTGCTGGCTTATAAGTGAGCTGTCTGTAAATTTGCATGTTGTGGAAAATCGCCTTGTGTCAGCAAAAGGCCATTTCTAGCGCGCCTCACCTTGAACAATGTAATTATGTCACTATGTTGTATCACTTTGAAAGCGACTTGTGCAATTTGAAGGGTAGGAGGGAGGGAGGCTAATCTGGACGCAAAGTGCTGAGTAATCGTACGCCAATTTCACTTTATTAAATTTCACACAAAATTTCCCTTTTTTTCCCAGAGCCCTGCCGAGTTCAGAGAAGCAATTTAAGCAAGCGAACTCCTCCTCCTCCTCCTCCTCCTCCTCCTTCTCCTTCTCTTAGCTTTGTCTCTGCAGTCTTTTCAGCAAGTTTTTCATCTTTCGCTAAAAGCAGAAATTTGGTTTGATTGGCAGATTTCATAATAAAACATGCTTTAAACACGGTAGCAGACCATGACAGTGAAATGACAGTGTGATGGTTATGAGGGGGATCTTTAATTTTCTCTGTTTATAGTTAATACCCAATTATTAGGGTTAGGGTTAAACTAAGGGCACAGTGATAATAAGCTCTGAACACAGATCTCTGTCTGTGTTTACGATGTTCTTCAGAATTATACATGATATCTAAGTTTTTGGACAGGTTTGCTTATAAGTACAGGCTGAAATGCATCAGGAGTTTGTCAGTGTATTCCTAGGAATGCAGATTTGCATCATTAGATTTCGAGGAGATCACTGCATTGTAATTAGCTGATGTTTTTTTGCCTGCAGCCATAATTTAAACATGAACAGGAAATCAGTGTTTATATTAATTATTATACTTGGGCTGCTAAAGTGTACATTGTGGGTACTCAATACCTAAAAATGTGCGTAGGTTTTGATTTCTATGCTTTTTCTCAGGGAAATGAATGTGGGCATGATTTAAGATTAATTGTTCGATCTTTAGGATAATTTTGTAACTTTAAGATTACATTTATGATGTTTTATAAGATAAAAATACCAGTACAGTACAGTGCAGTTTTCTCTGTCTGTCTACTACCCAGGGCTCAGTAATATAAGAAAAATAAACATTTTGCTTCAATAAAAAATATTTTGATTACATTTCGATTAGCATGCAGTCAAAACCCAACATAATGTTCTTAAACTGGTTAGAACCATGTGAAACATTGCACAATTCCATACCATACTTATTACACAGATTCGGAATAGAAACCTACGTTTTGGAAAGCTGCTAGACCTTGCTACTGTGTTTAATGATGATATTGGTATTTGCTCTCTAGCACACACAATATCAAAATTACTATGTGGGAGTCAGCACATTAATGCAATATGTTACTATGAAATGGCCCATAATAATTTGTCTAACAGTGTTAAAAAAAAAAAGCCTAAAACAATGTATGTATGTCAGTATATGTCAATGTTCTCCTGTAAATCATCACTTGAAAACCACCTGCCTCATTCTGTGTGGGACCCTCTTGTGCAACCACAGGCAATACCCAGCAATATCTGCCAAATATATTGGAAATGTTCTGACCCAGTCCTCCAGACATTACAATTTGGGTCTTGTTAACACAACTTCAAGAGCTCAACGTTTCCTTGCTGCCTAACATATAGATCTCAGTTAGTTAAGTTAAAGTAACCAGATTTTTACTGAGAATTGTTATTGAGGTTGATTTTGCCTTTCTTTGGTTTTAATGTAGAAAATAGAAAGTACTTTCAGGTACTTACAGATCACTAGGTAGGTGGAAACTGAATAGATCTGCACCCTAAAGCACACAAATAACGGATATACACCTTAATCAGATATGCAAAAATATAATAATCAGCGTACATAATGTATGTAGGTGTGTATCATGTAAAATACTTCATAGGTTAAAAAGATGATGAAATCAAAATATCAGTAAATTACTTCAGTTGTTTATTCAATTTTTTGGTTGTTTCAAATCCAAAGGTGAAAAAACAGAAAGACATAAAAACAAGTGTCTCTCTTTACACACCACAATGAATAGTGAGGGAGATAAGCCGAAAGAAGGGCGGGGGGGACAAACAAGACTACAGTTACCACAACAGTGCTCCCACAATACCATGCAGATCCTACAGCTTACAGCTTATGGTTTCCTGGTGGCAAGCACACTGTGTAATAGAGTCTACCATGTGTTTTCCATGTTGCAAAGCTTTTTACAATACATCCTGTTATCTATCCATCAATAATTATGCTTATTGCAATAAAAACACACTGAAAATATCTACAATATATAATGCTCAAAGATATATCATGTGTTATTGCAACTGCCTTTATCCCAATAATAAAATATTGCTATGTTGTTTGTCTGCGATACGCCATAAAATGTTTGTAAGAAGATAATCTAAATTAAGTAATGCAATATGCTACTTTAATAGCTAAATAGTTTTGGTGAATTTAGATGTATGGTGTAAAGCAATAAGTACAATAATAGAACGTTATTAGCCAGGATTTGAAAAGGTTCCTGAACAGATATAATAATGAATTTTGCTTGCATTTCTTTTTCTAACAAATTATCCATCTGTTCAGACTTTCTGCCTGCACTCAGTACATTAAGTCTGTGCATTTCTGTCACGCAGTTTTGTGTGTGTTTTGTGGTGCTGAAGAAGCCAAAAACAGACATGGCTGCATGCTGTGAACTTCTTTTCAAATCTCCTCCACAGCATCCTGCCCCCCCACTCGTCTGCTGACCTCCTGAGCACCCTCTGTAACCCACTTCAACTCAATCACTTCCCTCAAATAACACAGATATGTCCATCTTAATTTCTAATACAGTTTAATGTGATATTTATGTAAATATTTTGCGATTTTGCGGCGTATTAACAGCTAGAAATGTCAAAGCTCACATAAAATAAAACAATACCATCTCCTGGTGGAGGGGATTTAAATTGGATTCCTCCAGCAGGCGGGCGGCTGATGAAGGGGAAAATAGGCAGCACTTTGATTACATGTTGCAGGATCTTTACACAATAATCTCTCCTCTACATATTATTTACATGCTCTGTAATGCTCTAATCTGCGCTGAAGGATACCGTTCTTATTTCCATTCTATCTCTCTTTCTCACGAGGTGAGCGCGGTTTCATCTAAGCCTGTAGAAATATGTGCTAATGTTTCATAAACAGAATTTACTGGTGTAAATGGTGACATACACAGAGCGGAATATAGACTGGGTCAGTTAGTTTCTGTTTAAATGAGATTTCTGAAGGTAGTATTTTATTACCCGCAGGTATGGAATTGCTGCTAGTGATGATACAAGATAGAACCAGCAGTTCTCCTGAAATTGAGGGTAATAATAGGCAGTAGTATGTCTTTATTTTGCTGTAGTAACAGCTTTTCAGCTACTCTTCTGGAAAAGCTGTACACTAAATATGGAACATTGGCTGTGAGAATTTGAGTCACGTTCTGATGGCTGGTACAGTATGGAGAGCCGGCGATTCAGAGAATATAGTTTAAATTCTTTATAGCAGGTACTTGAAGACTTGCTGACATTAAGGCTATGATTAGATGGGGGATTTGAATTCTTTTGGACATGTAGAACACTTGCAATAACAGAATAGAAGAATACAGAATTGTACATTTAAATATGTCAATGTAATCAGACTTTTATTCACAACTTTAGTTTATAACAATGCAAAGAAATTAAGGTAACACTTTTATTAAGGTAATCACTTTTATTAATATACCATTAACTAATGATTAATAACGTTTAATTTTTACATTTTTAAAAAACCAAAAAGTTGCTGTCATAGTTGTAAATACTAATGAACACATTGGCAAAATGAACTGCAATTGATAAACATTAGCCCGATTTAAAATTCGTATTTACTAGCAATTTATTAATTTGCTAACATTTTTAATATGAATATCTATGCTTATAAATACGTGTAATGTGTGAGCATTTGTTAATATTCAAATTCTGATGAACTACTGCTTTGTTCACATCTACTGAACATTAGTTAAAAATATATATATAAAAATATAAAGTGTTACCAAAATTTAAATAAAACTTTTAGCACAATATACAAGAAGCTACACATGCCCTTCCTATCCAGTTTAAAGTATTACTGAGATTTTTTTTAATAGGCGTTGCAGCCACATAATGTATTTTGTAAATTAGACATTATAGATTATTAATACTTAAAAAAAGAAACACTATACCTGGTTTGAGATGGGAAAATATCATACGATTATAAGTAACCAATCGCCAACCATCTTTCTGCACAATCAGCCAATCGACAATTCTAATTGTGGGCAGGTCTAGATGCACCATTAACCTTTTCAGGCATTTTTTTTTATTATTAATGCATCATCGTGCGGTGCTTCTATAATGTTCTGTATTGTCTCTCAATATAATTTTTTTTATTCATCCACATTTAAAAAAAGCTATCAAACTTCCAATATAAGTGTTATTAGCTGATTTAGCTTGTTATGCAGATGTTCACTGTGATTTTGCTGACTTTTAAAGTTGTGGAAATTTGTGGAAAATCAGAACTTAAGAATTGGGATTATCTGATTGTTAGATAATTATATAAAGGGAACAAAAACAGAGAAACAAATTGTCAAATATTTGTATCAAACTGCAGAGTCTGATCCGACTGACTTACAAAATTCTGAGTATTGTATAGCCCTAAAATGTATATTTGTTATTACAGTCTTACCAGATTGTGCCTTCATCGGTAATGAACTTTTGACTCCACAGACTGTGTGTGTCTCGGTTCTAGTGGCACTATAATCCTTCTTCCAGTCCGGTCATCTCTTGGTCGACTCCTTGTGAAGGTTGTCCGTGTGAACTTTTGGTACAGCTGGTCCTGGCTGCTTGATTTTAACAGACCCGCTGGATCTCTGACCTCTCTAGTGTTCTTCATTGTAGTCGTTTCATTACGGAGGGGGGTCACGAGGGACACAGCAGCACCCATAGTATAATACCTGCTTATGCCATGAAGGAAAGGGTATGGTTCATCATTCTGGATATTAATAGGAACGATGTTTGCAAGTGAGGTTATGCGACTCACCTCTTGGACAAAAATGGCAATGACCAAGGCCTGCGGAGAAGGCGGAGGGATTGATGTGGTTATAAATTACTCCACGGCGCCACCTAGTACCCAGTCCCCTCTCACTTTGTCATCAGGGGAGGGCGATAAAGCAGGGAAATGAGAGCAGAGTCTCTCTTTTTTTTAATACATAAATGAATACGCTATGAGAGCGGTCATTATTTAGGGCATGTGATTGTACTGCGGCGGGTTTGACGCAGGGGACACGGACTTGTCACGTGGAATTTTGTCGCGTGAATGGGTTAAAGTCAGACGCTCCCTGGCTGCCTGCGTGACCTGTTGACCTCTATCTATTTATGACCCGTGACTTTTTTTTTTTCCCTCCATATTCAAAATGTGAGTAATATTCACTCAAGGACAGCTTAATCGTTCAGGCCTTGCAGACCAATAAAACAGCTTTCACCTTTTAGCACCCAAAATATTTTAGTAAGCAATTTTATAATTGGCTGTCCGAGCTTGTTCTTAAACCATAAATTTCAGAAGTGCCAGAATCGGAGAAGCGTGTTTTACGATTGGCCGAGTCGCCTCGTAGCCTCGCCGCCTGGGCCGCAAAAAAAGAGGCAAAAGGAAAAACAGCCTGAAAAAATAAGAGCCCGGAAAATAGAGCTGTAAATAATACGACGAGCAATGGGTTTTCCTTTAAATAAATACCGATCAGGTTTATGTTGAAAGACAATAGAAAACGTAGCCCAGATATGCAGTTTACAGTATTTATAGCTGTAATATCAAGGTGCCACCACCGTAATTTCATGCCCCAATGAGAATGGCAAGGTCAAAGCAAATGCTTCGGCTGAGCATGTGCTAATACGGCGACTCATAAACAGGCGCGGCGTGTATCAGGTGCACCAAATAATACAGTATAATGAAATACAGAATAGCTTTCCATTATTGTTCTTTTTTACGGTGTCATCATTAGATGTAATTTATGTCTTAAAAAAATTCATCTCCCAGCAGGTCGATCTGAAACAAGGCGGGGGGTGTGGAGGGGGTGGGGGGTCCGCGAGGTTATTCTACAGGTTTGGGAAACGGTAATAAATTTTCAGATTCTCTATTTGCGTCCTTTCCCTTTTATATGCAAAATTCAGTCTCACCTTGTTGTCTTTCTTTTCAAATTGGATCTCAAAGGCCTTTTTATTTGTCGTCCCATTTTCTTTACAATAATGGCATCAGAGGCGACAAAATAGCTGACTGAGCTTAAAATCGACAAGAAAAAAGTGCATGTGTTAATGAATTTGCATGCATCTCGTTTTAGATGCGCGACAGGAGCCTTTGTAGTTTGGCGCGGGGAGCTATTTAAGAATTCAAATGACGTTACGGATATGTACATATTTGTTTATTATAATGTCTTTAGAAAGAGGCCCTGCGCACTCCAAGGTGAATATATGAACTTCCCAGGAGTGTGTCTCTGTCTCACTCTCTCCTGCTGTAGATGATCTGACTCTGGGAGAAGGAGGGGAGGGGTCTGGGGGGGGGCTTTGGGTGGTGCGTGAAAGGGGAGGGGGGGGGGGGTCTCTGTCTCATTCAATAGTCTGCCACCATGCAGTCTGCTGTGGTCAGATGAATGGTGAGTCCAGGGACACATTATTGCTTATTGGACAGTGCAGACTGACTGCACCAGCTCAGCACATGGCTGCGGCTGCTTCCTGGCACTCGCGCTGCCACGCAAGACAGGACGGCCAATATTTGACTTAAATTATTCAACAATATTCATGGCCGTTTTAGTCCCACAGAGCTCCCACCCCCCGACAGCCCCCGTCTCCCCCCTCAACCCATGTGTTCGTTCAGTGGCTTTAAAAGAATCACCTCATGCCTTTGACCTTAACCTGGAGATTTCTGGAAGAGTGATAGAAGTGAGTAAATGGTCATTTTAATGAAAATGGTGGAGTTATAAATTTCATTAATACTCGCTCTGACGGGCAATGAGTCTGCAGCTATATGCAGAGCTCCTTCCTTCACAAAATTAGGCTCAGAAAGTAGATTCTGGGCTGTATTTCATCACTTTGGGCTGATGAGTCTAGACGTCTAGCCGAGATGAATGGTGGACTCTTTGCTGGTGTAAGAAATGAAATCGGAGTATGTTGATGCTCTGGATATAAATTACATTTCCGATTGCGTTTTAGATTTTAGAAGTTTAGATTTGTCAAAAAGCTTTTAAATATCACTTGTTTTTGATTTATTTACTAGATGATGACACATCTCCACCAGTATACTAGAAGTGTCGCACAGTTTTTTTTATTTTAGATCTTGCTTTTACAGTTGTTTAGTAATTAGAAATAAATATATAATAGGATTTACAGTAACTTAGTTACGCAGCAAGTTTTGTCAATATTAGTTTTACCGTTTAGATTTACATATTTTACATTTCAGTCCAAACACTATTTGATTTACTTTTTTCTATTTAAATGTTAACTAAATATAATTTAATTACTATAATAGAAAATTATTGGAAATTACTATGACTGGCTGTTTGATCAGGATTATTAGGTCACTGGTTTGAGTCAATCTGGATATTAATCTTCTTATTGTGGGCAAAAATACCCGGAACACATTTTTTGTTTCATGTTTTAGCATCATTAAAATACTTTTATGCGTCACGGCAGACTATATATACACTTATCTACACATATCTAACACTACATTCACCTACCTGTAATGTAATATAAGTGTAGTGTGCAAAAATGGGTTTTATATTTTATAGAAAGTATATAGGTTTTTATAAAACAGTTTTCAGTATTGTTGATTTCAACCTTTTCAATTATTAATAACTAGTAAATGTTTTGTGCTTCCTTGTGTTTAGATACAATGCAACCATTTTTGGTGTCCAAAACCATTAATAAATCATGTTTAGTAAGGTTTTTATTTTATTTCAAGAGTCTTTAATGTGAAACTTTTGAGTTTCTATAAATCATATAGAACCATTTCTCTGCATTTCTGAAGAACCCATATTGCTAAGAGAGTATGTCCGCATTTTGTTGGTGTAGCCGTGAGAAAATCAGAACTGATTCATTCAGATCAGATTAACCTACAGTACTGTGCAAAAGTTTTAGGCACCTAAGCAATGTACACTAATTTATTTATCTCAGCAATATGAGTGTTTTACCTGAAAAAAGCACCTCATATGATTTAAACAGGTGCAAATAAACATAAATACGGTAAAAAATAACAAGAATTTCTATTTTTTAGATAAGTGGGTTGTATCCTGAGCCAAGATTAGTTCCACATTTCTCCTTGATGCTCTCAGCCAGCATGTGTATATGTTCAGTTCCATCAGCAGCAAATCTAACAATTTACTAAACCAGGTGTTGATTAATATGATGAGAACTAGAAGTAACTCTATTAAACTCAGATGAGGAGAGATTAGGCGATGTTTTAAGGAACACATGGCTGTAAAAGAACTGCTTTTTGTAAAACTGCTGTTTGTATTTATTGTAATGCTGGTGTTTACTTAAAAGTCTCACAGGTGCCTAAAACATATGCACAATACTGTATGTCAGATTTTACATAATAGACTTTTATCCCAGAGCCACCGCTTACAGGGAGCATGCGTATTTTATTGTATTAATGGAATTAAAAGTATGTAAACATATTGTTTCATGCTGTGGAATATTTGTAAAAAAAAAAAAAAAAAAAAAAAAAAGGTAGTAAATTAGCTTCTGACGGTCTGTCATTAATTAACTAACTAAATGAAATTGAACTGTTTGGATATTCTCTGTGCTATACTGTGTTTTTGTTTCTGTAGCTTTGGCTGTGGCCCTTCATTTCAGAAGGCTGTGCGCGTATTTTCAGGATTTCATACCCAGCTGAGAGTAGACAGGGCCGAACAGGCAGAGCCTCTGTTCGCTGCCAAGTTCTCAGCTCTTTCTGTGCTGTTTAAGCACATGTGCCACTGGCGTTTGCCATGTTTTATGATATGTGTATTACAGCGCAGAAAACAGCTCGCTGTCTGCTCTTTAAACAGCTCAATTTGGAGCAAAGCTCAGCCTTTTGGCTCGCTGGCAGGCAGCGGAGTCGTATGAAAGCGTGTGGACTGGAGTGCTGAAATGCCCTGGGGGACGTCTCCAGTAAACAACACTCGCGCTAAGGCTGCTGAGAGAGAGAGAGAGAGAGAGAGAGAGAAAGAGGAGAGAGAGAGAGACAGAGAGAGAAAGAGAGAGAGACCGCAGATCACAGAGATGTGTGGCTGAACGCACAATGACAGAAGTGACACTCTCCAGTCTGCTGTGGACAAACAAAGGTCACTGAGGGAGTAGATGTAGTATTATACAGCGCATGTATAAAAGTGATAGTTTAACTCGCGCTTTGACGGCCGGCCACTGGATCCCGCTAAATGGGGACGATTTGTTTTTTATGTGCCAATTGTGGTGGCAGCCTATAATGTTTTCACCACGTTTATGTGTTCATTAAATGTCCAAAGCTAGCTCAGCTCAGGCTGTGCGAATAGACATCTACAGAGGCTTTTACCACTTTTCACACATAGACAAATGCCATGTCTTTTCATAATTCATTAAAATAAATGTTTATTAATTATAATCTAAGTAAAACGTTTAGTTAATCGTGATACTGATACTGATATTAGGTCAAATCGCCCACCACTGCTTTCCAGCCGTTTGAAAAATGGCTAAAAGGTCTTTAACATGCAGCAAATAGTGTTTTAAAAATGTATCTGTCCGAAAAGGGAAAGAATTAAGACAAAAATCACAGTTAGAGCCATTTTATTAATCGTAATCTTGGTAAAACCTTTAGTTCATAGTGATACTGAAACTCATTTTTGGTCAAATCGCCCACTACTACTTTTTAGCTTATAGAAAAAGGGTAAAAGGTGTTAACTTGCAACAAATAATGTTTTAAAATATATCTGTCTGGAAAGGGAAATACTTATTAAGACTAAAAATCACAGAGCCATTTTAGTAATTATCATCTTGGTAAAACATTTAGTTAATCTTGTTACTGATTTTAGTTCAAACTGCCCACCACTACTTTCTAGCTTTGTGAAAAAAAGGCTAAAAGGTCTTAATATGTAACAAATAATGTTTTAAAATATATCTGTCTGAAAAAGGAAAGAATTTTTAGGTCTGAAAATCACAGAGTAATTTTATTAATCGTAATCTTGGTAAAAAAAAAAAAAAAAAAGTTTAGTTAATCATGGTACTGATAATGATTTTAGGTCATATCACCCACCACTACTTTCTAGCTTTGTGAAAAAAGGCTTAAAGGTCATAACATGCATCAAATAGTGTTTTAAAATATAGCAATTTTGATAAAGGAAAGACTTTTTCTAAGACTAAAAATCACAGACATTTTATTCATCGTAATCTTGGTAAAACTGATACTAATTTTAGGCGAATAACAATTTATTGGATTTACAATAATTAGCTCTATATATATATATAAATTTTGTGTGTGTGTGATAAAGTAATAAACAATAGCATCCATAAAAGAAAATCATCTTGGAAATGTTAATATGTAAATAAAGGCTCTCCTCACATTTACAGTTATATGTTGATTAAACGTCTCCAAAGGCTTTTACCCTTTTTCACACGTTGCCGTTGTGCATTTTTGGCTCTTTGTTTGCTTTCGAATCGCTTAATAAAGACAAGACACAGACCAGCGGCTGCATGAGGTGTTGGAAATAAACCCCCCGTTTTTTTTTTTTTTTTTCTCCCCACAAAAGGAAATGTTAAAATTAGATTTTATGCCCCCCCCTCCCCTGTCATTTTCCATCAGGGACCTCTATGCAATTTAATCATGACTAAAATCATTAAAAAAGATCTGAAGATTAGATTATATTGGCATTTGCAAAATTATGTAATACATTTACATTACAATGAAGAAATTAAAATAATGCATTTTATCTGTCTGGGGTTTCCAAGAGCTCCACCTGGGGAAATAAGACAGCTGGAAATGGACGGCTTCTATTCTCACACTGTAGAAGACTGCCAGTAATGGAGAAGATCTCAGCAGTGCCAGGCAGGCTCAGCTTTAGACCTCTAGAGTTTGACGCCTGTTATTATTCCTAATACCTTCAGTGCGGTTAACCTAGTTTATATGAGCGTTGCTGTTGCTTATAGGCAAGTAGCACACACTGGTGATGTGGTAATGTCCAGCCCTGGATAAGGAGCGCTCCTGTTCCCATGTGCTTTCCTCATTAATTACACTGGGCCTTGTGTTTTTCTGAGGGTGACTCATATCATGTTTGCTGTTTTGTGCTCTTCTGAGTGCAGTTGCGCTGCGCTGCACTAATTTAAGCGAGCCTACACAGTGTAACTGGAGGGTGGTTGGTGATGGCTCTCTCTGCGCAGGTCTGACAGATGAGGAGGTGGAGCTGGCCATCCAGCGCTCAGGCAGCACGGAGGAGATGCTGGCTCGGACCCCCGCGGGACCCCCACACATGATTCAAGGCCCTCCGCTGGCTCCTGTACCTTACAGTAAGTATTACGTTTCCAATCGATGCGGAAATAATGACCATTGTTTGGATAGGAGAAGATGATTGCCTCTTCATTCCAGTAATTAGCTCTGTTTCCCAAATATGCTGTTCTCGCTATTAACAGCGCTCTGAACACGAACCACACCCCCACACTCATTTCTTTGAGTTTACCACAGTTAATTGTTTCAGAGCTGCACACCATAATTAATATCAGAGAGAGACAAAAACATATAAAATACTGTTTACAAATAAAATATTTTTTTAAGTCAACCAAATGTATTTGATCATTGGAATTAAATGAACTTAAAAAAAATTGTATCCAATGTTTTATTATTTTTAATTATCTCTGCATTGTAGTGGAACATAAAAATTGGAACAATAGACATTTGGGGGGATTGATTACATATAAAAGTTTGAGAAAATAGTATGTAAAATGATAAACAAACATACACGGCAATATTATAAAATTTTTATACTTTATGACAACAGTACAAAAATGAATCATTGTCACCTTAGCGCTGTAGAATCTAGCTGTTGACCACTCCAAAACAAGAATGTCCAAAAATATCCACAGCACAGGTGTAATGAAGATAGATTGGGTTCAAGCCATCCTTTCATGATTGATTTCTTTGTACAGCTTTTCTTTGTTGTACACTGAGCATTAAATTACAATTATCAAGTAACAAAAGCTAAGCTGAGCACAGAGGAATATTAACACACAAATAACCAAATATGATTTGCATATAAGTCCTAGTAAAACTTAACATTGTTTCTTTCCAGTAGGCTTGGGCAATTAATAAAAAAATATTTAAAAATGACCTCTATAAACCTTGCTTAATTTGTTTCTAATACTGGTAATACTTTTTCCACTGTCTGTGCTAATAAACTGTGCCTTTAAAAGCAAATGTAAAATGTAATTTCATAGCACTTCTTTTCTTTGGTCTTAACATGTGCCACGCCACACCAGCTTCAACCAAAAGAACATTTACGAACAGATGAGAAACAAAATTAATAAAATACATCAATCTAAAAAGTATTTTAAGACTTAGACTTTAGTAAATCACACTGAGGGCTGTTGTTTTACAAGTGATAAAAAAAAAGGTGACCATCAAGAACCTATTAAACAGGCAAAAACAGTAAAAGGAAATCAAGGTCTTCAGATATAGTCAGATTTTACAATTAGAAACAGAAGAAATTGTATCCATGCAGGAAATAATGTTTTCCCTCATGTATCAAAAACACATTGATGACACCTCCAGCTATTTGGAAAAAACTTCTTTAAAACTTTAAATGAAGACGTTTTGGTTACATCTGGTTTCAGAGTAACACAAAATCCCACAATACAAACTTCAGACCAGCTGTTAAACATAGTGGTGGTGTCGGTGGTGGGGGTGTCATAATGCAAATGGCTTAAAGCATCAGGGCCTGAGCAGTTGCAGTTTTAGACAGAACCTTCAGAAAGAACTTTGTAAGCGGAAGAATTTCCAGTGAATTTGGCTAAAAAAAATAAAAAAACAATAGGGTGGCAGTTTTTTTTTGTTAGCACCTTTTTTTATTGATTTTACAATTAGAAATGTCTGCTTTATAATAGAACATTGAAATTGAAACAGGACATAGGGATGGTAATTAAACATAAAAGTTTGTGAAAACAGAAAACATAAAAAAATTATAAACAAACATACACGTCAACACTACAAAGTCTCAAAAAAGTAATAATTATTGCCCTAGCGCCATGAAATGTAACTGTTGCCTGCTCCAAAATAAGAATGTTAAAAAATATATATTTGCACCACTTGTAATAAAGATAAATTGGGTTCAAACCATCCTTTCAAGATTGATTTCTTGGCTGTTGCTGTTACAGACTCAGCCTTAAGTTTTCACATTTTTGTTCAAAACCAAGCGAAATGACCCATTTGATCGGTTGAATGCCAAATAGCATTGCATATTTTTATTAATTTAGCCACTTTTTCATTATTTAATAAATCAAATAGCCTAAATAAATATATTTTCTTGCTTTTTAAAGAAAACCTAATTCTAAAACTACAATTAAAATATTTATTGAGCTCATAACATTTTATATATTTCGTCTGGATGCAATTCCATTGCATCAGAAATATAATTGTAGCAATAAAAATTAGGCTTTTCACTTATTCAACCAAACACCAAATGGTCATTTTTTGCAATTTTTTTTTTTTACCAAATAATTTTGTCTTTCCAATAGTTGGTGCATCCCTAATAAAAAATGAAGGGTACCAGTAGTCTCAGTTCTGCAGACTTGCCATATGTTTATACGGTACAGTGTACATATCACACTCCCACCGATTGTTTCTCTTGTTCATACATGCATTGTTTAAAGCATATTCAGAAATATCGATACTCGCATGACCGTGTCAGTTCACCTACTGCCAGGAGTTGATTTATGATATGATTTATTTTCCTCATTGATATTTTGTACAGAGCCCTATTCAGGATGAGGGTCCACCTTATTGGACGGACCTTCTCTCAGTCTAAATGCTATTGCTTAGCGTCGCTAGTTTACGTTGCTGTACGATAAGTCATTTCAGAGAGCTCCAAGGCCATAACTGGATGTAAAAGCGTCTCGGAGTGTACGCTCTCGATGCTGAAATTTGAACAATGTTCGTTCTATGGGCGCCATTATAGGGATCCCATCAGTCTGTTCTAGGTTAGCTCATGGCAGGGGGTGACCTCCCATTTGCGTAGATCTGTAATTAATTCCCCCACACCGGGTGACTGTATGGGCCATGTGATATGGTGCCCACTCCATCATGGCAATCTCTCCAGCACGTGGCAGTAGGGGCTGGTCAGGGAAAGGGCCTGCTCCAACCTGTATCTTTATTGCCTCGCAGGGTTATGAGTGCCGGGCTGGCCGCTGATTTACCAATGCAGAATGAAGTCCGCGTAATGCTTAACCCGTATGACAATGATTCCAGATGTATTCCACCCTCATTTATTGCCACACTGTCCTTGACTCCCCAGCATCTCATGTTTTGTAATGAAAGCACTGTTGATGGGATGGCCGTGTAGTTAGGCTCCTGGACGACTCTTGCAGGGGGTTTTATATCAAAACGGCTATAAGAGAAGTGCATAATGAGGTGAGAGCGGGGAGTCTTGTACGGGGGTCAGGCTGAAAAGAGGGGGCTACCTCTCTTTGATGTCCTTGTTATAGGGACGATGCATAGAGACCTGCATCCATCTCTGTCGGAGTAATGGATACTCTGATCCCTATTTTCAGCCAGCAGAAGGACAGTAGGGCCTTCTCTGAACCCAATAAATTTGAGATGAGATTGGAAAAAGAGGGAATGGGACTTGGGCTCACACCTTAAGTGACCAAATGAAAAGCAGTGGTGGGAAGTGACTAAAGGAAGGAAAGTAGGCGGCGCTGAAGCTCTGGAGGAACTCCGTTTGGGCCTTCTTCAGAGTTGGAGAGTCTTGGACTCTGCTGTCCTCCACAGTATCACCAGCCATCACCAGCAGGCAGCGAAGCAACGGAAAATAAAAGTTCCCCCGCAAAACATACCATAACATACGGTTCAGTTAAGGTTGTGTTTATAGTTATTTGAGGAATGAGAGTTATCTGAGAATGGAGAAAGGAGGCTTTGATGGGAATTTAGTTGACATGCCCGTGGGCATCGGACATCACCTGAAATCACCTTTAAACAGACCTGGCTTTGTGAATGAATGCTGGCTTTTTTTCCCCCTGCTTGTCAAATCACGCAAGATGACATCAAAAATTACCATCATCTGCTCGTTCGAGCGTGGCCACCTGTTTTTCTCGAAGAGTGCGCAACGTAGCAGCACCTTAAAAAAAAACACAGCCAGCTTCACTTGCAAGTCTATTAGAGAGCTTGTTTATTTGTATTCAGTAGAGCAGATTCAGACAAATTACTGCAACACACCTGTTCCCCAGGCTCAGTATGTTACAAAATGGAGCATTTTGTATCTGACATGTTGACCTGCCACAGCCAGACTTGCCTTAATTACTTCTCCGCTTAGTCTTTGGTTATTTGCATGATAATTTTTACCTATTGCCAGGGCTTTCCCGCAGCGGAAATAGCTGCTTTGGCATCAGCATAAATAGCTGCTTCTGGGAAAAAGGTGACCTCTGAGAAAGGGCATGCCTCTATTTGACCTGTTTTAAAACAACAGCATTCAGTTGGCTCATTATCTATTAGTTTATTGTAGGTGCGTTCACATTAGCAGGTTAAAGTGGAGCAATTATTTTTCCACTTTACGGTGTTTTTATACCTGAAAAAAGTCGTCACCAAAGTCTGAACCAAGGTTCAGGTTTTGGTTATATTTGACACACAAAATAACTTTTATACACTCTTAATATTACTACTGACATCTCACTTACTTCACATTCATTGATATTTTGGGAAGTTATCTTGTCAGGTGTTGTGTAGAGTTCTTCTTCTCTGCCAGAATCTGTCAGACTCTTTTCAGGTGCATACGCATCACACAGCAAAATGAGCATAACAGATTACCCTTAGATTACTTTAATTTCTGTTTATAAATGAAGCTAAATCTGCAGTTTCCAGCGGAAGCTGGCTGTATGTGCTCTGCTGCTGTTTGATGCACGTGCACACAACTTTGAACAAACTCTGATTTTGCTTCAAGACAGGAATGGATACTGAAAATAAGCTGCTTTTCCATGTGAATCCAAAATCAGACACATGTCCATATTAATATTCTATGGTGCTTTTGCCACCATTCTTTCATTCATTCATTCATCTTACTGTAACTGCAGCACCTAAAGTGAATTGAACTTTCATTGGGTTGCATCAATAAAGTACCCAATATTTTCAGTACTTAGAAACACTCCTTTTGGCGAGTATCACAAAATATTTACTTATTTTTGTAGCCAGATAACAGCTTTGTTTTATTTATTTTAGAGGGTTTTTTGGTTAACTTTAACATGTATTTTTTTATGTAAATAAATCACTTTACCAATTAATAGTTTTATTCAGGGATATAAACACAGCATCTCCACTGTCAAGTTCTAGGTAGATAACTTAAATCTCATTTTTCTATCTTTCCTTTTCTGCCACCTCACTCACACTCACTCACGTATTTACCCACCCACTCACACACAGAGCTGCTGGCACCTTTCACCTGCCCAAGCATCCTCAAGCTTCTTTGTGTTTAATGATAAAGGTCTCTGATAAACTTCTACTCACTGCATTAAAATACTCTAATTTACAGAGCTTCAAAAACCAGCCAGATATATTCTATTACTGTTAAAAGATTGTAGTGTGTTTAACAGGCACACTGCACAATTATTTTTATCTCTCTCCCAAAAATACAGGAAAATACCAACATTTTAACTTTGATTATGTATTAAATAAAAAGAATATTATAGTATTGTTATATATTATTATATTATTATTTTGATGTGATTGACACTACTTATATAAATGTTTTCTGATGATTAGTCATTATACCACAAACCAGTAAAATATTTAAAACAAGAAGAAACAATGAGAGTAAAAGGCTGTATTTCTGGTGAAAGTTAGTTTGGCTGCAAAGTCCCAAAAAAGTGCAGTGACCTCAAAAATACATAGAAAATATATTCATACCTGCACACGTTATTTTAGGTTTTATACTAAGTTTTTTTCTGGGTCTTACAATGAGCACAGACTATGATTTTGGTATTTTTTCTGGGTCAGATGTGTGTTTCTGAGAATGAGTATAAGCTCTGTGGGAGTCATTGATGTGGCGTGTGTTTCCTGATTGAGCACGCTCAGTGCGAGTTCACACTTCACCATGCTGCTGGTGTACACTGGTTGTGAAAAGATTCTATTCCTGTGCTGTTTGGTGTAATTCTCATCATGATGCGTTTATAAGATCTCTACCAGGTTTAGGTGGCCTGCAAACATTTTCAGGAGGGACTTTCCACCCTGCTTACTCACTCCAGTACAGCAGCTCTCGTTTTTCAGCCAGTCAGTGAAACCAGACATTTTTATCTCAGTCGTTAATCATCTAATGTTTCATTCAGTGAAGCCGCTGCTGCTTCTGGTCATTTTCTTCCAGGTTTTATAATGAGTCAATTAGCAACAAGCTCATCAATACAATATACTGATACTTACAGTAAACCTGCTTACTGTAGTGCCGGCCGGTATTGATGGAATCATAACGTTTTTCAAATATATCCCAGTAACATGATATTTAAGCTTGCATTAATAATCAATGTACTGATTAATATAAACTGAGCTCTTCTGTTCTGTGCTAAAAAGTAACATGCGTAGGATGTACTGTTTTTATATATATATATATATATATATATATATATATATATATATATATATATATATATATATATATATATATATAGATAGATATATATATATATATATAATACATATATATATATATATACTGATATAACAAAAAAGATGCAGAGCTTTCAGAGCTAAAATAATGCAAAGAAAACAAGTTCATATTCATAACCCTGTTTTTTTTTTAAATATTGTCATTTAGAGCAATTAATTGCAGAAAACGAGAAATGGTAAAAAATAACAAAAAAAAAAAGATGCAGAGCTTTCAGACCTCAAATAATGCAAAGAAAACAAGTTTATATTCATAAAGAGTTTTAGGAGTTCAGAAATCAATATTTGGTGGAATAACCCTGGTTTTTGATCACAGTTTTCATGCATCTTGGCATGTTCTCCTCCACCAGTCTTACACACTGCTTTTGGATAACTTTATGCCACTTCTGGTGCAAAAAATAAGCAGTTCAGCTTGGTTTGATGGTTGTGATCATCCATCTTCCTCTTAATTATATTTGAGTTTTTTTTTATTTTGTAAAATAAAATAAAAAAATCATAATTCTCATAATACTTTTAAAAGTCTCTTTTTTCCCCAGAGCTGTATATATAATAAAAGACATATTATATGTTCTGAACTGTGCAGATTTAAGGACCTAAGCACATTCTATAAAGTAATTTCTCTTGAATAAGACAATTTTTGCTGGTAAAGCATCATTAGAACAGATGCCAGTAAATATAAATACAGTAAAAAGTAAAAAAAAATACAGTGTCCCATGACTTTTGCCATGTCCCAAGAAAGCTTGAAAGAATGATGCACTGATCTGTGGGATGTGTGTATGAGGTCTCCTGTAATCAGTATTGAATAGAGATGTGATTTCTGCCAGAGCTGCTTGTCTGTGCACATTGACAATTCTAGCCAGATGCTTCGGGTCAGGATCAATTCCATCCACTGCACTGTCCACTGTAGGTGGTAATGCCTTCTATCACATAGGTGTACACACGGCATATCATGTAGAATATTCATTCCAAGGTTTACTGTGAACACATTAAGTACAACAGTTTTTATTCGCACTTATTCGCACCAGTTAACCAGCCCGTTATGTTCTGGGTCAAATTGATCCATTTTAAAGTTTGAAGATCTAGAAAAAAAATAGTTGAAAGTATATTTTTTTCCAGTATGAAACTTTTTCTGCATCCCTCAATTAGTGTAATCAACTTATAATATGAAAATGGTTCATCTCAAATATTTTCAACCTGCAAAAACTAAAACAAAATTGCAAAACAAAATGTTATGTTTGTAATGTTATTTAAAACGATTGTTTTATATGTTGGTCTTTAAAAAGTAATAAAGTGAATTATCCTAATTGATAGGGCTGGACCCGAATATTCGGGTATTCGGATATTCGTTCGTTGAGTAGGTATTCGGTTTTTAATTTTGGTATTCGGATATTCGTTTTTTTTCTCCTTTCCAGAGTTCCACCTCACTCTAACCACTTCTGTTCTCGCGGGTCCCGTCAGAATATCTTGCGCGCGGGACAGAACTGAACTGTTATTGGCTGGAGCGGGAGTTTAATCCAGACGATGCAGGAGCAAATTAATAAATAGTTAAGAAAACTGTAATAATTGTAAAAAAAAAAAAAAAAAAACCTAAAGAAAACTCTCAACGCGCAGGATGGACCGACACACACGCGCACACACCGATGGTGTTTGGACTGGGGTAAGGAACGGGACCGCACTATTCAGCGCTGCTGTTTTAATAAATATATAAGTAAATTTGAAGCATTAAATGTAGTTTATTTAATTTATATTAGGAACGTGAGGCGGGAGCGGCAGAAATGTGTATGTGGCGGGCGGGCGCGGGATTAAAAGAAGCAATTTTTTTGCGGAGCGGTAACGAGACAGAAACGCGGGAGCGTGGAAGAGTGGGTTTAAAAATCAGTCTCGCGCAGACCTCTATTATACATGATAAAAAAAATGCAGGCTCTTCGAAACTGATTTATATAATAAAACGTAAGGGGTAATGTGGCAACAGTAGGGGCTAAATCGGTTACAAAAGCCTGGCCTACAAAAATGATGTCTGAACGAATTTCCTCTTATCTAATATAATTTAAAATGGTTTAAAAATATAAAATAATTTCTAAGCAAACGAAATATTTAATATTGAGCTTATAGCCCAAGTGCAAAAATACAAAATCAGTAATACGGCTATGCCCTGCACAATGCTTAAACCGAAATAGACCAAGTACAATAACGCCATTAACAATGACTTTCCTCTACTCTAATATAATTTAACATGGTTTAAAAATATAAAATAATTTCTAAACAAACGAAATATTTAATATTGAGCTTATAGCCCAAGTGCAAAAATACAAAATCAGTAATATGCCCTGCACGATCCTTTAACCGAAATAGACCAAGTACAGTTTACAATGACTGTCCTCTAATATAATTATCAATGTTTAAGAATATAAAATACTTCCTGAACAAACTTTTTTTTGTTTGTTTTTTTAAGCAAATAGCCTAAGTGTGAAAACACAAACAGCAATTTACTGGGCTGGCTTGCGCAGCGGAGAAACCGTGCAGCAGCCTCCTAGCCTGCTTACGCAGCAGATAAGCGCGGTGTGGGGCAGCAGAAATTCCGGGATGAAAACACAAAGAAATCTGGGCTAAAAACACAGAAAAAATATGGGGTGAAAACACAAAAATCCGGGATAAAAACACCAAAAATCCGGGGTGAATATGTCTCGTCGGTCAGAGCAAATTGAACATTTTTCAGTGGATTAAAGGGGCCGTGATTTGCTTTTTTTTATTTTATTTTTTTTACCTCTTTTTTTAAAAACGAATATTCGAATATTCGCTTCGAATCAGTGCCGAATATCCGGAGCTCAAAAAACGCTATTCGGGCCAGCCCTACTAATTGAGCCGTTACCTGTTAGAGGTAAGGAACAGTATTGCGCTAAATATTGACATAATAATAAGCAATGAAGTTAGTAATGACATATTTACACTGCTTGTTAGGATTTTTTTTGGTTTCAGACATCTTTTGGATAAATAATCATGCAACACACTTGCTGTTGCTGACAAATGAACATAACAGGAGGGTTAAACATAAGTAAGCAGTTAGTCATTGATTATTCTGTACACTTTAATATTCTGTATATGCTCAGAAAATAGTTATATACTGTTTTCATGATAATTAAATATATTTTGTCATACATAAAACACTTCTAATAAAAGGGAGCATACAAGTGATGTAATTTAAAGTGTTTTAAACAGTCTGGAGCCTCCAGTAATTCAAGTGCAGTTAAAGAATAAGTAAAGGTTTTATCTATTAGCTGCTAAAAAAAAAAATTGTGACCCCTGTGAACCAGTAGAGACAGTAACACATAACCCAGAGCTGCTGTTGCTGCCGCTGCTTTTACTGCGCTGCAGTTTGTATGATGATGGCAGCTCATGTCAGTGTGTGCTGTGTTTGTGTGTTTCTCTACAGATCCCCCTGGTTACAGATGGAGGGACTACGGTGCCCTGGCCATCATCATGGCAGGAATGGCCTTTGGCTTCCATCACCTGTACCGGGTAGGTTCCTGCATGCCCTGAACTGTTTCTCAGTTTACGATCTTTTTTAATACGTCTGATCTGCTCTGTTTCTGTAAGAGCTGTAGGTTCTGCAGGTTCTGCTTCTCTCTTAGTTTTTACTCTTATTTCATTTAAGAAAACCATGCAGCCCAGATCTCTGGCACGGCTCCTGCTTTAGTGGAGTTTGTGGTTATTTTACGGCGTGGCTTTCCTGTGAGTGTAGATCACCCTGTCTTCTTACAGGCCATCTACTCTGCATCATGAGCATGAGCTCATCTCCAGCCCTTTTTCTCTTCATTTCACTTCTTTTTCTTGTTTGGAAAATCCCAGAGCCAGGCTCTTTGATTTCAGCCCTCTGAAAACACCGGCCCAGGCCTGTTCGGTGAGGGGAGACCCCGTTACCCAGGAACCGTAATCCCACACCGGCCACAGGGGCATGTGGACTCCATTACTGGCTTTTATAGGTGGAGGAGAGCACGGCCCAGGCCCTTCCACTGTGAGAAGTGCTAGGTTATAGTGCTCCAATGATGTCATGCTTAGGAGTGCATGACTGTATGCATGTTGGTGTGTGTGTGTGTGTGTGTGTGTTTCATACGTTTTTAGGATTAGAAAGTACAGACTGTAAGGAAGCACTGTAGGACATTTAGATTTGGGTTATAATTAAAGTGAAGGTTAGGGATTGAAAATTCTCATTTCTGGTAGAAATTTGGGTACTCTAGCGAATTATATCAAGTATTGTATTGGGTTCATTAATCATGACATTCTGAACAAACTCTTATATGTATAATATTTTAATAATTATTTCCAGATCCATATTCAGATTCCAGTTACACTAATATAAGTGTTTTTTTTAATGTAACTAGTGTCAGCCCACAATTGTGATAATGATGTAAATGTTCTTGATATATATATTTTTTCTTGGTATTTGAATAAAGAAAAGTGACAGTTTTTAGAGCTTTTATTCTGCAAACGTTGGTATCTAAACAACCTAACAGCACTCAACCATATTGGAATAGTCAGGGTTCATACGGTCATGAAAAACCTGGAAAAGTTATGGAATTTGAAAATAGCAATTTCCAGGCCTGGATAAGTTCTGGAAAAATAAAAATACCTAGAAAGTTTTGGAAAAGTCATGAAAATTTGGTCTTAAAAGCTGTGTGTTTCAGTTTATCGATGTAGAAAATCTATTTTGAGCTACAAATACATCATCTCAGAGTAATTTAGCCCTACACAATGGAGCTCTCAGGATGTTACACATTTTATTATTAAAGATTGTCTGGCAATATTTTATCTGATTCATTTTAGGCCTATTATA
Organism: Astyanax mexicanus; assembly: GCF_023375975.1. Lineage (NCBI taxonomy): Eukaryota > Metazoa > Chordata > Actinopteri > Characiformes > Acestrorhamphidae > Astyanax > Astyanax mexicanus. The sequence continues at coordinate 41,300,512 of NC_064420.1, read as the reverse complement.
ATACATTTTATCTAAAGTTTTAGTTGTTTTTTTAATTTATTTTATTGTCCATGTCTGCGATGATGTTTTAAAAATGGTCATGTAAATTTGCCTTAAAGGCATGGAGAAGTTATTGGTTAAAAGTGTATGAACCCTGAATAGTTATGCACCATATTATTAATAGAGATGCATGAATACTCTAACTCTAGAAAAAAGTCCAAAATTAAACTTGATTCTCCTACTTAATTCCTATTTTCTAGTCTCATACAGTTCACTTTATTACACGGGAGTAATAAACATGATGGCCATAGTGTAAATCTAATCTCTATTTTTTATCTAAGCATATTTTCTTAAATTAACGTGTGTTTGGGAAATATTTATGTAATGTGATTCTGTCACAACAAAACTAAAAAACTCAAACGAACTGTTGCAATGCATTTTACTTGCATGCCATTACACTAACTACACTATTACATTATGCGTCTGATTGCTTAACTCTAATAGGTATCTGTATCGCAAGTGCAAAAAAAAAAAGCGTACTCATACTTGGTTGGGAAAAATGGTATTTATACTTCTCTAATTATTAGAGATGTGTTATATATATATATATATATATATATATATATATATATATATATATATATATAGATATAGATATCATCGCATCAGTATTAGCATTTTATATATTTCTTCATAATGTGAATGAGCCACTTGTTTTGTATGGTGTGTCAAACTTTCATGTTGAATGGACCAATAGAAATTCTCCAGAATTACTTCCTCTAATGTTGCAGTTTTTCAAAGATACAAGGTTTTTCTGTGATAGCAGTGATTCGATACGAATAAGAATTAAGTGCAAGACTCCATGTCCTGACAAAGGTATAGAAACGTGTGTGAGTGTGTGTGCGTGCGTTTGTGTGTGCGTGCGTTCATTTGTGTGTGTGTGTGTGTGTGTGTGTGTGTGTGTCTGTGGAAAGGCAGGTCGGCCGTGTTTTGGCCGGCGGGTGCTTTTGGCGTCAGTCTGCGCAGCGGCTGCTCTGAGCTTCCTCCAGCACGGCCACTTCAGTCAGGCTGGGCTGTGCTGCTGTCAGCATCCGCGCAGCTTTATAAAACTCTGCAGTCATGCCTCTGCAGCTACAGCACCACATTATTAATGTGAGGGTTAAACTCCGTTTGGGGACGACTCCACACAGAAAGCCACTTTTCCACACGACACGGGAAATCTCAGTTTTTCCGTCTAAAAGTCATGTCTAGTTCTGCCGCAGTCTTCAAACAGAGACGTAAATTACACGACCATTCAGAAGTTTAGGATCACTTATGTTAATAGTTTTTTTTCCCCTCAATAAAAAAAGGTCATGGTGTATAGTTTAAAATATAGTAATATTAAGAACAGAAGATATTTCAGATATTTCATCTGGAGGACCTTCAGCTTTGGTTTTGTTCTGGATACAGCACTCCTAAATATACTGACATACCAAAAGTCGTGGGATAGGAACTAGTATCCTGTCCCATGACTTTTGTCATGTGCCATCTAATGGTTACTGGTCATCATTACTACTCACTGTGCTGTCTATTGCGGGTGGATTTGCCTTTTTGACTTGATTCTGGTTAGGCTAGTGTTTGTTTAAGTTACATAACTGCGGCTGTTCCCCAGCCGTCTACTGAGGTAACTCACATACTGCAGTCCCATGACTTTTGGCATGTCAGTGCATAGAGCATAAGTTTTTTTTTTTTTTTTTAATATTTAAACATATGAACATCAGTGTATGGAAGTAAGGCAATATAGCAAATAAAACAGAAAAAAAAAGTTTTTTAAATAATTTATGCAATTTCATTAACAGAAATGCAATTTTTGTGTGAAGAAAAAACAGCTGGTATTTCCTCGTTTGATTGAAATAACTTGAATTAAACTTTTCCAGTAATTGTTTTCCTGTCTGACATTGTCCTGGTTTTCCTTCAAATGTTTTGCAAAAGTTGTGCCCATTTAAAAAAATTGTCAGAAAAAAAAATCTAAATTATTTGTTACTACCCACTACAGTTATGCAAAAAAATGTAAAAGACAAAAGCTGCTGTAATTAAGAAAAGTTTGAAACAACTGTCTGCTTTACAGAAAATCATCTTTACAGTAGTTTATACTCTTTTTATGGCTGTTTTTTGCAATTCAGAGGTTTTGGGTAAGATTAACCATGGCCCGCCTAATTAGGGCTGAAATCATTAAGCCATCCTTGCAGCATTTACCAAAAAATTGAGAGTACAAACACACCAGACAGTTCTAGAAGTGCAGTGCAGTGCAGTGCATTTTCTCCAATAAGCTTTGGGTTTGCAATTTCAGAATTTCATTCAAAAGCAATCTTTGAAAAACTGTGTTTAATAATAATAATAATAATAATAATAATAGAATCTCTGTTGCTTTATTAACTGTAGGCATTAAGGCCAGTAGGTTAATGTTTATCTGTTTTAGAGAGTGCTATTCTTTTGGCTGTAGCAGACACAGGTTTTTCAGGACTATACCTGCACTCAGGTATATTTTATTGAAAACACGGAATCCAACTTTTTACATATTTGCATTTCTGAACTTTCTGAATGAATGTTTTAATGGATCTTCTCTCTCGATGTTTCTCTTCCTGTCTCTTCTCCTCTCCTCATACACAAGTCTGTGGTTCTCCTGTCTGCTGTCAGTCTCTCGTGTGTGTGCGTGTGTGCACGCGCGATTGTGTGTGTGTGTGTGTGTGGCTGCAGGCGTGCTATTCCCTGGTGCGAGAGCTCTCACTGCTGTCATGTCACAGGAGCTGCCTCCATATGCCCCGCGCTCGGCCCATGCTTTATTTATGCTATAGAGCAGAGCGTAAACACGCCTCACAGCAGCCCTCTTATTAATTACCCTGCTACTGACACTCATTTAATCTTTTTCAACTTAAAAGTGTTTATTACTTCTGCCGGTGTCAACAACGCTTGTGCTGCTGTGAAAACCTGCTCAGACCAACTGTTCCCTCCACCACACAAAGGACCTGAGAGGACCATTCAGAGGAGAGGAAATTATTTGGCTTATTATTAATTTTAGCTCTATTAAATAGTATTGCAAAGAGTATATAGTGTATATATAGTATTTAAATATATCTAAATTATAACCAAAAACATTTTGGTTACACTTTATTTGTAAGGTGCTTACATAGGTGCTTTATAACACATGCATAAACACTGAATAACATATTTATAATGCAGTTTTTAAATATTTATGAATAGCTTAGGCAATTACTCACAACATGACATAAGATTTAATAAAAATAGTGGAGATAAACCTTTATTATTGAAACACACCTCACATTTAAAACTTACCATTTATTTCCCCATGCAACATTGAATTCTACATAATAAAGGTGTTATAAATGGAAAATGCTCTACCAATTTAATTAAAGTTCTCAATCATTTATAGAACTGATATGCATGGTCTAAGCCGTACCCTACGCTGTACCCTGTTGCACACATCATGGCAGCTCAGACTGAAAATTCTGATTGCTCCACTTAGTAGCTTCATGACACTCATCTTCCTGTTACACATCACATACAGCTCTGGAGTTAGGTTTTGCTCTGGTCTCCAAAGTTCTCTAGATCTCAGCTTGATTGAGTAGCAATGGGATGTGATATAGCAACATGGCTCATTTTAAAGTGGTTCCTCTTTCAGTAGAGCTGTTGCTAACATGTGGATACCACTGGGCACCTTCACTTAAATTACACAACTATTCAAAAATTAAGGATCACTTATATTAATAGTTTTCCCCCCTCAATAAAAGGTCATGGTGTTTTGTTTAAAATATATTAATATTAAAGAACAGAAATATTTCAGATATATTATCTGGATGACCTACAGTTCTGGATACAGCATCCTTAATATGACATGCAGACATGCAAAAAGTCGTGGGATAGGAACTATGAAGGCTGAAATCATCAAGCCATCCTGGCGGCATTTACCACACCTTTGAGAGTACAAACATACTAGACAGTTCTAGACAATTTTTTTCAAATAAGCTTTGAGTTTGCAATTTCAGAATACAGAATTTCAGAAGTCTAAAGCAATCTTTGAAAAACTGTATTTAATGATAATAGAACCTCCATTGCTTTGTAACATTGTGATGTAACAGCATGGCTAATTTAAAAGTGGTTCCTGGAGCTGTTGCTGACATCTTGGTGCCACTTGATACCACTGGGCACCTTCAGAGGTCTTTCAGAGTTCATGGTCTTATGGGTCAGACCAGCAGAGTTCGGTGGTCATAATGTCTGAAGAACAATAGTATATTATAGGGGTGTACAATCTCTTTTTTTTTTTTCTCTTAGATTTAAATGATTGACACCACTAATATAATTTAATTTTAACAATCTAAAGCTGATATTTCTTGAAAAGAACTTAAACACTAAAATGCATTTAGTAATATGTTTAGGAAAAAATGTGTAGTAATGCTGTTGTTTTTGTTCTTAATAAAGCCCCACAATCAGGTTCCAACAAGATTCAAAATATGGAGCCTCTTATGATGACAGTAGGAGAAAACCCTGGTTTCCAGCACTAACTACTTCTAACCTCATTTCCTTCTTCCCCTCCTTCACTTTTCTATCCTCTTACTTCCCTTCGACCTCCTAAACAATGTTTTACCTTTAACTCATTACTTTTGTACTTGACTATTGTAAGTCGCTTTGGACAAAAGCGTCTGCCAAATGTAATGTAATGTAATTTAGTAAAAGAGCTCGAGCCCCGTTACAACATTCCATCCCCAAAAAAAAACCTGGTTAAAGTGAAGATTCATTATAATTTTGAAATTAATAAATATAAGGCTTTACAGAATCTCCAGCCTCTTTATTTTTTTCACCAACCGTATAGAAAACATACCAAACCATGGGGTTTATACCGAGGTGTGAACTGAACCGCAAATTTCCTCTACTTTTACACCCCTAGCATATTAGAATACACACTGACCTGTTAATTGTCATCATGTCTCATGACTCAGATGTCCATGTTGAATGGAAGCTAAAGTACACTGCTCTGATCTGTGGAATATTTGGGGGGTATCCTGCATTAAATGTGAATGTGATTTCTGCTACAGTCACTTTTACTACAGTCTGTTTGCAAGAACAGTGCTAGCCAGAAGCTGCCTGCCCCCATCCTTACCACCCACTGTGCCGTCTACTGTAGAGTGTACAGACAAACAGTGAACAAGAACGACACTCTGGCATCGATGATGCTTATACATTGTATTTTTTAAAAGTGCTAGAGATGAGATGAGCTGTAGCTGTTTCAGGCCTGGGATGTGTGTGTTAGTCCTCCGACCTGGCTGCTCAGGCTGTGTGTACGAGCCTGTTGTTGAACAAGGCTTAAGTCTGACAAGCAATTGTCCTCAGAAGGTGACATGTTGTAATGGAGCAGCCAGGCTGTGGGTAAAAAGGCTTAATGAAGTTGAACCCAAAGTCACGCCCCATTGCTTAATTCTTGCCCTGTGTGTCAGCTATTGAGTTAAATTGCCCTGGATGAAGTGAGTAAACCACAAGACTTTCCAAAGGGAGAGGAAGGGAGGGGGAGAGAGAGGGAGGGAATAGTAACTTTCACTTTTCTTTTTTTTTTTTTTCAATGTGGTTAAGTGTTTTATTTATGCTTCTAAATACACATCCTTAAATAAACAGGCTTCTGAACCCTGGTGATCATTTAGGGGCTGTTTTATTTTACAACAAAATAAAAAAATGTAGATACAGTTAGAAAAGTGAAAAAAAAATGCACAAAGTAAATGATTTTAACATTTACTGTAACTTTGAGTTTCAGTGCCGCTATTATGCACCTGATATACAGTGCCTCGCAAAAGTATTAACACATTTTGGCAAAGTGTTTCATGTGTTGTTTTCTCCCATTCTTTCTACAAACACGTCTGAAAATGGGTAACAGTATAGAATAGTGCTGGGCAGTATGACCAAAAATGTATATATAATAATGTATTTTTATTATTATTATTATTTATTTATATATTATTGGAAGACTGCGCTTAAATATAGGTTTGGGACTTACTGTACTGTTAGAATACATATAATATAAAACAGTAAAGCTTTAAATTAAGGCTTTTTACTATTGAGTTTACTTTATCCCACAAAATGACACAATATATGAAGAAATCTGACTTTATTAGCAGAAAAACTGCTGAAGAATGTAAGCAATAGACCCAAGAAAACGACATGCTAACAACTTTAACACAGCTTCCTTTTTAAAGAGATTCTTAAACACTTTAAATGGACCGAAAATACATTTATTCAAAAAAGACATTTCTCATATGTTCTATTGCACAAGTTTGAAACAAGTTTAATATCAAATTAGCGGTATGTGAAAAACCCATACACGTTCTAAATTTCTCTCCAGTATACCGTATAAACAGGTATACCACCCAGCACCAGTATGGAGTCATCATTGTTCTCACATCTCTTAATTTTCCACACTTTCTATATATTGGGGCCAGGTCAGCACTGCAGGCAGGCCAGTCTTTTACACGTACCTTCTTTCTCAGTACATTTGCTTTTGTAATGTGTTCAGCGTGTGATTTTGCATTGTCTTGTTGAAAAATGTCTACACGTCCCTAAAGAATGTGTGAAGATGTGGTCCTGAAGGCAGCATTTAATTAAAAGTCAATATTAATGTAAGAAACCCTGATTTATTTATTTTTTTAATCAAATACATACATAGTAGATCATCTGTGGTTTCCATCCGGTTTGCTGAACCCGTTGAGAGTCTGCGTTGGTTTACTGCTGGTTCCTATTTAGTAGAAAGCAGCAGATCTGTGTCCATTTGTGGGTGTGTGGCTGCTAAACATGCCCTCGCCTGTGGCCCTGTTTTCCCTGTTCCTGAGAGGAATTCTAATAGCGTGTCATGTTTTTAATTGCAGAAATACATCCTTCCCCTCATTATGGGCAGCAAAGAGGACAAGAAGCATCTGCAGAGGATCGAGAGCAGCATCATCGAGATGAGTGGCACGCTGACACAGACAGGTGAAGATTAATATCTTCATCACTTTTTCCTCCTTAACATTTTCCTTCATTTATCTGTCTCCAAAATCTGCTCACATTTTACAAATGACGGTCCTGTCATTTCGCTTTAATTTGAAATTGCTTGTTTACTGTCAGCTCAGCCTCAATTAATTACGTTTCGCTGAAAAGCTCTTAACCTCGGAATATTAATGAGGGGAAGGGGAATGACAGCGTTTCTTTTTTTTTGTGTGTAATATTTTTTTCCCCTTTGTAACTGCACGGGTAGAAAGTTCATTTTAATTTTTCGCTGCCGCGCTGGTGTGGCTCCCTGGCTGGAGCCCGAGCGGGCCGGTGATTAAGTGTGCAGTGACAGGTGCGTCTTGTGTCTTGGACAGGTGAGGAATCTGAGCCAAGCTGTCAGAGAGGGACACCCCCACCCCCCTTCCACACACCCCCCTCCTCCCCCCACTCACTCATACACCTCTCACTGCCGTAATTAAACAAGCCAGCAACCATGAAAGCGGGACACTTCCCAGAGAAACTTTAGTCTCGTTAGAGCAGCGTTCCCTTCACAGCTGTGCTACACTTCTCTGTGTACAGGAGGGCTAGGTCTGTTTATATTATTGGTGTTAATCAGTTGATTTCTAATTTTAATGACAAAGTATTTTATGATTAATCACACTTAATCACAAGTTAAAATTCTCATACATACTTGTATGTTTTTGGAGGGAGTAAAAACATGTGTAGTAGTAATGTTTTTTTTACAGAAAACTGTAAAAAAAAAAATATATATATATTTTTTTTTTTTTTTTTTTTTTTTTTTTTTTAGTGTAATTACGATGTTTTTTAGTATTGTTAGCATTAAACACAACAAAGCTCAGACACAAAACCAATTTCAGCAGATAAACAGGTGGGAAAAAGGCAAATTTGATTAAATGTTACTTAAACTTTTCTGCTCTATGATGCAAAAGGTAAATTCACACTGTTCTCACATTACAGGACATATTTACCAGATGCAGATTATATCTGCCTTATTTATAATAATAATGTATAATAATTTATAATGCCTTATATCTGATTTATTTTGCTGCAATGTTGGATACACTAAATTATTAATTACACAACATGTTGGATCATTGTCCTCTAATGGAAAAAAAGAATATTGCATTATATAAAATATATTGCAGTGTATTTTCTGTAATATTCTGCAGTCTCTCATGATCTGATCTTACAGGATTTGCTAAAATACCAGCTGGTCATTGATCAAATCTTCAGCTTAAAAATCTTCAGAATAATACTGATATGTGCCCTGAATTCAAATAGCAAGGTCGTGTCAGGACACACATTTAACCAGATATATAAGGTAAAATATTTACATATTTTCAGGAACCAAGGGCCAGATACACAATGATAAGTGATTATGTGAATATGTAAGAGAGATAAGCATCTGTTTCCAAATGTAGAAAAAGTTATTTTTGGATATTCTAATGGTTCACCTAATATTTTTTAAACATGATCTATTTTAACCATTGGGTGGAGTACATGATCTTTAGTTAAAGGGAAAGGAAAGGACATAAATGATGCTATGCTGCGTGTGAGGCATAATGATCAAAGCAGCTTTTGGATGTTTCTGTGGACTCTTTAAAATAAAAGATTAAGTGATTGTTGGAACCATACTGAAATGTATGGTTCTATAAAACATCTGTAATTACTGAAGAACCTTTAAATAATGGGAAGATTCTTTATTTTTAAAGGGTTATTTAACCTCACATTTTGACAAGAATGATTCCCATTAAATGCTCTTTACTGAAGCTAGATTCATTCTTTCTGGGGACCAGTTCTGTTTATTTTGAACATTTAATATAATTAAATTTAATTTGCACATTTTATCAGCTCAGTAAATACAGACTGTAGTCCATCTGTTTCTCTGCATTATATTATTATCCTTCATTTTCAGCCTATTCTTTAAATGTCAGGACCACACAGGACAACTTTGTTTGTACCACTAGTACATAAGGCCGGGTGATTATGGCCTAAAAAAATTATCTTTGATCGGGTTTGTGACTGACAATTGAGAAATAACGCCCTAAACGAGTCAAAGAAGAAACTTTAAAGTAGAGATTATTATTGTTTTCCACAATTTATCATGGATCCTCACTGGAGAGTGATGGCGCTGCATTTTTTTTTTTTCTTTACAAACGGTAGGATTTATTTCTAGGTAAATATATGCTTTTTCCCCACCAGGTGTTTGTGTCAAAAGTGCTGGAACAGTGCTGGAACTTTTTTCAGTACGAGTCCTCGGACTGAGTGGAATGTTTAGTAGAAAATATGCGCGCGTTAGTCTGTGGGAGGCACTGGTAAAATGGATAAACACTTCAGAAATGAGTGGCGTTTTCATATATTTTAGATTAAAAAGATAACATGTTTGTATGGAAAATTGTAATTAATCCACTTTGAACATTGCATTAAAACTGTAATTCCAATTAACCGAATTAATCAGGAAAATAGAACATGAATCAGACACAGCAGTGCTACTGGAGTTTTTTAAACACATTATTGTCACTACTTGGCTGAGAAATCCAGCCAACTGTGTCCTCTAAGCAGCATCCTGTGATCACAGAGGAGGGAATTGAGAACACAGAGTTTCTCTGTCTGACTTTACATCTACAAAGGGAGCAGCTGTAGGTAGGAGTGTCTAATAGAGTAGAGAACAGTGAGAGATTAAACACAGTGTTTAAAAACTCCAGCAGCACGGCTGTATCTGATCCACTCACTGTACCACCAGCTCAACACACCCTAACACTTCATACACCGCCACCATGCTTATCAGTGTCACTGCAGTGCTGAGAATAACGACCCACCACCCAAATAATAAAAGCTGCTCTGGGGAGATCCCAGATTTACAACGTAAAAAAAAAATCATAAAAAGAAAGAAAATAGACAGCATGACTGGACTAAATATGTCATTTTTATACAGGGACAGTGTGAGTACCTGTTTACATATTGATTTGATCCGTCTTTGTTTAGAAAATGAAAATATGTCTAAACTGGTGTTGGTCACTTTGCATAAGAGCTCACATCTATTGTTCCCAGCAGAGCTGAAATTGTTAGAGTAAAGCTAATATTGATTTTTGCCATTTTGAACAGTAAAAACAAATATCATATTGTGTTCCTGGACAAACAGGCCGTGCTGTCGGTTGGACCGTTTCTGGTGCTGCTTTCATCTCTGCTATTGTTTTTGATGCAGCAGATCAAAATAAGCAAATACAGGCACCAAAAAGAGGATCTTACCAGTTACAAACGTTATATCAGACATTAGTCTTCGTGGGAATGAGCCTGGTAGGCAGATTATATATTAAAATATTTGATATATATATATATATATATATATATATATTCCTGTGCTTTACAGTGGAGATGTTTTGAATCTGTATGTGCAGTTCTATTGTCATGGCTGGAGTTGGGAGTGCCTGGGGAAGCTTCTGAATTGTCAGCCCATTGCGTGCAAGCTTAGTGTGGCTTTCTCTATCTGATTAACAAATGAGCTCTTTCATTGTCATTTTGGTTCATATATGCAAAGAAAATCCTTCCTTCGTGTGATCCCTGTCTCACCATCCTTCCATTTAGGTTTACCATCATTCCTGCTTTGTTTAGGGACACGCTGGAGATTTCAGCGATAAGGGCGGCCTTGATGTTGAATTTCCTACTAATTTCGTAAAGCATCTCTCGCTTTATCTCTCTTTGTTTCTCTCTCTATCTTTATCTTCCTTTAAACAAATAAAGAACATGCACAGCTAAAAACAGAATAAAAGTTTAGTATTTCCTTTCTGTTGCTCTTTGTTCTCTCTATCTCCATCTCTCTATCAGCTGTAATGTAGTATTTTGTTTGAGTTTCTATCTTTTAAATTCGCTTATGTCCACAACTGTATAATTTTATCATATTTCAGTATCCTCTTTTGATCTCTCTCTTATTCTCGCATTATTGCCTTTGTCTGTCTGTTATTTATCAATGTTTAATTTTTGTCTTACGTTTCTCTTTGACTGTATACTTACATGTCTCTTGCTTAGAAATATACCTCTCCCTCCAAGTCTTTTCTTTTTGTAAAATTCTCATTCTCCTGCTCTCTGTCTCCCTCTCTCTCAGGTGTATGTAGTCATTAATTGCTATATCTCTCCCCTTTCTCTCTTTCTCTCTCTCTCTCTCTCTCTCTCTTTTTCAAAGGTTAGCAAAAATAAAAGATTGAAAGGGATAGGTATTTTTTAAACAAGAGTTATGGAAGTAGACATTTAAAGAGACACGTGAGACAAAAATGAAGCATAGACAGAAGAACAAAGGAGATGCAGTAGAAGTATAGAACAGAAGTAGAGAAAAAGAGATGAAATAGAAAAAAAAAGAGTACAAGCATGCGAGAAAGGGAGAGAGAAAGAAATAGAAATAAAATACTACAAACAGCTGAGACAGATAGACATAGGCAATGAGAAAAAGAGAAAAAATACTACATACTACAATACTGCAACTGAGAGAGAGAAAGAAGAAGAAGAGAACAAGAGAAAAATATATCAAAATATCACACTGATATATAATAAAATTATACAGCTGAGATTAAAAGATAGAAACAGAAACAAAATACTACATTAGAAGTGATAATGAGAGAGAGAGATAAAGAGAAAAAATAGCAACAGAAAGGAAATACTAAACTTTTAGAAGGAAATTCAACATCAAGGCCTTCCTTATCACTGAAATCTACAGCGTCACCCTAAACAAAGCAGCAATGATGGTAGACGTGTGAGATACAGTGAAACAAAGTTGAAAGAGAAAGAGACCAAGAACAAGCAAGGAGAGAGAAAGATGGAGACAGTTTAAAAGAGCGAGAGTGGTGGAATTAAGGAAGCTAGGAAAAAATAAATAGAGAGAAAACAAGGTGAAGACAGCAAATTAATAAAAGGAGAGACACATGCAAAGGAAAGAGACTGAATGGAAAAAAAGAGAGAGCGATAGCAATTAAATACTTCGCTTGTTCTAGTTTTCCTCTTTTTGACTTTCTCTTATTACTTATTACAGTCCTTCATTGTCTTTTTCCCGGTCTCTCACATTTTTTTTTTTTTTTTTTTTACTCTTTCTGTCTATCTACCTGTCTCTCTCCCTCCGTTTCTGCTTTTTAGAATAGCCCACCTTTCGGCGGCTGGTCCGTCAGTCAGGCTGCTGATCTAATTTGCAGTGGCTGCAGTAGCCGAGCTGCTATTGTAGTTAATGACTGTTTCAGTTAACAGTTGGGAGAGAGCTGCAATTACAGCACGAGCTCCCCCTCTCCTCACAACATGAGTAATAGCAACTGACTGCCTCTCCTGCCAACTGCTCGCACCCTTTCTTAAAGTTCACGTGTTCCTCCAGCGCTCCTTGAATGCAACTGCATTACTCTCTCTCCCTCCCTCTTTTTCTCCCATTATGATTTCCCGTTTTGGATGCACTTCAGCATACACTCATGCTCACATTCGCAGGAGCTGTAATGGAATTGTGGGCCTGTTTGGCCCCTTTGTCTGTAGAGAGCATATTGGTGACCAGCTGGCCATTAAAGAAACAGAGAGGCTTGGACATATGTAGTTTACAATACATTGAGGTATTTACTGAATAATTTACACAGCGCACACTGTGCGGTTCCTCACACCAGCTGGGAGACCACTTGCAGCTTCTCAGATTCACCCACTCACTTTCTACAAAGACAGGGCCTGTTTCGGCCGAGCCCGAGTGAACGGCTGCATTATTTCTAACGTTCTGCATCTGAGCTCAGACTGTGGGCTCTGTCTGACCAGTTGGCATCTGTCATCAAAGTAAAGTACAACCTGAACATTAATGTACTTGACGTTGTGTCTGCTAAAGAACACTGCTTGTGCTAAGAGTACTTAACTGTACTAAAATGGAACTATTTTAAATATACTTAAGTAAAATTTAAGCATACTACTTCATGTATGTAACCCCATATTTTAAACATGCCTACAATAAAATTATAATACATTTAATCAGTATTACAACTGTATTATTATACACCGGATATATAAAAAATGTACTAGGAATTGATGTTAAATATATTTACATTAGAGTACAAATATGCTTGTTGTTCCTGTCTTCTGTAAGTAGCACACTTCTAATATACTTTGTTGGGTATAAAAAATATATTTTAATATACTGTATTTTTATCGTGTTACAAAAATGTACAAAAGTTTATTTGGAAATGTATTTAAGAAGTATATTGAATTACATTAAACTAAAAGTGTACTTCAGAGCTCATTTGTTAATCATTTTAAATACACTATATTGATTTTTTTTAAGTATCATCAAAGTTCACTTTCAAACATTTGATGAATGCATAATATTAATATAATTTAATTAAGTACATAAGTCTGTTTTTTTATACATTATATTTTTATACAGTATATTTACGGAATCCTTAGACATTTCTCTATATGTTTTATATACAGTTTAATATATATTTTTTTCACCAGGGATTTATTTTATTTATTTAATAAAGGTTCACAACCCTGACATAACATTGTATAGAATTTCAAAAAATGATTAAGTAAAATAGATTAAACTAAATTAAAACTCTGAACTAGGGCTGTAAGATAAATTATATTTTTATCACGAGTTTGTATGATAAACACATCATTGCAAATTTTAAAAATTGAGTATGGTAGATCAGGTCAGAGCACTTGGGTAACCTGGAAAAAGTGTGCAGCCAAGCCAAGTGCTAAAAATCTTTGAGAAGCTTATACAAATTTAATTTATCATGTTTCTCATCAAAACCAGGACAAATCTTCAGAATGCAAAGTCAGTGGAACAGTTCCAAGTGTAAATGGAATCCTGCTTTCTGATTGGTGAATTATTATTAATTTGCATGAAATTGAGTAGAGCGTAACTCGATTGAGTCACTGAATTTAGCCACTTTGTGTTGTTTATGGTTTTGCCGCTGAAAGCCACTATGGCTAACTCTCAGTAAAAAAGGAATGACTTCCAATTGCTGTGCCGCTTTTGTCTCCACTTTGTGTGCACGCATGGTAAAAGCTTTCATATGTAAATATGGAACTACCTGACACTGAGTTCAGGTCTCAACATCATTTAATAATGTTTTGGGTGGTTTACTAGAGGGTGAGAACAGAAGACGCTTTCAGAATTGTTCCGAAAACGATTAAAAGATACAGAGGAAATGGAACCTCTGCCAAACCATGCAATGCCTGGTACGCCACCAACACCTCAGACATCCATCAGATAAACAGCAGAAAACAACAGATAAAGCTTTCATCTTTTAAAGTTTAAAAATTTAGTTCCACTCCCACCTCAGATCTGAAAAAATATTCCACTATAAAAAGAGAACTTAACACTGTGGGTCTGCAAGATCTGATAAAGAAGCTCTTATTGACAAAAGACCTCATAGAGTCCAGGCTTTTGGGTCCACTTTTGGGATGAGTTAGAGTTAGAATTAGACTAATTACACTCTATAGTAAAGCATCCAGTTGGTCATTGTTTGTTTAAGCACTGAGAATATCCAGGATGTGCTCAAAAAGCATATTGTATTTCACAATAACACAATTGATCTTGATCCTTTCTTGATAAATAATTCATAAACTCATATTGCTCTTCTGTAATTGATATTATATTTAGTTATTGTGGCTTTGCGTACTGTTCTATTAAACATATGTTTTTAATGATATATGAATAATTGTACAGTACTGCATATTATTAGTTTTAGTACTTTTGGAGCAGTCTGTAGCAGCATGATAAACTATATAAACCAACATGTTGGGACACCTGCTTATTGTTTATTGTTTGTTCTAAAAACAAGGGTATTAAATAGAGTTTATACTGACTTGTTGAAGTAACTGTATTTACTGTCCAGGGAAGGCGTTCTATTAGATTTTGGAGCATTGCTGTGAGGATTTGATTGCATTTAGCGATAAAAGCATTAGTGAAATAAGGATTGTGGATGATCACATCATTCTCAACTAATCCCAAAAGTATTGGATCGAGCACCATCATTTATTTATGTTTGACATTAGACAGGGTACCAGTAGGTTCATGTTTATCTGCTCCAGGAAGTCTTATTCTAATGGCAATATTTCTCTACAGGGGTTAAACAAACTGTTTGTATTTAGGCATAAAATGTATCATAAAATAAAGACTTAAGAAAATAAGATTTAGGCAAATTATACAGTGCCTTTAAGCAAAACCGTCAGTATATTAGGGCTGAAACGGTTAGTCGATATAATCGACAATGTCGATTATTTAAATTTGTTGATTACAAATTTTATTGTCCACTAATCGTTAATTTGTAACAGTACCGCATTACACAAAGTAGACACTTGGTCTGTGTCTCCAAAAGTGCCCAAATACAACAGAGTACATATTTATTCATATTTATTATTATTATTGTATCAGTACTCTCCACGTTTAAAAAACATGTAGACATTTAAATGCCTTTTAAATGCCTTTTAAATCTCATGTTCAGCTGTTTCTATTGTTTTTAGAGATTGAGGACATGGCAGAAATGATTGTTTTTGTGATTAGTCGATTAGTCAACGAATATCAGATTAGTCGACTACCAAAATAATCATTAGTTGCAGCGCTACAGTATATACGGTACAGTATTAAACAATCTACCTCAACTGATGTCAGTGCACTTTAACCAATTTCTTAAAATGTATTTTTTTTGTTTGTTTTTTGCACACACACCTCAGATATAGAAAATCTCAGATATTATGAATATGATATATTTTGGCCATATTTAATCTTATTACAAAGTACTGAAGTCTGGTGGCTGCAAGGTACTAAACTCTTTATTGATGTACAGAGAAAGTCCATTATCCTGTATACAATAAATACTCACAGTCCAAGAATTCATCAGCAGTAATGCTCTCTCTGTGTGATCAGTAGGTCCAGTCCAACAGTTAGGCTCTCTGCAATCAGGAGATTGCTATCCACCGCAGTGGAGTGATATGTGAGCTAATGCGCTCTTATAAGCATCTAAAAGGGCTCTTTATAGAGTTGTCTAGGCTCCCCCTTGTTTTATCTCCGTTCCTGTCACACGCCACCAGCCGAGCCGTGTCGCTGGGGCGAGCGGCGGAGAAAGAACACATGTAATATGTGCTGAAAAGCTGTTTCTGTGAAAGGAAAGCCCCGCAACCGTGCACTGGAGAGCCAACAGTCGGCAGCTAATAATATCTGTTGATGTTAATCCAATTAGAGTTGATTTAACACTTTACAGAGCATGATTTATAGAGGCGTTTATTGGTTTTCTGTAACATAATCAGTTTGGAAACTTAATGCATTGTTTGGGAATGCATGTGTGACTGGAAGCAGGGGGAGAGCAACTTGTGCTCTGGGTTATTTGAAATGATACCCCCATTAATAACACCAACTCTTGGCCTGTTAGCGCTGCTTTTCCTGGGCTTTCTCTGATCCTCGGGACCGGCTCAACCTGGCAATAACACAATCTTCAGAGTCGATGGAAAATGAGCTATATTTACTCAGATTAGTGAGGACACTTTGTCTAGCCTCCTCCGCAGGCTCCCAAATGAGGGGATTTTTTTTCTCTGTCTTGTTGATTGTTTGGAGAGTTTGAGAGAGACTAACCCATGCTAATGGAGGTTTAGAGACGGTGGGCTGATACGAGATCAGACACTGGTGATTAATCATGAACAAATGTAGTCGTCTTCTATTACTGACTGAGGGGAAAGAGGAGGCAAACACAAATCTATGAGCAGCATCAGCACAGGATTCCAGGGCGGAGTACATTTTAGCATATTTTTATCTGTTTATTATTTTGATTTTCTCAGACTAAATTCAGATTGGAGTCTCCTGAGGGATGATCATTTACTGACACGGCTCGTAAATTAGAGCTGGACAAACAAAACAAAATTTTGCCAAACGTGATTATGGTTTCTTATTCATTTATTCTCTATTAGCATATGGTCACTCCTTTGCAAAAAAATAATTTATCTTCATTTTCAACATTTTCTTTCGCTTGTCATTTTACGCCACAGCTCCTCAATATAGAGCATTTGTTTTGTCTCTAAACTCCCTATACTACCGGTAGCAGCAAATGTATTCACATCAGACAAATGTTTACTTTTAAACAGTATTTTTATAAATGCTCATATGCATTGGGAAGCCAGGTGGATCTAGGGCTAAATTTAGTCATTTAAATCATTAAAATGTTTTGGGGTTTTGGTATTGGTCAGTTTTCCACGTCTATAGAGACCAAACTATAACGCCTAGACATATGAAACTTGGTCCTCCAAGTACTCGGGTGCAAGAAATCAATCTGATCAGATTTAAGGGGGCCCTGTAGCTATTTGCTTTAGCTTGAAAGCAAAAGATTTTACATTTAAAACATTTTTCCCTTATTTTTTGGGTCATGTAGTATCTACTTTTGCTAACTAGTCTTAAGGCTTTTGCTAAAAAATAAATAAATAAATAAATAAATAAAAATAATAATAATAAAAAGAAAAACATAAGGCCCTAAACAGTCTATAATTATCAAAAATAAAGTCGAAATTACATAATTATAATTAATTGTAAACATCTATATAAAAAGGACACCTGGATAAATCTGTATTTCTGGCCATCAGCCAATTAGCATTCAGCAGATATCTGATAGTCTTATCTTTAATGAGGTATGTATGTCTTACACTGGGGGCGCTATTCATGAAAAAAATAGCTGGCTTTTTTTTTAGGTTTTGACCATTTTAAATTAAAAAATATATATGGATTAAATTTTTCTGTTATGTACACTGTCAAAATGACAACCTCAGTAGAACCTCAGTAGAATCTTTACCATTGTTCATTTTCTGTTTTAAAACAAATCATGGAGACTGAACCACCATGGAGACAGATAACTTCACTTGATTTTGTGCATTGACCTCAGTTTCAAACAGCAATTTTTATTATTAGTAGTAATATTTCTAATTGAACTTTGCCTTTGTCTGTGTTTTATCTGCAGTGACCCAGCTGCAGGCTACTCTAGCCTCAGTGCAGGACTTGTTGGTTCAGCAGCAGAAGAGAATACAGGAGCTGTCTCAGGAGCTGGCCAACTCTCAGGTAAGCCCACAATACCCCCCACACACTGCTGTACATAACCATGTGACCCGGACCAGGTGTAATACACATTACAGACCTTGTTTTTGGTAAACAGTAAAAAAAAAAAAAAAAAAAAAAAGCAAACAAAATAAAAAAAACAGGAATTTTGTTTTAAATAGCAGCCTTCAGAATGGAGAAATGCCAGGAATCCCCATCATTGAATACTGTCACCGCTGTGTGGCCTGTGGTATGTGCAGAGAAATGGGTTAACAGAAGGGTACACAGGAGAAAAACAGAGAATCCAGCTGTCTTCTGGGTAAAAACGAGTTTACATTCTTTCCTAAACTGGTAATTTCTCACAAATTTATCATAAATAGCAGGGAGTTGTAGTGTTGATCCTTGTGATGTAAATAAAGATCCCCACTGGCCTTTTTTTGCCAGTCTGTCTTGCTGTCTCTCTCTCTCTCTCTCTCTCAAGGGCAACCTCTATAAAACAAGGCCATTTTAAGCTTAAAACAACACCCAGCATTTATCATGCTCTTTGATGTGGATGTCCTCCTCTGATAAAACCGTGTCGACATGGATCATATGCTGCTGAATCGGAAGTGTGTGTGTGAACTAGGCTGAGTGTATATTACAAAGCCTAATAAAGTGCATGTAAAGGCATCAGCAGAAGGCTAAAGCAGGCCTGCCAGGGACAGCCTCAGGAACAGGACCCGCTCGTCATCACCTCACCTATTTTCAGTTTGACAAGAGACCTCATTTCAGCCCCTCCTAGATTCCATCTGAAAAGCAGAACCATGCAAATTGCACTCTAATAATAAATAAAAATTACCGTGCCAAAAAGGGTTCTTTGGAGAAAAGCCATGGAGAGGATCCACTTTTGGCCTTCTAGAAGATTTTCTGTGGACAGGTCTTAAAAAGAAATAAGATAAATGAGATTTGAAAAATGTCTAAAATGACCACCCAAAATAATCACCAAAGCAAAGGAAATAACCTGACAATAATTGTTAATTGTTATAATAAAAGAAAATTATGTAAATAATAATATATTAGGAATAAATAATGTATTAATTTAATATAATCTTGTTTTATCCCTATGAAACACGTTTATAATGTTGAGAATTAAACTGCATTGCATATATATTTGTATATATATATATATATATATATATATATATATATATATATTATATTAATCCTAAAAATATGGCCTCGCCCACCTTGGCTTGTGACTGCTCACTGCAAAGCCTAAAACAGGAGCTTACAGGGCATTCATTCATACTAAAGACCACCTCAATATAAAAAAAAAAAAAAAACATTAAATGAAACATTTAAAGATTGGACTCCACAAGACCTCTGATGGTGTCCTGTCTTAAATTGCATTAAATTGCATGTTAAAAGCAGATCCTTTAGCTTCTGTAAGTTGAGAGATGAGATCTCCATGAATTGCCTTAATTCATCAGCCTTGGGTCCCCATGACCCTGACACTCCAGTTGTCCTTTCTTGAAACGTGTGGTAGGTACTCACCACAGCATAGCAGGAACACTCTACAGGACCAGCCTGATGTTTTGGGGATGCTCTATACCATTGAGTTTTCTAGACATTACAAATGAGTTCTTGTATGATTGCCTATTTTTACTCCTGCTTCCAACACATCAACTTGAGGAACATATGGTTCACTTGCTGCCTAATATATCCACACCTTTACAGAAGCCTTCACAGACGTTTTTTTTTTCCTGCCATACTTAGCTGAGCCAGTTAGTATACCCATTTACTGAGACTCCCCCTATCACTTAAAATTCTCCCAACACTAGGAGGGTGGAGACCAGTGCAAGCCTCTTCTGATACATATGAAGTAAGCAACTGCCTCCAGTGCAGCAATGCTAGACAGCCAAAGCCTGGAAGTAGACACTGGATCCCCAGCTCTGAAACATCAGCCATCAACTGATGCCCGTGTCTGGGATTGATGTGGAGAAGGGTGCTACTGGCCCATTCACAGAGAGCATGGCCAATTGTGCTCTCTCAGACTCCGGCTGCTGATGGCAAAGCATCATGACCCTGGATTGGAACTCTTGATTCTTAGGGCATACAGCTTTCTAGATGCCACAGTAATCAATGTTTTTACTTATTCTCTCAGTGCTGCTAATGTTATAGTAGACTGGTGTAAGTAAAAAGACAAATACATTTAACTTAATATGATGATGCGTTCTAAACTTTGCCTAAAGACCAGATCCACAACACCCCATTCCACAAGGTTGATGAATGTCCTTAGTTACTTTATTCATGAAAGAAAGCTAAGCGTAGCCTAACTGTATTTTTCACACGAAACATGGACAGAATGATTTGCAGGCTTGAAGTAGCAGCACTGGAACGAAGCTAGAATAAACGATGATGGAACCCAAACATCATCTTCTCTAGCTGCCTTGGTGTCAGCTCTGTTGTGTGTTTTTTTCGATCACACGCTAATTTAGTGCGGCATGGTGTCATTATCTTTCAGTGGAGTGCTCATCACGACTGCGTGTTGTCTCTTCACTTTTAAAGACATATGCTTACAATCCATAACGTCTCTCGCTCATCTGAGGGAAATAGCTGGCGTTCAGAACGAGCTCCCTGTTAAAAACACATCTCCATACCTCCAGTATGAAACTCTACTCACTTTGTATCTCATGATGCTCTGATAAATCATCCCTCAGCAGGCGCCAAAAAGCGCTTTGGAATTGCGGCTGAGCCGATGTTTTATGTCCACAGCTTGTTAAGCACATGGGTGTTTGAATGTAGCATCTGGATCCCGCAGGAAAACATATGTGAACGCATCTGGCCTCGTACGAATCCCAGAGAAAAATATGAACCTCTCACCCCTCTGAAGTTCATCAAAACTGCAGACTCACCACTTCTCATTTTCACTTCCCCTTCTAGTGCCCCCCCCATCCATCCATCCCCACCCCAAGCATCATATGAGGTTTATCTCTCTATGGATGACCTAAACTGACTTGGCTAATTGAGCCAGGGGTAGTAGAGACACTCGTAATCTGTAATCTCTCTCTCGGCTCTCCATTCAGTTCACTCTGTTCAGTGCACTCCGAAGTGTGTGGCACGTGTGCCAGCCAGCCAAAGCCAGACAGAGGTAGAAATGGATTCCTGTTAAAAATCTAAATTAAATTAAAAAGTATGGCCATCATTTACCGTGAGTGCCTTGTTGGAAGACAGCAGTGTATAAAAAGTATATTTCACATCAAAACATCCATTAAACAAATCATAAACTCTGCTTTATAGCCAAAGTGTTGATCTTAAATTTTCCTGCGCGAGACGTGGGCCCTGTTGTCTCCAGCCATATGGGAATTGTGAAAATTGTTTTCAGGTCCGGAGTGTGTGATTGAGAACACATGTTGAGCCACCGAGCCTAGTTATCATTTTCACTTTGCGGTTTTCTGCCCTGCCTTTCTGGGCTGCTTTACGCCGAGTGGAACGCGCCAGCCTCGGCAATTAGAACTCTTTAACGCGGAAATGTGTGTTTAACCTAAAACACATGGCAACTCTTGTTTCTTCAGCTGCTAAGTAAACATTTCATATCGTTTCAAACGCTGAATTACAGTGTGTGCTTATTTGAACTCCCGGAGTTGTTTTTTTTAATGTATTATGACATAATACGGTAATGAAGTGTCAAATCATTTTAAACTTGGCACATTCTAGGCTCTTTAAAGCATTTTGTCATTGTAGCATACGGGCACTGCAGTTGTAATTGAATTTAAATTAAAGGGTTTATATCATGAGAAAAAAATAATTTCCCCTACTTTTTAAAAACATGCTTGTTGTGTGTGGGCCTGCCATGATAAATTGTCCCAGAAAACAGCATTATTGCAAATTTAAAACCTTACATTTAATGCCACTGATATATTGATGAGAAAAAATGGAAATGCTTTTATAAATCCTTTTTTTATATATTATTATTTATATTATATTTTGCCTTTTAGCATTTCTTACTGCGTATCCACAGTGTTAGCATATTTTTAATTGTACTAGTGTTTATGAGTTAATCTCATTACTGATCACAGTACGTTCTCTGTCATTATTGATGCATTGGTCATTGCATGACTGGCTAAAATATTAGTGATATATTAGTGATATATGCACACAGGATATGTATATAACTGTGCAGTAAATTGAGAAAAGGCCTCTGTGTGTGTGTGAAGTTATTGAAGTTATAAATTAAAGCATCATTATGTGAAAATGGTTATCTGGGCACCCCCTATGTTTGGGAAGTGGAATTTATGCTTTGAGACACATTTACATGCATTTCTAAATGCAGACGCGAGAAAAATTAAAGAAGATTGAGGCAGTACCGTTATATTAATTTACGTAATTACTCACATTACAAAGCATAACCCAGTGTTGCTGTGCCCGCTTCACCAGAGTGAATGCTACATAGTGTTGCTTTAAATGTATTTACATAGTGTTATGCTAAATTTGGCTAATTGTGGACAAGCCAAGTAAGAGAACCGTTTGTTGATTTACCTGATTTTCGAACAGCATAGAGTTTACAATAAAATACCAAAAAAAAAAAAGGTCCCAGAGTAAAGGTTTAGGCATCCTGCATGACCAGTACTTAGCACCCCCCATTTACAGCCAGCTTAAAGTCTTTAGTTCTTGTTTGGGTTTTTTCCCCCCAGTTATTCTTTTCAAAAGGCTTCTAGTTCTGTGAAGTTTTTGGACTGCCTTGCATAGACTGCATTTATCCACAAACCTTCAGTGATTACAAAATCTTCATAATGCAGAATGAATGTGGTCATCCATTGTGGATTTTCAGGTGTATTAAGGCTTTTTTATCCTGCTGTAGAAGCATCTTTCTTCATATTTGAATGTTGGACTTTTGTAGGGTGCCCCTTTCCTTTTTTCACTCTAAAATTGTTCAAAACTAAAATAATGCACTAGTTCTGTAAAAAAAAAAATATTTTATCTTTAATTTGAAACTAGAGATCAGTTCATTTTTTACTTTACTATTCAATAAATAAATGATTGTTCTACACAAATCTTAATGACATGAAAATACGAAAAGTTGAAAACATTTCATGTTGTGCAAACATGAATTAGGACTTTCATGAATAGACCCCAAAGCAAAAATATAACACAAGAAAATTGGGGCCATTAAATGATCTAATAAGCATGTTAATTGCTCAGGGTTAAATCTGCTGTATGCGTGGGGCTTCGTGTCTTGGATTTGTTATCTTCATTGTCATCAGCAGATACGGAAATTATCGGCATAAGCCCAGAATTTTCATATCTGTGCACCCTGGTTTTAAATCCAGAGATATTTTCCTTATTAGCGGCTGCACGTGGAAGATTAGGAGCTTGTGCAGTTCGTAGCCGACGAGCTCGCCACTGGGATAGTGCATAAACAGGCTGAAATGAATTGTACCAGTGCTTTCATTGGAAACACTCCTGAGGGATTTAGTTTCAAGCTGATTCCACCATAAATATACATGCATTACACGAGGAAAATATTATCGGGGAGAGAAGCTGTGAGTTAATTTGCATTCAGACGTTTTTAAACTGTCCTTGTTAAGATATTATCCACTGCTAATGGTCTGCAGGCATTTACTAATGTATTCAATGTTTTCGCCGGCTGTCTGCCGCTGTTCTGCGTTTGTGTGTATTAGTCTCTCTCTGAGGGGTGTGATGTTCTCTCTGTGAGGATTACCTTTACTGGAAAGGAAATGATTCAAAAGAGGGAAGGAGCAGGATTACTCGCTAGCAGCTGCTGACTGACTTGTATTTAGTGCATTTAGTGGATTTTTCATGTAGCAGGATTGGGCAAAATTACAGTTTAGAGTCTTTTCCAGGGACTGTTGTTGTATAATATGGTGCACTTACCAGGGTGAGGAATTGAACCCAATTTTCTTTGTAAGGAACAGAATCCTAGTGAAAGCTGTATTGTAAAATGAGTCAGTTGCACTGATGTAAACCCAGATTGGGCATCACACTGGCTTACTACTAGACTCTCTTTAACGAAAACTATGTTCAGCTTCACTCTCAGCCATTTGTGTGTATATACACCAATTAAACATTACATTATAACCACCTCCTAGTTTCTCCACCCATTATGCATTGTTTTAGCTCCACTTAATCATATATTACAGTATACAGTATAATCACAGACAGTGCTGCTGGACTACAGTGTGCTCCTATATGAATCCTTTTTCTACTTTTGGTATTTATAGGTTTATTTTAAGTAAAATGGACATTGTGGTTTTATTCTGTAAACTACAGACATTTCTCCAAAATTCCAAATAAAAATTGTCATTTAGAGCATTTATTTGTAGGAAATGAGAAATGACTAAAATAACAAAATTGATGCATAGCTTTCTGTTTTAGAAGTTCAGAAATCAATATTTGGTGGAATAGCCCTGGTTTTTAATCACAGTTTTCATGCATACATGTTCTCCTTCCCCAGTCTTACACACTGCTTTTGGATAATTTTTTTTGCCACTCCTGGTGCAGAAATTCAAGCAGTTAAGCTTGATTTGATGGCTTGTGATAATTCATCCTTCTTTTAATTATATACCAGAGGTTTTCAAATTTGTAAAATCAAATCAAAGAAACTCATCATTTTAAGTGGTCGCTTGGAGATGAAAATATTATAATGGGTTTAGAAATAAGGAGGTGGTCATAAAGTTATGCTTGATAATTTTCAAGATCATTGCCATTTGTATAAATATATATATTTTTAATTAAAATGTTGGCAATCAAGCCGAGTGGCTTATTCAACAAATAGCTCAGATATCAGATTTTATTCAACTTTTATTCATTTTTTGTCAGTGTTGTTTATGGTATGGCAAATAAGTGTCAAATGCACCAGTAGCTGTTAAAGCTTTTATATAAAATGTCAGGAATCACATGCTTGTATTAAAGCATGCAGTTGGTATCAGTGATATGGTCAAAAGGCATATTTTTTATCAGAACAATGGCAGTTTGTCATTATAACGATAAGTATTGCTAACTGTTAATATCGGAATAGTTGGAGCACAAATAAATATAAATTCTAAAAGATTTCCAAAAGAATCCCTGGATTTAGAATCATATACTTTTTACTGCTACCCTATACTACTGTATACTGTATGATACTTGTTAACAGTTCTAAAAAAGGCATTTATCAGCAGTCCAGTTGCCATTATTCAGCTTTTTGTGGATGTTTCTTGGTGGCACAAGTTTGCCTGTTCACCACAAATGAGCATCTTGTCTCAGTACTTTAAGTAGTCTGTGCTGCGAGGTGCGTTGTGGCTCCTGTTTGAAAAACGTTATTTAGATTTTATGTCTGGGAAGTGTAAGCTCAGCCGCCGAAGCAATTAATTTTTTTCCACAGGTAAAATGAGCGAGAGGCACATTCCAGCCTTATTATGTGGGTGCCATGGGGAGTTGGGGATTATGATGGTCGTAATGAGGTGAGGCCTGTAATAAGAGTGTCTTCGCCAGGCCTAATGCGCTCAGCCCGGATCAGATGTGCCCTCCGAAAACACCGCACTTTATCAGAGGGGGCTTTAGGAGCAGATAGGAGAGAAACCCCAACCTCGCCCACCCCTCCCTCCCCACCTCACACTGTAAATGAGTCTGATCCTTTTCAGATGTGATTCAATTAATTTCCTTTAGATGTAATTACATGTGAAAGAGTCCAAGTTATCCCTCTTCACTCAACAGGGGGTCTCCGCTTCCTAACTAGCAGCCCCCGGTGAGTCAGGCATTCTTAATTACTTTCAGTTTTCTTTTCCCCAGCCCTTTTTTCTTCATTTCCACACCTCTCCCCCTCTCTCCTCCTCCTCCTCCGCGGAGGGCAGGAGGACGGGGGGATTAGGCGGTGGATGAGGGCTGTTTGTTTGTGGACGGTTCAAAGCTTCAGGTACCCCTGTGACACGGTGTAAGTTTACAAGACTTTTATTTCCTCTTTCGAACAGGGCTCAGGAGCCTCGCTTAATCCGCTTGAATTTGAGTACGGGTACGCGAGCCGCAGCACTTTGGGCATTGAAGTGGAGTTTGTTCTCCAAAATTATGATTGTGGTGAGAGTTCAGAGAAAGCACAGAGGATTAAGAGTGCATCACCATGTGAAAATACTGTACCAACAGTCTTTATTTAGTGGCAGATTTATTGCACTTGAAAGACACCAAAGAATGCATTTGTTCATTGCAAGTATGTGAATTTGGTTGGTTGCAATTTAACAAGCTTATTTACCACCTATTTACCACATTTTCTTTCTAATTGAAACCTGATGATTTTCCTTTTGCGCATAACTTAAGGAACAAAAAAAAAACTGATTTTGTTGGCTTGTTTCTGGCACCAGTGACAATGTAGCCTAGTTTTAACAGTAATAAAAACACTATTTCTTCTAGTCATAACAGACTCTAGCATGGATGTCCTCTTGTGCTGTTAGTAAGCTTTTGAAGAAATTGTAGCTGTTTGATTTTAGTCGTGCTCTCACTCTTTCCTACATTTCTTGAGTCTTTCTTGACTCACATTCCTTCTGATGTGTTTAACTACAGTTTGGTTTAACTAAGGTAGTTTCAATTGTTTTGAGGAAGAGAAGGGATTGTAAAAGCCCACATGGCTACTATTGACTTTGAGCCAAGCTCAAGTTAGTTTCCTCTAACTCTTGCTCTCGTTCTGCAGACCTTGACAGGACTTTAGGATTTTTTGGCAAAAAGCTGAGGTCCTGAGTCCTTGTTCACATAGTGATCCGTTTTCCTACTTTCTACCAAAGACATTAATGCATTTTATCGCTTCACCAGAATTTACTCTGGATTTCTTTGGTGGGCTGCAGCAGCAGCACGACTCATCTTCAGTCTTCCCAACTTCAGCCATGTTCAACTCCTTTGCTATATTTGTTCTACTGGATTCTTGTAGCAGCCGTCTGCATCAGATTCAAACCCTGCCGCTGGCCAACAAAGCC
Organism: Astyanax mexicanus; assembly: GCF_023375975.1. NCBI lineage: Eukaryota > Metazoa > Chordata > Actinopteri > Characiformes > Acestrorhamphidae > Astyanax > Astyanax mexicanus. The sequence goes on along the minus strand of NC_064420.1, from coordinate 41,273,539 downwards.
AAGAATGGACCAGCTTCTTCATACTTGATGGCAATGGTCAAAGCCAGATAGCCTTACCAAGAGCTCTTTGAGATTCCAGTACAACTTGGCTTAACCCACCATCCTTCAAGACCCATGAAAGACAGACACCCAGACTGTTCTCGGTCCTGGCACCAAGGTGGTGGAACCAACTTCCGCTGAGTGTCTGAACAGAAGTCACTCTCCTTCTTAAAATGCCAACTAAAGACCCATCTACTCATTGAGTTCCTAAATTTGCACTTTTCTTCTGCGTATCCATTAAGATTTCTAATGAGCAGCATTTAAGCTTGATGCTTCTTTCGACTCCACTCTTTCGAAGTCACTCTTAAATGCACATGCTGTAAATGTGTAAGTATAATGAATGAAGACTGTATATGTTTATACAGCTTTGGAATTTTTGAAATTGTTCCATTTTTAGGCTCTGCTTCAGCCAGATTATCTTTTAAATAAAGGACAGAACTGTATCTGAGGGTTACTTTCGTCACTTTTATATACTAAACTCGCATTATTCAACCATGCCAAGGAAATTCCAGTTTGACATTCTAAGGCCAATTTAACAGTCAAAGTTGGCACCAGTTCCTTTTCCCTTCTTTCTTTGCGTGAAATGGCATCATCAACCACCTGTCCATTTAAAAAGAAAAAGATGGATGATTTTTTTTATTTTCAGAAGTCATTTGCTATTCAAATATTTGGAGGCCATTTCAATTGGCCATCATTCTGTGCTGCAATTCATTCCTTGCCAAGCTGTAGGTGATAACACTCCTTTTAATAAAAACCCCTCTGACTTGTGGCTGCCTGATGAATGCAGCCATTGTTGTGCTTGAGACCTCTTATCAAGCACCTCTGTCCTGCTCAAATCAGCAGTCGGAAATATGGAAAAATATGTAAAAACGCTGCGATCAATTTTTTTTTTCTCCCAAAAGATTCTGAGCTCATGAACCCATTCAGTTTTACCAGGTGGAGGGATGTGGGCTGGCCGTGGGCTGGCCATTGCTGAAAACGGCCTTTACTGAATTTGTGGAGATATCAGCATAATGGTTGTACACTGTATGTACTGATCTAATGACTGATAGAATGTGTTCATTTGAACTAGAACACTGAGCAACTGAAAAGGTTTTGCATAAACTGCATGCTCTTTGGTTCCCATGCATGTGAAGCTGCTGCAGTGAAATGCATGCCTGTTTGTGTGCTCTCCTGAGTCATTGTTGTATTTGAATAGGCTTCTTCTTCAGCAACTTAGTATTTCTGAATAAAAGAGGGTTAAAGGGTTTGTAAGTAATGGTCTTTCGTCTTGTCTTCATCTGTAGGCCTCCTCTGCTACCAACCGCATGCTGGAGTCCCAAGGCATCAGCGAGCTGAAGGCTGAGATTGCTTCTCTGAAGGGGCTTTTGCTCAGCAGGTAAACACACTTCCTCTGTTCACCTAAACTTGATCCAACAGATAAGGTGCATAAACACATCTGCAGTGCATCCAAAGAGTTACACGTTTACTGAATGTCTTGAGCTCCCAGTACTGACTTAAATGGCCATGCGTGTCATTATTTTCACCTCTGTAGAAACAAACTGTACTTAAAAGAACAATCTCTCTTTTAATCATGTTAACTAGAAATTAATTAGTCTTTCATCTATTTTAAGTTATAAAGAAATAGAAAATAGAAAAAAAAAATAGAAAAAACAAATTGTTTAAATAATTGAGGAATAACTATTTTGTTTAACATATGAATTTAAGAAGAAAAAAAAGGGACACTTCTGTAAATTCTGCCCCAGAACCACCACTACACCACACAGGCACCTATTTCTGTTCACCACAATCATATATCAGATAAGATTATTGTCACTGTCAGAAAAAACCCTGTCTTTTCTATAATTAGAAATTAAACAAAAATTATACAGAAAGACTTTACTTTGTCATTTTAATTACTTCTATTTGTTGTGAAATCCTGACACAATACCTGCATTATGTAAATAATAATAATAATAATAATAATAATGAAATAAATAAATAAAATGCAACAAATGAAAACAAGGTTTTTGTAGGACAAGAGTTTGGTATGCAAACTCTACAGTCAGGACATGCCACTTAAAGAGGCTCGTTACTGGTTAATGAGGCCCGATACCTCCAACAGGTTCCCCCAGTGCTTCAAGATGGAGCTTTTCTCACTTTCATTAATGGGTACTTATGTGTCATGGAAATAAAACCCTTAGTAATCTCAGTCACCTGAAATACCCACACATATCACAGCTTCCGTTTTCTGCCTTTTGTTCTACATTTTAGTCTCTGGCTGTACTGCTTTTTTTTTCTAATTGAACAATTGTCTATCAGATTTTCACAAGATGGCTTTTCAAAAGGGGTTAAAGATAAACACAAAGACTACTTCACCATCTGCTGCTAAGATCGCTGCTCTGACTGTTCAAATGCATTGGCAGGGAATATTTGATGTCTTTGTCTAGAAGTAACTTTACCATTTACCGTCTTTTGCTGTGCGTACACTGTTACATCTCGGCCAGGTGTGGGAGACATATGGCTATAGCTGTGTTCTCTTATATGTGAATGCACTTTACTGGCCTGTAAGGCTTTTAGTGTTTCTCTGCACCTACCCACGCATTTTTAATAGCAGTAGAAAAAAAGCTGATTAATATGCACTTCAATAGGAAGAGACTCATCAGTGTTGCACAAATTGATGCAATGGGATTTACAGTAATTACTGAAAAGCTGTTTTTTTGTGGTATAAAGTTATTTTGGAGGATAATCTCTACAAAACAAAACAAGTTAGATAGAGCTCCATGAATATGTGATGTGTTTTAAAGATATCATAACAGCATGCTGTCTTCGGTATGTCGTAGAGAGGAGACTGATCTCTGAGACGTAATAGAACTTAAGCCTGTTTGATGACTGACTAACTTGTCTATTACATCACTGTTGTTTCCTAAGTCACTTAAATGTGGTGGCAAACGTAACTCCGGGAAATCCCGCACTCTAACCTTTACCACCTTTTACTCAATTTGAAAGTTTCTGGTGATTCCCGAGGTACTTACAGTCAGCCATCAAGATTATCTTTGGGAATATTCGGATATAAATAAACTTACCTTTTTTTCAGCCATCTTACTGTTTAGAGAGCGCGCGGAATTTCCCGAAGCAACTGTTGCGTCGTTCCTGTATCGAGCACAGCAGCCAGTTTTATAATGAAACTTTTAAAATAAACAAATCCAGAATGTGTTTATTTGCAGTAAAGGAACAATTGGTTCAACAACACAAAAATCGACTAATTTTAAGTCTAAAAGCTTCACTACATGTTTTTCAGGCACACGCATGCTCTTTTTAAGTTGAGCTTAACCCAAAGTTAAGTTTAACCTAATAATCATAATTTAAAACATTTTTCAATCAAAAGCACTAGGTTTTGATTACAAAAACTTGACTAATATCTGTCCAGACATTAGCCCAGCTCCAAAAAAAAAAAAAGTCCATATCCAATAAGAACACACTGACTTTATAATGGAATCATAGTTATATTCTAGTTATATTGGCTTGTTTTTTTTGTGACAATTTTTTCATATATATATATATATATATATATATATAAAATAAATAAATTAAAAGTTAAATTCCAGCATGTACAGTTTCAAACATTTAAAAATTTATAAAAATCTTCATTACATTTAGGCTGCATAGACTCATTAATTGTTTGTTCCAAATTCTAACAAGCAGGAATCTCATCCTTTAGCACGCACACAAAAAAATCTGTCTCTCTCTCTCTTTCAGGAGACAGTTTCCTGCCTCGCCTTCCCTCCCCAAAATCCCATCCTGGCAGATTCCTCTAAAGCCTGGCACACTGTCCAACCCGCCCTCGGTCAACCACACCAACAGCAGCAGTGACATCTCACCCGTCAGCAACGAGTCGGCCAGCTCCTCTCCAGTCAAAGAGGGCCACAGCTCACAGGTGACCCCGTCCAGCACGCACAGTCTGAACGGAGAGGCGGGATTGGGGGCCATGCTGCCTCTGGACCTGAAGGACCAAGTTCGCATGGAAGTGCAAGGAGAGGAAGAGAGGAAAGAGGAGGATGAGGAAGAAGAGGAGGACGACGATGTGACTCACGTGGATGAAGAAGAGCACCTTAGTGTCCAGACAGAGGACAGGAGAGGAGGAGATGGACAGTTTAATGAGCAGGTAGAGAAGTTGCGGCGTCCTGAAGGGGCAAGCAACGAGAGCGAAGTGGATTAGGCCACTGTCTAGCGTTTCTGTGTGCTTTAGTTTATTCTTCCCATTCACTAAACCCTTACTTTAATCCGAAATCACTCACTTTAGGCAGGCTATTGCAACCACGGCACACTGTGATAAAGAGCAACAGGTGAGCTGACAGCAATCTAACCTAGTCGTTTGTGTTCACTACTCTTGTGATGTGACGTTTTCATTTTTCTTTTTTCCCCTCAAACCTTCTTGCATGCCCAGGCAAGCCCCCGTATAACAAACAGTGTGAAACTAGACAATGACGGTTACGATCTCCTTTTTTTTTTTTTTGGATTCTTTTAGCAACCATTCAGTGCGCCCAGACATTTCAGTCATAAACACCAGTTATATTACTCAGAGATTCACATATAACTGTCCTTTCTGTTCAGTCAGATCCAGATTACTGAGTACTACAAGCATACTGTAATGTATATGGACACATCATATTTACTGTACTTAATAGCAGACAAGGGCCTACAATGACAAGATGGACACCAAAGAATCAGTGTACCCCTTCCTGTTTTTTTTTTTTATATAAACTTTGTTGTGTGTCTCTCGCACATACGCACAACTACAGAGAGACCCCATTCTCTACCATCAATACAATTGTGACATTGAATGAACTCTTGAGTCTGGACTCTTAACTATCTGATCACAACCATTTAACTTCTTTCCTCTCTCCACTGCATAAAGTAACATGGTACAGCTGCTAGCTTGTCAGTGGAAGAGCAAGTCCTTGTAACTTCCGATTAAAGTGATGATGGGTTTGCTTCCTGGTGGTGCTGAGAATTTGAGAGCACTGAAGAGGCAAATAAACGCTGTTTTTAAAGCACTCTGCCTGCATGCGTGAGTGACGAGCGAGCGAGCACAAGAAAGAAAGAGATAGGGAGGGAGGGAGGGACTAAAAGCAAGTGTGAGAAAAGAGAGATGTAGAAAACAAAAGCAGTCTGGCTGCTCAGTTGCATCTCTCCCATCTCCAGCAGGGCAGCTGATTTGGTTTATGAAGTATGTTAATAATCAAATGATCAACAAATAACAGATGTATTAGTTCATGCAGCTTGAAATGTCAAGGAGGCTAAAATCGGAAATCTAATACTCAAAGCCTGTTCTATTGTGTTATATTACATGACAAAGCCTCCAGTCCAAATTATGCCGGCCTCCTACAGTGAATAATCTTAACATGAAACGGCGCCGGGGTTTTTGTAATTAAACCATGTAAAACAATGGATGCTTCAGCAGAGGTGCTGACAGTTGTGCTTCTCTCTTTTGTGGGGCTTTTCTCTCCGAGTCCTGAGGGAGAGAATAGAAAAGAAAAAAAAAGAGACCTGAAAAAACACCCCTGATGCAAATGGAGAGTAACGTATGAATACTTAACTAATGGAATTACTCACTCGCCAGCTGACGAGAAGAAGAAAAAAAGCGAGAAAGATCCCGGAGAGAGAATTAGAGCGTCAGCTCCACTCTGACATTTTCACTTCTAACAAATGGCCTTCAGAGTAACGTGATTATGGCCCAAGCAGGTGAAGCGATTGCGGGCTGTGGCAGCAGTCCACTGTGGAGAACGTTACTGTCTAGATTACAGATGACGTAAAACAATGGCAATATGACTAAGAAAAAGGTATTTGTGCTTTATATAATAGGGACTATGATAACAAATACATAAACTTACTGTAAAACTGGGTTAAGGTTTTTAAATGATTAGTAATAAATAAATAATTGTGGTAAAAAAAGGAATGCTGCAGTGTTTTTTAAACCAACATTCTAATAAATAAATAAATCTTTCAGGATGACACCAAGTATTTAAAGCTCAGATCTTGGGTAATGCTGCTTTGCACGCAACAATCGGAGTCCAAGAGAGCACAACTGGCCATGCTCTCTCTGGGTGGGAAGATTAGACTCTCTTACCTCATCACTCCTGCAGTGACTGGCTGGCTGATGTATCAGAGCTGGGGATCCGACGCTTTCCTCAGAGGGCGTTGGGTGCCTGACGATGATGCATTTAGTGGAAGTGGCACCCTAAATTGGAAAGAAAATGGGAAGAAAAAAGAAAAATAATCATTTGAAAAGGGGGTTCAAATGGTTCTTTAACGTGTTGTTGTAGAAAAATCTTTGGTTACCTTAAAGAACTATGTTTGTCATAGATACGTGAGGGTAAAGAACCTTTTAAAAATCTAAAACCTTCATTTGATGTAAAAACAATTCTTTGTTTAAAAAAAATAAATGAATACTGTAATACATCTGCCCCACACAGTCAACAGGTTTTTTTTTTTTTTTTCATAAAAGCAGGGGAATCACTGCATTACTGATTATAACCAATGTAGAAGATCAGAATAAGGGGAAAAAAGCTGGAGTATTCCTATAAGGTGAATTATTTTTGATCTGATACTGACCGGGCAAAGATTTAGCCTACAGGAAAAGAAGGCCTGAACATCAGTAGTGCAAAGCGTCAGCAGGTGTGTGCAAACATGTTTTTGTATTAAAGCAAAATATAGCATTTATTTTGATGTTTTGGCACTGACTCTTGGGTGTACAGTCTTTGAAAGTTCAGACATGGCCTTCTTCCCACTGCAGAGATATTCCTACTGTAGAGCCCCCAATGAGTACTCTTAATGACTGTGGTGTTCGGATATGAGAGAATGTAAATATTTGTAATAAATTTGATTTAACACCAGGTTTGTTGTTCTGTTTCTTGGTTTACCACAAACGCACCCTATGTATAGAACATCTCATATTTGTAATAGAACAGTATTTCTATTTACTTATATCTGGGATCCAGTGCTTTAAGTATTTTGTTGTTTTAGCATTTTTGCAGTTCACTATATAGAGTGCAAAGAGGTATGCAGGATGTAGTTAAAACTAAATTTTTCTCGTCCATATGATAACACCTGTTTTACTTATTCATTTATTATTTATTTATTATTTATTTACTTTCTTTTTGGAAAAGCTAAATTGTCATTGACTAAAAGCAGCGTTTTCATGTGTATGCAAGGCCAAAATGGAAAAAAACATTTAATATCCAAACATTGAATTGACTTCAGTTCTAATAGTTCTGGCTACAAGAAGCTTGTGCAGCTGCCTTATCTGCCAGTGTAAAAAAATCAATCAGGTGAAAAATATATTTATTTAAAAACATACATTTGCCAACTATATATCTGAACACTTGACCATCTGCACACACAGCTGCTGTTCTTTCCTTATACATAGCATTATGTCTGGATAAGAGAAATTCTGACCTGCGCATTAGTATTCATGAATTTTTAATGGTTGAATATGCGCTCTAGATGGCTTAGAAAAAAAGAAATGTTAAAATAATGCATGTCAGTTTGTAAGGCAGCGGCACGAGCAAGATGTTCAGCGATCCCAGAATTGAATTTCATGTAAAGGTCCACTTGCCACGTGGGTTTTAATGGAGACTTTGGCACTTCATTCTAAATTTTACACAAGATCAGCACTCTTGGTGCTGTTTTCAATGGGGTCTCTATTAAGTGGATTCAATCGATAACCTGTGATCCTAAAACAGTATTCTTTGGAGAAAAAAAAATGCACATTCCACTATCGTAAGCAATACGAATATTCCAGTGCATTATCAAGTTTATGAATTTAATTTGTCTGTCAAGGTCTAAATGATCAATAGCATTGCACATATTGATGTGGTGTATAAACTTCTTGAAGGTTCGATACCGCATCCCTTTGTAATCCATTAACCTCTCCCTGGAGTTCAGACCAGGCTCAGATTTATAGAGGCTGCTGTAATAAATGCACTTGTACATCATTTAGTGTCTTATGGGAGCAGCAGTGCATTCCTGCTCAGAAAGCCTCCTGCATTCTTAATCTCCCATTCTTATGTTCATTTGAGGGTGGGGTGGCAGAGGGGGTGTATATGGTGGGCCGTCTGGACTCGGCCACATCTCGACTAACACTTAAACAGGAAGATGTTAAAAAGCTAAAGCAGATAGGCGGGCGACTGGAGCTGCTATATCTGGCTCCAGTGCAGCAGGGAAGCTTTATATAGATGGGTGTCTGAGGTGTCTGGCTGGCTTTTGCCAGAGGTGGGAGCTTTAACCTCATCAGTGGAGCTGTGCTAAACGGGGACCACTCAATAGGGGAGTGTATTGATGTGGCTGAACTCCATTGTTCTCCTGAACTGAGCACTCAGCAGGTTAGAAGGCTGAGTGTCTTCTCGGATCAATGGGAGGGTTGTTAGCCATTCCTGCCCCAGGAGGGCCAATGCTAAAGGGCTACGCTCACAGCGCAGGGTCCTTACGGGGGGATTACCTCAGAGACACTTCCGCTGGAGTCCTTAACCGGACACCGTTTTACCTATGACCTACATATCAAAAGGATTCTGCCATACAGCGCTAATCTATGTGGCTTTCAACAATGACTAGGGGGCCAAGCACCGAAATGGACATTTTAACAGAAGGTTAAGTCCAACATGAAATATGTTGGACGATATTAAAAATAATGGTACCAAAAAGGTTTTTTTTAAGAGCCTTTAAGGGTTAATGGTTAAGGAACATACAATTTTAACACTCATGCATACCTAAAAAAAATAAATGTACAAACCTTTATCAAAAAAAGATTTTGATTGTTTAGAAAACTCAAAAAATTAAAAATGCACTGTTTCTTACCTTGACTGTGACCCCTTTTTCATTACAAGCAGCAATGTATTCCGTCCCTGCATCCACCACGCTTGCATTTCAAACCTGCAACACAAATAAATATTGTGATGTCATTTCAAACAAGTGATTTCAACAGGTGATGGCAACAAAGAATTAGTATACAGTCTCTGAGAATCAAAAATAAGCAGAGAATCTTCAATTTGTTCTACAACATTTTAATAATTGTCTTACACATTTGCTTACACAATTGTTTTCTTACATTGTCGCTCAAAGAATGACTGAAATGGATTTGCATATTTCCTCAGTACAGTACAAATGATTAAAGGGTAAGTAAACTCAGCTTCACCTCAGCTCAAATTTGAAAAATGCTTAATAAATAAAAATAAATAAATAAATATATATATATGGAAGTAGTAGTTTGGGAGGGGCACTGAATGATGTATGGGTTTAGGGGCAGGGCAGACGGAAGAGCTGATTGAGCTGAGAAGTGTCCCTCTGAGTAGTGGTGAGACGCAGACGGTTGGACTTCAGACAGGGGGCAGTATTATTGATTGACTGATTTGCATATTGTGCATATGCACGTACCAAATTACACAGACACATCATCCTCACCTATAGCACAGTTGAAACTGAGAAGGCGCTGCAGAGGCAGAAATAACCGCAATAAAACCATTTTTTAAAAGGTTAGCAAATGTTACATTTTAAGCAGGACTGGTATGTTTCACAATTTCAGAGGAACACTTTCAGCTATTCATAAAAAAAATTTACTTTAACTTTAATAATGGAATTGTGTATAAAAGGACAAGGGTTGGTTGATGTTGCCAAGCACAACAATACTGAGTTGCATTGATAAATGCAACATAAGGCTCTTGTTCTTCACAGTAAATTTCCCATCACCAGAAGTGGTGTTGTCTGTGCTTGGAGGCAAAAGGAGTAATTGATCAAAAAGTAAAAACATATATTGTGGTCAGACAAACCAGTATTTCAGATCTTTTTATTTATTTTTTTGTAAGAAATGGATGTGTGCTGGGAGACCAAAGCAAAACACCCATACAGAAATGCTACCAAACCCTGCTCATCAGATACAAAAACCTTCCTTCAGTTTAAGATTGCACTAAAAGCACTACATTTTCTACATTTTGCGTTAAATATTTTACTAAGTTTAATTTACTAAAACTTTTTTGGGATGTTGTAAATCTTCATGAACCATGTTTACGTTCTCCAAAGAAATAAGGTGCTCTTCTCATCTCTCATTTCTTGCAACACTGAATCATAAAATAATATTTTCATTCAGATTAATTTGCAATTATATATACCTCTTAGGGACATAAAGTGCCTTTTTCACGCTTGTGAAAACAGTCCTAGTAATAGAGCAAGGAAATCCTCTCCATGTTCACCCCAACTTTGCATAAGAAAGGTCAAGGCTAAAGCTGTGCAGATAGAACAGACCAACACGCTTCCTCCTTCCCCCTCCGATAGCACGAACTGCAGCTCAGCACATGCAGGCCTGGCTGAGTGGGAGGCAGCCTGTTTGATGTTGTGCTCATATGGGTCCAGGCCTCAGGAACACCACTGGGTATCCTTCACTCAAAGGGAATCCACTGGTGGACAGATGGTATCAGACACTGCAGGACACCCTCACAATTCAGCTCATAGCACAATCTGCTCATTCTGTGTTTTTGGTCTTGCTTTGTAATAAACTAAAATGCCATTTCTTTATATCTTAATATGGACAAATACACTCATTTATTGTTTTTTCTGAAATCAAATGCATCAAATATTATGGCCTGCTTTTGATCCCCTTTAAGTAAAGGCCTTTACGGATATTGATCAGGATGTTAAGATTATCACCACCCCACCTCACCCCAAACTCCACAAATAACTAAAATAAAAATAATTGGATGGAGTACCACCAGAACATAGTTCCACTGCTCCATAGCTGCTCAAATGCTGGGAGGCATTATATTCCCTGAATTTATGCATAGTGCCAATAGGTTAATGTAAGTCTATCTGCTTCTAGACAATCAGTGTGTGTGCATTAGAATATTTGTGTCAGTGGGCAATGGGTGCTAAAAGGGGTGCCCACATACACTTGGATATACAGTACTGTGTATTTATATCCTCCTTGCTGCATTTTAGCAGCAAGTGCCAGAAGCTGCAAAAGAACGTGTTTATGTTTGGTTAAAGCTGTCGTTGCCCATCAAGTAGAGATGGGCTTAAATTCACATTAGAAGCTGATCTGTTCCTCAGACACTTGGACTGACTAAAGGGCTGCGCTGTTTTGAGTCAAAGAGGCGCAGAAACTACGAAAGGTGCGAATGGCTGAGCTTGTCAGGCCAAGGTCACGGGAGGCCGTCTGTGTTAGGCCTCAGTGGCAGTCCCTCTCGAGGCTTGTGGTGCCGTAAAGCACTTTGTCATCACTTGTTATATAAATTTCCAACAAACGTACAGTATCGCATTTCCTCTCCCTTTTGAGCTCAGGGTCACTTGATGTTCCCCTGGCCCTGATTCAGCTCTAAATGGGCCTTGTGGGCCTCTGGTGGCCAGAGCTGCGAGAGGTCTTCGTTATTGGCAGCTTGGTGAAAAAGCTATCAGGACGGCTGAGGAGAGGTAAACGAAGAGAAGAAGGAGGAGGAGGTGAAAGAGTGGAGGAGGGGTTGAAAAACAGAAAAGAGGGGGAAAAAAACAATAGCTGGCTGTAAAAGAGGGGAATAAATCTCAGGGGAGCTGAGAGGGCCTGGAAGTGGTAATATTGGAGACAATATTTATGAATTGGCCTGTAATGAGCCATCAGCGGCATGGCGGATATGAGCGCCCGGGCGAGAGAAAAATGCCCTTGTCCCTACACTGCTGGGGAGAGCAGCCATGCTATTGTGAGCAGAATGGATTATCCAGGGCTGCTTGTCAAGCCTGTTGAGGACCCACGACTGCAGGCAGTGGCGGGGCAACAGGTGCGGCCCTCGCCAAGGCTTGCAAATTAGACAAATCATTTAGAACTGTGCGTGCAGCACCAGAAGCATGCCAGAGGCCCACAGAGAGAAAGTGTGAGAAAGAAAGAGAGAGAGAGAGAGAGAGACAAAGAGAGGGAGGGCAGGACGGAGGTGGATAGGAAAACACTGTCCCAGGACTGACACGGACCAAGCAGCATGCACAAATAGGCCTTGCTCCTTCTTTCCACGCGGCGCTGCGGCTTCCTTTTCACACACACACATGCAAATGCAGTGCTGTCCCGGGTGTCTGCGCTGGATGGAAACGACAGGCACAGAACAGCCCACACTGATAAGACACCATACTCCTAAGTCAACAGAGCTGCTTTTAGCTGTGAGCGTTTACAGTTTATGCCTTAATTAAGACGATGAATACCACTAGCAACTGCCTCCGTTTTACGCTACCTGTGTAATTACACCGAGCTCGCTGTATCCTCCAGCCCTGCTCTTAATGACTGTGGAATAAGTAAAATGTTTGATGCCTGGAGAACTAACCACGTCTTCTCTCCCTGCCAGTGCAGTGCTAGGTCATTAAAGCGTTTATTGAAGCAAGGGTTTGGGTGTGCTGTAATGCGTTCGCGCACGAAAAAGCGCTGAGTGCTCTGAAGCTAAAATGACTTTAGAAAGCAGAGAGCTTCCGGAGATGAAGTGAGCATTTTGCACTTTTCATGTTTTGCTTTTCTAGTGTAATGTCTGCTGATTGTCTTTAGACCTGTTGATGCTAGAGAATGCCTAATACCATTTTTTTTTTTCAGTTCTATTACAAACCCTGAAAGATTCAGATTGTCAGATATAAATAATACAGTATTTCCTTGTTAAAAGAAGGGGTGGGGAAATGTTATTTTCTTAGATTGATCTTGATTCGGACGTGGACAATTCTGAATTGATTCACAAATAACAAATGGATTTTCTAGACGTTAGCTATAACTAAAAACAAAATAATAACTGGACACAAAAGGTGTAATGCAGAAGTGTAATGTCTTGGACAACAACAGAGATGCAAGACGTGAGCACAAACGTAGCGCTGCCTGGTTCACAGTCCAGGGCACGTTTGTTAGTGTTCTAAACCACTACAATATTATTATTATATACTCTGTATAATTCTTTATTCATATGCAGATCAAACACAGATCAGTCACAACATTAAGAACAGCTCTGTATATACATTACATATACTGGTCAGCCATAACATTATAATCGCATACTTGTTTCTACACTCTTTGTAGCTGATTTTAATATAGTGGTCAAAGCTTGCATGACCATTACCCCAACAACAATGATCCTAGATTTTTGTGTTAATCATTTGATTTATTAAAAATAAATAAAAATAAATAAATAAATAGAAATTAGTGGGGTGCATTATGGATCATTACAGTGTCTTTACTTTAAAAGCACCAATTAGTTATGCAATGAGAAAAAATAAATCCTATATAGAAGAAAAAGAATCAAATCATAAGCTGTCTGGAGATTTTCACTCTCAGTTAAAAGGCTAAAGGGTTATAAAACCCCCAACACGGAGCAGTGGGACTGTGTTCTCTGTTATGATGATACATTCGTGGTGAATAAGTTGAGAAATAGGGGATGAGGTGGGATCTTGATCATCCAACAACATGACTTCACCAATGCTCCTGTTGCTGAATGCAATCAAATCACAGCAGTGCTCTGAAATTTAGTGAAAAGCCTTCCTTAAACAGTAGAGATAGTTACTCCAACAAAAGCATCAAACTTGACATGAGCACACTGGCCACCATTTAAACTCACTCACTAAAGAAAAACCGTCACAACTTACAGGTTGCCAGTCCAGGTGAATTTAACATGTATAAATTTATCTGTACATATACACAAATCTAGTACATGTAAAATATTGAATGCCTGCTTCAGCCCTGAAACCCCCTCTGAAACCCCAGTACTGCATTTGCATGCCTGTTTATGACCTTTCTCTAAACTCAGCCTGGTTTGTCACTGGAAATACTATCCAAATTTTTTGATCCTTCAGAGAGGACAAAAAAAAAGCGATCCCAAAATCCCTCATCGGACTTCCAGCCGCTTCTTTTGGAAAGATCACGGCTCTAACAGAATGCCTCTGGTAACAAAAACCCCAGTCATTGGTGTACAATTGCTATTATTAGCATCAGTAGAATCTTCCCAACCTCCACTTCTTCCATGCTGCAAATGTCACATTGCTGATGTATTCCGTATTAAATTACAGCGTTTTAAGTGAGCGGAGAGAGGAAAGCTGTGTGTTATCAACAACTATAATGTGAAAGATTACCAGCAGCCCCCCGTCCCACCTGTTTTCACTCTCCTTTTCATGAAGGGCGCAGCTGTGGCACCAAACAGGGCATTTTAAACGTCTCTCTCTCTCCTTATTTAGCTCGGCTCTGCTCACAAGGATGCATTTGGAGATTGTCATTCGCTTTGGCTCATATAGTTGGTATTAGTGGTGTCAGAAAAAAGAGGGGGGCGGCTGTGGAGAGCTACATGGGCAGAAGTCATAAACATCTCAGTGAGTGGCAGAAGGCCTAATCCATGCCCTCAGTTCTTGTGTTCAGCAGGGTTTTTTTTTAGACTTAGATAAATGGGCAGAAAGGTTGAAGCTGGCTGGTAATTACCTTAGTATCGTATTATGCTTATTTTCATCATTTCCACAATGACTTCTGTTCTGATTCTATCAGTGTCTGTTTGGATCCGCTCTGGTTTCTATCAGGTTGCAGGTGCATTTCCTGGCCAACAAGATAATGTGTGTTGTAATTATGCCAATGTGGAAATTTTGGGCTGCTGAGGCTGCTTATGGTTTCTACTCTAAGGGGAACCATTAGAGATTTATAGATCTTTAAAGAAGCCTAAAGATTTCTGAGACAATGCCAAATAATGTATTATGTTGAAATTCCATGTTTACAATAGCTGTAATGTTTAAATTTTTTATTATTATTATTTCTTTAAGTTTTTACTAGAAACAAACAAAAAAGCATAGTCAGTCCATCAGTCCTTGTTAACTGGATTTAGCACATAATACTAGGGGTGTGGCGAGATCCCGTGGTACGAGATTAAAACGTGACGATATTTCTCGCCAAGTTTAAACCTGTCTCGCGTGAAGAAAAAACAGTTAAGTGTGGACTTTTTAAGAGGGATATGCCAAAACAGTAGTGATACAGCGAGTGTGGTGGCTGAACAGTGAGAGCAGCTCTCAGCAAAAGAGGAACATTTGGGCATTTGAATAGAACAGAGGACCCAAACCTACTGAGAAGGATTTATTTGTATACGTGCTTTGCGGCGCAGTAAACTCACAGAGCAATCATGTGTAGTGGAAGATCACCAAATGCTCTCTTCAGTCAATCAGATCTGTGCAGATGCGGTAAGGAAAAAATAAATAAACAAACACACCACTCCTCACACGGGATCAAACCCGTGTTGTCAGGGTTACGGTCCCGCTGCGCCGGATACTGAATTGGGACGCGGCCATGAAAAAACGCCTTTATAAAGAGATAGGGAGCCCGAGAACGGGCATGACTGTTTCATAGGCAGTTGTACTAATCCCTTTCCGTTTGCACTTCAAGCATAGTCTTAATATGACTGGTTATGGTTATGCATAGTTAAATTACAAGAGATTTAGGAGAAAAAAATACAAACCATAGGCTTAATATGACTGGTTGTGGTTTGCACTTATTGTTTTCACTATAAAAGAACTAGAAACATTTTATTTTTACTTATTCTCATTTCTATTTCTTATGTGTGAGAGAAACCAGTCTATATGATTTTGTCAAATAAAACTCTAGTTTTCAAGCCATTTTTCATTTTTGACATTTTCCTTAAATTTTTATTTTTAAATCTCGTCTCGTTCTCGTGAACCCAGTATCGTGTCTCGTCTTGTCTCGTGATATTAGTGTCTCGTCACACCCCTACATAATACCTCATATTTTGTCAGTTTTACAGCACAAAATATAAATAATTATGAGCCAGATGAACTAAAGTCATTACATTTAAAATTGAAATAAATAATTGAGAACTCATTTTTAAACATTTTACCCCATTAGGAAGAAATGTCAATTAATGCCTTTTGGAAGCCCTGGGTACAGTACATGTCTAAATGTTTGTAGCCATTTTCTTGGCATGGGCAACTCCATGCCCCTTTAGCTAGCATTGGAAGCCTGTTGGAAGCATCGGCTAAAATCACTGCATTTTGTAATACTAAGGGAGAACGGAGGTTTGTATTCATCGTCATATTTCACTAGACCCCAAGTCCATTTCACAATGGCGTTCTCCTTTAAAGGTCCAAGCTGAAGGCCTGAAATCTAAAATGCACAGTTAACCACCGTTTCAGTTTCAATAAAATCCCTGTAATAATTAAATAATCAGACTGAGGAGAACTATTACATTCTTCATTTCACTTTTCATGCAGCAGTCAAAAGAAATCTACTCTGCACAGCACAGACCGTTTTCATTTCTTTATGCGGTTTTCTCCATTTGAGCTGATTGGATTAAATTTGAGCAGTGTTTGTGTTGTGGCTCTGTGTCCGTCGCTGCCAAACGCCTTTGCTTTATGGCTCAGTCACATGCTGTCATCTCTGTGTTCCTGCCATGATCGTAGCATTAAAGATCACATCACACCATTTCGGCTCATTCTCCGCCAGTCTACTGGGCTTTCCCCAGCTGAAAAACCATCCAATTCTCTATGGAATCGTGTCAAATTAACCCAATTTATGACTTAGCACTTAAGAATCTCCTCAGTTGCCAAGAAAATGAGCCCGGCCTCTCTCTCGGTGTGTGTGTGTGCCCACAGAAGCAGAATAGCTCTGGCTCCTCTTGAGTCCAGTGTATTGCCTTGCTGCTCCCAGCCCTCTCTTTTTGGATGGAGTTATAAAGTGCTGAAGCGTTTTTTCTTCACTCCAGAGACGGCTGCTTGGTTTTAAGCAAACTACTTGAAATGTAATGGCTTCATGGCTGTGAGCCAAAGCAGATTAACAGTTTTATGTGCTTCTTTCTTGTTGCCACTTGCAACTTGTTGTTTGTTCACTTCTGGCAGACCACAGTCACAGTCTGTTAAGAAATCTGCATCTGTGAGGGTTTGTCAAATACAGAGAAAAAACGCTCTGCACAGGAATTAACAGAACAAAAGTAACAAGCGTCTCCGAGACACAACAGGTCAGGAATAAACCTGTTTATTTTATATAGTCATTTCACCAATCTCAATATTCATCCACTTAACTCAATACTAATTTCTCATACTCCTTAAGACATCTGATGTAAAGGCTTATATTAAATACAAACAAAATCTGTTTATAGAAGAATTACGGGAACTAGTCAGTCAAATTTGCTCAAATTCCGATAATTCACATTGCCTTGTCACGAGCACACTGGCAAGTGTTCAACTTACTCAAGTTAACACCTAACATCTGATACAGGTGTGGCCATTTCCAAACCACTTAATAATCAATTTAAAAACTGCTTGGCACACTTGGCACAGTTTATTTAGCTTTTGGTGGAGTAACTGTCTCTATTCTCCTTGTAGATTGTGGAGCACTGCTGTGAGGATTTGACTGCATTCAGTGATAACAGCTTTAAAATAGTGCAGTATATTGGACACAAGTGAATACAAAGAAAACCCTTAAAGAGTAGTTATGCCCAAACGTCTGAGAGTATTGCATATTTATATTTATAGACAAACTAAACAGTACTGTGAAAAGCCAAAGACCATCCTGCATTTACTTTATTTCCAAACACATTTACTGAGGTTTAGCGTAGGTCAGCAGCTTAAGCAGTTTAATTTGATCAAATCTTATTTTTTCTTGATCAGTGCCACATTTTTACACCCACAGTTTTTGTGTTACCTACTCACAGTGGGAAGATGAACAGAAACACATGAGGATGGTTTCAGATCTCAAGTGAATGTGGGGAAAACTGTTTCTCTCACACAAAGATAAAAGCTACTGAAGTGCTGTTTATCTGATGGGGCAGATTTTGTGGTCTACCAGGCCTTGCAGGGTTGCTAGCAGTCCCATATTCTTCAGGTTTGAAACTATTTGCAGGTATTTACCTTTAAGCTTTTGCAAGTAGATTACGTTTTTATGAATTTGAGAGAGATCGGGAAATATTTTGACTGAAAATCAACTGAATGAAAGGTGGTCTCTGGCTTCTGCACAGTACTGCACAATAAATCCAGAGCATTTCACATCCGGTAAATGCTGTGCTGTAAGAACTATATGCGATGCATTTGCTCAGAAATATAACCCCTCCTCCTCTCCTCTTATGAGAACGTGTCACAAAGAGTTTTTGTAAGTGTGTCCATGTGTCAGCGACTGCTTCCCAAAATGAAATTCTTCACTAGTTAATGCACAGCTGCGCAGCTTCAAGCAAAAACCTGCCTGATTCTGACAGGTGTGCGTTTGCTGCACTCTAAGCTTAGGAGTGATTAAATAATCTGGCTCTGGACGAGGACTTTTGTTCCACACTTGGCAGAAATGGAGACAGCGAAAGTTTGTCATTTGTCCAATGAAGTAATGCTTAACCTGCAATTATGTGGAATTACAAACACAAAGCCCAGCTAGTCTCTCAAACTGAGCTGATAGACATATTAAACAATATCCTCTGATTCACACTCAGTGTCCTCATGAAGAAGCAGAGGAGAAGCAACTGAGCTGGCATGTGACACTGATTCCAATAAGATTTTATAAATGCTAAATCGTCCAAATGTGCGTCCAATTCCCTTTCCCCTTTAGGGTCTCGAGACTTAATTTTTCACACACGCACAACAGCTGCTACCAAAAGCACAGCGGCCTGCTGATGGGTCCTTTTTTTAATCTATGACCAAAGGCCCCCTGAAATAAAGCCCCCCGACAGTGTGAACTGGTGAAGACTAAACAAATACAGAAGTCAGTTTAAAAACAGCTACAAATAAAAACAGCTCAATTTTTTTTTTTATGATGCCATACAAGAAAGACTGTTAGTGTGAATTTACACCTAAAGAACCATAGAGGTGTACCAATACCAAGTTCATTTTTTTGTTACATTGTATACATCTGATAATGGCTGTTTTGGTTTCACACCCCAGTTTAGCCACTAAGCGAAGTACTTTGCTACATCCTGTTCTCCTTACCTACATTGGCTGCATTGCCCCACAGCACACACTATGTTTAAATTGCTCGACTTGTTAACCCATTCACAAATACCTACAGTACAAGTTAAAAATTTGGACACACCAATGCTGCTGTTTTTGGTCTTAATAAAGTGCCACAAAAAAAAAACATGGTCATATATTTTGTTCCAATAAGATCCAAAAAGATGGAGAGTCTCTCATAGTAACAGTATGAGAATGAGATTACTCATGTTGGCTGTTAAATATATACATTATGTGAGAATAATTATCACTTTTTGTATTTTTTGGTTACAATTTAGAAAAAGGTATTAAAAAAAAAGAGTATTGTTTGGGTATCGTACCAATATCGAAGCTTTTAAAACATTACCCAGCCTTAGATGTAAGACATCATCAGACTACTCAAAATTGAGAAAATCAAAACAGGGTTGTTTTACAGGAGCTAAATTACAGCAAAAAAAAAATTGCTTAGTTAAATCTCACACTGGTATTAAAAACAGGACTTAAGGGTATCTAAGATAAACAATAAAACTGATGGGAGATGTCTGGACTATGTCTGTCCTCGGGGAATATATCAAACGTGTGTGTAAATAAATAATGAATAAATATTAGCAACTGTTGAATGAGGAGACGAGTATAGGAGACCGAGACCACGTTCAGGGGAGGTAGCTAACCTAGCTAACTAATTACCTTTACATGCGATACTGCAGTAGAAAAATGAGCATAAACTACACACTGTAAGTTTCAGCTGTTATTAGCAAGCTTCCTACTTACCTAGCTAACGCTAACTAACTAATTATTTAGCTAACTAACCTAGCTAGTTAACTAATTAGCCAGCTTGTTCGCTATTATCAGCTTATTCATCATTAAAAGTCCTTTTTACTCACAATTTGTAGATAAATCTGCTGCTCCAGCAGCTCTGCTCCTTCTCCGTCTTTTGAGCCAAACTGCATTGTGTTCCAGCTGGCTGAATGTAAATTGAATAAAAAATATAAAATATAATTAAATTATTTATTTAATATAGATTAAAACATGTTCATACATGTCATATATATATATATATATATATATATATATATATATATATATATATATATGTATCTAAAATAACACACAGATAGGTTATAGTAATATGAAAACCAGAAACATAAAATAAAACGAAGAAGAATACACTACAGCAACAATTTTTTTATTGGATACAATAGGATATGGGACAACATCCAAAATATTATGATAATTAACAAGCTAAGTACCTAACTAGATATCTAATTAGTTAAGTATCCAACTAGCTAATTACCAAGCTAAAGTAACTAACTAGATAACTAAAGTTAACCTAGGTTAACTAGTTAAGTAACCAACCAGCTTTTTAACACGCTAACTATCTAGCTAGATAACTAACAAGCTAAGTATCTAGCTACCTAATTAACAAGCTAAGTAACTAGCTAGCAAACTAACTAGCTGGCCAACTAACTAGCTAATTAACACGCTAACTAACTAGCTAATTAACACGCTAACTAACTAGCTAGATAGCTAACTAGCTAATTAACAAGCAGAGTAGTTAACTATCTAACTAACTAGACCAGTAATTACCAAGCTAAGTAACGTTAACTAACTAGATAACTAACCTAACTTGTTATGTAACCAACTAGCGTTAGCTAATTAACAAGCTGACAACTAATTAACACGCTAACTAACCAGGTAGATAACTAACTAGTTAAGTAATTAGGAAATTAACAAGCTAAGTAAACAACTAGCTAAGTTAAGTATTTAAGTTAACTAAGTAACGTTAACTAATTAGCCAGCTTGTTTGCTAATTAGCGCTTAGCAGAGACGCTAACTACAGTTTGGAGAACCTGTGCTCTTATTTCACTGAGGAACTGAACACGTTTGTTTTTTTTTTGTATTAAATTAACCCCTACAGTTCAGCTTATTTATTATTAAAAGTCATTTTTACTCACGTTTTATAGTTAAATGTGCTGCTCCAGGGGCTCCGCTCCTCCATCTCTGCGGTTCAATTTTGCGCCGACCACAGCCGCACTGCATTGTGGTCCAGCTGTCTGAAAGTAAATTTTGTTAAAAAAAAAAAAAAAAAAAATATATATATATATATATATATATATATATATATATATATATATATATATATATATATATATATATATATATATATATATATTTTTTTTTTATATATATAAATTCGTTTAGCTTAAAGAAACACCTTTATTTGTCTTAAAATGTCTTAAATATATTTAGCTTGAAAAAAAAATATATATATATATATATATATATATAATTTTTTTTTTCAAGCTAAATATATTTAAGACATTTTAAGACAAATAAAGGTGTTTCTTTAAGCTAAACGAATTTAAGACATTGAATGGTTACTGAGCAGACATGTATAAAGTACTGGAGACCCAGAGTTGAGTAGATATACAAGTGTTCTTTTAAAAAAAAAGACTTAAGTAGAATTAAAAAGCTTCACATTTAAGTTTTTTTACTTAAGTTTTGAGCATAATTCATTGTTAAATGTACTATTAAAGTACTGAAAGTAAAAGGACAGTACTGTTTTATGTAGAAAGAGTGGAATTACTTACCTGACTTAAAACAGCATAAAACTGTAAAGCCAAAAAAAAATACAGTTTAAAAAACTAATAAAAAACACAGTTTCACAGTTAAAATGAACAGTGGTTGGAGTTTCTGTCTAGGTGGGTAGAATAGAGGTGATGATTTTGTGTGTGTGTGTGTTACTTACTATTCTCTTTTTTATATACACACACAGGAAATTTGGCAGTGTTAAATCAACACTGTTAGTGTTAAACTTTACACTCTCAGTGTTAATATAACACTAAGAGTGTTGATTTAACACTGCCAAATTTCCTGTGCATATTACATTAAATACAAATCTGTATATATCTTTACTTCTATAAAGTGTCATTTGAATTGTTTGTATGTTTTATGCCAAATTCTGCTTCAGGTTGCCCTTAGATTCATTTTATTTTATTTTATAAATAAAGGTTAATCTACAGTTACAGCAGATATAGAAATCACCAGCATAAACTTTAATGTCTATACTGCTGTGAGATGCTCGTGCACATGAAGGGGAGTCTGATTTTGCACAGCACTGGTTCTATTTCATCTTCTATTGTTTAATGGGAGATTACAGCCTGCTTCAACTTCTTGTTATTGGTCACATAAAGTCTAAAGCATCAAAAAGTGATTTTTAGTCTGCACACCGGACATTGGCTGAGGTTATTTCAGACCCTTTAGTTCCATAAAGAACTATGTTTGTGCGAGTGCGAAGAACCTTAGAGGTTTCTTTAAAGTGGTTCTTGCATGGCATTAGGAACCATTTGAAGCACCTTTACCTTTGAAGATGTAGTGTGTGCTTGCAGCTTGCATGCACAGATGCTATCCACTGAAGTTTAGCAACTGTGTTTGATGTGTTCACATTGCCTGTTCACATAAAGGAGGGAAACCACAACAGTTCCTCCAGCAGTTCCATCAGCTAAATTACTTTTAAAAAGCGTGACAAGGCAGTGTGAGGTTCAGCCTGGTCTCAAGAAGAATTTGTACAAATGTGACTAAAAGACCATTTCAGAATTATCACAAGTTGTGGACTAACTATAGTTCAGCTCTTGTGTGTATATGCACAAATTATTGGCTCAAATACAACTAGTTTTATTCTATTACCTGAACCTAAACCTATCCTACACCTCAAACTAATGCTAAACTTAACCGGCACCCTAAACTAAACCTAAACCTATAGTTTACCTAAACCTCAACCTAAGCTTCTACACCTAATGTAAACCTAAACCTTACCTAAACCACACATCAACCTGAACCTAAACATCTACAATTGTGCTCTCTCAGGGCTCTGGCAGCTGATGGCATAAACTTAAAGAACTACACCTAACATAAACCTTAATTTTATCTACACCTCAACCTAAACCTAAACTTCTACATATAATATTACGTTCTACATGTAATATAAACCTAAACTTTACCTACACCTGAATCTAAACCTAAATTTCCACACCTAACATAAACCTGAGCTGTACCTAAACATTTCAACTTAAGCGTCTTCAGCTAATGTAATTATAACCATAATCATTGACATTTTTCCCCCATATTTTGTGTTTCCAACACATCAACATTAAAGAACAGGCTCATAACTAGTATTATCATCTCACCTGTCAGTGGTTTTAATGTTATGGCTGATTGGTGTATCCTCTAGCCTATAGTGTTTCAGCCAGTGGACATATGGGGAAAACACATGTAATAAGAATACATGTAAGGTAAAAGGGTCTGTAGCTGAGAGGAGGTGGCTGTGAGCCTGTGTTGTAAAGAAAGGTCATCTAGTGTGTGTGTGTGTGTGTGTGTGTGTAGTAGAATTCTGAAGGATCTGGCAGTGGATGTAATCTTTATTTTACACATTTTAATCAAAAGGAAAAACATTAACCTTTAAAATCTGTGTGCTCTCTGTTCTGAGTGTATAGTATGAGTGCACTGTTAGCGCAGCGTCTGCTGAGACTGGGCTTTATCTGAAGTATTTTGGCTCAGTGAGGTGAATAACAGAGGCTATTGAATGGAGCTTCATCTGTTCATGCGCTGGTGTCGTGTGGAGCTGCTGTGGCTGCTGTAGCTCCAGACATATGTACTGCACACCTGTCACCAGCTCTATACACACACACACACACACACACACACACACACACACACACACACACACACATACAATTGTTTATTACACGATCTGTTCAACTTACTACTAGAGATGATATTCATATTAATATTGGGCCAATCTATTTCTAAAAACTATAAAGCTTTAAAATGAGCCTAAAATTTGTTAAAAGCTTACAATATTTAGTTCTGTCTGATTACAACTGCTTGTTGGATCTACCCCAACTCACACACTAATAGCCACTTGTGTAGGCTAAACATGCTTGGAGGAGAACACTAATTGTCATCCTATCCATGCAGAGGGAGAAGTGAGACATGTTATGCTCTACTGGGCTATAAATGCCTGAGTAAAATCAGCTGGTTTTATCCAATAATCAGCACAAATCTGGAATTTTACCTTTAAAAGTGACACAGCATTCATGTTTGATTCCCCTGGTAATCTTCTACTGATTTAAGGCCTTAAATTGTATACTTCCTGAGATATAAATTTAGATGAAAGCAGCCCGTTGAGCTTATAAGATGGAGGTTTTGTTTCATCTTCAACTGTATTCTCTTCTACTGCAGGCAATGCAAAGATAGAACAGGTTGCTAAGTTCCATGACTACTGGAAAGCAATGATCGCACTGGCGATGGTGACGTGCGAGTTAATGGAAGGGGTAAAACAAGTGCTATTGGAGGAAGAGAAGGAAGAACTCAAATTAGTCTATATTTGTTTCATGGCACACCTTAATTTTACCAACCATTTTTACCAAGAGAGCAAGCAAAGCTTCAGAGTAACGTTTCATAATTTCTGTAAAATGTTTCCTGAGGCCTACTGTATTTCGTAGTTCAGATAACTTTCTTCAAGTTCTTAGGATGTGAAAAGCATGTCTTTGTTTTTAGCCTACACTCACTAGACTCTGCCTTTAGACTTTGCTTTCAAAAGTGAAAACCTGCTCTCTCTCAATTCTCTCTCATTTTTTTCTCCACAGTAATTTTTCCCCGTATATTACGGAAAGCAGACGTGTAATCTACTTACTCCCTTGCTCTTCTCTTTATTTCTTAATTAAAACGGTGAAATGATCCGTCATTTCGGCAGCAGCCTATGCAGGATTTGGAGGTTGCTTCCGTCTGGTTTTTGTGTAATATAATTTCCATGTTTATTATTATTATATTTTTTTTCTTCAAAATTATATACAGGATGCCAGCTGGCAGACAGATGGTGGTGTCTTCAACTGATTTTTATTTAAGGAACATCAGAAGGAAGGAGAGGGGAGAGGAGAGAACAGCTGGAGGAGGAGCGGCCGGCAGCCTGGCCATTGTGAGGCCTCGGATCAGACCGGTGAGGAACTCCTGAAGAGCTGATAGACCAGAAACGTCCACCTGAGAAGATCTGACCCTGGTTGTGGGCACCACTCCTGCTGCTGTACATGTGAAGCTGGTTTGGGTCACAGTGGATGTAGGGAATATTCACCTGTTTTGTTGTTTATAGAAGCTGCAGTTGATTTGTTCTGGAAAGATCTACACTTCCTATTTATTTTACTAGATCAAGTAAAAAAAAATCCAATAAATTCCAGCTGCTGTGTAGCAGTTTGGACAGTATAAGTCAGTATAAAATTGTATGTGTGCTGTTTGTATGCTGTGAGTGCAACCCTGCAGTACACCATTTAGCATTCTGGGAAATAATAAAAACCTGGTCTCACAGAAATCAGAGAAAAAGTCAGGCATGTGTTGGGTTTGGCTGCAAGAGTGAGGCTGGACTGCAGCAGTGACCAAACAGTATAAATAAATCCATCCTGGAGCCATAAAAAAAAAGTTTCCTTTTGATGTTACCATTCATTGTAGTATTTCACAAGTTTTCAGTTATTATTTTGAGGACAGACAGACCCTTCCCACATCAATGCCCTGCAGGGTATTCCTGCTTTTTACCTAGCTACTCCTGTTACGCTCCAGAATCACAGTGACCCTGACCAGGTAGAAGCAGATCAGATGTAACAATCTATGAGCTATTAATTATTACAGATATATCAGGTTAATAATTGCTAAAATCAACATTTTCCTAACAAGAGCCTCTATTGTGCTTTGGAACAATTCGTATGACTGCCATTAACACAGAATTTTTATTTGAAACAGGAGTTCATTTTCTATTCGCTTCACTCTTGTTGGTATGAACAATGAGTTTAATACTGCACCCTGAGCTAATCAGCATTTTTACCTAGACACCCACTGATGAGGATCTTTTTAATTGCTCATTTTTTATTTCTTTAGAATCAAATATTTGGGGCTGATTTTATTTGGCTTTTTTTTTTAACATGAACCTCACACTCTGTGACCTAAACGAATGCATATATGACACTTTAACACTCTATTAACTATAGTCACAATATATATGGATATATGGATAAAGGTATTGGGAAATCTGCTCATTCATTGTTTTATTATCTTGCATTTGTTGGAGTAACTGTCTCTACTGCCCAGTGAATTAAGGTTTTCTACTAGATTTTAGGCATTGCTGTAAGAATTTAATTGCATTCAGAGACAAGAGTGTTAGTCAGGTCAGGATGTAGCATAATCATTACCTTACACAGCAGCACTGTTCCACAGCTCAATACTGCAGGGCTTTACAACCTCAAGTCCATACCTGGCATTAGGCACGGTGCCAACATGTCTTATTCTGTTGGCAATAGTCTGTCTACACAAGCATTGTGTGTGCATTTGAACATCTGTGTCAGTAATGGGTGCAACTTAAATTAATGCATTTATTAGAAGGAATGGCATTTGTACAAAAATGGCAAAATAGCATTTAATGACAAGTAAAGTTGTCTATTGAAATAAAAATGTATGCAAACGTAAGCGCTATTATGCAAGGGGCAGCTGGATCATAGATCCTCCAAAATCTAATATAAACTAATAGCTGTCTGTCTAAATACTTTTTTGGGGTTTAGTCATATAAAGTCTTGGATTTATATCAGTGGTTAAAATGTTGGTGCTGGATGAAATTTTTCCCATTAAGCAAGAGTTTCAGGGTCCAAGCCGCATCCTTCAAGGGGTCCATGCACCACTGAACAAATCCCACTCCCATAAACAGCATATTAAAGCTAAAGCTAAAGCTAACGATTCTCTCTCTAATGATCCATAGGCAGGGCTTGGCTTCCTGGGTGTGACACAGCATCACTATACAAAACACAGCAAACACAAGTCCATACGCTGAAACACTGCTTAGCACATCTGCATTGTTATAATAATTAGATTTTCTTTATTTTTTTTCTTTACTTTTTACAAATCCGGCTATTTTACACACATAAAATGTATTCAAGTGCACAGTATTATCTTCCCAGCCAAAGAGCCATTTCAACATTTTCTTCTCTCTTTTTTTTTTTGTTTGTTTGTTTGTCGTCAGGAAACAACCAGAGTGGACATGAGTGAGTCCAGCTTGCACTTGAGAGCAGAGAGCCTGTCAGAGAGGCTGGAAGCAGAATACAAGTCAAAGTTAAAATGAACTCCATTAAATTAACCAAAAAACAAATAAAATCACACAAAATCAAAGAACGACAAACAAAACTGAAAGATTGTATTAAATGACCCAGATATCTGACGATGAACATGGTCACTGTCCTTTTTTTCTGTACGGTGAACAACTTGAAAAAATAGGAATCCGCTAATGCAAAAGTTGATGGTAGAAATGGAGCTTCACTGTTTCTCAGAGCTACAATGAGAAGATTTAAATATCTGCTTTACCACTAAACTGGCTACCTCTAATGGGAAACCAGGAGATTTATAATAATAATAATAAAAAAATTCACACACATGAGCAAACTATTCTTGTTATTTTAATTATTAACCTTTTTATTCTTTATTTCTCCTTTTTAATGTTTTCTTTTTAAAGGAAGCTTTTAATCAAAGAGCATTTTGTTCATATATAGTTTTTTTTTTTTACAGAAGAAAATACTATACAACCTTTTCCCTCCTGGAACAATAGTTTGGAAGATAATCATCTACACATTTAATTACCTATATTATGATAGTTCTTTCAAAGCCGCGTTTAAGAAAGAATTAATTGTAATTTCCTCGCCTCAGTTTTTCCACTACACACTCGCTCATTTTCAGCTGAAGCCAGGCAAACAAAATTCATTGTTTTTCTTTTTTTTTTCTTTGTAATTTGGAGCGGAGCACTGCAGTAATTTCCTCTGTATAGAATTCATTTAAATTACAGTCATCATTAGTGTTACTCGTTAGACAGGCCAGGTTCTGGCATGCCTGTTTCATATTGAAATCATCCAATCTCAGAAGCAAAGAAAATCAGTCCGTTTTCCTTTTTAAATAATAAAACACAGAACAACAGGTCTTCGTCACACCGACAATTATTTGTGCATCAAAGCAAAGTGAACAAAACAACATTGTAAAGCAATTTTCCCTGTTAAAAGATATATGCCATTGTATTTCCATAAGGTAAAAATGAATCTAAAAAGTGCAAAAACACCCTAAATGTTTTTTTTTTTTTCGTCTCTTTGCAAGGTCACATAAATATTAAATAAACTGTCAGAACTGGAGCTCAACCACAGCATTTAGAAAGAAAAAACAAAGCCGGAAACCTTGTTTTTCTATCTGTATCGTTCAAGCAGACGTACTTCTGCAGTTTCTGCATAGCTTCCGCATCTCTTGTGGCGATCCCTCTGAGATGCTCTCCTCCATTTCTTCCTTTTTTTCTTTTCAATCAGTTCCTCAGCCGAGAAAGTCTCTCCTTTAATAGCAGGTATATGAGGCTTCTAAAAAACGAAGCTTCATCTGTGGACTCCCACTGTGAAATTTTCTCACGACAACTGTTTTTACATGCTATGCGATTTGCAATCAAAAGAAAGAAGAGAACAAAATTACCTACAAGCTACAAGATCTTCCCTACGTTCAGAAAACGAACACAAACACGTTCTGTTCAGTGTCTGATGGATACTTGAGTGCGTGTGTTAGTCCGTAGAGAGAGAAGAGGAGCTGTCGTTAATTCCCTTTCCCACCCCAACAATCCCCCCCAACCCCACCACAACACACATCCCGCCCCAGACAGCAGCACCGGCCAGTATTCACCACCCTCCCAGGTCCATTTCTTCTGCAGTGACAAACAAACCAAACACCAGCGTCCACTGGTCACGCCTGTGCAATTGGACTGTAATGCAATTATGACAGCGAGAGCAACAAGAAGAAAAAAAGCAACAAAGCAATAATAATGCAGAGATGCAAACAAAACGGTAACAAAACGTCTTAAATAGAGGCTGGAGTTTCTAAAAACTCATCTATACAAAAGTGCACTATCAATATGCAATGCCAAAAAGGTCCACATGTAAAAGAGAGGAAAAGGGAAATATTAAAAATGGAGTGAGAGCTTTTGGTGTGGCGCGTTCACTGAGATAGACGTTTTATGGCCTAAAGCTTGCAGTCACTGGTCGCTGTTTTGTCCCAACGGAGAGACGGAGCTAAACTGTCCACATGGAATGGAGCCTATGACACAACTGACCATGAGAGAACATTAACGTGAGAACTGTGATCACGAAAAAATATGGATTTAAAAAAAGAATCAAGTGTTAAACGGAAAAGCATTTAAGCAATCAAAGCATGGACGCAGGCCCCTGCACTATGTATAATAATAATAATACAAATACAGGATGTTGTTGAATCTGTTGTTTTAGCTGTTTTAGCACATTCATTTAAAAAACAACGTCCCCTCTGTATTTAAAGCGTGCCTTTCGTTCAATTGGTACAAGGGTTCTGCAGTTCATTAACTGCCCTCAAAATGTATATTAACATCCACACACATCTACTGTATATAGATATTCATATATATAGATTTGTTTTTTTTTTCCTTGTTATTTTTTTCCACACACAAAAAAGTAACAAACAAAATAGAATAAATTAAAGTCAAACATGCACGCACACACAAAAAGACTGATGTGTAGGAAAATGTTTACATTGCCACCCATGTGTAAAAGACGGCTTCGCCTGTCTAGTTCTCTGTTCATTTTTTTAATGCATAATTAAATTAATAATGTTGGTCATTGTGTAAACATCATAATAAATCATTTTGGGCCTTCACTTTTCTCGCATAACTGTTGTTTTCTTGTCATCCGCCGCGTCCCTAAGCATGATAAACGAGGCCACTCAAAACTCGGGGATTTGTTCGCAGCGTGCAGGGACTGTTTCTTCCCGCCGGAGTTCATTTACAGCAGATCACAGGTCAGCCTCTGGTTCCTCTTTGTCCAGTTGAGACGAGTTGGCGTGGTTCATGGAAGCATCGAAACTCTCTCCGTTGTCTTTCTCTCCATCCGGCTCGGGCATGGAGTCGTCGTACGAGTCTGTGTTCAGCTCTTC
The DNA here is from genome assembly GCF_023375975.1 of Astyanax mexicanus. NCBI lineage: Eukaryota > Metazoa > Chordata > Actinopteri > Characiformes > Acestrorhamphidae > Astyanax > Astyanax mexicanus. The sequence goes on along the minus strand of NC_064420.1, from coordinate 41,243,581 downwards.
TTCTGGCTCCTCCTCGTCATCGTCTTCGTCCTCTTCTTCCTCGTGGGCGGTGGGCTCTTCCTCGGGCGACAGCTCGTCCTCTAGCTCGCCGGATGTGCCAATGATGTCACCCCGGGGGTTTCCCACACTCATGATGGGAGCTGTGGGTGTGGCCCTGGCGGCAGCAACCAGGCTGTCTCGCTGGAGCTTCTTGCTGAGGTCTAGGGAGTCGGCCAGGCCCAGGCCGGCCGCGTTCTTGAGGAAGAAGAGCGAGCTGCTGGTGTCAGTGCCCAGGTTCAGGGAGCTGTCCAGGTTGAGCATGGGGCGATGGTGTTCAGGGTATTCGCCGGGGACTGGAGGAAGGTATATGGTCGGCCCGCTGTTACGGGGCGGCCCCTGGGCCACCCCAGGTGAGGTGGGGGGCAGATTCATGGAGGAAGGATTTGGAACGAGTCCCATCTGGTGGTGGCTTTCCTGATTGGGTGAGACGGAGGGCGGCTCGCCTCGTTCTTGCTTTTCGTGCTTACGCTTGTGGGAGTCCATCTGGGACATCCCGACCACTGTATGCTTGCACTCAGGGTAGGTGCAGTGGAAGTGAGAGCACTTGAGCTTGTACTTGCAGTCGGCCACCTCGCAGTCTGCGCTGGAGCTGAACTGGCAGAAGCCGGCGGCACTGATCACGTCCTGCTTGCCGTGGTGCTTGCGGTGTGCCGTTACCTTGGTGCTGTCCGTGCAGCGGAAGCCGCAGCGCAGGCAGTGGAAGTGTGTGCTGTTGCCCGAGAACTGGCAGTCGGTGAAGCCGCAGCTGAGCGAGGACTTGAAACGCTTGAAGTCATCCAGCACCAGGTTGTCTACACGGTCGTGGTGCTGCGCATGCTTATACATGTGCGTACGCCCGCAGAACTTGTAGCCACAGTTCTCACGCGTGCAGTGGTAATGCGTGACCTTCAGTGAGAACTGGCAGGCTGAGTCCTTGCAGTCCTCGTACAGGTCGTAGCGGCGGAAGCCCTCCAGCATCATGCCTTCATCCAGCATCTTGCGAGACGAGGCCGTCTTGCGCCGCTTGCCGAAGGGTGACATGTCCTCGATGATCCAGAAGCGCTTCTTTGCGCCTGTTGCAGTGGGGATGGAGATGGTGTTCCCTATAAAGAAAAGAAAGAAAAAAGAGGGAGATGAGAAATTGGGTGTGTTGCACTGAAGAGGCTATAAAGCTACAATATTATGAATAAAAGTTCTGTTAAGGTGGAATGAACACAAAAAGAGGCCACTCTAATTGAGACTAAAAGAATTACTTTTACTTGTTTTTACATGTACTATGATGTAAAAGTATATAATCACTGTCATGCTAAAAACTTGTATTTCCATGATTTCCTATGATATAACATCAGGTTGGCAGTAGTTTTTTATTTGGTACCAGACTTCAATGATAAATGGACCAACAAAAATGCTGCAAAAATAACTTTTACATTGGCTTTTATTAAAAGTTTTTTTTATATATTTTTATATATATATTTTTTTACTTTGACATTGACGTTTTTTCCTTCTCACGCAATGTTGCCAGTGAAGATATCACCAGTGTCATAAGAAAACATTACAAGCGAATCAAAACTATTTGAAAATGTTGCTCATTATTACTATAAAAGTCAGCAATCTCTTTTCCAATTACTCTTTTGAAGCAATGAGGTTTTCTTATATATTTTTTTATTATTTTATCTTATATATTATTTATTACATAATATTGCGCTTATAATCCTATATATATATAATGATATATATGTATACATAATTACATTGTTTGTGTAGTGTTGTGTGTAAAGGTACAATTTCTTCTCTGTGTGGGTTTGTGCAGATGGCATGCTTTAGTGAGCAGCTTGAGGTCAGAGCTAATGCCATGATCCCTGTCCAGAGGAGTAAGGCCTCCATAAAACCCTGGCACAATTAGGATGCTTTGAAAATTTAAGCTACCCTTTAATTTCTGTGAACATTTAGTAATAAATATATGAGGAGAAATGGCCCAACACTACCATTTGGTCTCCCATAATGTTTGAGGGTTCCAATATTAGGGGTATGAGGTTTTCTTATGACAGAGACGATTAGAGCAGATTAGATTGTCAGATGTTTTCACCATACATATATATATTTATATACAAAATATATATTTAGTAAATATACATAAATAGTATAATTTCCCAGCACATCAAGAATACACATTTCACTAATGTTACTAAACTACATTCTATACTAGTTTGTTAGTGAACAGACAGGTTAGAACTAAGCCAATCTCTAAAACTCTAAAGCTGCAGAGTTCTGTCGGAGGTGGGTAGGTACCTGCAGCGTCCTGCACTATAGGGACGTCATTTTTAACCGGAGACGGAGTGGCAATGATGGGGCTGAAAGCTGGTGTGTTGGCTGGCATGACAACACTCCGAGTGGCTCCGAGAGAGGCGCTGAGCAGAGAGTATGAGATACAGGATGGAGAGAGGAGGTATGGGAGCGAGGGGAGAGGAGGCCGCAGAAGAGTCGGAGGAAAAGATGGAGGCTGGGACTGGAGCGGAGCCTGAGGCTGGGGTGGTGGAGGAGGAGGAGGTGGAGGTGGAGGAGGTGGAGCAGCGGCAGCAGGTGCAGATTGAGAGGTGGGAGGAGTTTCAGCAGAGGGAGTGGAAGCAAGAGGTGGAGGGACCTGACAGCCTGGTCCTACAGAGACAAGGTGCCAAGGAGGAGTTGAGGAGTTGATTGGGGGAGTAGGCAGGGTGGAAAAGGGACAGAGAGACAGACAGGTGCAGACACACACACACAATCACACACACATACACAAACACACAGGGAATGGGAAGCAGAAAAGGGAAGAGATCAAATAATGAGATACCAAAAGCCAAATGATGAAAAGATAAAAAAATCAAACAGCCAAAAGCAACAGTGATGAGAATGAAAGATACTATTTTGAAACCAAACAGTGAGAAACATTGAAATCATTCCAGTGCAGGAAAAGGCCAGATTCAAACAGCACAAAGCCCAGAGAAAACGTGTTTGTCCCAGAATGACATCCAGTGCATGGTGTAGGTGGAGATTATGAGAGCTGTGCCTCTGTTATGGAGTTGCCACAGGGATGGCATTAATGTGAGGAGGGTGCGTGGAGGACTATATAATAAATTTACTGCTCCATAATTTGATAAGTGTCATTACTGTGCAAAACATTTGCCGGGCTCTGATGCTTCATGGACAAGTTGTTGCGTTTATGAGACACAACTACAAGCAGCTTTGAGCATCAGTGGAAAAGTACAGTGGCAGCTCTTTTTTTAATCACCACTACTCACCAGGGGCATGAGGCCCAGAGGATTTGAACACACAGTGGTGCGGTTAGATCTGCACTGTGCGGCTGATTAACTGACACACACATGTGAACGTTTATTTCAATCCTTAGCTTAGTGACATAATGCTCCTACAACAGGAACACTTTTTAAAAAATTATTTATTTATTAGTTTTAACCCTATTTTCTCCCCAATTTAGCTTTATCAATTAACACACCCACTCAATAGGACTCCTACTATCACTTGCAATGGTCTTTACATTAGAAGGTTGAGGTTAAGAGGTCAGCCTCAAAGTTCTGCCAATGCAGCATCAGTGGGAAGCCAATGCACTCAGAGGAAGGCGTTGGACCCCCAGATCTGATCCATTAGCTAACAGAAGCCTGTGCCAGCCAGCAAAAAAATATAAAATTGGCCTTTCTTAGCTCTGCTAATGGCAAAGCAGCATGATTCCTTGGCCATAGTACCAGTGGCTAAATCTGTATTAAAATTTCCTTTAATACTTACTAAGTTTACTAATAATCCTTATACATTATCCAGTGAATGTGAGGCAAAAATGACAACTGTATCAAATCATGTGCTCATAGTAGGAAAATCCTATGGTCCCTTGGTGTAGAGACTTAATATTACCCAATGAGCTGTCCATTTCCATGAAATTTAAATTAACAGACATGTTCAAAAATGTGGCAGTTTATGATTTTCAGTTTTATGATTATATCATGCACACCTAGTATGCAATGATATATCACTCCTCAGTAAAGACCATTCTATACTGAGCTTCCATTAATTTCTATTCATAATATAATCCCTCTGTTGTCTTTTGTAATGTATGAAAGGCAAAGCTAAAAATTGATAATGACGATGATAATGATTTTAATGAAGATGAAGATGGAGAAAGCTTCTCACCTGCAGGGGAGCTGTCGTTGCCCACTGGGGTGCTGGTGCAGCTGCGATCCTGGTTCGAGGACTCTGAGGAAAGTCCTAGAGGGCTTCCTCCGGCCATGTAGTCCATGTAGTCATCATTGTCGTCCATCATGCCTGGGAAGGAAGAGTTCATGCCCGGGTGGCCGGCCATGGTGCCAGGAGAGCCCAGGCCGGCCATGTGCTGCATCTCATCTGATGGGTGGCCATGAGCTACGACCTACAACAAAGCAAACCTAGCATTTAGTCTTTGAGTACAGAGCAGAAAAATATGCACTGGTCAGAAAACTAAAATTTGAACCAATTATTAGTGTTAGATTTTATGCTTATATTCATCAGATTCAAAGCTTTTGCAAAGCAGTTGTCAGTGCATGATATGCAACAGCAACTTATCAAACACCTCAATCAGCTCAGTCTCTTTCTTGTTTCCTCTTCACTAAAGCTTTAGGTTTTGCATCGTACAAAGCAACACAGAAAATGTCACAAAGGTCACCCATAAAGGCCAGTGAAGGCTTTGTTTTCTCTAGTGCATGTTCATTGCGTGATTAATCCAAAAACTCCAACACCCTGACGCAATTCTCTCTGTCCACAGAGCCCAATGAGATATTAGTCGTTTTATTAAGAGATGTAAACAGAGTTCAGAGAGAAGATTACTTTGAATTTATACTGAAATATGGATAAAAATCTCATTACTAACACTCACTATCTCTCAATCCTCCCTAGTTCGTTTTTAATTTTGCATTCAACATAGTTCACATAGGACAATCTGTTTTAAAAGCATACAATTAAATCAAACTTATTTGTATATAAATAAAATCACATTTAATTAATTTTATGTTTAAATATAAGACATTCATAAATAATAAAGTTTCAGTGATAACCGAGATTAAAAAAAATTTTTATTGATTGATGGCTGTAGTATTTTCACACCTGAGATGGAACTCGGTCGAAGTTCTTCCCCAGCATCCTCCTCATGTGTTTGCGAGCGTGGGAGGTCATCTGGTGCTTGAGCAGGAAGGAGAACATGCAGCCCTCACGGATGCAGTGGAAGTGGCTGTTCACCTGGTTGTACTTGCAGCCTGCACAACGAGGAGGAAAGCATTACTTCCTATTAGCAAAGCCCAACAACAGAAAAAAACCCTTCCCCCCTCTACACCCCACGCCACTTCAGACGCCACATCTAGCACTGATTCTCAATAAGGTGATGATGAGCGCTGGTAAAGCCGCAGCAGATGAGTCCAGTCCTTATTACTTTCTCCAGAGTGTCACACTGAGAAAGTGGAGCTTTTGAAGATTAGACCTGTGGTGCTCTTTATTACAATGACATATTTTATTCAATTTGGAATTTACATAAATACATTCTGCATTTGGAGAGGCAATAATGCACAACCCTGCAAACCAAAGTAAACACACAATTATTTCCATATTAAATTCATTTTTCACAACCTATCCGTTGTTATTGTATCTATTCAGTCCTCCTCTGTTTTTGTCCTCCCCTTTTTTTATTCGAAAGCCCAACAGATTTTAATTGCTATACGTTTTCAAATTAAACGACTGCTTTTGTGAGCTAATCAAATAATGTAGGAAGCTGGTATTAATTTTATTTAGCGAATAATGCACGCAAAAAAGATATTATAATAATAATAATTGAATGAGTAACATGCAGGGCAGGTGCCGACTTGTCCATTACCATGGCACCGGTGGCACGGCACAACAAGCCGCTTGTCGTCAGATTGCTTTTGTACACACGGGAGATATACTTTAAACAGAGGGAAACAGAGGGGGTTGAGCAAATAAGAATGACATGCTAAAATATCAAGGCTCTTTGTGCCACTGCATCCTGGTAACATCATCACCAGCACTGTGTTTAATGGTGCTGCCATGGATACACCTCTCCCAGTCCAGCTGAACCATCAATTTTTTATGACTGCGCTGCTTGCTTTTGTGACACGCTCCTTTTTTAACCTGCTAAACAATGATGATGCTGCGGGGAATTGAGATGCTATGAAAACTGAGGGGAGTTCGGTGTCACTTTTGGCTTAGTTTCCTCTTCACCGCAAAAGTTTCTCTTTTTCTTCCCCGCAAAAAGGAGGGGGGGGGGTGTGTGTGGGGAGAGAGATTGAGAGAGAGAGTTAGAGAAAGAGAGAAAGAGAGGAAGAGAGAGAATAAGAGGGAGAGAGAGACAGAAAAAAATCTTTCAATTTGCCTGTGTGATGATGATCGAGGCTTGAAAAAGAGCAACACAAACAGACCAAGCTAGACAGGCACAGTAATTAACAAACATGTGTAATTGCTCATTCCTGACAGGTTAAATATACCCAAGAAAACAGCCTCCGTTTGATTGCTTACTATAAATACTGGAGTATTAATGTATGACAAAAAGGCAGGCACCATTTTTCTTGGGCTGATTTTAATCTAGATGAAACATCCCCGGCTTTACGATTTGCCGCACCCGATTCTTAACACAGCCTGAGATATTTGTTATGAAGTACATTCCGGGCTTAGCCGGGGATTTTCATTGTTGGTACTCTGACTTTACTGTGTTAGTTCCTACAAAACGTCCAAAGAAGACGACATCGTTGCACTGATACTAATGGGATAACAGCTTCTGGGAAAGCTCTGCAGAATTCAGTGAAAAGGTGTGAGGCACGCTGCTTTCGTGCCATGCGCATTGCGCTGCGATGGTGTGACAATTAGCATGTCAGTGGAGGGAACAGCACTTTTCCTCTGCCTGCTGGAGTGTGTGGAAACAGTGTGTTCACAGCGGGAGGGCGACCGTATTGATGCAGAATTACTGTTACATCATCACTGATCTGATTTCACACCTTCTCTTCTCCATCCTGCTCTGCTGCTGCCTGTGACTGCACCACTGGAATGAAGTGGGGGCTCAGATGAGAGAGGGTGTCTGGAAATATTGATCTTTAATGAGTAGACAATGACTGAAATAATGAGGTGTGTAGGAGGCTTAAGCGCGAATCATACGGCCTGAAGATGTACATGATTCAATACAAAGGCCAAAGCTAAAAGCTACAAACATAAAACCTTTTACATTTTTAACATTTCTTCCAATGCTCTTTATTCATTTTACACCTACCGAGTCGGCCACATTCCTCTCTCTTGGTAAAGTATTTGAAGCCATTGGCTGCACGTCTCTCGGCTTTCTCGTGCTTTTTGACGTGCCAGGGCAGCTTGGTAGTGATGTTGGTGACGAAGAAGCAGCCAGGTCTCAGACAGTGGTAATGGCCCCTCATCCTGAACTCACAGTGCTGAAAAAACAAGAGACAGACAATCTCCATTAATTTCCAACAAGCTGACTTTATTCTGCTACCAAACCCCTACAGACTCTTCCGCTACTCTTTACCTGCTGTCATATTTATTTTTATATAATGTTTTAAACATGGGAATGAATGAATCAATTAATATAAATATAAATGTTTCATTAATAAAAAACATCAAAATAAAGCATTGTCTTTAGTGCAACCCACAACAAAGCCAGCATGGTTCCTTTTTAAACAAAGTGGCAGAAACCTCCAAAACTCCAACACGGACATGCACACATCCCAGCTACTATCCCGGGTTTTAATGATGATATTTTAAAAAGAACATTTCCAAAAGTCTCTGGACATATCACTGACACGATTCTAAGTGATCCAGGGTTAAAGGCCTTCTTTATCCTAGCCAATTATTATTAATCCTTGTATTAATTTGCAGAGATTACTGAACTGACCATCTTTTAAGGCAAAAATTAACTATGACAATTGTTCTGATAAGCTGTCAGCGCACCCCTCTGAGAGAACAGGAAGTAGGTTATACCCCCTCATTAAATCCTTCTCTTTCCTCTTTTTCAGGCCACATTACGAGGGCCGTCTAACTGACCAGCTCTGTTTAAAATTTTAGGCTCCAGGGCCGGCCACTGACCCCGGCGAACGCTCCTCGTTAAGATCACTCGGAGACTCCCATGCTTCACGCGGCCTGTCGCCGACTTATTTAGGTAAGAGCATTCCCCTGCTGCATTGTAACCTGCTTCCAAACCACCATCTGTTAGCCGAGAGGCATCTCCCCCAGGAGCCGACAAACAGGATCTACTCCGCTCAGGAGAGAAGGAGGTGGGGGCGGTTTAGGAGAATGGGGGACAGGGCGCATGAATGAATGCATTTAAAACAGGTTTAGCTCCAAATAAGGGCATGGAAAAGAAGAGAAGTGCTTTGTTCTATTAATGATGACATTTTTGATGAAAAGCCTAGACCTTTTTTTCCCTCCCCGCTTTGGAGCATTTAAGTATTTTTCATCCTAATTCTTTAACCATGAGTTAACCAGATCACATAAATATCTTGTTTTAATTATACGACTGCATCTGCTTTCCTTTTCCTTGCCTTCATGTATGAATTTTCTTTGATATCTGAGTGCAAATGCTTGTGCAGTTTTAAAGTGCAGCAGATTGCTGCTGCTGCTGTGACACTGTTAGGCCTGAGATTGAGAGCTCACCTGGTTGGGACAGAGACACTGCAGGGAGTAGTAGGAAAACTGGTCTCGCACGTTCACAAGGTTGTTGTTGGGGTTGATGTGGTCCAGGCAATGCGATTCAGCCTTCCCAGAGGTCTTGCACACGTACTTGCAGTTGCCAAATAGACAGTGGAAGTGGAATTTGTTGGAGTATTTGCAGTCGGTGGCCAGACAGGGGTCACTGGGTAAGGAAAGATAAAAGATAAAAGGATTAAATGTAACATATCAGATCATTAAATGTTTTAAGTGTCTAAAGGTTTTCTGGTATCCAGATGGGCATATTATCTTAAATCATACCTTCACTAAAGCTCTAATAATAATGTTAGTAAATGTAAAAAGTAAAAATCATTCTTCTGATGAAAGACAAAAAGATGTTTCCTCCTCCTCAGCTGCACTTACTTGTCCTGAAACTGCAGGAATCCAGGTTTGACCTGTGGCTTGGCGTTCTCCAGTGAGGTGGTGGCCAGCGGGGAGGTGGCAGGCATGTTGGGCATGGTGGCAGGGAGCTGCGGGATGGAGCCAGTGAGCTGCTTCCAGGCCAGCAGGGAGGGGGATGAGCCGTAGCCCCCAGACGCAGCCACACTGGGCACCTCAATGGGAGGAGAGCTGGCCATGGAGATGGGGGCAGGCAGCTGATTGAGGGCGCCCTCGTTGGAGTCCTTGCCCTCATTGAAAGGGGGCTCCGGTTTAACCTTTAGGTTGGCTCTGAAGTGGAAGCTAATAGGACACAGAGAGACATCATTACACCCAATTACATCCACACACAAGGCCATGCTATAGCTGCTAAACATAGCACATCATTAATATTACCTTAGGATAATGGTACAGATAAAAGAGGGTGAATACAAACATGCAAAATCGTTCAAACTAATGGAGGCTATTCCTCGGGATGAGCGTATCTATTTTGTAATGGATGGGAATAAACGTGAGCTCACTTGGCGTGTTTGATTGCTCCGTCCACAGTGCTGAAGAGAGCGCCACAGTCCTCCACAAGGCAATGAAAGTGGACCTTGTGCAGGAAGTCACACTGGTTGTCACACACTTCATCAGTATCGTATCTACACCAGGTGTGAAAAGGGAGAAAAGATATATAAGAGAGATAGAGAGAAAAATATAGAAACAATTCACAGCTATGGTTAAGTAGTTATTGTAAAACCCCTCCCCTTTCCTTCATCAAAATTTGAACAATGCTGGGGTGTAATTACTGATTTTCCAAAATTTGCACAAAAGCTTAAACCAGTGTGTCTTTAAAAAATAAAAACACAAAAAAATCCAAATACAAACTAATCAATGGCTGTTTTTTTTTACTGTAAGAGCGACAGTCAAATATGAATTATCATCATGCAAATTGATGCAAGTAATCACTGCAGATTCATCAAGAAGGTACATTTTAATCAATGCTATTTTTTAATTGAGAAATTGAATCTAATTGAGCAATCAGTAAGTAATGCAGTAGCACTATGCTTGGACCAGAGACTGCTCTGACATTTTGTCTGTGCTTTGGAACAAAACCCAAAATATCCCTTGTCCTGGCCAAGTGCTGTATTTCTGCATACATAACCAGGTACAAACACGGCACTAACAGCACTGCATACACAGTGCGGTGACGAACTAAAGAAGACCTTAAAAAGTGACAATGACAAAGCACAGGAGCTGCCTTAACTAACAGTGGGAATCATAAAGGCAGGGAAGAATAATGGACTGGAACACAACGGGTCCTCAACAGGACACTGTGGGAAAAAGCAAGGAATACATAGAAATGTCAGACCCCTGCATCAGGGCTCTATACTGTTTCAGTTCTGAAAGGTTTTACTTTACAATGATCTACTTTTTCTACAAACACTTCTTACATTATAGCAACCATAGTAAGGGAACATATTCTATTTTTTATAATATGTTATTATATTATGAAAATATATTTTATTTTTGGAAGGAGCCAAAAACCCTTCGCTCAGGATTAGAGAAGGAGGCTTGGAACCAAAAGGTTGCTAGTTCAATCCCCTGGACCAGCAGGATAGGATTGGAAGGGCTTGAGTGAAGGGACTTTAATGGCCAAGGTTCCTTTGGGCAAAGAACCTAACCCCCAATTGCTGTGGTTGATGGGATAAATGTGGAAGGTAAATTGTGTTGTACCACTTCGGCAATTGCAGTTTGGCTTTGTTTAGTTTTGTTACCTTTATTTATTTTTTTGTTTCCTTTCCTTTCCAATTTAAGTTGTTTTCACCCTATAGAACATCCTATGTTGTCTTTTTTGGGCCGCTTGATTTAAATATATGCAAACTTTCCACATGAATAAAATACATTACACAGTCAGTGCTATGTAAATTAATACATGTGCCTTTCTACATAACACATTTTATTAATGTAAAAGTAATGTATACAGTGCATGGAATGAAAGCGTGTGTCACAGTGTGACATACCTGCGCAGGTAGGTCTTCCACAGCTCAGTGGGCTTCTCTGGAACAGGCCTCTTTATCAGCCTGCTGAGATACTGGGCTGCCTCAGAGTTCTCTCCCACCTGGCCCCCTTCCAGATCCGACTTCAGGTTCAGAGCACTGAAGAAGCCCGGGTTCACGTGCGTCATCTGCACACACAGCAAACAAGTCGTCACACACAGACGCACACACACACACGTACACACGTGCGCACCTCTCGCACTCAGCCGCTCAGTGCTGCCTCACAGTTTACAAACACAATCAGCCCCCACTTGAGCACACGCCAAGTGTCCTTTGTGTGCGTCTGGGTGCGCTTTATGTGAAGCACTGGGTCGGAACAGGAGCCCTAAAGACAGACCCAGGCCCGGGAGTTTGGGGGCTGCTGGAGGACGTTTACACAGAATCAGCCCCCCACCAGAGGAGCTCACAGGCTGCTTGCTGCCAAAGCCCATGAATGTGCTTTAGCTACAGTAGAAGCCCAGGGCACAGTTACATTCAGACAGAGAGTGTGTGCACAAGAGAGAACAAGCGCGAGAGAGTGCGTGTGAGAGAGAGAGAGCAAGAGCGAGAGAGAGAGTGCGTGTGAGAGAGAGAGCAAGAGCGAGAGAGAGAGAGAGAGAGAGAGAGAGAAAGAGCTGAGCAGTGCTGAGCCCTGAGGAAAAACAGAGTCTGATCCCTCTTTAAATCATCAAGGTAATGGAACTCGCACTCGGCAGCATTTGTATTAGTCAGGAAAAGATGTATGATTAAAACAATGTCCATTTTAATCTCCACAAAAACACACAACATTTAAATATTCGCCCCTTAACGTTTAGTCTTTTTAAAAAATGAGGGTGACAGTCGCTCTTTTTTCTCCCCGCTGACTTTTTAATCAAATAATTTACAAACTCCATAAATAAAGATAGAGCGGATGGAAGAGAAAAAGCAGAAAGGAGGAGGAGGAGGCAGGGGAAAAAAATGTGTGCAGAGTTCAAAACAGCTCATCAAAAAACAAACATCTCTATATATCTGGCATGGCACCCAGCTCTTGCTTCATTATATTAATTTGTGAGCGGTGGGCTGAAATTACACTGTATGAAAAATGGCTGGAAAATTTAAATGATACAAACTCATCTTATTAGCGGTGAAACATTAAAAAACAAACAGCTCCCTCTGCGTGCTGCTAATTTGTCTTGGGATGAAAAGCTCTTGATGGATGGATCTTACCTTATTCATAAGTGAGGATAAAAGAGATGTATTTGCCGGTGCAGGGTGTCCGTTTGATTCATTACTGCAACAAGCAAAATGAACAATGTTTAGCCAAGATTTGCATGAGAAGGGTAAATATTTTTATTTATTTCAGACTGCGTTAATATGCAGTGCAGTACAATGCAACGCAATGTAGAGACTGGGGGGAAACGCACCACATAAATACAGAAAGACAGAAAAAACTTAGCTGTGCTGCTTTTAATCAAATAACTATCTTTATTTAAAGAACAGTGTGTGTCAACTGTTTTTATTTGAACCTTTCCAATGAATAACCATATATTTTTTGTTGCATAGAAAACATTAATATGTATTAATGTTGTAATGCTTTATTCAGACTTATATTTCTTCATGGATGAAGGCACTTTGAATAAAATGTAATAGTAAAGAAAATAGCTGATTTCTCCCAAAAGGGTGAATATATGGTTATTCACTGAAGTGGCTCAACTGTCGTGCATTATATAAAGCAAATTTTATTTATTATATAAGGAAATCTTTACAGTTGTGACAGATCTCCTCAAATGGACAGTGTGTAAATCTCCTCCTTGACCACTTTGCAGACCCACCTTGTGAAAAGGGGGGTGGGGTGGGGAGGGGTGTTGGGGGAGTAGGGGATTTAACAAGAGCACTCACACTAATTAACACAATACGGTATTATTCCTGAGATAAATCACAGCACAGCATAGCACAGCAGCCTGGGCGGGTCTGGGTGACGAGTGTGTGGTAGTGTGGTGGAGGTGAGGTGGTGGTGTTGGGAGTGTCTTTGGGGATGAGGGGGGGGGGGGGGGGGGTGATGAGGGCTCTATAGCTTAGGGGATGTACCTGTGGTCTTTCTTGCTCAGGTCAAGGCTATGCTCTTGCATGGACTCATGGGAGGCCCCGGAGGCGCCGTCCATTGGCTCCTGCTTTACTTGGACTGGATTAAACCGGCCTGCCTGCCCATTTCCTGAGGAGAGAGAGAGAAAGAGAGACAACAGAGTTATTGTTGGTCAGCATTATTACCCTGTGATGAGATCCAATCTGACTTGTGTCCGGACTGAGGAGAGGACTGGGAGTGATAATTATTGCAGAATTATGTCAAGCCGTCAAGGCGTTTAAACGGTGATTGAGAGGCGGGAGGAATGAGGGAAAAAGACTCCTTTTTCAGCGGCCCTTGTCACAATCCATTTGAGGGCCTGCCTCTTAACTGGTCATTACGGCACACGCTAATGCTGAGGGAAAGTGGCAGGTTCAGACGGACCCTCCCCCCGCCTCCCTCTCATCGCCACTTGTCCTTGTTGGCCTGACAACGGACGGCACTCTGCGCCACTGAGCATGCCCGAAAGGAACATCTGCTCCGGCTGTCATATTGGAGGTGACAGCCAATCAGATCAGTTCAAATAGCGCGACCTCTCGATCGGTTCTTCAATGTAGGTACGCGGCGGATGTGCTGAGCCAAGGCAAGACAGAAGGGGAGGACGGAGGAGTTAAAAAAAAAGAGAGAAATGATAAAGAAGGGGTAAAAAATGCTGACAAGTGTGCGCTTCCTGGCTTTTCCCCCAATCCCCAAGTGGTTGAAATATTAATTTGTCCTCAGGCTATACAGAGAAAGCTGGGCCTTTGCTAGCCAGTAAGTGGTGTTTTATTAAAAAAAAGAAGGAAGAATAAAAGCGAAGGCCCTGCCGTAACCTCTGCAGCAGTGCTGAGTGCATCAGCAGTGATTGGTTTCATGAGGGGCTCGCTGTACACCGAGCCAGGCCTGCTGAGGAATAGTGACAGGCAAGGACACGTCACCACTGTCTGCCCTTGGCCCTCAGCACTGTGAAGGTTGAGACGAGTGTGTACGGAGAAGAAACCCCTACAACACAATGCTGCGGGAGATGGACACACATCAGCACACATACACACACACACACACACACACACACACTTGCATATATGCATGCTGGTGCTGTCATAACAAAACCTTGTGACTTTTATGTTTACCAGAATAGTAAAAACTAAATTTTTATGTATTTTAAAATGAACTAAAATTAACTGCAGAAAAAATTATATAGTTTGAGGTATAATGTTCACACATTGTAAAGAGCAGTTCAGGACCACAGAATGTAGCCTATTTTTTTTAGGATTATTGCTAAAAACACTAATCTAAGCATTGTTAAGGGAATGGTGAAGCAGGCCTTAATATGCATGCTTGTAGCTAAAATGAGGCAGCTGAGATATACCTTCCAATATTTAACTCCAATTTGTACACCTAATTTTGAAGAAAAAAAAAATCTGTTTATCCGCAGTCCTCCTAATACACAATGGAAAAAAAATGTTTGCGACAGATCTCAATATTACACGTTTCTAAATTATGGTCTTTCAGAATGTTAATAACTTTAATTTAATATATTTTGGATAGTGAAGCTCAGACGTAAAATAACTTTTGTTTTTAAAGTAAAATGGTGAGTAAAATGAATGTTTATCTGTACTGTGAAACATCATCCTATCAGTTTTGCAGAATTTGACTTTTGTCAACTGACCACAAATTGTTTACAAAAAGTAAAGGGCAGATGTGACGATAAAAACGGGGGCATGGAAATGTAATTACAAGGTGTTCTTATGATGGCAATGGTGTGCTCACGTCACTGTTACAAATAGGGGAAAAGGCAAAACATGATTCATTCAGTGCAACTGCTGAAGCCACGCCTAACACCACCACAGCTTCATTCGCTTCATTCATCCACTGTGTGGCTACTGCCGCTGAATCCCCATTTAACTAATGATTAACAGCGCTTAGACCTCCCCGTCCACCAGCCACCCCGTAAAAAAGCTAGCTAGCCGTCCTTTCAACCAGTCGAACTCCCAGCATGCTCTCTGATCAGCCTCTACTACACTAAGCACAGCGCACATCAAACCAGAGCCAGTGCACTGCCTCTCCTTTGGGCTGCCTCTGGGAATGAATTGCCTGAAGTTAAAAAAGGACAGTTAAATAATGACCATGCGAGAGGGAAGTCATTAAATCCTTTATCAGCCTCGCAGTCTCCATGACAAACTCACTGATAATCTTACAGAGAGAGAGAGGGAGAGAGAGAGAGAGGTGGGGTGGTGGAGGGGAAGCTGCGGAGGGAGCCGTCTGATCTCAAAGCAGCATTTTTCTGGAAATTATCCAAGAATAATGTTCTAGCGTGTAATTACTCCTGCTAAGTTACCAAGCTTGTGAAAGATCATTTGTACTGTATGTCTAATTAGCGAACCCTTTAGATTCCAGGATCTGGAGAAACACTCGAGGGTAAGCTGGTGTGAAACACTGATAAAACAGCGGACGCTCAACTACGAGGCGATGATGACACCTGAATGTATTAGTAAATTAGTCCTGCGACGAGACACAGGCTCCAACAAAACCAACCACGTTTGATGATTGTGACTGACGGTGTGTGGCTTGAATTGTCAGAAATCTCTGGCAGAAATCACATCCACATTCAATGAAGAGGCCCCATATGCATATGTTGCAACTCAGTGGAGTGTTTCTTAGCTTTCATGGGATGTGAAAAATGTCATGGGACTTTTTCACATTAATGTTTAATGTACATGTCAGTGTATATCTTTATACACTTTATAGAATTGTTTATATATCATTAAAAACACTGGTGACAAGGAGCTTGAAAGACACTGCCCCCACCATGTTTAACAGATGATGTGGTGTGCTTTGCATCCTGAACAGTTGTTTTTTTCCTTCTTTATAATGAAAATAAAAACAAATCTTAGTTTGTGTTGGTGTCCAGAACAGTTACAATAAAATTAGCCACTGTTACTTTGTAAATACATATAAAACTGACTGTACATTACTCTGAAACAAAATATACAAACACACTGCATTGCGTTATCAAGTAATTACTAAGTAATACACTGAGTAATACACTGGACATTTATAACCCCTGTTTCAAACCTAACCTTTGTCTAATTTGCAAACCCCTTAGATATTAAAATCTGGTGAGAAACACTGATAAAATAGCAAACGCTCAACCAAACAATGATGACACCTGAATGTATTAGTACGTTACTCGTCACCACAGAGTCCTGTGGAGAGAGACAGGCTCCAACCAAACCGACCGTGTTTGCTTGTGCAACAACTGTCAACTAAAAAAAAGAGAGAGAGAGACAGAGAGATAGAGTTAGAGAGAGAGAAAAAAAGAAACTGCCAAAAAAATAGCCGCAGTAAACATTGTTCACTTCTTTCTAACGCTGAGCCCTGACCACATCCTCTTCATATTTTACACAAATGTCCTGTTCACACGCCGTTTCTGAGCAAATGCGTAAAATTAGCAACGACACGTTATGATCTGCACTCTCAACTCTGCCTGGTGCGGGATTTTTTTTCTCTTCTCTCAAAGGTACCTAAATTAAACACAAGACGCTCTCACTATGAGCTGGTGAGCTGCTTCATGTTGAAGTGTGAAGTTATGAGACACACACACACACACACATACACACACACGCACACACACACTCTTTCACTCTCTCTCCAGTGAAGGGAAGTCGCACCATCTGTGGCTCCCCGCCCCCCTGTCCCAACACAAGGACCCTCATCCCACCCCCATAAAGTCGCGTGTGTGCCCCCTCTCTCCCTCTCCTGTTTCGTGGTGTGTGTGAAAGTCTGTGTGGGGTGGGGGGCTTTGGAACCTGTCTCTCTCTCTCTCTGAGGGCCACAGCTTTGCCCCCAGCTCCATAGCTCCATACCTGTAAAGGCCCCAGAGGTGGGGCCTGTGACAGGGTACACGCCCTGCAGCAGCTGCCCCGGCTCTCTCAGGACCCCATCCTGTTCCCCATTTCTATCCCCTTTTCCACAACACACAGACAGAGACACGGCCCACCTGCTCAGAGGCTTGCCGCTGTGCATGACAAAAGTCATGGGATAGTTGTATGTAGGTTGATGATGTAGTTTTACCTCAGGGGACAGATTGGGAAAGCCTGTACCTGTGGTCTTTAGATTTCATGGGACATGATGGCAAGAGTAGATTTGTTCCTGTTCCTTGACTTTTGGCATGACAGTGCCAATATCTCTACACACATTAGAATTAACAACAGTGACAACAGTTTCATTGGCAGGCATGGCCATGCCACTATACTACCTGCACCATGTTTAACATATGGTGTGGTATGCTTTTCTTCATAAACCATGCCGGTCCTTCTTTATACTCAATTAATCTTGGGTTCTCTGTTTAAAGAATATTGTTCCAAAGCAGGGCAGCCTTTAAGGCATGTCTAATCTGACCTTGACTGTAGACTTTTAAGCTTTTTAATAAAAGCTGAAAATCTAGATCTCAAACAACCACACATTGATTGCATAATTTCCAATCCATTTACCTGGTGTACAGCAAAATTACAATAAAATGAGTCACTGTTCAAATACTTATGGAACCGACTGTACATGTATCTGTACCAGAACTGGTTTCATATGAACACACCTTATCTCAGATAGTTTGCACTGTTTTATCATGTCATTACTGAGCAATATACTGTATATTAATAACCCTGGCTCCATACTTTTGAATGGTAGTCTATGTTAAATGGAGACAGAGAGTCTAGGCAAAAAAAATACACCAACTCCATAAACGCACACGCAAATATAGCAGAAAACACACACACACACGCACACCTCTCTAGAGCGCTGAGTCATTTCTGCTTCAACAATTTCTGTTATTTTTCTCCCTCTATATCAGTCTGCATAAAAAATGCTTTATACCTTCAATTTCTCAACTTAATTTTATTCAGGCTCCATTTGGTCGGAACGAGTGCATGCTCAGATAAGAGGCTGATGATGAGGAAGCATGTAGAACACAGACTCTGGGAACCTCCTGAGAATGCTATTAGAGGCGGCTTTACAGGGGCCGCTCGCTACCACTACAGCACTTATCTGCTAATGGATTGTGGGTATCGAGGCAATGATCACTGCAATAAAGGGTCTAGGGCAGCAAACCAGCCCCTCAATATTTGCCCTAATCCTGAAATCAGAGATTTGTGTACTGTCTGTGGACCAAATGAGCCGATGGCCCATGAGTGCCCTTTTACTGTCAGACGGAGAGAGGGAGGGAATGAGAAAGGGAGGGAGGGAAAAGGAAGTGATTGTTGTAAAAGAGCAAAAAGGAAAAATGGGATATGACGGTTTATTAGTCATTTCATTGATATCATAGACACCACTGCTACAATTGTTCAAATTATGTTATGTTACAAGTGTTATAAAGTATATACTGTATAAAGACATTCCAAAAGTCAAAGGACAGGAACTAGTAAAGTAGTATATCTATTTGTCTGTTAATCGACAATTTTACCTAGACACCACCAGCCCCAATCATTACCACCATCTGTCTCCTGTGGGTGGTTATGCTTTTGATGATATATTACTGGTTTACATGTGGCACTGTTAGTCAAGGAGTATTAAATGACTACACAACTTCAGAAATGGAATGTCCTATCCAACTGGTACTTAATATCAGTTCTAGCTAAAACTCACTTAACAATTCACCTAACTTTGCCATGAGCACATTGGGCAGTGTCGAGATACTCAGAAGGTATTACCACAACTTATGCAGGTGTGGCCAATCCCAAGCTGTTCCCTATAGTAAAATTTTATCATCAAGTTGCATACTGCTCTCACATTACATTTGTCATGTTAGTATATTGTTGATAATGGTACACTACTTTTTGATGCACAACTGTGTGTTTCAGTGCACTAACCTGCATCTGGATTGCTGGCAGGATTGAGGGCAGCAGCAGCCAGCCTGGCCATCATTGGGGATATCAGGCCCTTGCTGGCAGAGATCTTCTCCATGATGGAAGAGGCAGCGTAGGAGGTGGGTGTGGAGGCGGAGGGCACCTCCCCTGATGCACTGGAGCTGGGGGCCAGGGAGTCCCGGGGTGTGGAATGGGCTCCAGAGCTGGCTGCAGAGATCATGCTGGCGGCGGTGGGTGGGAGCTGCAGCGGCAGCCTGGGAAGAAGCGGGAAGAAAGGGTTGGAAGCTCCGCCCAGTGCACTGCTGGCCATGGCCAGGGCCATCGGCATGTTGCTGGGCAGGGCCTGGGACAGCAGGGTGGACATGCGGCTGGCCGGGAGCAGGGCTGTGGTGGGCTTGACGCTGAGGCTGCTGGTGGCCACTGCAGTTGTGGGTGTGGCCATCAGGTGGGGCATAGCAGAGGAGGGCTGCTGCTGAGTGGTGGGCGAGGCGCTCAGGCTGGAGTTCTTGCTGCTGATGGTGGAGAAGTCCACCAGGTCATCGTTGCTGGACTCCTCCTGCTCCTCTTTGGGCAGCAGGAAGGAGGAGGAGAGGCCCAGCACGCCGGACGAGCGGATGTGGCGGCGTTCGTGCTTGCGCTTGTGCGAGGTCATCTGGCTGGTGGAGGTAAAGGTGAAGCCGCAGCCCTGGCGAATGCAGTGGAAGTGGTTGGTGGCCTTACTGTAGACGCAGCCCTCATACTTGCACTCCTCGTACTTGTAGAACTTCTTGAAGCCGTCCTTGGCGTACGCGTCATCCTTGATGTGATAGCTCTTGTGCTTCTCGATGTCGCACTTGTTCTTGAAGGTGAAGGTGCACCCAGGGCGCCTGAAAAAAAAGAAGAATACATATCAGTTAATTTACATTTTTTTATTAATTGGGAAAAGAGCTGGACGATAAATTGTGTAGTAATTGATAGTGTGCTACTGGTTTATGAAACACTGATATTACTGAAGGTAGCAATATGTTAATATGCAAATCAGCTTTTAAACCAATATATAAATATGGCCAGAATCCCACCATTTCCCACCCAGGAAAACAATGGCCAATTGTGCTTCTTTAAGCTTTTGATGCTGATGGCCAATTTTAATTGTGTCATATCATTGACTCATCAGTGGATCATAACCAATATTATGTCAAAAACAATTCCAGAAATATATGCTCAGCAACGGTATTTTCCTCACCTGCAGTGGAAGTGTGTTGTCTTCTGCCCGTAGAACTGACAGCTCACAGTGCCGCAGTCCTCGGTTGCACGAAACCTCTGGAAGCCATCGTTGATCAGCTGTGCGTTCTTCTTATGGAAGTTCTCATGAGTCATTACATCAGATGTGCTGGTGTACACCTTGTTGCAGCCCACCTGATGGAAATGGGAGAGAGAGAAAAAAAAGGTACTTTCACTAGAAGTGGAGCAGAGGCGGACGACACAACGCAGTAAACATTGTGGGTTTCAGAAGGTTGCAGAAGAGGAAAATGAGTACTCTGAGAACTGTATGTTGGTGGTTGGATTTCTCTACTCTGCAGGGGCACTGGAAACAACACCTCTGATACAACAGGAAAAAAAGATGCTTGGTGATGAACCAAGCGATGTGGGGCGCCAAGAAAGTTCTGACCTAAAAAAAAAAGATCTACTTGAAAGATTTCTCAAGATCTAAGGTTTGCTGAAACGAAGAAGTGCTCCCTAAACATGAAAACCAAGTTTTCACACCTGAGCAAGGAGGCAAATGAGGTGACAGTGCAATTTTCAGGTTGCACTGACAACCAGTGTGATGCAAATTTAGTTAAAGAGTGCAGTTTGCGTCCAAAGAAATCCAAATTTCAAAAGAGTTGCAAAAACATAGTGAGACATATCACAAAACATGATGGAGTCTGTAGTTTTTACTGATATTGGTGCAGCTAAATTATTCCAGAGGTATGTACAACAGTAACAGGGTGGTGATGGTGCAGGGCAATAAGGGCAACAAGTTCAAAAAGGTCATATCGTCAGGTCACTGTCATGTGACTGAACCCACAGACTACAGACTGACTAAGTGAGTGAATGCATACCTAGAAGAAAAGCCTATATCTGCTCGGTGCACGCAGATGCAACCGAGTGTTTTGGGGCCAAGTCTGGTGCAAACAGCTGCACAACACCAAAACAGCACTAAACTTGCATTGTGTAAGACCGACCTTAATAACTAAGCCAATGCAACTGCAACACAGCAACATAGCGGGCTGTGTGTGGTTAGAACCTTCTTCCATTTAAGGCTTTCCACACATTTACAACTGTGTAGTAGAAGACGACCACTGTCTCTGCCTTGCTTTAACCTGCAGAACAAATCTAAGAGTTGGGGGGTTGGGGCGAGGTGGGGGTGTAGAGCTAGGCACAGAGTCTGTCACTTTCTTTAGTCTGAACGGTTCTGTTACTCAGCAGCAGCACTCAGGAGCCCTTCGGGCAGCAGGGAAACACAGACTAATGTTTGAATTAAAACCAGCAATTGTATATCATCCCTGGCACTTTTCAGCTGTGCAAACAGGGTAACTTTACCATATTGAGTCAAACAATGAAAAAAATGCCACTCTGTTTTTTTCCCCTGTAAATCAGGAGAACGGGTGCCAACATCTGCTGGTTCTCAGAGCTGTTAAAACAAGAGCTGAAATGTCTAATAACAATTACGCCGTTAGGGGGGTTTAAAAAGAATATATCTTAAGCCATCTGCCCCTGGACGCCGCTCCCCACGGTGAGAAAGCACTCGGCCCGGTGACACCTTGAAAATAAGCAGATGTAAAAAATTAAACAAATCTGGTGGGATATAATCTTCGACTCTCCGCTTGGTACTAAAAGATGAAAAATGTTGAGTTTATATAAACAACTAACTGAATTTTATCCATGCCAATTAAGGAGCGAGAGAGAGCGCGAGAGGAGTGCAGGGCTGCCTCTCCTGCGTCCTTTTAATTTGTCTTTTATTTACTTTATGACACCTTTTGTCAAACGAATGAAAACTGCTCTTAAATGGTAATTCGGGCCTAATGGAAAAAGTGGAAGAACTGCAACTTCCTTTTATAGACCTAGGTGAGCCACAGAATCCTGAAGAGCATCTCCGTTTGCCTCGCTGCTCCTCTGCTTATGGCTGGCTTTAAATCTGACTGGCATGGATGGGCTGGTTTGAACCTTGAGGTTTTTGTGTGCAACTATATTCCATGACTAAATCTGCATGCCATCTGATACAGCAGCTATTGTGTCCCTGGTTAGCCATGAAATCCTGCTATACAGCGGCACTCTTTTACACTCTTTGAAAATGGACACTACACATTTCATATTTTTATAGAGCCTGATACAATCTGAGTATGTTTAAAAATGTAGGGTTAGGCCTACAATAACAGCTCTGCATTTGATGTACACCATATACAGACAAAATTACAAAAAGACAATTTCTTGTTAATTTTTTTTCTTCTAACATTATGGGTAATAAACAAATCAATAGTGTTAAAACAAAGAACAAATGCCTCCAAACATGACTCCAAACCACAGACTCTCCTCAGTGACTCGAATCACACTGGCTCCCTCCCGTGCTTTCAAACACATTAACTCTCCCCAGTGTCTCAAAATTCATTGGTTTCTTCCAAAAAGTACTAAAAAAAAGTTTGACCTGAAGTCTTGAATGAATGTTGCATGTTTGCCACCCCAACACATCCCCAGTTTCCCTGCTCCACAGTCAGTGCTCAGTGCTTGGCATTAGGCATGGTGGCATTAGTGAGGGCGGTATTAGGCATGGTGCCAATAGGTTCATGTTTATCTGTTCCAGAGAGTTCAATCCTATTGGAAATACGTCTCTACAGGGATTGGATTTGCTCATCTGTGTCAGCAATGGGTGCTATTTAAAGTTGCTGAATGCTATTTGTTTTCATTAGAAGGTGTCCACAAACATTTGAACACACAGCTCTGGAAAAAATAAGAGACCACTTAAAAATTATGATTTTTTTTTATTTGAAAACTGGAATATAATAAAGAAGAAGATGGATGATCACAAGCCATCACACAAGCTGAACTTGAATATGAACTTGTTTTCTTTGCATTATCTGAGGTCTAAAAGCTCTGCACCTTTATTGCTATTACAGACATTTCTCATTTTCTGCAAATAAAAGCTCTAAATGACAATTTTTTTATTTGGAATTTGGGAGAAATGTTATCAGTAGTTTATTAAATGATTTAAATTAAATTAAAACAACAATGTACCTTTTACATTTACCTATAAATAGCAAAATCAGAGAAACTGATTTAGAAACTTAAGTGGTCTCTTAATTTTCCCCAGAGCTGTATTATGGTGTATCTAATAATAATCACTTTCCAATACCTCCCCTCTACCTGCTGTATGTGTAGCATGTGGTTGGTGACCACAGACATCATGTTGCTTCACAGCACCTGAAGCGTTTGATTTCCTGCTCACAGGTAGACGTGTGTTAGAGTGAAGGTGCTTGTGTACAGTAGCGCGGGTGTTTACCTGCATGCAGTGGTAGTGGGTGCTCTTGCCGTTGAGGTGGCAGCCGTGGTAATAGACGCTGCAGTCATCCAGTGGACTGAAGCGCATGAAGCCATGCTGCAGGGAGTTGTCCCTCTTCTTGTGCATGTTGTAGTGCCTTATGACATCCTGTTTACTCGTGAATCTCTGTCAACAGAGCGGCAACATACAGCGACAGGTTACTGAGGAGCAGTGGCAGCGGTAGAGGTGGTGATATGTGTGAGTGAGTGAGCGTGTTTGTGTGTGTGGGGGTGGGTGTATTGTAGACTGTAAGAAATTAGCAACATGTTATTTTATCAATCAGGCAACAGCTGCACAGCACGAGAGCCAACTGGCAGCAAATGGGGGTGGTGGTGTGAGTGTGTGTGTGTGTGGGGGGGTTATGTGTCAGTGCAGGAGGTCCCATATTGGGATATCTGGCATTTGACCTCATACTAACAATGATTAGGGTAATATTATTAATAATAGTGTGAATTAAATAATAATAATAAAAAAATATATATATATATATGTGTGTGTTTCCTCACACTTTTAGCACACCTACAAACCCGAGAAGCACACTGACTCTCCCCAGTGACTCCTAACACACTGACTCTCCCCAGGGCCTACAAACACAACTAGCACAACTAAAAAAATGACAAACGCACTGACTATACCTAGTGCCTCCAAAACACATTGACTCACCACAGTGCCTCTAAGAGATGCTGCTTCTCCACACACTGACTCTCCCCAGTGCTTTTAAATACACACTGACTCTCCCCAGTGCTTTTAAATACACACTGACTCTCCCCAGTGCCTCAAAATACACACGGACTCTACCCAGTGCCGCTAAATACACACTAACTCTCCTCAGAGCCTCTACTGATACACTGATTCTCCCTAGTGTCAATTGTGCTCTAAGTCTCAGCCTGCCTCCATACTCCCATCCGAGTTCCCAGACTTGTACCTTTATTACTTTTTCTGTTTTTTAATTAAGACGGATCACTTGACATGCATGATCACAGTTCCGATGTTCTCGGCTTCTGAAAAATGATGTTCCGTGCAGATGGTTTCTCAAACGTGCGCAGGGAAAAAGAGACAACAAACAAATAAACAAGCAAGCCAACCAAAAATGTTTCCCTTTTCAATTCCCCGGCTGAGATATGATTCCGTTTTTAATTAAAGTATTAAAGCGTGATTTTCGTGCGGGGTTTAGGCTGTAATAAAAAGGAAACGCGCTAAAATTCCCTCCTCAAAATGAAAAACCTCCTACACTGCACAGCGGTGAGGGGAGAAAAAAACAAAAGGATGTGGGGGGAAAAAGCTGACTCCAGAGAGAAGCAGCGCAACCAAATCTGCAGTAATTGGGCTTAAGCTGATGTTACAGGAACTGTAACAAGAGACGCTGAAATCAATGAGCCCGTTCTGACTTAAATCCATAATTTCTACACAAATGTGCAACAGGAGACCAAAAAAATATGACAGAAACATCTAAAAGGCACGAGCTAATTGAGTATATGTCAAGCTTATCTTACATGCAGGGAAAGAAATATACACGTCTCAATTGAGACATTGTGTCATATCCTCTTTCCTATTTCGGCGAGGAGAACGGTATAAAAACAGCTTCCTCGGCTTAGCGCTCGACAAAGACAGCGGAGAACGTTTGAGAGTGGCAGGTACTTGAGGTACATCAAGTAACGCGATAAGTTGCCGTTTAGGCGTGGCTAGGCTACGTGACCGTGAGGAGAACAGCGGTAAACAGAGTGAGGTAGAGATTGCGGATTGAGTCGGAGTGGTCATAAGGAGTTGTGAGGACCTGCTACATTTATTTTAGGATTCCCACTACCGTGTGGGATGAGCACAAGGCCATGAAAGGAGAAGCAGGGCTGGTGTCACGGCGGAGGCTGGCAGCAGTGGGATAATATTCCACCACTGTGTCATGTAACATTTCATGAGTTATCACTTCCAAAAGCCTGCTCATCTGAGCCTCACCTTTCTACAAGGCTGGGAACATCTACGCCAGCATCTGGGAGCCGAGCTTGTGTGTCGCTGAGTCAATAAGAGCTTTGGGGGATAGCCTGATCAAATCGTCCTAATAATGAGTGCCTTCCAAATGCGATTCTGTGCCAAAAAGGTAGTCGAAGGAATTGTTCTGTGCGCAGAGCCTGAAGCGAGTCACTAAGCTGAATAAGCATGCGTTTCATGCAACAGCTGCCTTGCCTACTTACAAGATTTAGTCATGTTTGTACTGAAAAATGTAATCAGTTGATTAGAAGTGAAGAGGGAGATTACAACCGGCGAGATCTTCACAGACTGGAGGAGCACTGAGCAGCTTTTGGTTGCATAAGGATTTTTGACGTCTTCAACAAATCTGCCTGCATTTGCCTGCTCTTTTCCACCATATGTGCGGGAAGCTTCGTGGCAGCCGCAGCATCCTGATCTGCTTAATACTGATTTCGCTGCACGGGACATGACAACTCTCGGGACATGGATCAGATTAATAATATGAAAGGGGATTAGCAGTGGTCCCAGAGTAATAGCAGATGCCCTCAAGAAAAAAAGATAGCCCTACAGGAACCGTCTTTCTGAGATATTTACTATAAGAAAAAACAGACGCGCACTTAAAGCAAAAGTCCATAGGTTTTGAAGATTTGGGGTGACCTGGGGGGATTTAGTGACCTCTCTGATGAGAATGTGTAATTGTACTGAGAATGCAGAAGAGTTTTTTTTTTTTTTTTGCAGGTTTACTGCAGGTTAATGTAAATGTATTATGTTTTTTTTTATATTGTGAATTTTACATCCTACCAGACAACTCTGTTTTTAAATAAATAAATTAGGTGTTGCAGGGATGATTGTGAACACTAATACAATTAAGTAGACGATTTTGTCCTCTTCCAATTTAACAATACTACTGCTTTTATTTTAAGTAAAAAAAACAGGGACTGCTGCTTTAAATGAACTCAAACGTCATTCAGCAAAGTATTCAGAACCACAATCAGTACACTTGGATTTAACCCATTAAGAGATCGCCTCGCTTCAGTCGTAACCTACTGTAAAGCAACATCGCAGTCAAATCACCTCCGCCCACTGTTTTATTGTCCACTCTTCAGCAGGCAGTAGGTGAGCGACGAAAAAAAGAGCC
The DNA here is from genome assembly GCF_023375975.1 of Astyanax mexicanus. Taxonomy (NCBI): domain Eukaryota; kingdom Metazoa; phylum Chordata; class Actinopteri; order Characiformes; family Acestrorhamphidae; genus Astyanax; species Astyanax mexicanus. The sequence continues at coordinate 41,216,841 of NC_064420.1, read as the reverse complement.
GTGACACTTCCTATCCCGAAGAAGAGTTCCTGAGTTATGGACTCGTCCTCCCATCAGCCGAGTCTCCAGAAAGCACTTTGCTTGTTTTCTCCGACGCCTTTTTAAGCCATGAGGGACGGCTGTTTGGAGGCGCTCAACCATGGCTGTTAGACTACGACATTATTCGGGGCAGCATTATCTCATTTATCAAGCTGTCGGGCCGAGGAGAGGGCTGAGGAGCTGTTGAATCAAAGTGTGCCTCTATTACTAACTACAAATTTGAAGCAATTCATACAAGCTAACTGGTACAAAGAGAAACACCATGCTAACATGATGCCAACTACTTTTCATTAATGGTTAGCCGTTTCATGGTCATATGCTTTATGTTTGAATGTTGGTGGACACCACTTTTAATTAATGTGTTTACCTATTTTAGGATGCACCCATTGCTAACACAGATGTTCAAAGCACACACACCATATAGAGGACTCTCTAGAGCAGATAAACATGAACCTATTGGTACCATGCCTAATGCCAATCTTGGGCTAAAGAGGGGTATATAAAGCTCCCCATCCTTACAGTATGGAGCAGTGGAACTGTGGAACTGTGTTCTCTGGATTGATGTTGCTCTATTCAATAACTTTGTTAGAGTTGAGTTAGGGAGTTGGTGATGATGTAGAGTGGGGAACACTGACCAGTGTGCTCATGGCAAGGTGTAAATTATTGGAGTTTGAGTGAAGTCTTATAGTGAGTGCCAGATGGATGGAACAATACATTTGTATTGTCTCATCTAACCTTATTTCTGAAGTGCTGGTATTTAACCTTCTGTGCTAACAGACAACGAATTCCCAAATCCCAATCACATTCACTGCAGAAGGCCCCACATATCTATCCCACCTTTTTAAGTCAGACCAAAGTGGGTAAATACCTGAAATGTTTAAGTGTGATTTCTTACATCATAAGGGCATACTATGCATAGGCTTTTTTATATTATTCCTTATGTAGGACTATAGTTTTGTTTCAGTTTTTTTAGTTAATTGCTTATTGTTTCCAAACCTTTAAAAGGTGCTCTATCCACAGCAACAGAACTCACCTGGTAGTTACATTCAGGATCCATGCAGTGGTAATGCTCCCTGTACTGGTAGGCACAATGCACATGTCCACAGTGCTGGCTCCCGGAGAACCTGTCAGCAAACACAATCACCACACATTTGTTAGGATGATACTTCTGCAGTAAAGCAGAAGAAGACGTCAACACCTGCACAGCGAGGAAATGATTACTGCTGCTTCAGAAAAAAAGAAGAAAAGCTTTTATGTGCAATTAAAAACATAACCTTTACCAAATCTTCTGAATGAGTGACTTTCAGCCACTTCTCGGGAGGAAGCGGAACGTGACCTCTGCGAGCACGGGGCCAAGCTTTAAAGGGCAATTTAGCCTTTTATCCTCCACTGATAAACACCCTCACAGTGACAGAATCATCTTCACGGAGCACAGAGCCATTACAGGCGACTACAAACATGTAGAGAAAACGTGATCTCATACCTGCCCACGCTTCCACAACCATGTGATTACAATTCACACTTCAGTCACAGCAATCTCCACCAAATTAGTTCCATTGGCTTCAGAAGCAGTAGGTAGACTCTTATTAAACTGTAACCCCAGACGTAATTCACTCATTTGCCCGCGCTTTAAACCCTGCCAAATCAGCGCTCGGCACTCCAGGTTAACAGGCTGTGCTTTAATCAGGGAAAGGTTAGGCCTAATAGAAAGGTTTGAGTGTGCCTGTGTGTTATTTCCCCCCCTCTTCACTCTCGTGTGTGTGTCTGACTGGCCCAGCCTGCTGCAGATTGGCACTGCTTTAAAGAGGCCCATTTCCTGAGTGTTTACAGGCTGATTATAACCCTGACGATGATGACTGTTAAAAACCTCCAATTACAGCTCAAAACACACAAATAAACATTTGCACTGCTGCTGCCAAGAGCACCATCTGCTGAAGTAGAGAGAAAAAGGCTAAGTAATAGAATTTTTTCCTCGCGCGCCCCTCCGAGCCCTGGATTATCCCAAGGCTGCTTTTACAGATCACACTGCTGAGTTCATTAAGCTAACTGAATGGCAAATCCACTACCTTTTAGCGGTCGGCGGCAGTGCGGAAGGCTTGAGGGGTGCGGAGGGCTTCAGGTGCTGTTGGATGATTCTTAAAGGGCCTGTATCGTAGTATAAGAGCTGATTTTACTCTCTTTAATAAAATAAATACAAACATGTTCAAGCTCTATTCATTCCTATGCTGCTCACTCTCCAGCCCATAGTCAAAATACTGCTACTGCTATGCTATGGGTCAATTTGTTCCAAAGAGAATTAAGCCCAGTCAATGGCTGTGAAGTCCCAGTCTGGAAAATTGACCCAATATGTCCAAATATTTGTGGACACTCTTAATAAATACAGTTAGCTACTAGGCTAAGATGCCCATTGCTGACACAGATGTGCAAATGCCCACAAACACAGCTTGTCCTGTCCCCGCAGCAAAGTTATGATCAGATAGACCTATTGGACAACTATTGCCATCATGCCTAACGCCAGTTGTGGAATAGCTAGAGGGGTATAAAGCTTCCCAGCACTGAGCTGTGGAGCAGTGGATTTTGTTTTATAAGAAATGGAAGATTTAAAAATCTGATTACCATCTCACCCTATGATTTTCTTCATTCTACAGTGTAAAAACATAATGGATTTGCTGTTTTCTAGTTTCCTTACTATGTATATATATATATATATATATATATATATATATATATATATATATATATATATATATATAGAAACGCTCACAAAACCAAACAATTTTGAAATTTAAAACTACCCACCCCTCGAGCACACCACACTCATACTTACTTGGCCCTGTGTACATTGGGCAGCCCACCCCCCTGCTCATCACCCAGCTGTATCACTTTGCCTCTGGACAATTCCCACTTGCCGCGTCAGGGGGCTAATGGGCCGCTGCTATTCAGCAGCAGATTAAATATTAATATCGCCACGATACAGAGATTGCCGCACATCTCCCGTTACAATAGAGACACGCTGATCAAAGTGCAGAGCAATGGTGGGTGCATGAAAGCATTTAAGAGGCAAAACTGCGACTAAACACTACCAGGGAAGCTCTTTAAACATCAAACTGCGGCGGAGTGCGGAGATAAAGAACTTTTTCCCCTTTTGCAAGGGGGGAAGGTGGGTGTAGACAAGTTTACAAAGCTGCTTTTTAGCATGAGTGTGCTCTCATTAGCGGGGAAGGCAGTGATGATCCTCCTCCTATCCCCTTCCAACCTACCCCCCCAAGCACCACAAACACACCCCTCCTCCTCCTCCACCCTTCCAGCACCACAAACAACCTCCCCCCAGCACCACCACCCTCCACCAAGATGTACCAGGTCGCATTTGCCCTTTTTATGAGTCCTCATTTTCCTTTTTTCTCCGCCTCTCTTCCCTTTCTTATTTTCCCCAACACGGAAATTGAAACTGTATCTGGGCTTATCTGCTGCCTCCCCGCGCATCAACTGCCGAGATGTTTAGACAAATTTTATGCATTATGCAGTGCAAATATCAAAACAGTTCTTGGCAGTGCCAGCAGAAGCCTCATTAAAAATTCCTTAATTAAATCTTCTTGCAAAATGTAATCAGTCCAAGGAGGGTTTTTTGTGCGTGCGCGCGAGTAAGTGTGTGTGTATGTGTGTGTGTGTCTGTTAGCGCCGGGGCTTTGATTTGTGGCCTTCATGTTACGGCTTGGGAGACTAATCATTTACGCCACAGCCTCTTTGCCTCTTTGCCTTTTTCAAATGCAGTTTTTTTTACCCCTCCTTTAAAAAAAAAAAAAAAAAAAGAATAAATAAACAAATAATAATCACCTTCCCAGTGTCTTGACAAAATGAACACAGGGGCCGATACAAATGCACGCACACGGCGACAGTGCACTGAATCTATCTCTATGCCTTGCCTGGATTTGTGAGTGGCTGTCATTTAGTTGATTCAGTGTCTTCATTTGCGAGGAAGATATTGAAAATGAAAAAAAAAAAAAAAAATGTTATCTGAGCTGCTAGTTTTCATACAAGCACTGCTGCGCTGAAGAGGGCACAGCTGTGTGTAAGTGTGTGTATATGAGTGTGTGTGTATGTGAGTGTGTGCATGCAAATGTGTATGTGTGAACACGGCAGACTTAGGCTTATGAAGAGCAGCTAATGTGCGAAATGTATTTACAAACATTTCTCGATGTTTGCTTTAGATTTCACAGACTTAGCCATCAGTATACATAGAGCGCAGGAGGCGCGGGCGGCGCTGGCAGGGAATACGGTTGCACTGCTGAAGAAATTACTCACTCGCTTTCCTTTAATTCAATTAATCTTCCTTAGTTCATAAAATCTCTGCTCACTCGCGAAGTAATTTATTGTCTGGGTATAAAACTTATTTTTGTCAATACATATCCAACTTTATTAAGGCATAAAAGATAGCTTCAATTAGAGAGAAAAAAGAAAAATAAATAAAAAAAAAGGAAAAAGAAAAATGTGGCTCCACATGTTTTTGGGAGGATGGATATTTGCGTACCTGGCGATATATTTCTGGTAGACGTTGACGTCCTCTGTCACAGGTTTCTCCGGAGGAAGGCCATTCCTGTCGCAGCACACACAAAAAAAGCGGAAAGCGGCACGATTAATGACGACGCCGGCCGTCGTTAATAATAACAAACTGACACAATATTCACTTACAAGCCATTTCAAAGTTTGAGCTATCAATAAACATTTTCTTGGGTGGAACAGCGGTTTGATTCGCGAATGCATCAGGAGCAGAAGAGCACAAGCCCACCTTGATGCATGGCCTACCAAAAATGAAAGCAGAGAGGGAAAAATATGTTTCTGAAGGCATAAATGATTCATGTGAGTTTTTTGAGAGCCCGCAAATGGAAAGATGAAGTGATGAGCAGAGTCAGACAACGGCCATATGTGTTTGTGTGTGTGCGAATGCATTTGTGCGCCTGTGCGTGTGTGTTTTTTTTCCCTCGATTGGCTGCAATTTGAAGGATGACTAAAGCTCTTATGGCATCTTGTTTCAGTGGCTGAACAGGGGCTGCTGATTTGTCGGTTCTGCATGCAGCAGGTTTTCCACAAAAATGCTATGAACTTGTGCCAAAATGAGCAGGTCCACATGGGTCTAAAGTTAATAATGTGGGGGTAGTTGGACAGTGGACCATTCTGCTGTGAATATACAGCAACATGTAAAAGTGTCGGCTCCCTGGTTATAATTTCAATCACTGTTTTAAATAAAGGAAAATTAACTAATATTTTATTTGATACAATTTTAAAACAAAAATAGAATTGAAGTGTCTTGAAAAAGTTATTAAAATATTTAGCCGGTTTCCAATAATCAATAGGAAGGTTGGGTGATGCAAGTTTTACAGCTTTCACAACAATCAGCAGCCCTGGGCTTCTCTGAGCAGCTGCCTAGAACTTAGAACTCAGCACAGCATTTAGGTAAACTCAGAAGTCTAAGAAAGCTTAATGGAAGAGTCACCACAAAAAAAATAGTTCATGTGTCCTCACCACATCAGCATCATATGTTTAGAGCAATGTATATACACTCTTGATGTTATAAGTAACATTATGTGGATCCTGTGGATTGAGGTCTATAGACGGTCAGTTATCTTTTTTATATGTAGGTATATATTTATACAGGATGTTTACGTCATACTGTGCTGTCTGCAGCAAAGCATAGTAGGCTGAAATAAATGTTCTATATTGAAATTCTTTTTTTGAGTTTAGTAAAAAATAAACTTGTGGATGGGCGCAATATTAAAAAAAAATCCTGTGCAGACCTTTAATGAGGACTGATAAAGTTAAACTAAACGAGCTAGATAGAATTTTTTGCCTTAATGAGCAAATGTAAAGATAAAGGTTTTGCACATGGTCCTCAGAGTCCACAGAACTAAACTTTTACAGGCAGTGCAAAAAGACATTATAAAAAACTTGACCCTTCCACAAGAAAAAAAGGATTGAAAATCACCCAAACAAGAACTAAAAGTTATTCTAAAAAATGCAATCATGCAATATTCTGCCTTATTGTTATTTACAGTAACAGCAATGTTTGCATGAATAAGACTAAATGTAAATGCAGCTTTATACCACTTGTCATGAAATGATTATGTTGGTGTAATGTGACCTTATGAAAGCTGTGTTCCATAAGAAATACAAATATTTTAGTAAGCTTATGTTTGCATATATTAGCAAGTGTGTATATGGCTGGGAGCAGAGCTGAAATGCCTTTAGATTAAGTACTTTATGCCTTTAGATTAAGGTAATACAGAACATCCCCATAATCTTGCTTTAAAGTACTACACTAAGCAGTTGCTGATTCTCACAGTAATTAAACCACACTTTTTCACAGTAAAAGAGCTAAAAGAGGAACTAAGGGATCCACAAGCTGCTAGGAAACACTCGGTGTGCTTTCACATTTGTATTATGTAGTGGTTAGTCTCTCTGAGGGCTTGAGAAAAGAGAGCAAAAAACGTAGCATTCTGGGAAAACTGACCAGTGAAAAATGAGACTATGCAGCTAAAATGTATTCATTTACGTCCCATAGCGACACAGTTTTTAGTAATAATATATCTAACTACGAGGTATCCAACTCATGATCTAAACATAGACTTCTACGCCTTAATGGGTAATTCATTCAGTGAGGGAAAGAGCCGGCCATATATCAGTGCCAGGCCTGTGGTGGGGGCCGCTGTGCCGCTGGTGATCAAGTAGAGCCGGTTTAAGAGCAAAACGTTCAGTGGGCAACTGAAAATTAAATCCTTGATTAATTTGCACAATCACGTTAACATATGGAGCCAGTAAGCTTCATACAGAACGCACACATGGTGGGCTGATTAACCCCTTGAAAGGAAGTGTCAAACCAGAGAATTGAGAGAATTGAGGGAATGTTTCACGAGCAGAATGGTCTAGTGTGGAAATGTACATATTTCAGTGCTGTGACTCTTACTTGACTGAGGAGACGGTTCCAGTAGTGATGGAGTCAGTCTTGGAGAAGCTGGACTTCATAAAGTCAGGGTTGAAACTCAGGTGGCTAACCTGGTCCACAGGTAAGCATGGAGGCCCTACACCTCCAGCAGATGCAGCAGTAGGAATCATGGGAGTGCCTGGGGTGGCCGGTGTGGACGAGAGAACACCCGGCATCATAGGAGGGTCGCCCTTGCTTGGGATGAGCTTCTGGATGTTACGGATGTCGTATTTTGAAGGCCGGCCCACTTTACCTGTCTTGAAGGCTATGGCCCCACCCATGTCAGGGTTGCCCTCTCCTGGCTTGAAGAGGTGCAGGTACTTGACGTTTTCCAGGTCATACTTGGAAGGCCTCTTGTAGGCATTGCCATTTTGTTGCCTCAGGCTTTCGCCCATCTTCAGCTTCTGGATGAAGAAGTCGTATTTGGAAGCCCGGGAGGCCAGGTTATGGGAGGGGGTACCAGGGGTGGCACTGACCTGCGCTGGCTTGGGCTCCATTCCGCCAGAAAACATCTGACCTTCGGCCCCCGGCAGGCCGGTGGAGGGCTGAATGAGTGTGGAGCTCTTTTCTTGGGCTAGCTTTGAGTTGAGCTCCTCAGGCTTGGAGTGGATGGGCCAGGGTAGGGTCTCTCCGGCCTTCAGCTTGCGGATGTACTCCTCGTACTTGGAGAAACGGGCCCGACGTGTGGCCTCCTCGCTGCTCAAGGACGAGGGGTCTGAGGTAGAGGCTTTTAGCTTCTCGAAGCTGATCTTCTTGGCCAGCTCATCACGCACTTGCTGGTCATCGTAACCAAACATGTGGAGAAACTCGTTCATGGTGTTGGCTGCATAGTCACGCAGAGCAGAGGCCTCACCTACAGAGTGGAATGAACAAAGTTATAAGGGTTAATTGATCGTAATTCATTTTTATTCATAATAAAGGAAATGGTACTTTATCTACATTCATAGCAGTATATGCAGCTAAGCCATTCTATTACATTAAATGATACAATGTTCGGCTGTGACAATACTATTCTATCCACCATATGTTTGTTAAATAGGGTGGAAATGCTTCATTGGTGGACAATTAAAAGTTTTCCACTCATTTGAGCACTAAAAGTTCACTTTTCTTTTAAAAGTCCATTAAAACACACTGTCCTCCCCAAGGACGGGGCAAAAACGCAGTAAATGTATAGTTTAATTGCATTATGTAGAGATTAATTCTGGCCCATTAACTTTCATCCAGGTTGGGCAGCGGGGTCAGGGAGACGGGGTGGAAGAAATTCTTTGGTCTGAAAGCAGGGAAAATGCCGCGCTGCTTAACCAGCCTTTACTAAAATCGTGTCGGCGGTGTTTTAGAGGGTGCATTAAACAGATGGACCCACAAAAGCAGTGTAAGAGGATATGAACACTCGCTTTACAGCGTTTGCGCATGCAAATGACTGTGAAAAATCTCAACTTGTGCCAGTGTGTCTATCAGTAGAGCTGGCTTGATGCATGCACTCCGCTCTAGATGACAACTTCACCCCGGTGTCAGATACACTCCTGGGACTCCTGGCCTCTCCCACTCTCTCCTGGCCTGCTGCCAGCCCTGCTCCAGACCTTTTCTTCATTTATTTGATTGCTTTTTTCATCGCTGGGCAAACGCAGGACAGTCGGAGGTAACGTAAGCCATGGCCTTGGTAATTAATACCAAAATATTTCAGCTTTGGTCTCGTATGTCTGTGTTATTGCTAAATCGGTCGCTCCCCCCGCATTTCACATCTCCTTCTCAGCATGTAAAATAATCCCCAAATTTCCATCACAGCATCGGGGTTGCTCCTCACCGTGGCACATTACAATGAAAGGTGATCGGGCTGAGTGAAGGATCATGAAAAATTGAAGAGAAATGTACTTTAGAGGTATTTTAGAGGAAACACCTGCTCCATTGTTTTGGCTACATGGCTTAAAGGACACATTTGTGTTGGTTTATACCCTTCTGCACATGTGGTTAGCACTGTTTGAACACAGTTTCTATTTATATAATATTTTAAAAAATTTTTTTAAATTAATAATTATAGAATATAGACCATTTCATAGATTGTTTAATGATAAAAATTTACTTTAGGCAGACAGGTAAAAAACAACTCTTGTTATTAATCTGTTCTGTAAAAAGTGAAGTAATAATAACAACACTATAATTATCTTTTCATACTGCCGAGAGTGTTTGCTGCACACACAGCTTTGAGAACTTGATTCTGCGAGAGCTTGGTTTCACTCATAAATCTGGAATCCAGAGCAGAGACTGCAACGTTTGGTATAGGTCATGACTGCTTAGAGGGTGTCATGTTGGTTCATGCGATTTTACACAGCTTTAAAGTAAGGACAGGGCCTTTAATCTCTATCCCTGAACACTTTCCAAGGACACCAATCAAAGTCACTCATGTCTCTGGGCCTATTCCACCCATACGCTTTCAAATAGTGGGGAAAGTCCCTCTGCTTTTCTTCTGAAATCCCCTGATGCCTCTTAAACGCTATCTGCTATTAGCAATATTAGCGACATCTTTAGTCAAATCTAAATTAGCAAGACCAACAGCTGGGTTTTTGCATTCTGCAGCAATACAGCTATCTATTATTAGAATTAAATATATATACCTATAAAGAGTATTTTAGCTAATAATGGTATCTATTATTGACATTTTTAGCAGAACTTACAGTATAATCAACAACAGCTATGCTCCTTTTAAATTCTTTATTTTAAATGAATTTTGTTATATTATTAATAGCATAAGTAAATGCAAATTGTATACGACCGGCAGTAGCATGCACGACAGCTATGCTCTTTGCATTGTGCCACTCAAATTGTCCAATCTTTGGTAAAATCTATATAACCAGGCCCAGTATGCTCTTTTTTTTAAATATGCATTGAATGCCTTTTGGTATTTAAATGCTACATGATTGTTAGCATTCAAAGATATACAGCATATTTTGCACAACCTGAATTACCAGGCCTAACAACTATGCTCTACTGTATTGTGCTACTCAAATGATATCTATTATCAGCATTTTAGCAGAATCTGTAATAAAACCTACATTAGCAAACCTTACAACTATGTAATTTTTTCTTTCATGATGAACCCCTTTATAACCATTATTGTAAAACATTTGATTAACCTGTATTAACAAGCCCAATATGCCAATCAAATCTATATTACAATTTTAGCAGAACCTATTGTAAAAAAGTGTTAGCTGATCTGATTAATATTTTTAGCAATATTAGCTGCATCTTTAATAACCCATATCACCAAAAGTATTTGTACATCTGCATAGTTTCTTCTGAAATCAAGGGGTATTAAGAAAAGTTTAATAAAGTTTTTTTTTAACTGTATCTATTGTCCAGGAAAACTGTCTACTAGATTTTGGACTAGAACTGCTAGGATTTGATTGTATTCAGTGACCAGAGTGAGGCCAGGAAACTGGATGACCACCAGCCCACCTCATTCTCAACTTCTAAAATCATCTCTCCCAAAAGTATTAGAGTATGTGGAGCACCATTATTCCTGAGAACACAGTTCCATTGCTGTGCTCTTTTGCATTTTGCCACTCAAATTTAATCTATTATTAGCTGCATCTTTAGTGAAATTTGTATTAGCCAACCCAACAGCTATGCTCTTTTGCATTCCACTACACAAATGGTTTCTATTGTTACCATTACTAGCATCTGTTTGATACAAGCCAAACAACAGACTTTTTTTTTGCATATACTGCACAAACATTGCTTTGTAGTGGTATTAGTATTGCTACATTACAAAATACTTGACTTTTAAAATAGATTTTACCAGAAATTAATAAACCAATGTTATGATATTAGTGTATTAGCAATTAGAGTTAAATAAAATACACTTAACAAATCTGCCTCTGGTAGATAGCTCAGACAGGCAAATGAGAATAGTGTGACTTTTCCTGTTGTATCAAACAGCTCAAAATTGCATATCCTGTGATGTGACTCCTGCACATGCTTACACTGTGATGGCAATGCTAAAACGATAAAATGTGTGTACTGCACTATAACACAGAATTGCACACTTACATATACTCACAGTTTGTCTAGTGCCTGTGGAAAAGTATTGTCAAATAAATTGAGTAGGACAACATTATGTGTATTAAGCCCCCAAGCAATGATCTGTGGGCAGTGAAACAGTGCTCTTTGCAATATGCAATTTTTTTGCATGCTACAGTAGACATGGTATAGTATGCACTACTGCACAGACACTGTGTATTAGTAGTAGTAATAGTGGTACTACTAGAGGGGAGCAGTATCACTAGTGTGTGTGGTAGTAATAATAGTAGCTGTAGTAACAGTAGAAGACATTAAAGCCGTAGTGAGTAGCAGAGTGCTGCCTAACGGCTTTCTGAGGGTTGAAGGCGGCACTATCAATGTCAGCAGCATGATTGGACTTAAACTACGTACATTATGCCAGGACCCGAGAGCCGATAACCTTTTAAAACAGCATGTAAATGAGCTTTTCTTCTCCAGCCTTATCACACATCCTCCTAATGATGCCATGTGCATGTGGCCTGAAAGCCGTGGCTTTGGGGAAAGGTGTGATTTGCCTGGCTGAGCTTCACTCCTCGTCTCTCTCTCTCTCTCTCTCTCTCTTCCCTCTCTCTTTCTCTTCTGCTCTTTCTCTCATCACTGGAGGGTATAAAAAGAAGTACCCTCGGTCTCACCACTTTGCGCTGCCACATTCCTGCCTGTGACACAGTCCTTGTCTATGTTTGAGGCAATTAGGCTACATTTTTCCTGCGCGGCTTGATAACGAATAGGCTCTATATCTCTCTTTAGCTGGCCAAACACGGCCATTGAAAGTCGGGGGGAGGGGGGGCTGTGTGAAAGGGATGATTGCAGGGGACTATTTATGGATTATAAAAGGTTGAATGACAACTTTTTAGATAGCAGAAACTAGTGCTCGGAGGTTAATCAAATTATTTCAATTAATCAAATGGTTTTAATCACAATTTTCAAAATGGGATAATCGTGACTGTACATCTTTTTTTTTTCCAGAGGAAATCTCAGGAGATAGGCTTGCGTTTCTTTTAGAAATCTGTAAAGAACTCTTTTATGCGGCAGTGAGTTTTATAACTGAAATATAAAAAGATTATTTTTGCACTGAGATCCACATAAAAGCTGCTTCTAAGGTTGAGAGGAGCTGTTTGCAATTCTTATTATGGATTTATACCACTTTTATTGTTCTTGCACAGTTGGAACAGTATGCATATTTGATAGCTCTAATCTGTGCTTCTTGTTACTATTTTGTTATCATAAAAACGCTGAAAACTATATAACTGTTTTCCCAAAAAAAAAAAATAGATTTGAGATTTGCATATATATCTAAAGAATTTTCAGATTTTATTATTATTTTTTGTTACCCAGCCCTAGTGTAAACATTTTAGTGCTAATCTGAGTAAGAAAGCTTTTTTTTATTTATTTAGAATTTAGCACTATGAAGAATAAAAATATATTAATACATTGTTAAAAAGTTTGAGTGTCTCAGCACATTTGAACAAGGCTTAAAATAAAATAAATAAAAACAATACGTGATTAAAAAAAAATGCCCCTCAGAAGATTGAAATGCAGGCCTAACCTTTAAAGAGTCTAATTGCAAACCGCAGTCATGGTCGAGCTCATCTGATCCGAAGCCCGTCTCTCTCATTGCTTTCATACTTTCTTTTTTACCGAGCAGACTCCGCTGTGTGGCCTGCGTGTGAATAATGCCAGGCATTGAAGTGCTGTGGGAGAAGTATTCTGGGCTTTGGCGCTGATAGGGAATCCGCACGGCGCCTCCGTGTGAGGAGTTAAATGTTTTGAAGGTCGCAGTTTCTCTCATTGATCTTGCAATGTTTGTTAATTACATTGTCACTGATGTTGTGAGAGATAATTAAGCCACTATGTTTATATGCATAATTATGTGCGCTCCGCATCAGCCTTTGAAAGACAGCAGCAAGGAAGGGGAAAAAAATATTTTAATTGTGATCTGCGCAGTAACATGGCAATATAGATGCCCTAGTTACAATCAACGAAGAAGGAGGAGGGGAAGAAAAGAAAACAAGGCAGAAGAAAAGAAGAGAGAGTGGAGCCTGCTCGAGCTGTAGCCTTCAAACGCTTTGAGACGTCTTTGAGACAAAGATGCTACAGCATTTGGCTTGGCCCACTAAAGGTGCAAAGGTGTAGCAGCAGCACATTTCACAAAACATAAATTATGTTATTTACTTGTATTTACACACAGCTTGTGCATCTTCATGTTTTGGCATTAAATAAACAACTTAATTATGAATTACAACTATAATATTATCAAAATGATGCCATCTTATTTTGAAAAAGCCACAGACATTGCTACTGCTACAGTAAATGGAAAAAAAAAAAAAACATGCAGCAGACAAACAGGCCTAATGGAAAAAGATGAAAGGGAAATATGCAGTTTTTTTATATGACGTGAGGTGAGTAAGCAAAAATGTACCAGACTAACCAGATTTAACTGCCGTCTAAAAAAGGGCGGTTATTTTTACTGTGTGCAAAATGGCCTTATCTTGTGTTGTTATCTACTTTACTTTAAGTGGTATTGCGCTTTGAGCACCACTGCACTGGTCTCAAAGTTCAACTGTTCGAGTCGTTAAGGCAGTAAATGTTTGGTTTTGCTGTTTTCTGCTGTTATTGCCACTTCAAGGAAGCGGCCAACGTGTGTGCCATCTAATCTGGCTGATAGTGTCTCAGATACAGAGAGGTGAAAGCGGATGAGAAATATAATACAGCTCATTTTCCCAAAGGTCAAGAAGGGACAAGCCTCTTTTTTGTGTGATAAAAGTGTCTGACCAATTTAACGAGTGGTAAATTTGACTGTGTTTTTTTAGATAACTTAGGTTGCATAAAAGGTTTAACAATATAAAAAGATGTAAAAATGCACACACAAACCTTATCTAGTCACTATCAAATCTTCACAGCAATGCTTCAAACTGTAGTAGAATGCATTACTTTCCTGGACAGTAGAAACAGTCGCTCTAATAAAAGCAGGATAAACTCTTAATTTTAAAAGATACAATATATGAGCAGGTGTCACCAGAGAATGTATGGAGCTGTTTTTTTATTCTAAGAGCTGCCTTAGTCAGCTCATGTTCAGTGATAGAATAAAGGCAACTGTAGAAACCCATTAAGTATGCCTCAAATGGCACTCACTGAAGCTACTGTGCTCACCAAGAGCTCTTCTCTTATTTATTTAGGACATTTTTAACAAGCAGCTACTAAGATTCAGTGTCTTAAAGTTAATCTCCAAACTGCCAGTGTCCTGGAAGAGCAGCGCGTAGCTAGCACAGTATTGGGTTTTCAGTAGCACCTACCTTTAGTCAGCTTAGAGAAAAATCAAAGCCCCAAATTGTAATCCAGGGTGTAATGTGAAACTGTGCTTTCAGTGCCAACTCTCTTGGCCTCTTGCTGCTATACACATAACACAATATTCTCTGTAAGCCTATTCCAAATATTCATTTCTCGTTTTAGTAAACCGCCCAAGTTCCTGTTTTCCCAGTTCCACCTGACTGTAGGGCCAGCGGTGTCATTGACAGCTCGTGTAGTAACTCTAGATTTCTCTTTCCAGCAGACAGGATCACTTAAGCCTGTATGAATACGGCCACAGCTCCCTTTCCCCTGGCCCCTGACACTGTCAAATTGTCCTTGAGATTATACTTCTCCAAAGGGTAAAGGTAAGGTAAAACTAAACCAACAGCACCGGCTTGGCTGGCTGGCATCTGAAGAGAGACATTTGAGTGCTAATGTGCTCTTTGTGCTGGATCAGTACCCCTCTGCTGCACATTTCACTGTTTTCTCTGCTCTAAACACATCCACTTCAGCTCAGCAAGGGCTTGTTAATTAGCTGATGAGTTGGATCAGGTGTGTGAGATCAGAGAAAACACCAAACTAGGGCTGAACTAAATATCATTTTGTTAAGCTTTATCATGATAACCAATCTCAGATATACTGATTGGTTTCAAAGTACAAAACAGCCCTAATAAATTACAGTGTTTTTTTATTGTGGGTGAGTTCATCCTACCAACCTCACATAATCACTGTTGGTAAGTGTTTTGACAAAGATGATTTTTGTTGGATCTTCATGTAATTTTAACATGTTTGGTCCATATGAGGGTTAGGATCAACTCAAATGAATATTTCACTAATTATACTAATAGTTATAAGTCCAGCTGTGTTAGTCATTGTTTGTTTTTCTCCTTTGTTATTTATATATTTAAATATAACAGTTTTTAGCTTTGGCTAAATGAGTTGGATGCTTTTATTTATCTGGCTCTGTGACTCTCTGTGTTTAGTTGGGCTGTTAACATATAAAGCTGCTTTTTGGTATCAACTTAAATACAGATTTGCCAACTCAACAGTGTTAGCGTTAGAGGGTTAAAGAGAAGGTTTTACTTTATAAAATGTTTCCAGTGTGCAGTTGGTTACTTTCAGTTTGTTTAGCAAAGGCATCTATAAATACTGGCCTTTTATCAGCATCATCATTGCAGGTAACGCTGAAAAGCAATAAAACTGTGGGGGCAGGAAGGAATTGGGGGCGGTTGTGGGTGACAGGTGAGATGGAAAATATATATAAAAAAAAAAAAAAAATATATATATATATATATATATATATATATATATATATATATATATTTAAATGTTTGCATCACATGAGTGCTTCTTATGTTTATTAGCTGTTTTTCTATTATACAGGGGAAAAAACTAATGGAACATGTTTGGAGAGCACTGTGGTAAAGAGAGATAGTGATGTAAGGATGATACCTGGAGCAGAAAAGGAGGCTTGGCAGTTGGGGGTCACACTGGAGGGTGGGTAAGTCGTCTCCTTGTGCGGACTGTCTGCAGAGTCCCTGTCATCATGGTAACTGCCCTCATGGGATGCAGGTATGGCCTCTGCATCATCCCCGTTGTCCTCGTCGTCGCTGCAGCCTTTGGGCTGGACCATGTACACGCCCTCAGGGGGGCCCTCATCTCCGCTGCCGGCTCTGGCTCCCCTGGGCTCATCCTCGTCTACGGAGGCCGGGTCGTCGGCGTATTCGCCATTTACCCACTTTTCAATGGCCTCGCGGCGCTTCTGGTCATCCTCAAGGCTCTGGCCCAGACTCAGGCTCTCGGAGAAGTCGCTGTCGGGCCGGTCGCCCTCTTCGTAGTGCGAGCTGCCCCGCTCACTGTTGTCCGCCAAACTCAGGTCCCCCTCGGCATTCTGGGAGCTACCGTCGTACACCACCTGCCGGCTTAGCTTGGCACAGATAGCGTTGAGTTTTAGGCCACCTTTCCTTTTGGCGGCCATCGTGGATTTTCCTGAGGTCTTTTCAGTGCATAAACCACTTTCAGCTGGTGATGAGAAAGAGAGGGAAAAAAAAGAGAAGAGAGCAATTTAGACTTGAATTGTTAATAATTGAAGCAATATTGTCACAGCACGAATATGAGGCTTTTGCTCAGTTATGACACAAGATACAATTAAAGCTCTCTTCCAGGCGCAGATAAGGTTCAACAAAGCACTGGAAAAGAGCGATGCTGTTCTTACACACTGCGTACACACCAAAGAACTACGCCTTTCAGTGGAACATGATAAAGTGGCCTGACTGAAGGCACAGTGTTGATTCTGTCACATTATTTTGTTAGTAATACCCAAAGACACACCTATAGAACAATACACAGATGAAAACACAAGTCACGTGTATACACTGCGAGTTACCTGAGAGAGACAGAAAGAGAGAGAGAGAGAGGTAACAACACATCCCGATCCCAATCAGACCCCCAACGGTGAGCCAAGAAGCCACTACATGGAGATTTAATCCTCAACATGACAGCGGAATAAAAACAGTCTGACACTGTAGACTCTTTTTACCTAAAGAGGCCCAGGCTGCTGCCAATGGGTGCTCTGCTCAGCCTTAACTCTGACAGCAGGGGGAAGTGAGTGGCGTCTGCGGAAGGCTCTAGAAGGCATGGAAAGAGCGTTTTCAGGCAGCAGCAGCAACAGCTCCAGTTGCGCCCTCACACTGTGCCTTCATCACGCCACTGCCTTTATGATCCGCTCAACTCAATGCAACTCAGCTCACTTCTCTTCTACTTTACCCGCTACTTTTTCTTCTCTTTTCTACTCTAGTTTCTTTTGCTCATTTTTTCTTTCCCCATCACTTTATTTCTCTTCTCGCCTCTCACCACTCTTTTTTCTCCTGTCCTCCCCTCTCTTCACCCACCCTCTCTTTTCTCCCCTCCCAACCTATAGGATCTTTTATTGGTTTCTTGCTTTATCTCCTTTTTCTCTTTTAACAACACATCTTTCTCCGCTGTTTCTTTCCTGAATTTATTTATCTTTTCATCTTTTTCTTTCTTCTCTCATCTTTCTTCTTTTACTTCTGACCTCACTTCTTCTTTTACCTATTTCTCACACTGCTCCTTACTTTTTTCTTATGTTCTTCTCTATTTCTCACCTATAATTGTTGATCCTTTTATTCTTTATATTTTCTTCAGTCACCTGTTTTCTACTTTTCTCTATTCTTTTCTCCAACTTTTATATTTTTGTCTCCATTTTTCTTTTTCTTTTTTTATTTCTTTCCAACATCTATTTTCCTCTTTATTATCTTCTCTATTTTAAACTGTTTTTTTTTATTGGTCACCTGTATGCTCATCTACTCCTCGCCTGATGCTCCTCTACTTTTTATGGTCTCCATTTTTTCTCTTTCCTTTTCTGTCCTCTTATTGCTTTCCCTTTCTGATCTTAACTTTTTTCCTTTTCTCACTTCTGTTCTTCTTTCCCTTTTACACTTTCTCTCAACACCTCTTTTCTCCTCTCCTCACTACAGCTTTCACATAATGTCATCTAGTATCTTAAAGGCACTGTGTACTCTATACAGCAGAGTGCCAGTGTTGCTGTGCAGCAGAAAAGTCCCTCTGAGGACATTACTGGCAACTTTCAGGCTGGGGTCTAAAAATGTCTCGCTGGTGGTCTCTTAGAGAACAAAGATTTTATCAGGGTTTGAGAGAGAAAAAAACACACACACACAGACACACACACTTCCTGTGTGTGCCCCGTTGACTGCTGGAGTCCAAGTGTGTTGTGGTGCTAAGAGCCATCCATCGCTCATCCTCTTTCGAGAGATGGAGCAGTGAAACAGGGCTTCTGGGACAGTGGATCCACGGCTCACACTCAAAGCCAAGGTGGTTACAAACTGCATGACAGACACTGCTGGCTGATTGAACGTGGGTCTGGGTCCAGCCTTAAGCACATGCATTATTATCCCATCCCACTGTGCTATCTTTACTATCTACGCTTGTGTAGAAACCCCCCCACCCACCTCGGCCGTCCACAGGCCAGTGCAGATACTGAGCTGCCTTTTTAGGGCAGAATCTTCAGCTCTCTCTGCTACCTTTCCAATTCCCTCTCATACAGCTCAACACGACACAGCGGCGCAGCTGATTCACGATTTAGAAAAGTTCATTTTTAATAGCTTTTCCAGGCTTAAAATCAGATGTGCTTTTACGGTCAGACTTCACTGTCTTTTCTGTGCTGTAAATGAAGAATGGTGGAGAGGCGGGGCTGGGGGGGCCCTAGTGGACATTTATTTATCGCAGTAATCTGTGGAATGCTTTTGATGGTATTTAGATGGCGTATGGTCAGAAGTGTTATTTCTGGCCTGGTCTCTTAAACTTGTCAATATGACACTATTCAACTGCGTGGAGTGTGCGGTAATGAACGTCGCGGCGGGAGGAAATAAGGAAAGGACGTACTGTTCTTCAGTAAATACGTGCACCAGATGCACTAATATTGTTATGAAGCGGAAATCAGATTTATGAACCAAAGACGTGTGTGTGTGTGCATGTGTATATGTATGTGTGTGACTCAAATAAGCTAAGCTAATCAGGATTTCCCATCATGTCATTACGTTACCTCGCAATTATGTGGCATTGTCTCCACTTTTTTTTGCCCTTTTTCTGTTGTTTGTTAAGGTGACGTACACGGTCCAAGGTTAAGCTGTTCTGTCGGGGGCAGAATGCTTGGGGGGCCCCGTGGCCTCGGCACATGCTTTCTCAGTTACCGGGTGTTGCACTCGGCCCTTCCTCTCTGAAACAATGAGCTGAGGAATTATGCGCGCTGAGCGCCGGGCCACCACAGTGCGCTCAAATCCAAACACGGCCGAAAACACGCCGCACTTTCGCCCTTCAGACAATCGCGGGAGCGGGGTGGAGGGGTCGTGCTGTAGAGGACAGCAATTTAGAACAAAAATCAGCTGGAAAAACTATTAGGAAGTGGAAGACATAAATTCTGAAGTATTTTTTTCAAAACACCTCTGAAGGAAGATTGAGGTCATTTGGGTGTAACAGTAAAGGTCACTTTTCTGTTTACTGGGCCACTATTTCATGCTTTAACTACTGATTTCCTGCACACTGCAATCTAGCTTTTCCTTGTAGGAAATGACCCCCTGAGAAGTAATTTCCACAATTTTCCATTATCCACAATTTATGTGCATTTTTTATTTTATTTTGTATTTCCTTTTTTGTTCGCTGACAACCACGCTCTCATGGTCAGTGTCTATTGATTCCTGAGATAATCTCAATTCAAATCTACAGACTCACCATGGATACATTATAGTACAACATAGTCAGGCTTTGTAAAGCCTGGATTTCGAGTCCAACACACACAAAGACTTACACATTCAAAGGGCGTGCTTTTGTTGCTTTTATCTGAAGTCAGGATCTGAGGTATTAAATAAAAGTGGTTAAGACATTAATGAGAGCTCAGAAAAGAGCAGGCTAGGCCGCACTCATAGCAGCTGATTTAAATACGCGCCTGCCAACAGAATTGCCTCTGCTTTGTGCCACAATGGGGACTGCCATGGTAACACTGATGTTTACCTCCAGTCGTTTTTTTTGTGTGTCTATGTGTATGTATGTGTGTGTGTATGTGAGTGTGTGTCTGTGTGTGTGCGCGCATGATAGCGTACAACGTGATAAAATCAGTGGGGACGCAGATGAAAGCACAGTCTCTCCTGTGGGAGGCCTCCACCTCTCAGGGGAGCGACATTCACGTTAGCAAAAATAGGTGTAACAAGCAGCAAAGCCCTATTAATTCCACGCCTCGACCTGCTCTTTGCCAGCACCAGCAAAAGCTCTGCAGCTCAGCCGGTCTCCGAGGTACTGGAAGGTGCTTGTCCACCTCTAATCGTAAACCAAGCGGCAGGGATCATCATAACTAAAACCAAACTTGTTTTTCTTAAGCGGAGATGTTTATTGTAAGGCTGACAAGATTTTCGTGGAAAGAGTGCAGGGCTGGATCCCACCCGCCCCTTGCTCCCGGTAATTCCGTGACTGTATAAGGAGAAAAGCTTTTGTGAAAATGCTCAAACTATTTTAAACAATTTCGACAATAAGAGCGAGAGAGGTCCTCCTTTCTTTTCTTTTTTATCCACAAAGCAGCAAGGTCCAAGATGCACATCAAAGGCCTGCTGCTGCTTGTGAGCTCTGCTTCTCATCAGAACTTCTTGGTTTTGAGAGTTGAGCTAAGGCGGCGGACGCACAAAAAAAAAAAAAAAAAAATTAAACAACAAAACAAAGCAAATGAGAAAAGAAAAGATCTGCAGTGCTGAAGTTGGGCCTCTCACGCCTCTTGTGCCTCTCGCGCCTCTTCAGGCTCTCCACGTCTTGTTGTTTAATGCGGAGCTTCTGTTTATGTGCCAGAATGATATCATGCCCAATCAAGTGGTGTTTCAAATCCTAATAATGCTGTTGGAAGTGCATTATTTGTGTGAACGTGTGCTGACTGTAATCAGCCTGCCAGAGTGGGGAAGTGGCTGTTAATGACTGCTTAGATTGGCGTGTCCTATCCTTTCCCTCTCTCTTCCTTTCCTTTGCACTCTCTCACTCTTTCTCTCCTCCTCTCTCTCTTGCTTTCTCTCTGTTTCTGACAGACAGGGTATACACAGTATGAACACTAAGAAGGGTGACATACACACACATATTCATCATCACCTGGCATCCAGCACAGTCAGAATGTTCTGGAAACAAAGTAACCCAGGCCTGTTCCACAAGTAAGGCCAGAGCACATGTGAAATATGTTCTTATGCTCTGCTGCTGAGCTACTTGTGGTATCCGTCCATAAACGCTGGAACCTGATCCTGCCAGTCGCCAGCCTGAGAGGCATGCATGAGGGGTGTACTGTACTGGTGCAATGTTGGGAATTCATTCACACACAAATTTCAACAGATCTTGATTGACAAGGACAAGAAAATCCCTGTAATATGGTGAGTTAACTAATCTATCAATATGAAATAGGCCAGGGAAATGGAAAGGATATTTGGAGATTATTTTTTATTATTTATGTTCATGCCTTGTGTCAGAGCCCCCAAACCCAGACACTATTTTTATTTTTTTTTTCATCACCACTTTCTTAAAAAACAAAAAAAAAAATACAGGATCTAGCTAGAACAGAAGTGTCTCCCCGTACACAGGGGTGTGAATCCAAAGCCCCATGTATGGTCTGCTACCCATAATCCCACACACCCCCCACTACGACCTCCTTCATCCACACACTAAAATAGTGAAATAGCGCTTTCTGTTTTTATTTAGTAAATTTACAGCTCTGCAGGAAGGAGTGAGTTCTGTGTGCCCCTCCTCCCCCCCCTCCAACAACCCACACTCTTCCCAGGGTGTGTATGCAAGGCCCAGGGAAGCCAAGTGGAAAGCCACTGATGGACCCACAATCCTCAGACCCCTGCATCTGGCCCCTCTTTCATTTTTATTACACAAGAATAACAATAAGCAGGTCCGCGACCCCGTCTCCAGATTCGCCGTATTTTTTCCAACACTCCGTTGCTGATGCTCCAAATTTCCATTTTCTGCATGCATATTTAATTGAGTTTTGTCCCAGTGGTGCGGAAATGATTTGTTTTTTGCTCTCTGTTCACTTGACTCCTCTTCGGAGTCGGTAACCCTGATTAAGACGTTCGCGTTAATTTCCCAGTGCACACCTTTTTTTTGTGCATTAATGGTTCTGATCGTCTAATTAAAACTTCTCAGCTTCGCTGCTGATCACCGCTCGTTGTGCTCCTGACCTGAAGTTTTAATTGCCGCGTCAGAGGCGATAATAATAATTTCTGGGTTCTGATGATTAAAAACAATGCCATTGCCTGCTGCCTACTTTTTAAAGAGAGGAAGGGAGGAAGATGAGTCTAAGAGAGAAGTGGAGTTTTTGGGGGTATGGAAGTGTGGTGTAGCGGGGTGTGTGTGGAGGGGGTGGGGGGTGTTATTCAAGGGTTAGGTGGGGTAGGGGGGAGTGGATTTCCCTCGAGAAGGGCACAGATGGAATTTTCTCTCTTTCATTTCTGACTGGTTTTGGAAGAAAAACAGGTTGGTTGGGATTTACTTCGCTTTCACATGAAAGCTGCCAAAGAGCCACACAGATGGCATACACACACATTTACACACAGCTGGTTGGGCTTTTTCTGGTCTGTTTTTTGTAGTAAATATCAAATAAAATATTGATCCTTTTTCATCATTTCATTGTTTTCACACCTGAACTTACAATAAATACAGTGTATTTGTTTTAATTTCACTCGCATTTCGCAGTTTTTTTGAGTGGCTTAAAGGACTTTGCGATGTCCTGTCATCTTCACCTATGTGGGTTTCCGCTCCCTGTACTAGACACTGATTGGCTTGTAAAAGGACATGTGTCTGATGGCAGCATGTTGTCAATTTGGTGTCGTAATCGTAATCTGTGTAATGCATACTCACAGTCTGATTTTAAAACATCATTTCTTTTTCTTCTTTTTCTATTGTTTAAAGGATGAAAATTACCTACCTTAATTTCCCAAAATATAAAAAAAAGTAAATTTATACGCTTCAGTTAATGTAGACTAAAGGTGTAAGGTTACCCTAAAAATATTAAAAGATGTCCCCGAATTGGATCACATTTAATACTAAAGTAAGTGTCTGTATGAAGCTGTGCTGAATGGCAGGTGACCATTAGCGTGGAGGGCTTGCAACCCAAATTAAATGTGAATTGACACTGTAGAAGACAGTTGAAGCTGTTGTGCTGCTTCAAAACCTGCACACATGCACACTCACTCCATTGCACTGTCCTTTTTCATGGGATGGATTCTAATGGATTTTTTAGATTCTGCTGCAGGAATCAATCTTTAGTATGAGGATACACATACAGACACAACAATTACGCTCAAAATAGAACGAGACAAAACAAAGACCCCCCAGCCCGGACAACCAATGTTTAAAGTCACAAACTGTGGACACACAGACAAACACAGATATATACACACAGACAAGCACAAAGAAGACACACACACACCTCCCTCCCTCTTTTCTCTCTCTCTCTCACACACACACACACACACACACACACTAAATCTGTTTTATTATTAATCAGTTGGTTGCACATCTGCAGTGTGTGTGTTTTTTTTCTATCAATAAAGCACTTATTGCTTTTAGTCTAGAATGTGACCTTGCGCGTTGCGTGCTGTCTTTGGGCCGACCTTGAGGGACCCACTCTGACTTTTCACCAATGCTCTCTCTCTCTCTCTCTCCCTCTCTCTCTCAGACATGAGCCCACAGCCAAGTGCAATACTCCAGCCAGGGACCGCCACGACCAGCACAAACAAACAAGCCCCCAAGAAACAAAGGCACGCACAGACACACAGCGTGCAGGACAATGGCCACAAAATGCCAGTGTATATTTTTAAGCCCCAAAAACGGAAAGGGAAATATGCTGTTATGGGTGCAATTAGGCAGCAAAATGCACAACTCCTAGAACAAATACACGGCCACAAGCTAATCACAAGCCCGAGCACTCACCACTTACATTATCATTGGGAAAAAAAGGAAAGCAACAGAAGCCGGGAGGCTGTAACAGCAGGCGAGGTGACGGCTGTCAGTGACCCCAAGCTAATTTAACAAGCTCAAACTTTACATCGCAAACTTTCAGCTTTGATGAAGACGGGGAAGCGAGTGACACAATTGGGGGACAAAGTTGTTAAAATTGAACAGGAGGTCTGGCAGGCAGCTGGCACGATGCTTTAAAACCAAGGCTTCACCTCAAGTTGTCCGGGCATCAGCGGGCCTTCAAGAATGTGGCAGAGTAACAGGGCCTCTGGGTGGACAAATGCAGTAAAAACTCTGTTAAAAAATCTTTTCTTCTACATAATTTTGGTATAAGAAAATATATAGTGACCACTTTCTAAACATTTTAATGAAATAATATAAAACAGAATGAACAGATGCCCTCTATTGCGCTTAGTTTGAAAAGTAGCCTGGGCGATTTATTACGGTTTTGGATGTCGGGATGCTTTGCAAAATTGCACTGATTTGTTTGTAGTTCCTGACAGAGGGGAACAGCACAATGTGTAATCCCTCTGCCTTTTATCCTCCGTTCTGACAACACACCTTATAACTTTAGTTTAAATGGGTGGGACTAAGCTAAATGGGTGGTCGTGTGTAATGTATGACACTACAACCACGACAAATTTAAAATCGCCTGGCTTTACTTATTTTAGCAGATTTCAAGGCGACTCCTCTGAAATAATCAATACATTTGTTGTAAGATCTACACTAATAAATTAAATGATTGCTAGATTCATCTATAAACTAGGTTCACCATAGGTGTCTAAAATTTTCAGATTGTTACACAATGCTTACAACTCTTTTGGTTTATAAAATAAACACAAGCTAATATGAATCCTATAAAAGACAGTAACCTTAACAGTGTTTAAGCAGGAGCTGGATTGAGTGCGACCCCGGCAGCGGAGGTTAATTAGCCCAGTTGGCAGCTCCAGGGGCATGGGGCCGGGTGGCTGGCAGCAGGGTTTGGCACCGGGGCACGGTCGCGTCGCTCGGGGAGAGCCTCCCCAACACCTCTCGAGGGCCCTTGAGCTGATATCTGCACAGATTAACTGCTTGAGTTGTATTTTTGTCACGAGGTGCTGCTGCACTCGTTGCAGAGGCGGGGGGCCGGTGGGTGGTTATGGGGGGGTTACGTTGAGAAGGGGAGTCTGGGGAAGACTCTAGAGGGAGGAGGAGTGGGGAAGAGTGGATGGAGATCCGGACGAAGCTCTTCTACGGTGAAGAACGGCGGAGGAAGGGGTCGCTGGTGCCGCCTGCTAAGCCGCCGGTGCTGCCCGGGCCAGAGACTGTCAGTCAGAGTCATTATCTGTGGGGATATATTTAATTTAGCAGTTCCGGAGCCACACTGCTGAGTAAGCCAAGCCACAATTAGGGCCTGTCCTCCAGGGGGAAACACAGCACAAGCCGCTCGATTAGTTATCAATTAAGAGTGCAGAAACCTCCACCTGCCGTGTGAAGGCAAGAGCCAGAGAGAGAGAGTGAGAGAGATATAGAAAGAGTGAGAGTGAGAAAGAGACATTCAGGGTTGTAGGTTGTGGATGCAACCTCAAAAAAGACATACTCTCTCTGTCTTTCTGACTCAACCCCTCTCTCTCTTTTCTCTCTTTCTCTCTATGCCCCTTTGCTTTCCTAGCGTCAGGTTAACCTTGATATGAAGCACTGTCACCCCAGATAACATCAATCATGCCAGGCCCTCTCAGATAACCCCAGTGCCCAACCTAAAAAGCAGTGTGTTTAGATGTTTAGACATATCCCCCTCCTCTCTTTCCAGCATATGAATTTCATTACAGCGAAATGAGTTGTGGCATTTCTTTAACAAGACTCTTAAGACATTTTGACAGCCTATAAGGCACTTTGCTGTTAAAAAAATTAAATAAGGCAGAGCAACAAAGCGCCCAGCGCTAGTCGCGAGTTGACGGGCGGCGTGTCTCCAGAGAAAGTGGGGGGAAGAGGAGGAGGAGGAGGAGGAGGAGGAGGGGGGAGGGAATTAGAAAAGGGTGACCCCCTTTTCCCTCGCAAACGTTTCCGGCCCGCGCGGAATGCTTAATTGATTTCCAAGGTTACTCCTCAAATTTGTTTTTCAGATCCCCTGCGCGCTACGCTTTTTAAAGCGATTCCCCTCGAAAATTCGGCCTGCGGTTTTTATCGCCCACCTCGGATTCCCGTGCCCTCTCCTCCAGAAAAAAAGAAGGGGATGGTGAGATGTGTATAGGTGGGGTGGGGGGGTGACATTAAGTAAAAAAACTGCATTTCCAGACAGGAAGCCTTCGCTGACAACATCGATCCCAGGCCACCATTAAAACATTTGCTCTGCTTCACAGACTTTGCCATTTTTTCTCCCCACCCTACCCCTGATTTTATGCACCGAGGAATGAGTCGCAGGTGTCCCCTAAACGTCTGCTGCAGCAGGTACGCAGCTAAAGATCCAATAAACCCTGCCTGCGTCCTAACTCTGACAGAACTGAGGACAGAGCAGCGGCAGCACACATTTAACCCGTGTTGTGTATGTGTTCTGCAACATGGAAGGGTTAAACACAAAGGCTCAGGATGTTTTACCACCACTTCAACTCACCCCAATCCACCAACACCATGCATACATAAGCTGTGTTTGTGCATTGGCACCTAAAGTAGCCGAAGTACAGTGTTGTCCACAAATGCATGATCATACAGTGTATCAGTAGTCTCTATTAAAGGCCTAACGCTCAAGTTTGTTGCATCTTTGTCTACAATAAATGCATTTTCACCCTATCACTATATCACATCATCACCACAACCTAAAAGCATTAAATAGCATTAGGATGACTGCTTTTTATCATTTGCAGAAAAAAAAAATCTAACTGCCCTCAAATTCAACATTTGCTGTTGCTCACACTTAACTCAAAACCGTGTGAAAAAAAGATATTTGCGCTTGTTTTTGTTAAACAACACAATCACAGAGAGCGCGGTGTGTATCTGACAGAGAGATATAAGTGCTCTTTTTAAAAAAGAACACGAGCTTGAGGAGGTAGAGAGCTGCTTTACTGAAAGTGTGTGCTATTTTGGTCAGAGAACACAAAAGGAAGTGTTGCTGGCTGACTCAAACAAAGAATCTGCTTTTGATAAAACCACAACAGCTTCTTGTATATTCTACACTAAAACACGCTGGTTTCCTGATTTTATCGATGCAGCAGACCCTTAACGGAAACAACACAACAAGTAAACAGCACAACAGCTTCTGTTCCGTTTCTGTTCTTCTTTTTTTCTTTTTCTTTCTTCTGCAGACTTTTTAAGAGGTGCAACCTTCAGTTTAGTTTTTATTTCTTTTTATTTCAGACGCTAGACAAGGTGTCAAAAACTGTGAGAAGAACAATATCATTAACGCCGCCTCATGCGTTGACCTAAATGACATGAATGCACTGAAGCTTATGATGAGCTCCAGACACGGGCAGGTTGCAATTTTGCATTTGGTGGCCTCTCAAATTCTCCTTATTATTATTTTAAAGTGAAAACGGATACTCTGTTGAAGTGCAAATTTGATGAATTACTGTAGCAGATTGCTGTTATTAATTATTAAAGCCTATTTTATAAATATTCAGATCTGTCATGCATCTGATAATGAAGGCTTTGGAGAAGGTTACTTCCCGTGCGCATCCTAATGTGTCAGAAATATCACTTTTAATCACGGCTGTGTCAGGGTTAGCATCTGAACTCTAAAAATACAATCAGCCGTGCCGCTTCGCTCTCTCTCTCTTCTATCTCTCTTCCTCTCTTTTGGACTCTCTCTGTCTCTCTCTCTCCCTCTCTGTCTCCTGCCCACTGAGCCAGAGTGAGTGGAGCGAGCCTACTGAAGGCCCTTCCTGGATCATCAGAACGATGATTTGAGGGGAGAATAATGCATCAATGCTGATCTACCTTCTGGACACACCTAGTCCCAGCGCTAGTGCAGCCATATGGCGCAATGCATATTCATAACGGCTCAGTCTGCTTAAGCAGTACTTCATAAACTTCAAATAGAAAACGAACAAGAAGAAGATGAGGAAGAGGAGTAAGAAGAAGAAGACAGAGAATGAGAAGAAGGAGAAGAAGGGGTGGGAGTGTAAAAAAAAAAAAACAGGCAGAGGAGAAAAGCAATAGAAAAAAGTTTCCCCCTCTCCTCTGTGTTCCCTCCTTCTCCTTTTTTCTTCCTCTTTCCGGTTTCTTTTGTCTCTGAGATGAGGATGGAAGCTGAAGGCTGATCCCAGTGTGTGCGTGTGTGTGTATGAATGTGTGTGTGTGTGTTGCTGGTCTCAGGCTGTGGGTAAACTGTGCTGTCAGGTGGGCTTGCCGCTCTCTCTCGCCCAGCAGGGTAAATTTCAGGCGAGAGAGCGATGGGGAGATTAACACTGTCAGAACTGCAACACTAACCCTTCATTATCAGAGCACCAGGGCCTGCAAACACACTCATACACACACACATACACACACTATGGCCTCCAATGCCTGGGCACGGAGCTAGTAATTACCAAAGCAACCTCTCAGTGTGTTTCTCTATTTCTTTCTACCTCGCTGGGCTTCTTCTTATTCTTTACGTCTGTCACCCGCTCTCCTCTCTTCCCTCGCGTTTCCATTGTATTGCCTTTTCCTGCTCTTATTCCATATAGCATGGTGCTGCCAGGCTCTAGCCAGGATGTCGTGACACACTTGTTGCAGTGCCAGGCTGTGGAGGTGGTGTGTACGCATGTGTGTGTGTGAGTGTGGTGCGTGTGCTGTATTAAGTGGCGCTTTATCAAATTAGTTTGGTACCCAGCTGACGTGTAATAAAGGTACAATAGAGCCCCCGCTGCTTTCCAGACATCAATCCTCCGAGCTGCAGCCAAACCAAACTCGGGCCTGGCACTGGCTAAGGCTGCACCGCTCTGCTCCCGCTGATCAGCTTATGGCCTCCTCAAACCCAATAGCAGTGCTTTCAGCCAGCCTGTGTAGATACACACCTTTAGATTGTACCTGGGGAGTCGTCCACATCAGACAATGCAGGCAGAAGCCAGGGCTGAATTAGCTTATACATACAGTTAAATGCATTCTGGGGTCCTAATCTAAGTCTAGGTTTCCCTATCAGCATTCCTATTGGGGCAGTAACACAAAAATAATAGATGTTTATCAACATACGCATATTTTCTAAGGTAATTATTTGAGACTAAGTAGTCTAAACAATGTCATTTTTGGTGTAATTAAATTGCAACCAGCATGGTGTGAGGACTCTTTTAAGAAGCAATGGTAAAAAAAATGGGCAAATTTATGAAAACTTGCAACAAAACATGTTTAGCAATCAGAGATTTTGCTTAAATTGCAAACAATGTGGAGTAAGGCACTTTTGGTAAATGGAGCAATTGTGTGAAAAAAACGGCAAAATGTATTAAAACCTGTGAATAACCATGTTCAATTTTCGGATGTTTTTTGGTTTTGGCCAACGTTTTTGAAGAATTTTAACTCCAACCAGTGTGGAGTAAATGCAGCAATAGGGAAAAAAATGTCAAAATTGATGAAAACCTATGAATAACTGTTTTCAGTATTCGACTTCCAGCAAAATATTTTTTTTATACAGTTTGGTTTTAGAAAGAAATGTTTCTTTTTGGTTCATCCATAGGTTTCAGCTGCTTTTACCATTTGCTCTCATACATAAAGGGCCTTCTGATAGTCAGGGAATAGAGAAGCCTCACAACTCCCCTCCACAAGTTAATCCAGCTCCAATAGCAGCTACTGTAAGAGCTAACAGAGGATGAAAAGCCCTGTATGCCAGCACTGTTTTATCTGAAGTAGCAATTGTTTAAGGCCGTGTTTGCATGCTGTATTTATGCAAGGTGAAGGCCTGCTGCCGCACATCTTCTGGCATGTCGTCTTTTTCAAAGGCGCCTCCTCTCCCGCCGTTCTCATGTGGCGAACGCTCAGTAGTGGGGAGGACAGCGAGATCAAACAGAGGAGGAGAAGGGAGGACGGATGGAACAGAACAGGAGAGAGAGAGAGAAAGGACGGACTACCTCACTGAAATTTATCCCAGCGTCTTGCCTTTTCACACAAATGTGGCAACACACAGGCTCCAGAAACAGGATAAGAGGGGAATTAGACTTCAGAGGGCTTCAAGCCTAGTCAGGAGAACTGAAGATAGCAGCAGGGGGATCCCAACCGATCAGAGGAGTTTTGTAGGGTAGTATAGTGCCGTTTTGTGTTGAATAAAAGTGACAGAGGTACAGAAGAAGTTGAATAGAATATAACAAAAAAATAAATAAAAATAAAAAAGTTAGACCTCAACTTGCACGTAAAATACATTGTGGTAGTGTACCATGTCCCATTAAATTTGCACACCAGTATATTATGTCTTGTATGTGATCTGCATCAGGTACTTCACTCACATTAATTCTGTGCTTTCGGTTTTGCAACTCTGGTAAACAAGTGCAATGCAATGAATGGGTTTGCATCGCCACATATAGAAAGTGTAAAAAGTAAAAAAAAAAAAATAAAATAAATAGTAGGTGATGATCACTCTCTTGCTTTTTGCTGCAAGAAGAGTGTTACTAATATTCTGCTGTGGTAGGAAGGCCTGGGGCTTCAACAGGTGCCACCAGTCACCACTTGTTCATTCAGCGACAGCAGCCCAACATTTGTGTTCTTCAGGCCAGGCTAGTGAGTGGTCTCAGAGTAGGAGGAAAAGTCAACTTTGGGGTCTGCAGGAACAGAAAGAATGAAAGAAAGAAAGACAAACAAAGCTCCTCTCTGCAATATGAGTTTAGTTAGCCAGAGAGTTAGGGGATGAGTTATGGCTCCTGGGC
Source organism: Astyanax mexicanus (assembly GCF_023375975.1). Classification (NCBI taxonomy): domain Eukaryota; kingdom Metazoa; phylum Chordata; class Actinopteri; order Characiformes; family Acestrorhamphidae; genus Astyanax; species Astyanax mexicanus. The sequence goes on along the minus strand of NC_064420.1, from coordinate 41,186,160 downwards.
TGCTGGGGAAGCTTGTATTTATGGGGGGACTGAGTGAGTGTTAAATCCCTGCTAAGAAATAAAGTCGTCCCTGGGCGAACAGGGGAAACATTTCACTCAGTCTAAAAGGTGGTTAAAAAAAACGAGGGGCCATTCCTCTTCTTCTGCGGAAAGGGAGAGCGCTATTCCGTATTCTGCGAGCAGGGAGAGAATATATATTTATATATAGAGAGCGAAAGAGATGGAGGGATATCAGATTCAAGGCACATGAATCTTTAAAGTGTATTTGAATGTTGCTGAATAACTCTCAAGGCAAACATTCTCAGGGGATGTGGGAGCTAAAGGAGGAAAGAGGTTGATTCCTCTAAAATTACACGCCATTTCAGAGAGATCTTCCCCAAATGCCTGCAAAGAGCTACACTTGTTGAAGTGTTATTTCAACTCAGAGAGATTTGTACCAACCCAGTGCCTAGAAATCGCACCAGAAGCTCGCAATTAAATTCAAAACAGATTCCAGTAAGATGCATAGACTCCCGTAGACTCCTGACCCCCCACTCTCTCTCTCTCCATCCCATCCCTCCCGTAACTCTTATAGTCCACTTCACTACCACGTCCCAGCCCCCTCACACCACCCCTCGACCAGTAATCACAATTATTCCTTAAAAAGGCTCTATTTCTGCATTAAGTTAAAAGGCCTATATCTTTTTTCCCTTCCCCTCTGAGTCAGGGCAAGCCTCACTTACCCTAAGTATCTCAATAAATCAGCAGTTACTGTTAACATGTACTCCACAATTCAGTCATCAATCTCCCAGAGCTCAGAGTGAAAACAGGGGAAATATCTGCTTAGTAAAATCTCTTGCGAGTGTGTGCACGGACGGAAACACAAACACACCTACGCGTGCATGCACTCGCGCCCTCCCGCACACACACACACAAACATAACACACACATGCACACACACATATGATACACAAACAAACAGATCCACTGGGATGAGCTATGGAGCCGTTGCCAGATCACTACGGAAAAGTACACCAAATTCTATTCTGCAATTCTGACCTCACCTTTCACTAAGGGCTCAATTCCGTTGGTAACAGAAACAAATCAACATGGGTGGAAAAACGGAAGAATACCCCCCCCATCACACCCCCCCATTCATCACTCACTGTACCTCAGGCCTCTCTCTTGCTCACTCCCTCTCTCCCTCACAGTTCAGGCCCACTCTGGGCCCATTACAGCCCGCCTGAGCCTCTGGAGCGCTGGAGAAACTGGAAAGGCCTCAATGTGTGTGGAAATGTGTGTTTAGCTTCGGCGACACCGTATTTATTTAACAAAAGGGAAAGCCTAATTGAGAGCTGCTCCGGATTAAGCCAGAAACACAAGACCAGAAGATGTCTGAGCCAAAAAAAAAGCAGAGGCTCCAGCATATTTCTTAGCATTCGGCAACAAAAAAAGAAAAAAAAAAAAAAAGAAGGAAAAAACCTCTTCAGAAAGCATCTTCAGAACATCTGTATCTAAACAAGCTGGGTGAAAGCTTACCCAGCACTAGCGGGAGTGTCACTTAGCTGGGCAAATAACACCACATGTCAGCTAGCTGAGGAATTCCGTGCCATCCTTCCACACAGGCCTGGGTAGTAATTAAGAACAACAATTTGAGAGAAAAAGTACACAACGGCTAATCCAAAACCAACACACGGAGAAACTGCAGGAGATTAGGCAACGCAAAATGATTAATTCTCATGAACTGTTTGTCATTTAGTGAGGAGGAATCATGGCAGAACGATACAGGGAACACCTGTGGGAAAAAAAATTATGGTCTCCTCCAAAAACTTTTTCCAATCGTGTTGAAAGCAAAAAAGTAAAAATAAGTAATTTTTTTTTTCAAATTTTTCCAACTTTTCCTGAAATTTTGTAAAGCATGTATCAGCCCATTGCAGCCCAAAACATACTTAATTAACATCTTCTAAAAGTTGACTGGCAAAGAAAAAAAACACAAAGAGTAAAGTAAAGTAAAAAGTTTTCGACTTTCCAAACTTATCCCAAAATTTCTGTTATTTCAATTTTGTGAAGCACGACTTTGCTGACATTGACTGCAGTAGTCAGCCCATTCAAAACATATTGAACATCTTTAAAAAAAAAAGTTGACTGATGAAAAGATAAAAAAACACAAAAAAATAATCAATAAAAGTCACTCAAATATTTTGTTAAGCATGACCCCGCTGACGTCGGCTGCAACTGTGGGACGGCCTGCAGCGGAACTGGTCCCATTGCCTCTGACATCACACTCTCTAAAACCCACCCAGCTCCAGCAGCACCTCAGCCTCTTTGTGAGTGAGTGTGTGAGAGTGTAAGAGTGTGTGTGTTTGTGTGCGTTGCCTGGCGCGAGTCTTACCTGGCAGGAGCTGGCCCTCCTCTCTCTCTCTCACCTCTCCCTGGCGCTCTGAAGGAATTCTCTCCACAAAGCAAGGCATTTTTCTCCCCTGTCTCCCCACACGCCTCCACCACAACTAGGCAGGCTGCACTCGCCCTCACATACACTCTCTCTCCCTCTCTCTCCCTGTGTCTCTCCCCCTCTCCCTCTCCCTCTCTCTCACCCTCTCACTCCCTCTTTCTCTCCTGCTCTGTCTCTCTCGTGTATGCAGCACAGATGTCAGGGCTGCGCGTGTTTACCCACTTTACCAGTAGGGGTCCTTCACCACCCTCCGCTCTCCACAAGCCGCTATGGAAAAAAGCAGGCCCGGGAGAGAGAGAAAGAGAGAGCCAGAGAGATCGAGAGAGAGAGAGAGAACAAGAGAGAGAGAGGCCACTTAAGCTACTATTGCGCGGTCGGAGCGCGTGGCTGCCGGAGCCGGACGAGAACAGGGCAGGCTGGTCTGCTCCACTGGGCTTCCAGCCTCTCAGATAGAGTTACACAGAGTCAATGAACGAACGGCAGTCAAGGGCCGGGGTGAGCGGCATGGGGAGAAGACAGAGAGAGAGCGATAAAGAGAGAGAGAAAGAGAGAGCACCTGCCAAATTCGAAAAAGTACATTGAAAATTTGTTGCCAAATCTTGAACCACTAAATTAAAGTAATACACTCCAAATTTTAAATACAAAAAGAAAGCTGACAAGTGAGACACTAAGCAAAGGTAAAACTGACCAAATTGGGAGATACTATATGAAAGTACAACTCATCAAAATGGAAAAAGCAAATATAAAAGGAAAAGCCAACAAATTTGGAGGTACTTAAAAAAAAATGAAACCCATCAAATGTTAAGCTCCTGTTTTAAAGTAAAACCCACCAAACTTTGAGGTACCATATCCAAATAAAATCCACCAAATGTGAAGCATTGATTTAGGATAAACCATCCAAATGTTAAGCAACTACATAACAGCGAAACCTACCACTGCTTACAATATTTTATTAAAAAGTAAAACCCACAAAAATTAAAGCTAGTATATAAGAGTGTAACCCACAATACTGTGGGTATAATATTAAAGTACAAAAAAAAATATTAAACTAAAACAAAACAAAAAAAATTGCTATTTTTGAAAAACAATATTTAAAAAAAGAACTATTCTATTATTATATGTAAGAGAAACTTGTACATCAAAGCAAAATACACAAGACGTCATTACAGCTTGTGTTATTTCACAGATTTCAGCCTTTTAGTGTCTTCTAGCATTCCAGTTCCACTTTTTTATATTTTGATTGGAGCATGCAATTTTTATTATTTATTTATTATCTCAGTGCACTGTACTGAGAAAATAAATACGAACAGACTTGATTTAGCTTTCTTCTCCCTTTTAAACTTGTAACTACTGACACACTCTGACAAATCGTGAATTATCCTTGGCGAAGGGCACGCAGCATCTCTCACTGCAAATATGTAGCAACACGCCACTGCCAGAGGGACAATGAGTAACAAATTCCCCTCTACAACCTCACTGAACCTTACCAGTACCCCCACAAGTATTACGAAATCTTGTTTGTTTATTATCACTGTTGTTGTTGTCATCACTGCTATTATTAATATCAATTCTGTGGCTGCTATTACTTCTACTGGGTATACTCAGACCTCTACAGTGTACTGTGCTTTGGCAACACTGCATTCGATACAGTCATGTCAATAAAGCTATCATGAATTGAACTTGGTAAAGAGAGAGAAAGAGAGAGAAAGAGAGAGAGAATGGGCATGGCTGCTGTTGTCACAGACAACACACGCCACCAGCTCCTCAGTCATGAAAGTCCTAAAAGCAGACAGACAGCCTGCTTTCAAGTTTCAAATGAAAAGGGGTTAAAATACAGAAAGAATAAAAAAGCTAATCAGAGTCATTGACACAAGGCTGCCAGATTCAGAGGCTCTGGGCTATTCCACGGAGGGGAATTTCAAGTTTCTCTCCTACTTGTGGGCCACTTTTCACATTGCAATATTAATGCTGGGGCGAGTGGACGGGCCCTGTTGAAGCCTGACCACACCTCTGTGCTCGCTGATGACAGCTTTCTCTCTCTCTCTCTCTTTTTTTCTCTCTCTCTCGTTCTCTCTGCCTCTCAATCCTAGACAGCTCTCTCAGACAGAAGAATTTGAGACTAAGCCTCAAATTAATATCATGAGCTGGACCGCCCCAAACTGCACATTACTGTAAGTGGAAGGTTTCAAGGGTGAGCTGAAAAACTATTATTCATCAAATACTAGGTGTGCCTGTCCGGGGGAAATAATGTAGAATGAGAGCAGGGACTGACTGCCCTGCTCAAATGGAAGGATGTGCTCTGTGTGTGTGTGTGTGTGTGTGTGTTTTTACACTTCTCTGACTATGAAGAGAAACAAGTATTGTTAAAATGATATGTAAGAATGCATATTATTATTATTATTATTATTTTTATTACTATTATCATATTTTTTATAAAAGCCGGAAATGTTTTGTTTTAAACAAAACAGGTCTAAAAGTAGGATTACGCTTAGTTCCTATTTGATTTATGTAACTATGAGACATCATTATTGTACATAAATAATCATTGGTAAATTATGCATATTATTAATAAATACAGGTACTTAAATGTGTACAATACATAGTGGCCATATTGTTATAGCACATGGGTAATTATAGGTGTTAAGATAAAACTACACATATATACTCAAACATACATAACCCATGCGTAGTTACATTGCATCGAAAAACGTATATAGTCTCATCTACATAAATATGTGTACAAATATATATATAACACATATGGTTCATATAATAATTGAAAAAAAAAATTAGAAATATAATTATAAAAATAAATATGTAACATATGGCTGTTGGAACATAAACTTAAAATAAGTATGTATTAAATGTAATAACTGTGGGGCTCTCATGTTTTCAGTACACTTGACACTCATGTGCTGCCCAATAACTTCCATAAATTCTGCACACAACATAAATGAGATATTTATTAGTAATTCTGGTCCTAAGTCCTCACTCTTGCCTTTTGCAGCGTAATTAGTCAAAACTGTCACATATTTTCCTAAACCCTGTGCACTGACCTATAGTCCCTAGTCTCTTAAGCTTTACTGAGTATGGCTCAGGTTTATGGCTTAATGGCAGCGAAGTTTAGATCTAACGTAACTGTCATCAGGATATAAGAGTCTTAGGCTGATGAGGCACTGCCCTGTGCCCTCAGCTTAATTTGCTTACTCGCTCTGAACAGGATAAAGGGAGCTGCTAACAGGACACATTATCCTGGATCACAGATAGTGTGGAATTGCCAGTGTCTGTGTGAAATTAAACAAACGATAACAACGATCAAACCTGAGACCTGGACAGGTTGGACTAGTTTTTGAAACTCTGTTCGACAATATAAGCAGAACAGACCTGGTTTAATCTGAGAGGGAGGACGAGCTTTCTAGTTTTCAGTTGTTTATTATCGGAAAAAGTGGATAAGAGTGTGCTATATTGCATTGTACATAATAATACTGCAATATCATGATAATAGCATTCAATACAGACGTCTATTTTGTATGTGTTTTGCTGTACATTTACTGTAAAGCTGTAAGGTTTTAATTGTATAATTGTTTGCAGTTTATATGCATGCAATAAATATTCTGCATATGTATTTTTTAGCATTGGCTAAATTGCTTTGTTACATTATTTTAAGTTATTGTTGTGTACAAAAGTTTTTTTTTTACAGATTCTAAGTAAAAAAAAAAAAAGTTTAAA